>NC_051290.1:16338057-16938057 GCF_015220745.1 Sebastes umbrosus
TGGGAGCTGCAGTTGTTGGGGCTGCAGTTGTGGGGGCTGTAGTTGTTGGGGGGCAGTTGTTGGAGCTGCAGTTGTGGGGCTGCAGTTTGTTGGAGCTTGCAGTTCTGGGGGGTGCAGTTGTTGGGCTGCAGTTGTGGGGCTGCAGTTGTGGGAGCTGCAGTTGTTGGGGCTGCAGTTGTGGGAGCTGCAGTTGTTGGGGCTGCAGTTGTGGGGGCTGCAGTTGTTGGGGCTGCAGTGGTGGGAGCTGCAGTTGTGAGGGCCACAGTTGTTGGGCTGCAGTTGTGGGAGCGGCAGTTGTGGGAGCTGCAGTTGTTGGTGCCGCAGTTGTTGAGGCTGCAGTTGTGGGAGCTGCAGTTGTTGGGGCTGCAGTTGTGGGAGCTGCAGTTGTTGGAGCTGCAGTTGTTGGGGCTGCAGTTGTTGGGGCTGTAGTTGTTGGGGCCGCAGTTGTTGGGGCCGCAGTGGTGGGAGCTGCAGTTGTGGGAGTGGCAGTGGTGGGAGCGGCAGTTGTTGGGGCTGCAGTTGTGGGAGCTGCAGTTGTTGGGGCTGCAGTTGTGGGAGCTGCAGTTGTTGGGGCCGCAGTGGTGGGAGCTGCAGTTGTGGGAGCTGCAGTTGTTCGGGCTGCAGTGGTGGGAGCTGCAGTTGTGGGAGCGGCAGTTGTTGGGGCTGCAGTTGTGGGGGCCACAGTTGTTGGGGCTGCGTGGTGGGTGCTGCAGTTGTGGGAGTGGCAGTGGTGGGAGCGGCAGTTGTTGGGGCTGCAGTTGTGGGGGCTGCAGTTGTGGGGGGTGCAGTTGGAGCTGCACTTGTGGGGGCTGCAGTTGTAGGAGCTGCAGTTGTGGGGACTTCAGTTTGTTGGGGCTGCAGTTGTGGTGGGCTGCAGTTGTGGGGCTGCAGATGTTGGGGCTGCAGTTGTTGGGGCTGCAGTTGTGGAGCTGCAGTTGTGGGGGCTGCAGTTGTTGGGGCTGCAGTTGTGGGGGCCAACAGTTTGTTGGGGCTGCAGTGGTGGGAGCTGCAGTTGTGGGAGCGGCAGTTGTTGGGGCTGCAGTTGTGGGGGCCACAGTTGTTGGGGCTGCAGTTGTGGGAGCTGCAGTTGTGGGAGCTGCAGTTGTGGGGGCTGCAGTTGTTGGAGCTGCAGTTGTGGGGGCTGCAGTTGTTGGGGCTGCAGTGGTGGAGCTGCAGTTGTGGGAGCTGTAGTTATTGGGGCCGCAGTTGTTGGGGCTGCAGTGGTGGGAGCTGCAGTTGTTGGGGCTGCAGTTGTGGGAGCTGCAGTTGTTGGGGCTGCAGTTGTGGGAGCTGCAGTTGTTGGGACCGCAGTGGTGGGAGCTGCAGTTGTGGGAGCGGTAGTTGTTGGGGCTGCAGTTGTGTGAGCTGCAGTTGTTGGGGCCGCAGTGGTGGAGCTGCAGTTGTTGGAGCTGCAGTTGTGGGAGTGGCAGTTGTTGGGGCTGCAGTTGGGGGCACAGTTTGTTGGGGCTGCAGTTGTGGAGCGGCAGTTGTGGGAGCTGCAGTTGTTGGTGCCGCAGTTGTTGAGGCTGCAGTTGTGAGAGCTGCAGTTGTTGGGCTGCAGTTGTGGGAGCTGCAGTTGTGGGAGCTGCAGTTGTTGGGGCTGCAGTTGTGGGGACCGCAGTTGTTGGGGCCGCAGTTGTTGGGGCTGCAGTTGTGATAGCTGCAGTTATTGGGGCTGCTTTTGTTGGGGCTGCAGTTGTGATAGCTGCAGTTATTGGGGCTGCAGTTGTGGGAGCGGCAGTTGTTGGGGCTGCAGTTGTGGGAGCTGCAGTTGTTGGGGCTGCAGTTGTGAGGGCCACAGTTGTGGGGCTGCAGTTGTGGGGGCTGCAGTGGTGGGAGCTGCAGTTGTGGGGGCCGCAGTTGTTGGGGCCGCAGTTGTTGGGGCTGCAGTTTTGATAGCTGCAGTATTGGGGCTGCTTTTGTTGGGCTGCAGTGGTGGGGGCCACAGTTGTTGGGGCTGCAGTGGTGGTGCTGCAGTTGTGGGAGCGGCAGTGGTGGGCGGCAGTTGTCGGGGCTGCAGTTGTGGAAGCTTCAGTTGTTGGGGCTGCAGTTGTTGGGGCCGCAGTTGTTGGGGCTGCAGTGTGGGAGCTGCAGTTGTGAGGGCCACAGTTGTTGGGGCTGCAGTGGTGGGTGCTGCAGTTGTGGGAGCGGCAGTCGTGGGAGCTGCAGTTGTTGGGGCTGCAGTTGTGGGAGCTTCAGTTGTTGGGGCTGCAGTTGTGGGAGCTTCAGTTGTTGGGGCTGCAGTTGTGGGGGCCACAGTTGTTGGGGCTGCAGTTGTGGGAGCTGCAGTTGTGGGAGCTGTAGTTATTGGGGCTACAGTTGTGGGGGCTGCAGTTGTTGGGCTGCAGTTGTGGGGGCTGCAGTGTGGAGCTGCAGTTGTGGGAGCTGTAGTTATTGGGGCCGCAGTTGTTGGTGCCGCAGTTGTTAGGGCTGCAGTTGTGTGAGCTGCAGTTGTTTGCGCTGCAGTTGTGGGAGCTGTAGTTGTTGGAGCTGCAGTTGTTGGGGCTGCAGTTGTTGGGGCTGCAGTTGTGGGGCTGCAGTTGTTGGGGCTGCAGTTGTTGGGGCTGCAGTTGTGGGGGCCGCAGTTGTTGGGGCCGCAGTTGTTGGGGCTGCAGTTGTGATAGCTGCAGTTATTGGGGCTGCAGTTGTTGGGGCTGCAGTTGTGGGGGCCACAGTTGTTGGGGCTGCAGTGGTGGGAGCTGCAGTTGTGGGGGCAACAGTTGTTGGGGCTGCAGTTGTGGGAGCTGCATTTGTGGGGGCTGCAGGTGTTGGGGCTGCAGTTGTTGGGGCTGCAGTTGTGGGAGCTGCAGTTATTGGGGCCGCAGTTGTTGGGGCTGCAGTTGTTGGGGCTGCAGTTGTGGGGGCTGCAGTTGTGGGAGCTGCAGTTGTGGGAGCTGCAGTTATTGGGGCCGCAGTTGTTGGGGCTGCAGTTGTGGGGGCTGCAGTTGTTGGAGCTGCAGTTGTGGGGGCTGCAGTTGTGGGAGCTGCAGTTGTTGGAGCTGCAGTTGTGGGAGCGGCAGTTGTTGGGGCCGCAGTTTGTTGGGGCTGCAGTTGTGGGAGCTGCATTTGTGGGGGCTGCAGTTGTTGGAGCTGCAGTTGTTGTTGGGTTTGCAGTTGTGGGGACCACAGTTGTTGGGGCTGCAGTGGTGGGAGCTGCAGTTGTTGGGGCTGCAGTTGTGGGAGAGGCAGTTGTGATACATGCAGTTATGGGGCTGCAGTTGTGGGGGCCACAGTTGTTGGGGCTGCAGTGGTGGGAGCTGCAGTTGTTGGGGCTGCAGTTTTGGGGCTGCAGTTGTGGTGGCTGCAGTTGTGGGAGAGGCAGTTGTTGGGCTGCAGTTGTGGGAGCTGCAGTGTTGGGGGCCGCAGTTTGAGCTGCAGTTGTGGGGGCTGCAGTTGTGGGGGTCTCAGTTGTCGGGCCGCAGTGGTGGGAGCTGCAGTTGTGGGAGCGGTAGTTGTTGGGGCTGCAGTTGTTGGGGCTTCAGTTGTTGGGGCTGCAGTTGTTGGGGCTGCAGTTGTGGGAGCTGCAGTTGTTGGGGCCGTAGTTGTTGGGGCTGCAGTTTTGGGGGCTGCAGTTGTGATAGCTTCAGTTATTGGGGCTGCAGTTGTTGGAGCTTCAGTTTGGGAGCTGCAGTTGTTAGGGTTGCAGTTGTGGGAGCTGTAGCTAAAAAGTAACAAAAGAAAGGTTTAACAAAACACAGGTTACTTTTTGCCTTCATTAACCAATCGATATCTAAAGATGATACTTGACTCTTATGTGTCTTTTTAAGAAATATAGGATGAGGTGCAGACAAGAATTCCAACTTAAATTAATGTTGTGTTTTACCCTCCACCTTTTAGATCAATTTCTATCAAGAACCTTCAAAGCCAATTGGTTTAACATCACTTTCCAGCTTACCTATTATAATCAGGAAAATTGATATGATCCGTCCGACACCCATCCTGGTTTTCCTTTGATTTTAGAAATTCAAACAATACAGACACTTACTCAGAAACAGCATGTCAAAACATTTTGCACTGCAGTTACTAATGACTAGAATTATTACTTTTTAAGTAGCACACAGTATCCAATCTGCAAATGACAGTATTCACTATAGTAGTATGTTTAGTCTTTATATCTCAAAGGATACAAAACATCCAAAGGGAGAGGATTTGATATATAATACAGTATGTGTACACCTCATAGTAATCCAGTTGGAGACTAAGGCAGGAAAAGCCAACACTAGGATCAGCAGTGATTCATGGAGAGATCTATGTCTGGTCAGCTAACATTACTGCCAAGCAGCTGAAATATAGAGTGATTTTGTGGTTTTAGCTGACGTGTGGTGCCTCACTGTTTTGAGCAAGGCTCGTTCATGTCTAGTTAGAGCGAGCACAAGTGGGAGCCCGAGCAACAGGACGCTGACTTTCATTGACTTAACGGCCACAGGTGTCGCTGTTAACAAGCAATTTCTGATTCTTATAAACAATCCCTTTAAATGTTTCTTTGAATAGAAAAAAATCATCCACTACTGCCATCTAACTGTTGATGGTGGGGTGGAGACTTGTGATTTAACAGTGACACGATACAAAAAGCGCATCAATCACATGTATCACATTTTTATTGTTTTTATACTTATACTTATTTTATACCTATTTCTAAAACCTGAGTTTTAATAATAGGATTCTAGTGTATTTGTATCTAAAACAGTGCAAATTTTACCATGCTGCAGAAAGATAGGGCAGGCTACATGTGCCGTGTAAATGGAGATGGAAAAAAATAAATAAATAGTGCTTCTGATTGGGGGAAAACTAGAATAACAGATAAAGAAAAACTTACAACAGGATTTCACAACATATGAAGAAAATAATCTTAATTTGACAATCACTTATCACTTTAAATATGTGATAATATGTGAACAGAGGTTAATGGGTTTGTTGGCAACAGTTTGTTGGCTCAGTATAGTGGTAATACTCCTTTCTTTTGTCTATACATCCTCTTCTTTTTTGTTTCCTGGTGCATTCCTTCTGAATGTTGAAAAGACATTGTGTGACACCAAGCTAAGTTAGGACAAACAAATAAATATAGATTTCTTGTAACATTGTACTGGAGCGTGGAAAAATACAAGAAAAAATGTATATCTGTATGTGTGTGTATATACAGTGGAGGAAATAAGTATTTGATCCCTTGCCGATTTTGTAAGTTTGCCCACTTACAAAGAAAAGAACGGTCTATAATTTTAATGGTAGGTATATTTTAACAGTGAGAGACAGAATATAAAAAAAAATCCAGAAAATCACATCATATAAAAGTTATAAATTGATTTGTATTTTATTGTGGGAAATAAGTATTTGATCCCCTAGCAACCAACAAGAATTCTTTCCCCCGCAGACCGGTTAGATTAGTCCTCTCGCTTTAAGAAAGTACTCCGAATCTCAACTCGTGACCTGTATAAAAGACAACTATCTCAACTCATTACCTGTATAAAAGACACCTATCCACAATCAGATTCCAACCTCTCCACCATGGGCAAGACCAAAGGGCTGTCTAAGGACGTCAGGGACAAGATTGCAGACCTGCACAAGACTGGAATGGGCTACAAGACCATCAGCAAGCAGCTTTGTGAGAAGGAGACAACTGTTGGTGCCATTATTCGGAAATGGAAAAACACAAAATGACCATCAATCGGCCTCGGTCTGGGGCTCCACGCAAGATCTCGTCTCGTGGGGTATCGATGATCATGAGAAAGGTAATAGAGAGATACAGCCCAGAAATACACGGGAGGAACTTCTTAATGATCTCAAGACAGCTGGGACCACAATCACCAAGAAAACCATTGGTAACACACTACACCGTAATGGATTAAAATCCTGCAGCGCCCGTAATGTCCCCCTGCTCAAGAAGGAACATGTACAGGCCCGTCTGTTTGCCAATGAACACCTGAATGATTCAGAGAAGGCTTGGGAGAAGGTGATGTGGTCAGATGAGACCAAAATCGAGCTCTCTGGCATCAACTCAACTCGCCATGTTTGGAGGAAGAGAAATGCTGACTATAACCCCAAGAACACCATCCCCACCGTCAAGCATGGAGGTGGAAACATTATGTTTTGGGGGTCTTTCTCTACTACGGGGACAGGACGACTTCACCGCATCGAAGGGAGGATGGACGGGGACATGTACCGTGAAAATGTTGGGCGACAACCCTCCTTCCCTCAGCCAGGACACTGAAAATGGGTCGTGGATGGGTCTTCCAGCACGACAATGACCCAAAACCTACGGCCAAGGCAACAAAGGAGTGGCTCAAGAAGAAAGCACATTAAGGTCATGGAGTGGCCTAGCCAGTCTCCGGACCCTTAATTCCATAAAAAATCTGTGGAGGGAGCTGAAGCTTCGAGTTGTCAAGCGACAGCTCGAAACCTTAAGGATTTGGAGATGATCTGCAAAGAGGAGTGGACCAAAATCCCCCCTGAGATGTGCGCAAACCTGGTGACCAACTACAAGAAACGTCTGACCTCTGTGCTTGCCAACAACGTTTCTCCAACCAAGTACTGAGTCATGTTTTGCTAGGGGATCAAATACTTATTTCCCACAATCAAATGCAAATCAATTTATAACTTTATATGATGTGATTTTCTGGATTTTTTTTTTTTATATTCTGTCTCTCACTGTTAAAATAAACCCTACCATTAAAATTATAGACCGTTTCTTTTCTTTGTAAGTGGGCAAACTTACAAAATCGGCAAGGGATCAAATACTTATTTCCTCCACTTGTATAATTATATATATAATATAATATATATATATATTCAAACTCATTAAACTATTGTATATGATATTTGGAGTTATCGTAGTAAATATAAAAATGGATGATATAATACATTTAAAGTACAAAACAGTAATATTCATATGGACACATAAAAAGAAAAGCATCTTAGCTTATTTCCTAATATTCTTCTGAGTAAAGTGTCAATTTGTGACATCAAAATATTCCGTCATGAATTCACTATTTTTAATAAATTGTGAATATCTACATATACTTTTCTTCCCAACCTCAATGTCAATAGAAAAAAACGATTTTTATAATGACTATTTGCAGCACATTGCTGTAATAAAGACAAGTAAACTTTCAGCTGCTTTATACCGGGTTTCTGCAGGGTTTCACCACATTAAATATAAGACTTTTTAAGACCTTTTAATACCCACACAATGTACTGTAATAGCCTACCTGTTTCATGATTTATACTGGCCAAGTATGGTATTAATATGGAAAACCAATAGGAGGATACATGCCTAAAATTATGTATCATCACATTTTTTCAGTACTTCCCAGCCAGTATATAAGAATAATTATTAATGATATAATTAATTAAATCAACGCAACCTCGGACCTGGATAAGCAGCATAAAATGGATTGATGAATTAACCAACGTAAAATGCTGAATTTACTTACATTTATTGAAGCTTTTGCTTAAATTGGACACGTCTGGATGGTGCTGACTGAAACTCCTAAAAAAAAAAATTGAACCTGCCTCCTGAACACACAATCCACTTTTGCAACAATCCCACTTTTAGTTCATAAGTCTGTGACATCTCCTGACAGCATTTATATATAGACTTAAAATGTACTATACCCAAAATGACCCAAAATTATGAATTCCTCTTTTATATCTGCTTTCAATGTTTTAAACTATTTCAGTATCTTTTTATCCAGTCCAGTTCACCATCTGTGATATTGCCAACCTGTCACCATATGTGACAGTCTGCATCTATTAAGGCCTTTTATATTGCAACAGAATGAAGGCTAATGACATGACTCATAGGTGACTTTTTCAGAAATGTTGGTACACCTTGACATGGAACAAAATCAATCACAGGATACAGAATATCTGCTGTCAGTTTCTTGGCTCAGTATCATGGCATACTCCCCTTCTTTAGAAACAAGTTGCTGGTTCATTCCACCGATGTGAGTGTTTAAAGAAGTTCCACCAATGTGACAGTATGTTAGGACAAACAAATAAATGTAGATTTTCTAGTTGACGTTGGTAGTGGGGAAGAAATACAAGAAAAGAAAAGAATAATAATTGCCATATTGAAACATACTGAATAATATTGTATATGATATTTGTAATTATCAGACTAAATATGTAAATAGATGATACAATACAGCTAAAGAACAAAACAATACTAATTTCTATTGACACATCAAAAGAAAAGCATCTCAGTTGTATTTTCTCATATTCTTCTGAAGTGTCAATTGTAATATGTTCCAGTATGAAATCACTATATTTAATAACTTGTGAATATGTAGTTGTTATTCTTTTCCAACGGTTAATGTCAATAGAACGGCAGATGCTTATACAGGGTTTCTGTAGGGTTCACTATGTTAAATGTAAGACTTTTAAAGACATTTTTAATGTGTAATGTACTTTAAGGAACAGTGTGTAACATGTCAGGGGATCTATGAGCAGAAATGGAATATAATATTAAAAGCTTATGTTTTCATTAGTTTATACCTGAAACTAAGAATCGTTGAATACCTGTTATATGATTAGTCATTATCCGTAACCGCTTATCCCATTCAGGGTCATGGGGGTGCTGGAGCCGATGCCAGCTGACATTGGGTGAAGGCGGTGTACACCCTGGACAGGTCGCCAGACTATCACAGGGCTGACACATTGAGACAGACAAGGCTAATGGTGTTTCTCGTCTGTGGTAATTGTTCAAACCCGAATTTACAAGATAGACACATTTTCAATGGCAGTTATGAAAAGGATTGTTTTGTTCTTGGCTATAATATGGCAACACTCATCTTTACATCTAGAAACAATACAATAGTGTCCCCCCTTTTGGTTTCTTCTGTCCTGTGCCTCCTCAGTCTCCGTTTTTCACTGTCTCTACTGTTGTATCTGTAGAACTCAGCCGAGCCAACCACCTCGTGACATAACAGGCTAGAGTACTGCAACATGGTGGCGCTCTTGCCGCGAAAGATAAAACGGAGCTTATTTTTTTCATTTAAATGCTGACATTTGTCATGTTTGGTTCATAATTGTTGATTCGAGTGGAAATCCATTTAGTAAATCAGCTTAATTTGGTTGACTGCTTCATGTCAACTTTAAAAATGCACTCACCCAAAATAAAAAGATTTAAGATCTAAAGTTATAAATTCCCCCTTTCTATCTGCTTTCGATGTTTTTAACTATTTCAGTGTCTTTCAATTTAGTCTGGAATCACATCTGTAATATTGCAAAACATTTCACCTTATGTGACGGTAGACATCAATTAAGTCCTTTATATTGGAATGGAATGAAGGCTAATTACGTGACTTACACATGTGTCACACCTTTGTCAGGAACAAAAAACAATGAAAGGATGAAGAATTTCATGTGTCAATCTGTCAGTTTCTTTGGATTAGTATCATGGCATACTCCCTTCTTTTGTCATGGAAACAAGTTGCGGGTGCTATTCCACTTAAGGCCCTGTTTAGACCAGTGTGGACAGCTCTAAGTACATCTGTTCACACCTGGCATTAGATGCGTCTCCACATGCGTCATGAGTGGCCGCTTGTGATCCGACTCTCATTCCCCCGCTCTACATGCAAATAAACACATAGTAAACACACGGTCAATGTAGCAGCCGTTGTGACGTGATATGACATGAATGTCCGTATTAATATCCTACATATTTGTGAATTCTTGTACATTGTATTTGCACTGCTGCTTTTGCCAGACGACAGCGGGGCACATAGCTCCAGACAGCCGGGAGGAGAGAGAGCGGGCGGGTGGCCGGAGCGGACGGATGGACGGACGGACGGGACGGACGGTCGGGTGTCAGCTCCATGCAAAGCAACGGAACAAAAACACAGACACAGCTCCGACAATATGATAATAATGCACTTTTTATTGATCCTCGAGGGAAATTCAAGTTTCCAGCATCACAGTTCCATAGTGGGTACCCATTGAACCCATTTTCATTCACATATCTTGAGGTCAGAGGTCAAGAGACCCGTCTGAAAATGGCCATGTCAGTTTTTTTAGTGTATATTTGGAGCGTTATTTAGCCTCCTTTCCCGACAAGATGGCAAGACATGGTTGGGACCAATGGATTCTTTAGGTTTTTTTAGTTTCCTATGATACCGGTATAGCTTTAAACTGAGCCCGCTACAACCTCTAAAAGACAGAATAGCGGCCATCGGATTTTGAAGAAGTTAATGTAACCATTTGGCAGGTCCTCACGGCCCACTAGGTGGTCCTCAGAGGCCCACCAGTGGGCCCCGGCCCAGTGGTTGAGAATAGCTGGTTTATAGGTTATTCATCTTAATATTAGGGGCCTTGTTAAAAAAAATATCTCCTCAGGGCTTAGGCCACTCTTTACAGACCCAATATTATCACAATATCCGAAACATGACTACATACTAAAATCCCAGATGATGAATTTAAAATTGACAATTCTGTTCAGTATAGAGCTGATAGGGCTTCTAGAAGAGGTGGGCTGGCAACATACGATTCTGTAAATCTTGTTTCTGAGCCTCCAGTCGGATACAATTTGACTACACAAAGTGTATTTTTGTCAACTATTAATTCTCTTGAGAGGCATAATGAAATGATAACCTTGGGTGACTTCAATAATAACTGGCTTGATCGTTCCTCCTCACAACCGATTCGACTGTTATCAGGCCATTAAATGGGCATTATCAGTCACTATTATTATTATTAGTCGTTATGTTTTCAGGTTGTCTGTTCGTTTCCATTCTGGAGGGAATTTCTTCAAAGTTGGTACAAACATCCACCTGGACTCAAGGATAAACTGATTCGATTTTGGTGGTCAAAGGTCAAAGTCACTGTGACCTCAAAAAACACATATAGGCCATAACTCAAGAATTCATATGCTAATTATGACAATTTCCTTCTATCTGCTTTCGATGTTTTAAAACTATTTCAGTGTGTCCCTTTTCACAGCTCCTGTCATGCAAATTCATTTGAATATCCTTTATACACTGGCAGCGGAGCAAGTGAAACTTTAAGATCAGGTTTGTCTGGTTCTACTTTAAAGTTTATTATTAGGATACATATCTTTTAGTTTCAACGGCGGGGTGATTTGTTGTTTTTGCATTGCACCTCCTCGTGATCATCTGTCAATCAAAAGTGTTGTTGATCCTTGACATTTGTATTAATTCATGGCAGATTAGTTTTGTGTTGTATTTTCAAGCCTGCACAAGAAAATTCTGCTGACCAGAAAAACACCCAACTTGAGACGATGAGCTCAGCTAAAAACCTGTATATAATGTTGGTTTAAGGCAGTAATCATATGACTCATAAATATAACCACGGCACTGATGCAGAACATTTTAACTTTACATTACTTATTGTATTCACATACAATACTCAAGAGTACAGTACTCAAGACAAGATATACCTGAGGCATTAGGTATTTTGTTTAGGGAGTACAATCTGATAATAAAATGTAGGCCTTTTTTTGCTCCAACACAACATTTTAACATCCAACCATCGTTAGTTACTATTGTAGACAATAGTAACAAATTTCTAACAGGATAAAATTATGAAGTGATGACATTTGGACAGACATGGAGGTAAACTGCAACTTGACTGGTTGGCGAAGGCATACAACCGCGAGGCGGTAATTCTAGTTATAAAAAAACATGATTGTCCGAGATCACTTTATCATTCAATTAATTGTTTGACATTTCACGTCAGTTTTATACTACCTATTATTGATTATGCTGACATTGTCTGTCAGAACACCTCTGAATCTTATCTCAGGCCCCCTTAAAGTTGTATATAATTCTCTAGGTAAATTTGTTTTGAGTTGTCCATGTAGAAACTCACCATTGTTTTCATGTATGAATTGCTCAATTGGTTGCAGCTTAAATCTAGAAGGCAGGTTTAAAATTGATCCTCAAATGATTTATTTTAATTGTCCTTGAGTTTTTGGTTCCTTGTAGATCGTCATATCCCCCTCAGAGATGCAATATCCCTTTTCTTTGTCTCCAGCATTTTCAAAGAAGTCAGACACAGGTCATTCCCAACATAAAGCCTCCTTTGGATTGGAGCAATTTGTCTTCAGTTTATTTGTATAGTATGGATGAGATGAGGACAAACTGTTTCAATTTCTGCCCATGCTGGTGTATTGATTTATCATCCAGGCCAATTTTCTTGTACAACAGCTGAGGGCTGGGGGTGTCGGTGGGAGAGGGTGAGTGAGCTTTTAAGTGTGTGAGTTCTCCTGACAGCATTATATATAAACCTAAAAATGTACTTACCAAAAATAAAAATATATAAGATAAAAAATTATAAATCCCTCCTTTCTACACTGTAAAAAAAAAAGCTGACAGAACTCAAAATTGTAAAGAAACAAACTTCAGCAGAGTTTTAAGTTGGGCAATTAAACATAACATTTTAAGTTTTGCTTTTGAGTTTGCTCAACTTTCAATTTTCATTTCTGTTAACTCAACTCAAGTTGCAGTAACTTATAATTTCATATTGTAACAACTTTGAATCCTTATTTCCGTCAACTCAACTCAAGTTGCAGTAACTTATAATTTCATATTGTAACAACTTTGAATCCTTATTTCCGTCAACTCAACTCAAGTTGCAGTAACTTATAATTTCATATTGTAACAACTTTGAATCCTTACTTCTGTTAACTCAACTCAAGTTGCAGTAACTTAAACCTGTAAATAGTACCCACTTAATTTCAGTTGAGTTAATTTAGTGGAATAGGTTAGAGTAACTTCAAATTGTGCACTGCAACAGTTAAGGTAAGTCAAATATATAAATTAGGACCAATAACTACCCATCAAATGTATAAATAATTACAGATGCAACATCTACCTTCAAAACTTCTTTCTTTAATCATTAAAATACAGCCTATCCAATCCTTTAGAACAAGGCCAAGTAACTGCTGAGACCCACAACTGTCCCAGTCTTAGCAATTAAATAACATGAAGCACTTAAGTTGTGTTTTAACATGATATACTAGTATGAATCACATATTGAACACCATAATACAATGAGGTAGCAGTTGTGAGCTTAGCAAGATAAAGTTAAAAGGGAAAAGTCAGCACTTCGACAGTGAGACTACTAAAAACAGTACACTCGACACGTAAGGGATAATGTACAGCGAGCCGGTCATTGTTGTGAAAGGAACGTTGAGCGGCATCGCACTGAAGGGGATTCTTTCACAACAATGACCCACTAGCTGTACATTATCCCGCTTATTACACAGTTACTTACTGAAGAAATCAATAATTTGACACAAAACGGACTGTCAGAGTCTGACATCAGAGCTGCACCCATAGCAACGGTCTGCTATAAAGAAATAACAGACCGCAGAACGCCGTGATTGACCAATCAGAATCGAGTATTCAACAACGCCGTGTAATAAACCATGATAAAATACAAAACATAAGAAGATTCAGAGTTACCACAAGAAGTAGCTCATGGGTTGAAATGGAACTCCAAACAGAACAATTGTGATCCAGAACTGTCAATCTAATAAAACTGTTTAACAATAAAATACCAAGGTAGCCCAATTGTGTGTGTCATCAATTTACACACTATTCAATCTTAACATAAGTAACGTGGTTAACAATATCCAGTAAGGTGCAGGATAAATGTATAGGATAAAAGCATTCAGGCACGTCGGAGCGCAAGAGATGGGCAGGTAGGGAGACATAGAAGAGGAGTTAGAGGTAGATAAGAGTTTGTGAGTTGCAGAGAGACAGTTATCGTGTTGGCTGGACAGAAGGGGAGAGTTTTAGAGGTCAGAATTTGAGTGAGAATGGGAGAATATGCAAATTAAGTAAGAAAGTTAGACAAGTTAAGGTGACCGATTGAGAGAGGAAAGAAGATGGCGAGAGAAATGGAGAAACGGGAAAGGGAGAGGAGAGGTGGAGAGAGTGAACTTAAAAGCAGAAGAGGTAGAGGGGGATCCATCTCAGGCAACGGAGATTTACATCATTCTAACAAGGGGCAACAGGAACCTCTGCAATTCAAAACTGTCCCAGACCCAACATTATCAGCTAACTCGGTGGATTCACTGAAGGAGTTTGTTTTTGAAGGATCGGACCCTTGCAGAGAGATCAGTTCCAAGTTCCATGAAAACTTTCTGAATGGTTTCGAATGTGTACCTCAGTTCTTTTGGGTACTGGAGGTTTAAAGCGTAGATCAGCCCAAAGAGGTAAGCAAAAGCCGTGGCAGGTCAGGGAGATCCTGGAGGACGATGTCTTCTTCTACAACAACAGCAACATTAATGACTGTTGCAGGAGCTGAACTGTCATCAACCTCCAACACAGTGAGGATACCCACGATGAGGCCCTTCGTCTGCTCCTCTTCTGGGTCAGTGGCCTTGTGATGACAGACAGAAAATGAGTGAAGATACTGTCTCATATAAAACTAGACAACCTAAGGAATCCTCTTAGGGTTAAATATTTCCATCTCATACCCCGCAACCAAAGATTTAACCCCCATATACATGAAAGAAATTACATCAAGTAATAGCCAGCAAAGTACAACTCTTGAAGACGCTGTGGGCATTGGGACAGATAAAGAAAACAAGGAGGACAGTGGGATGGATAGACTAGAATGGGACAAAATGGCAGAGAGGCAAAGGTTGAAGTCAAAGAGAGTCTATTTTTAATAACAGAATAATAATAAATATTTACTTTTTCTACTAATAACCACTCACCAGACAGTTCCTGAAGAGCTTCTCATGACTGTCACGGAGATACAAGGGGAGGCCCTTCAAGGCTGCAGTGTGTCGATGTGCTATGATGTCAGATGTCTGAAACATAAAGGGTTGGGAGAAAAATTACACCAAGATGTAACTAACACGAAGAAAGGTAAGAACAAACATGGAAACATGCTTCCCAGTTTGTGTTAAAGCTGCATTTATTTTTTTATTTATTTTGCCCACTTAGGTGCAGGACTCAACAGACTGAAACAATCACACACTTGATATATTATGGCCTTATAAGGTTGATTATGTGGCAACAGCTGTCCTCTTCCACATCCAGCAAATACCTGTTGAATAAAAGTCTTAGATTTACTCCTTTTAACTCCTGATATAAATAGCTGTCTTTTTAGCTGTTAGGTGTTCCACTTTCTTCACCACCTTGTCGCTATCTTTGTCTGTCCCTTAGGTAGTGTACAGTGGGGTTATTCTGATGGTTTGTCACTATGAGCAACACCTTAAATTTGACCCATTGTTTATTTAAAAATATTGATTAGTGCAGCTTTATAAAAAATTTAAAAAAATCCTTTTTATACATTTATTTCCATAATGTCAAGAAAAATGAGATTATTAAGTCTAAAAATTCACCTCTTCATCCAGTCTGTTAAGGAGTTGATCCATCTCAGGCGGGAAAGCTGTCCGCCTAGCCCGATAGAGTTTAAGGAGCCTAGGAGTGTGCTGATTAATGGCTGCTCCGAAGTTGTCTATTAGGTCCTTGTTGGTGATCCGAAGAAACTCTTCCCTGATCTGTTGAAAAACAGAACAGCAAACGTAAATGTCAAATACAAAGTCAATACAATTTCAACATCATCCTCATGTTAAAATATGTATTTTATTAACCCTCATCCTGGGGACCACAAGAATAATCTACTGTAAGAAACAACCATCATAGCACCATGTTAACTTATGTCATCTTAAAACATTATTAGTGTAATTAATGTCATCTGAAAGATGACATTAATTACACTAATAATAAATTAGTTAAATTAGGACCCATGGCAAACATTTGATTTATCTATTATATTTTACCTATTTTAACTGCATAGGCTGCAATTGGGTGCTTTTGGTGGGACCCCCAGGACCCCAATACATTGGTATTTTTAAAAAGCACTAATTAAAACAGAAAACAATGATATGAAGTCATAAGGAACAAATTGATTGACAAAGTGATGAAAAATTTAAATGATAGAACAAAGCATGTGAGATATGACAAAAAGTATACCTTTGGGGTCTGCCAGTACCCCAGTTGGTAGGATGAGGGTTAACGGAAGTAAACAACTTCAGATTCTTATTTTGCAAAGACTAAATCTGAAACACAACATAATATATTCTTTACTCAGCTGCTTACCTCTGCCTCGTAAAACAGAGCAGGCCACCGCTCCTGAACCTCTGACACCATAGGCACTAGCTCCACAATCTCCTTGCGCCTCAGGGAGAATGTCACCTCCATCTGTTGCTTTATGAGTGCAACATTCTTATTCCTCTTCTTTAACTCCTCAACCAGAGCTAGTCTTTCCTCCTCCAGCAAGTCATCAGTATGGGTATCTGGGTGGTCAGGAACATAGTTAATCTCCCCTCGCTTTGCTCTCTTCAAAGAAGGACCTGCACCATCATCTTCACCGCTTCTTCTCCGGTTAATGCTGACCTCAATGCAGCCTGCGTTACGTAGCTTGGACCTGTAATTACCAAGTTTGTATTTTATGCTCATTTTCCATCCATCATACCCCATGCCACTGCCCGGTTCTTGAAGACAGGGGTGCCTACTGAAGAGAGCAGAAGCAACAGACTCAATCTGGTCTTGATCAGGATAGGCTTTCACTTCAAAAACTGCCTGAGCAATCTTATCCAAAATGTCCATCTTCATGTCTTTGGTTATGCTGATACCTTTCTTGGTCTTTTCATATGCCTCATTGCCTTTGCGTAACTTCAATTCCACATCATAGGAAAAGGCTGGAATGGGAAAAGGTGAAGGCCACTCTGATATGCTACGCAGATAGTTCTTGATAAAAGCGGAGGGACTCTGGGGTGACTCTATGGTGGATAAACTGGCTGTGTCCAAGGAAGACCCTGAATCAACAGAGTCCGAGTCTTGCAGAGCAAGTGCAGGTGGCTTATCCCAAAGAATATGTAAGATAACACGTTCAGGTGGCAACTCATGAATATCCATCAAATTACAGAGAGCGTTATTAAAATCTGGGTCCTCAAACTGTAATGTGAAGCTGCCTTGAAGATGCAGATTTTCCCGAAGAATGTTTTGCAAATTTTCAACTGATTCAGGTACTTGAGGAAGCACCACTTTACGAGACATTGTTGGGGAGATTTTCACCAGCAGTAATAAACCCTGTGTTATATGAGAAAAGAATAAAAGACACAAGGTTCAGATTGCAAAAGGCAGAAAAACAAGACAATTTCCCACAAATTAAATTAATAAACAATGCAGTTATAGTTATATTGTGTCAGTACTACCTACTAGAGATGCACCGATTGCAATTCTTGGCTGATTACGATTTTTTAAGAGTCTGACCTGTCGATTCCGATTTTTGCCGATTCCAATTTTCTTTCTAAGAACTATAATTGACAGCAAGGCTCTAGGCTAATTTTTTTTACCAATGTCCCAAAACTTTATTTCAACCGTCCCAAAAGTCAGTGTAAACTGTAAACAATTCTAAATGTTATCCTTTTACTTGGTTATTGTAATCTATCGTGGTTATTTGAATAAAAAAAACACAATTTGAAATTTAAATTTTATATTTAATAATTTTTTTAAATATTTGCTTTGATTTTTAAAAATGGTGGCGTTAGTAGTTTTAATTATCTATTACGTAATAACTGTCTAATTAAGTTAGTTGTTCCAAATGTTTTAAGGTTTTTCCTCTAGGGGTTATTTTGCAGTTGTGACAGTTGAGCTTTATGTTCTTCACTCACGCTGAGGAAATTCAACAATGACGACGATGTGTGTGTTGCTGTTGTCGTATCTTTCCTGCGACAGTGCTGTTGAAGTGATGAGAAAGGATGCTCCGCGGACACTGTTCTTGCTGGTACAATAGAGTTTATTACAAACAAGCAACAAATGTCATAACGAACGTCTCGAGCGTCCGGAGGTCTCAAGTCAAATCTGAAAGTCCTGCACTTCGGGGCTCTCGCGCCTCCTTATATCTGTTTCATGTCATGCAACATCATGCAACATCTGTGCTGAGCGTATAACCATGTATGTCTCCTTTATCCTACATGTTTATCTTTCAGCCCCTGGACTTAGCGTATGACCATAAATGTCTCCACGTATGCTTCTTACACATATGTTTACCTTTAGGGGCCTCACGGTCTTATGCAAGACTTGAAAATATACCACACTGTGACATTACGGTCTGTGCCGCTGTGTGCAGATGTAAAACTATCATGGGACGACAGCACGTGTGTAAATGTGACCGTTTTTTTGGGGTGACGACACAAGAGCTCATGTCCCATCTCATCACCCCAAAAACAAATGAGCTTTCTAGTAAACTTGCTCCTCCCTGTGATGGGAGGGTCATCACATTATGTAAAAATTATAAAATGTAAAGGCTAGTAGTGAGACATCACATCAAAACTCAGATCATGGTTGGACAACTTTGGAAGAGCATTAAATGTTATGAGGTTTATATTTCTGACAAATAGTACAAGAGCTTACATATTCTGCGACATCTGTCCATATTTTCGGCCAGTATGCAACTTCACGAATCCTTTGCTGGGTCTTATATCGTCCAAAATGACCACTCAAAGGGTTATCGTGGTATGCATGCAAGACGACTGGACGAAGTGACTGTGGAACATATACCTGGTATAGGTCACCACGGTCAAGATGTTTGGTTTTCCTGTAAACCGTATCCTCCAAAATGACAAAACCGGAGTCTGCTTCACCGCCAGGTTTGTCATCAGTGAGCAGTGCCTGATATATTTTCTGGATGTCTGGATCACTCCTCTGGGCTTTCCAGATATTCTCATCAGTCAGAGGAAAAGGTACAAACTTCTCATCCCGTGTCAGGGAACGAGTGTACAATGCAAGGAAGGCCGGACCAGTGGCCCGCGACAGAGCATCCGGTGCGTTGTTCAACTTACCCTTACGATATTCAATCGTAAAAGAAAATTCCTGCAGACGCAGTGCCCAGCGTATAAGCCTGGAGCTAGCTTTATTGGTGTTAAAGACCCACAACAACGAAGAGTGGTCAGTGACAACAACGAAAGTTTCCCTTCCAGATAGTGTCTCCATTTCTCCAGACTCCACACCACAGCCAGACATTCCCGTTCTGTCGTGGAGTAATTTTGCTCTGACCTTGTTAGAGAGCGGCTGCCATAAGCGATAACCTCTTCTCTAGAGGAAGTGTTCGATCTCTGAGCCAAAACTGCCCCTAGACCCGTAGAACTTGCATCGGTGTAGACGACAAATGTGTTACACATATCAGGGTGACCAAGGACAGGAGGAGAGGTCAGATGGTCTTTAAGACATTGAAATGCCTTCTGACACTCCTCTGACCACTTAAACACGACTCCTTTCTTTTTCAGCGCATTCAGGGGCTCCGCAATCATTGAAAAGTTAGGGACATAACGGTGGTACCATCCAGCCAGACCCAAAAACCTTTGAACTTCCTTGAGGTTTCTAGGCACAGGGTAGTCACAAAGTGCTTCTGTCTTTGCTGGATCTGCCTGCACTCCCTCCTTGCTCACTACATGACCCAGGAATTTAAGCTCGGGACAACAGAAGTGGCATTTCTTAATATTGAGTGTAAGGCCAGCCTGCTGGAGGCAATCAAACACTCGCTGGACGTCATGAAAGTGATTCTGGACGTCTTTGGAATAGATTATGATGTCATCCAAGTACACCATACAGCACTCTCCTAGGCAGCTCCTCAGCACTTGAGTCATTAGCCTTTGGAAGGTAGCTGGAGCTCCCTTCAAGCCGAAAGGCATAACCCGAAAATGGAATAATCCAAAACATGTGACGAATGCCGTGAGGTGCTGGCTTTCCGGGTCCATTTCTACCTGCCAATAACCACTGTTGAGATCTAAGGTGGTGAACACAGCTGAACTTGCCAGAGATTCAAGTATCTCAGAAATCGTTGGTAGAGGATAGGCATCTCCCTCGCTACGTTCATTAACACGGCGGAGATCAACACAAAATTGGGGTGTTCCACCATCTTTTCTAGGCACCACTACAATCGGGGATGCCCATGGTGAATGGAAGGTACAATGATACCCTGTTGAAGCATCTCTTCGATCTGCTCCTTAACCATCTTCCGCTTTTGTAGGGGTAATCGATAGGGGCGCTGGGTAACCACAATATCACTGTTTAATTTGATTTTATGTTTCAGCACAGAGGTACGGCCTAAAGTGGTGGTGCAGACCCGCGGGTTGTTTAGCAAGAGTTGGTACAATTTCTCAGCCTCCCTCCCTGTTAAACCACTGTCTGCAACAGCAGTATGGAGCAGACTGGGTAAGTCATCACCTTTAGGAATACAAGCTAGGTTACACCAGTCATCACTAACGGCAGGCAAGAGCGGTAATGTAGGTGGTAAGGTAGTATACAAAGCAACACTGCTCACACTCAGAACACCCCAACCATCGCTAGGGCACAGGACAGGCTGGAAAGGGAAAACCCTGGTGGTGTCATCACCAGCAAAAGAGTATACCTTGTCCCGGACGTTGACCTGGAGCCCACTCATGCTCATAAAATCTAAACCAAGAACTAATGGATACACCAACACATCTGCATCCAGTACTGCGGTAGGTACGAACCAACTGTTACCATGCATGCTGAACTCCAGCACTTTACATCCAATAGGATTTGCTTGCTGGCCATTCACAAGATACATTGGTCCACCCTGCCATGATACAAGGGACTCATTGGGGCCTTTGATCTTATTCCACAGACTCACATGCAATAAAGTGTAAGTAGCACCTGTGTCCACAAGCACTTTCCCATGACGCTGACGTACCGTGATGGGCACAACCAACTGTTTTAGACTAGTGGGCGGGTGAGATGGAGATCCCACCACACTAGTAGACTTTTGCTTCTGGCAGTTCTTGGCTGCAGGCTGACTAGCAACAGTAGCCATGGAACCTTTTTTACTGAACTCTGAAGTCTGTTTTGACTCTGACTTTTGCTGTCCACTGTATTTTGAGCTACCTGGGAAGACATGAAACTGAGGGCAGAACCCTGGTGCATGCTCACCATGGCAACGCCAACACAAAACCATTTCAGGTCTCTTTATAACCTTCTTTTCAGTTGTACCATTAGCTTTGTGAGATTCGTTCAGAGTTCTCCTGTACCTTTTCTGGTTTTCATAATCTACTTCTATTTGACTCCCAATGCGGATCATCTCATCTATGGAGGTAACCCGACCACGGAGCTGACATGCCAGAAAGGGATTCATAGCCTTCAATATTCTTTTTAAAATCTGTGGCCGAAGAGTGCCAACGTTTGATAAGTGCTTGAAAGGAGAAAACAAAGTCTCGTAGTGACTCATTTCTTCCTTGCACCCTGGTTCGAATCTGTTCTTCCAGAACATCAACATAGTCCTCGGGAAGAAAAGATGATAGGAAAGCTCTCTGAAATTCCTCCCATGAATGGATTTTCTCCCTAACAGTCTCCCACCAATCACGTGCAGAACCATGCAATACACTTCTCATGGTCGCTAGGATCTCACCATGGGTAAGTGGTTTCAGAGACAGGAAGTCACTGCATCTTTGCAAATACACCAAAGGATCTTTCTCATCCTGAGGCCCGCCATAGCAAGGGAAAAACATCTTAATTGGAAGTTTGCCATCAGTCACTCTACAACCATCATCCTGGAAAATTTCACCCTTAGGAGCAGCAGCTCCTGAGCAATCTGAAGGAACTCCCACAGGTGCGGAGGTAGGCAACAAAACCACATTTTTAACAACTGGAGAAACAGGATATGTGTGTGCTTGAGACGAAACTGCAACAGGTGTGACTGCTTCTTTAAGGACCCATTCCTCTCGCTTATGTATTGAATTGACCTGAGAATTGAGTGCACACTGTTGACGCACAAGAGACTCAAGGGTAGCCTGCACTGAACCCATCTGCTGTTGCAATGTATGCACCTCGGTCACCAGAAGTTGTACATCCTTGTTTTCAGTGACCGCGGATGTAATGGAAGTCATCAAGTTTTGACGGTCAGTAATCAGGGACTCTTGGAACTCAGACTGTGTTTGTTGTGCATTCCACTGAATGGCATTTATGCACTTTGAACCAAAATCCCTTACTTCTGCGAGCAAATGGTTACTTGCTTTCTCCACCACATTTGTTATGAGAGTAGTACACATTTTTAGAGCTTTATCGATGGGTATGCCCTTTGAAATGTTTGACAGCCACTCACGCTGCCAATCCACTGTATTTTTAAACACAAGTTTCATCGACTCTACAGCATTAGCAAAAATGACTAAATCCGAATCTGAGTGTTCCTGGGTGGGAGGAGCTACAGGAACTGGGGATGAAGGCGGAAGTAATAAGCCCTCTAAAGCCAAAAGAGGATGAGTGTCCACAGACAATTGTGGTTCTACTGGAGCATCTACCCATCCCTCTTCATCATCATCATCATCCCGTAAGTGCACCTCCTGCCCAACTACAGGCATATCCAAGCTAACATTTAGAGAAAGCTCGGATTCCAATTCCGCAAGCGATGGTTCAAATGCGGTCATTGTAATGTCTGGATCTTCCCAAGACATGATGGATAGTCACTAGTAATTATTTGGACTAATAGTCAAGCCACACTCCAAATACACATTTCAGAAATATACACTCAAATACACTTGCTAAATAGATATCAGAAGATGGGACACAAAACTAAATCTCTTTATTGAAAGATTATGCTTTGTGTTACGTGTCCCTTCGTGGTTGCCAATTATGTGGCGGTACTGAGTTCCCCAGACTTTAGTTGTTCAGTCAGAAGACTGAAAAACAGTTCCCATCCACATAATAATATAAAATAAAATGCCTTCTTAATAATAATAATGAACAAATGCCTCTATATTAACAAACAATTAAGGAAACTGAAA
This sequence comes from Sebastes umbrosus, assembly GCF_015220745.1. Taxonomy (NCBI): domain Eukaryota; kingdom Metazoa; phylum Chordata; class Actinopteri; order Perciformes; family Sebastidae; genus Sebastes; species Sebastes umbrosus. Next base: position 16,360,835 of record NC_051290.1, read on the forward strand.
TATTGGTTTGTGTTTTTCCTTTTACCCTCCTTTAAAGTTTTCCCAAATAAAATACACTAAAAGAAATGGGTATAAAGGGTTTCATTGAAAATCAACAAATGAATAGAATACAAAATACAGCCTACAGGCGTTAGGCTATTGTAAGGCAAGCCAGATCGTTGCACAAATAGTACCTAAACGTCCCAGTGCAGGTAACCCAATTGGTTGGCACTTAACTTGTTTCCCCAACTAGGAGAGTCAACACTCTCAACAAACCAAACACAAAGATCACAGAATCCCAAAAGGGCCCAAAACAGACCAGAGTTTCTGATAAAGCTGATAAACACATGTTGCATTGAGTGAAGGAGAGATCAGAATGACACTGGGTGTGCAGTTTCCCTCCTCTTTTAAGCCCTACAGAAAGGGCGTCGTTACACCCTGATTGGCCAAGAGGGGAATGCACCAAGCTGCTCTCAACTATCATTTAAGAGCCAGTCCCCACACCCTGCGCAACAGGTGAACTGAATAACCCTCTAATCACTCAGCAACTCAACCAAAAAAAACACCAGGGAAAAGGGAAACAACAGCAAGCACCAGAGAATTGGCAGCTGCCACAGTGGAGCAAGTGAAACTTTAAGATCAGGTTTGTCTGGTTCTACTTTAAAGTTTATTATTAGGATACATATCTTTTAGTTTCAGTGACGGTGATTTGTTGTTTTTGCATTGCACCTCCTCAAGATCATCTGTCAATCAAAAGTGTTGTTGATCCTGTGATGTTCGTATTAATTCATGGCAGATTAGTTTTGTGTTGTATTTTCAAACTTGCACAAAGAAAATTCTGCTGACCAGAAAAACACCCAACTTGAGGTGATGAGCTCAGCTAAAAACCTGTATATAATGTTGGTTTAAGGCAGTAATCATATGACTCATAAATATAACCATGGCACTGATGCAGCCAATTTGAACCTTACATTACTTATTATATTCACATAAATTGTACTCAAGACAAGATATACCTGAGGCATAGGTATATTGTTTTGGGAGTACAATCTGATAATAAAATGTAGGCCTTTTTTTTTGCTGCAACACGACATTTTATCTATTGTAGACAAAGTTGCCCACAAGTTAGACACATTTTTTCACAAGAGTAACCAAATTATGAGAAAATAATGTCCTGTTAGCAGCAGCTATTGATGCCAACACAGGCAGGTGGAGCTGTTGGCTCTCAGGTGAGCTCTAATGTCACAGTGAAACAGCTGGCTTTAACTTCACAAGGTGAAGGTGTTTAATGGTAGATTAATGTTGCTGCACATAGCCATGATTCTGTTAACTGATCTTTTTTAGTAGATTATACTGTCTGTTCTTTTTATAGTAAATACCATAAAAGTGTAAGTTCATTAGGGAGGCTCACTGTGTCTCCATCTTACACCAGCTTATCTTTGTATTACCTGCAGGAAACATCATCAAATAGTTCATCAGGACAGCAGACTGGAGGAAAAGCAGTCGGAGCTCTAGAGTCTCAGGTAAGGTCTAACAGTGTCTCCCAGATAAGATGCTTACTTTTCTTTGAGTTTCATAGAGGTGGTAATGATTACGCACTCAGAATAATGTTCAATAGGGCTGCATCTTTCAAATTAATCCATTATTAATTGTTATTAACTAATTTGACTTTACTTTTGTCCATTAATGGATTCTTTTAAAATCTATAAAATGACAGTAAACAGTGCAAAATGTCCATCTCAAGTTCCCAAAGCCCAAAGTGACGTCTTCAAGATGCCTGTTTTATTTGACCTACAGTCCAAACCCAATGATATTCAGTTAGAAAACAGAGAAATCCAGCAAATATACACATTTGGGAAGCTGGAACTACATAATGTTTGGGCATTTGCTTAAAAAAATGACTTAAACTATTTACTGATTATCAGAATTGTTGGGTTAATTCAATCATTAGATCATCTAATCGATTAACTGACTCCGGTTGAGAATGTTACTATATGATGCTAGTGTAAAATTAAATTATAGCAAATGACGAGGCAGGGTTTGATAGTTTGTACATATCGTTAATGCCTTTAATGGAAGCAGTATTCATCTACATACCTGATCTCCAGCATGCTGTGATTTATGACCCACTTAAGATAACAATAGAGTATCATAGATAATGATATGAATATTATAGCAAAGCAGATTTTTTTGTCATGTTTGTGTTCTGATCATTAGGAAGATAACAACACAAACTGTACAAAAATATAAGGAAGGCTCCCAGGATACACATATGTATTTATGATAATAGAAATACACATAGACCTAAACAAGCACAGTGAATGGATCATTATACAGTACATTATTCTATTCAGTGCAGTAGTGATTAACACAACCTTCAACCCAAATCTGACTGAGTTAGTGTTAGAGCAAAGAGCACATTTTACACAACAGCACGTTTTACTTCAGGGAAATTAAGATGTTTTTTCACTGTCAACATTACTAACTGAGCATGTTTAAGTCAGATTCCTCAATGATCTGAATATATTTCATATTTTCAATTCTGTATTGAGGCTATAATTTAAAAAGTCGACAATATCTTTTGATATTTTCTTGCCAACACAGACTACTACAGTACTACAGTAGGATTTTAAAAGATATTGGTTCTAAATATGATTATAAAACATGTTACTCAATAATTTCCATTAAACATGTACTAAAAATATTATGTATGGACTCATCAATATAACTAATTTTTATGCCATTAATTACAATAATAACCCGAAGTTGGCTACGTCATGAATGGACGTCGCTGGCTGCATCGGGCAATGTTGTGTGCTGTCAAGGTTAAATAGATTTGAACTCATTATTATATTTATTACAATTATAATTAATATATAATTTACAGTATGTTTAGATTAAATCAACATAACATAAACAAATTACCTGACTGAAATCCCTGTCAAGGATCTGAATAAAGAGAATGCTTTTTGGGAGAGAGGTTCAAGCTGCAGAAATACAAGCAAGCAAATTGTAAGTACATTTATGTTGGCTATACTTTTAATGGTGTGTGTGTGCTTTGCTCACTTGCTCACTTGAGCAGTGGCTGTTTTAATAAAATGTAATATGCACAATTTAATAACATAATACCATTATTGTCCAATTTCTTTCATGACTATCACATGTCCAATCTATGTGTATATGGGCAGATGGTTTCTTTACTTCCTCGTCTTCTAATTTAGGAGAAAATTGAGCAGTGGGATGTTTTTTGATGGTATGGATCAGGTAGAGAGTGGGACCTGCAGCTCACGCTGCGTTCTGTCCTGTCCTGGACAACAACTTGTCTTATATATCTTGTGATATTTTAATGGAAAAACATGTATTTACCTGTATAACCTCACTCTTATAAGTTGAAATATTGGATATTCTTGTTTCCACAGGATTCATTTTAAAGGGAGAGACTTACTGTAAACTTTATCATTGCAGCTTGATTTATAAAGCTAAAGATGATGGTTTCAACAAGTCATTTGAAAATGCATCTCCAGCAGATCTGAAAGTCAGCTTCTGTTTTATGAGTTGTACAGTATTTGTAGCCAGACTGCCATTACAGAAGCCGACATTGGAGGAGTCGTAGCAGTTGTAACTGGAGATGGAGTAGTTGCTGTAGTTGTGGCCACAGTAGTAGTTGTAGTAGTTTTTGAATTTGGGTCTGTAGTTGTTGAACTTGATGTTGTATTTGGAATTCCTGTATAAATACTTTAATAAGTTTTAGGCTCATATACAAACAAAAGTTGTTTTTTTAGGTAATGTCGAAGGCCCCATTTACACAACCAGAGTTGTTAGTTATTAACACCCTTTTGTTTTCTCTTAACCATGTGTGTTGAAACACCTCCTTGTGTGGTCTGAGCAATCATATTTCTTTAATGCATGAAATGGCTCAGTGTAAATGCGTAATGCTGACCTTTACCATAGCATGGCTTTAGGTGAGTAAAGATTCTTAACGTATGTCATAAGCTAGTGGTATGATATGAGCATTTACAGTAATTTAAACAGTATGTGTCTGACAGAATACTTAAAGGTTCTCTATAGGATATCCAGAGCATTAATATAGCAGCAAACAACTATTTGCTATGTAAAGATATAGAGGAGTAATGTCTACCTGAGCAGAGAATTAAGTCACTCTCCCTCTGTGTGTTGTATCCATGCTTTGTTGACTGGCCGGCCATGCATACTTTTAGTGCACGTTCGTGCATGTGAGCGTGCCCCACTGGCTTGCTCACGGATGTGCTGTTATTATCGTTAGCTACGAGCTGCCGGTTCAGCCGTTGCCATGTTGAGAGCCTTGTGTAGGCAATAGAAATGCTCCCAATCTTGCATTTAGTACCTTTAATGCTGCCAGGCGCAAACTATACTGTTGAATGAGTGTTGTTAACCTAGTTCATAAACTACCCCTGTTTCACAATTACCCATGAACCTTAAAATTCTATATGCTTTATTGGCATAAATGTACAGATAACTAACTTAATTAGTTCAGGCAGATACACCACAATCGATTTAAACTGGTTTTCATACAAAGGCTGGGAAGCATTGAAGAAAAAAAACTTGGGGTAGCCAGAAGACCTTCCTTCAATGATACACATACGTGTCAATACTTTTTAATACATCTCTACTGGCAGCAGCATGTTTTTTAAATTAACAATTTTTTGTTTGTAAATTAATTATTTTAGTTTATGTACATATACTGTATCTTAAAAATATAGTTTCTATCCTAAGGACAATGATTTTCACATGTGACTGAGTGGAGGCAGCTGTGGCTCAGAGGGTAGAGCAGGTCGTCCACCAATCGGAAGGTCGGTGGTTCGATCCAGGTCACATGTCGCTGTGTCCTTGAGCAAGACACTTAACCCCAAATTGCTCTCGAAGGCATAGCCATCGGTGTGTGAATGAGTATTTAGATTAGATCCTGATGGGCAAAGTTGGCACCTTAGAAGCCTCTGCCATCAGTGTATGATTGTGTGTGTGAATGGGTGAATGCTGACATGTAGTGTAAAGCGCTTTGAGTGGTCGGAAGACTAGAAAAGCGCTACATAAGTCCAAGTCCATTTACCATTTACCATTACCAAATAATGGACATAGATAATTAATTCCAGACTTGTGACGTGTTTGTTTGACATTGTCAGAAATGGTGGAGGCCACATAAGTTAGTTTTTTGATGCATAATAAGTGAATATATTGTAATTTTAGTTGTGTATTGTTTTTCTTTGGAATTTTATAATATGTCTGAGGAAAATGTTGATATTCCCAACTGCCTAATCTTTTTCCTCTGTCATTATGCCTGTGCATTTCCTGCATTATGTTACCTGCTTGCTAGCTTGCTAAAATGTTAGCCTCTGTTGCTTCTGGATGCCGACATTAACGTTAATATTGCCGTTGTAAATCTGAGCTCACGAGTTTCACTTAAATAGCTTCAATAGCTTCACCATCTCGTGTCACGCTAGTTCCAAAAAAACAAGATGTTGGTGGACAAAAACCAAGATGGCGATGGCCAAAATGCTGAACTCGAAGCTTCAAAACCGTAGTCCACAAACCAATGGGTGACATCATGTGACTATGTTTACGTTTTGGTCTATGCTCAAGATCCAGGGCAATTGGGAAACTACAGTTTGTGCTGCTATTTTCTTCCTGAACAAACCTGAATAACTTTTGAGAATAGCTGAAAGTAGTAATAATAGTGAAAGTAAGTTTTAGGAAATAATAAGACAGGGTTTGATTATCTGGTCATATCTTCAGTGCCTTTAATGGATGCATCTTCAATATAATGTGATACACTTTTTTTTATCCACTTTAGATGTTAAAAACCTATAATAATATAGTATACACATTTCTTGTATTCTGATCATCAATAAGACCTAGTCTTTTTTACTCAAATTGTACAAAAATACAGGTCAGCTCACAGATTACACATATGTATGATAATATAAATTCATATAAATAAGAAAAGTGACTTTATAATCATGCAGGGCATTATGTTAAATGTAAATGTTAGTTGTTCTAAACTATACAGTATTATTATAGCACAATAAGTCAAAATTGTGTTTGTACATAGAGAAAGTTTTATGTGTGGTGTGTCTGATATACAAGGTTTCAATTGTCATTACTCTCATTTTTTACGCAATTAATTACAGTGATAACTTGTTTTTATTCAGTGGACCAGATGCTTAAAGTTGTCTCATGGATGGGCTTTCTGGGACGTCAAACAGAAAAATATCAGTAGTATAAGTCTTATTTCACATTGACATAACCCCTGCACTATTGCTGGCTTGACAGTAGCCATGACAGCAGCACAAGGAAGGATGCAGTGATGAGCCTGATCTTGTGGCTTACTCCACTTGACACTTCTGTAAATGTTGAGAAAAGAAAAAGAGACATTGCTTTAACAAATACAAAACAAATCTGTAATATTTAAAATTTTTGATGAGGTAAACAAATCTGTAATATTTGTAATTTTGAATGAGGTAGCATTCAATATTGCTTACGTATGCCATCCACAGAAATGGAGGTGGTGTCAATGTTGAAGGCTGTGATGTTTGAAGCTGCTCCGACCAAAACATCTATAATCTGAGTGCCATTAGGAACAGATGTGGATAAAAATGTAAGGTCCGAGTGGTTGATGATTGAGCCATTACTGCAAAAGGAATTACCAAAATATATTGTATTATTCGTATGAATTTATGACCAATACTCTTAAGATTCTATCATTATAACATTAACAAATTACCTGAAAAAAAGCACCATCAATGTGCGGAATGAAGGAAATGCTTCTTGGTACAAAGGTTCAATCTGCAGAAATACAAGCAAATCATTTGTAAGTACATTTATTTTATTGGCTTTTGCTTCTTCACTTGTGCATTGTCTTTTTCATTGTGGTATTTCATTTACACTAAGTAATGACACTATTCCAATTTCTTCAGTGACTGCCAAATAATGTATCTGTGTCCTATTTACTTTATATGGAAGGATGAGTTAAATCGTTTTTTTCTTTGAAAACTCAACACCAGGAATGAAATGCCATCCTCCAGTTTCCATTCACTGTGAAACGAGAAACAGTCTAGCATCTATTAGACGGTACTAGAAGCACCCACAGTTAAATGTTTAATTAGAAATGTGTTTGCATTAGACAAGACTATATTGCATATTTAAAAATACTTTTTGAGGGTTTTTTTCATAATACAGTCTAGCTCCACCAAACTCTGATGAGAAATTTGCTGTGTGACAATTTTAGGTGAAAATCATAAAGAAAAGTGTTTTCAAAGAAGAATGATGAACGTACATATGAAAAGAAAAAATGGCATATTGCAGAAATACTTTCACATAGATGTGTGAAAGTATGTGAAAGTGACTTACCATCGTCTTTATTATTGAGGCTCGCCTCGTAAAAGCTGCAGATGATGGATTCTGCAAGTCACTTGTAAATGTCTCTCCAGCAGATCTGAAAATCAATCGCCTTGTTGTCATTGCCTCAGCAGTTGTCGTTACTGATGTGGTGGTTGTAGTAGTTGTTGTAGTTGTAGTTGCAGCAGTTGTAGTTGAGGCAGTTGTAGCTGCAGCTGTTGTAGTTGAGGTCGTTGTAGCCGTAGTTGCAGCACTGGTAGTTGTAGTTGCAGCAGGTGAGATTGCAGTAGTTGTAGTATTTAGAGAGGGTGCTGCCGTTGTAACATTTCCTTCTGTAAATAACAAATATGGAACAATATGGAGAAATATGGAAAAAATGATTATGGTAGTCAAAGGACCTTTTTTGAACAAACACACTTCACAACATAAGTATATATATATGGCAAGTCAGAGTTTAGGTAGACTTGCTAATGTTTGTCACAGTGGAATTCATGATAATTGTGATTGTGTATGCTCTTTGTCGACCCAGCAATTTGGCTAAAATGTATCAGGAAAGAAATCCAGAATAAACTTTGATAGTAAGGTCAGTCATGGAAATGGCAGTGAAAGAGGATGATTTAAACCCCATCCAGAACACACACACTCACAGACCGTGATAGATAAATTACAAATAACATTGTGTATATTTTCCTGCTCTAACAACCACTGGAGTGAAATGCAGGGCTAGTGTTTACTTACGAGTTGCTTCGATGGAGGTGGCAACAAAAAGGAGGTTTGAGGTACTGTTGTTAGACACAGCGTCGACTAAGGTTTCTGCAACAACAATAGTCTGTGGGATTTCTGAAGCTGAAGCAGTTTGATTGAACTCAATCCCTAGCACTAGTTCAGTATTTCCCATTCGTGTTCTGGCCACAGCTTGCCTGCATAATAAAAGCACACATCTTGATCAAATTATATTAACCTTGACAACTTATGCATATGTATAATTATTATTATTTTGTCATTATTAAGTTTAAAATATTGGAATATTGATAACCACAACCCAGAAAGTAAAACAAAGTCAGTTGGACTCTCAAAATTGAAAATGTTACCTGAACTCGATGACATAAATGCGGTTGAAAATAGCGCCAAATTGGGTCCTGTAGATGACAGTTAACTGTGGGAATGAAGCAAAAAATATATAAACAAACTAAAAATACAGTATTCGCCAAATGATATGAGGAAATGCAAACTCACTCAATACACAGAAAAATAATGAGAATGAGTACTAACCACTGCTACAACGTTTGCTTCAAGAGTCTTGAATTCCATGCTGTTTTTATCAGTGAGTTCTTCTACAAATGGTTCTATCAAGACTGCTTGGAGAACCACAATTGGTGGGGGAGCTGCAGTGGTAGTAGTAACAGTAGTTGTTGTTGGGGGTGCAGTTGTTGGAGCTGCAGTTGCGGGGGCTTCAGTTGTTGGGGCTGCAGTTGTTGGGGCTGCAGTTGTGGGGGCCGCAGTTGTGGGGGCTGCAGTTGTGGGGGCTGCAGTTGTGGGGGCTGCAGTTGTGGGGGCTGCAGTGGTGGGAGCTGCAGTTGTTGGGGCTGCAGTTGTGGGGGCTGCAGTTGTTGGGGCTGCAGTTGTGGGGGCTGCAGTTGTTGGGGCTGCAGTTGTGGGGGCTGCAGTTGTGGGAGCTGCAGTTGTTGGGGCTGCAGTTGTGGGAGCTGCAGTTGTTGGGGCTGCAGTGGTGGGAGCTGCAGTTGTTGGGGCCGCAGTGGTGGGAGCTGCAGTTGTTGGGGCTGCAGTTGTTGGGGCCGCAGTTGTTGGGGCTGCAGTGGTGGGAGCTGCAGTTGTGGGAGCGGCAGTTGTTGGGGCTGCAGTTGTGGATGCCACAGTTGTTGGGGCTGCAGTGGTGGGTGCTGCAGTTGTGGGAGCGGCAGTGGTAGGAGCGGCAGTTGTTGGGGCTGCAGTTGTTGGGGCCGCAGTTGTTGGGGCTGCAGTTGTGGGAGCTGCAGTTGTGGGAGCTGTAGTTGTTGGGGCTGCAGTTGTGGGAGCTGCAGTTATTGGGGCTGCAGTTGTTGGGGCTGCAGTTGTGGGGGCCACAGTTGTTGGGGCTGCAGTGGTGGGAGCTGCAGTTGTGGGAGTGGCAGTTGTTGGGGCTGCAGTTGTGGGGGCCACAGTTGTTGGGGCTGCAGTGGTGGGTGCTGCAGTTGTGGGAGCGGCAGTGGTGGGAGCGGCAGTTGTTGGGGCTGCAGTTGTGGGAGCTTCAGTTGTTGGGGCTGCAGTTGTTGGGGCCGCAGTTGTTGGGGCTGCAGTTGTTGGGGCTGCAGTTGTTGGGGCCGCAGTTGTTGGAGCTGCAGTTGTGGGGGCTGCAGTTGTGGGGGCTGCAGTTGTGGGAGCTCCAGTTGTGGGGGCTGCAGTGGTGGGAGCTGCAGTTGTGGGAGCGGCAGTGGTGTGAGCGGCAGTTGTTGGGGCTGCAGTTGTGGGAGCTGCAGTTGTTGGGGCTGCAGTTGAGGGATCTGCAGTTGTTGGGGCTGCAGTTATTGGGGCTGCAGTTGTTGGGGCTGCAGTTGTGGGGGCCACAGTTGTTGGGGCTGCAGTGGTGGGAGCTGCAGTTGTGGGAGCGGCAGTTGTTGTGGTTGCAGTTGTGGGGGAACCTCCACTTGTTGACCCACCGGTTGTAGTTGATCCGCTTGTTGTTGAATCTTCAGTTGTAGTTGATCCACCAGTTGTTGTTGAAACACCGGTTGTTGTTGATGCGCTGCTTGTTGTCAGTCCTGCAGTTGCTGTCGATCCAAGAGTTGATGTTGAACTTCCAGATGTCGTTGTTGCATCAGTTGTTGTTGAGCCACTAGTTATTGTTGACCCTCCAGATGATGTTACAACAGTTGTTATCGAACCTGCGGTTGTTGTTGTTGTTGCATCAGTTGTTGTTGAACCTTCACTTGTTGTTGATGCACTATTTGTTGTAGACCCTGTAGCTGTTGTAATTGATCCACTTGTTGTTGAATCTCCAGCTGTAGTTGACGCATCAGTTGTTGTTAAAGCACCCGTTGTTGTAGATGCGCTGCTTGTTGTCAATCCTGCAGTTGCTGTCAACCCAAGAGTTATTGTTGACCCTCCAGATGATGTTACAACAGTTGTTGTTGAACCTGCAGTTGTTGTTGTTATTGCATCAGTTGTTGTTGACCCTGTAGTTGATCCACTTGTTGTTGAATCTCCAGTTGTAATTGATGCACCAGTTGTTGTTGAACCTCCAGACGTTGTCGTTGGTCCACCAGTTGTTGTTGAACCTGCAGTTGTTGATGTTGCATCAGTTGGTGTTGTTGAACCTCCACTTGTTGACCCACTGGTTGTAGTTGATCCGCTAGTTGTCGAATCTCCAGTTGTAGCTGATGTACCAGTTATTGTGGAGCCACCAGTTGGTGTTGAACCTCCAGATGTTGTTGCAACAGTTGTTGTCGAACCTTCAATTGTAGTTGATGCACCATTTGTTGTAGACCCTGTAGTTGTTGTAGTTGATCCACTTGTTGTTGAATCTCCAGTTATAATTGAAGCAACAGTTGTTGTTGAACCTCCAGATGTTGTCGTTGGTCCACCAGTTGTTGTTGGACCTGCAGTTGTTGTTGTTGCATCACTTGTTGTTGAACCTCCACTTGTTGACCCACCGGTTGTAGTTGATCCGCTTGTTGTTGAGTCTTCAGTTGTAGTTGATCCACCAGTTGTTGTTGAAACACCGGTTGTTGTTGATGCGCTGCTTGTTGTCAATCCTGCAGTTGCTGTCGACCCAACAGTTGTTGTTGAACTTTTACTTGTTGTTGATGCACTATTTGTTGTAGACCCTGCAGTTGTTGTAGTTGATCCGCTAGTTGTTGAATCTCCAGTTGTAATTGACGCACCAGTTGTTGTTGAACCTCCAGACATTGTCGTTGGTCCACCAGTTGTTGTTGAACCTGCAGTTGTTGATGTTGCATCAGTTGTTGTTGAACCTTCACTTGTTGTTGATGCACTATTTGTTGTAGACCCTGCAGTTGTTGTTGTTGATCCACTTGTTGTTGAATCCAAAGTTGTAGCTGATGTACCAGTTGTTGTGGATCCACCAGTTGGTGTTGTTGAACCTCCACTTGTTGACCCACCGGTTGTAGTTGATCCGCTTGTTGTTGAATCATCAGTTGTAGTTGATCCACCAGTTGTTGTTGATGCGCTGCTTGTTGTCAAACCTGCAGTTGCTGTTGACACAAGAGTTGTTGTTGGACTTCCAGATGTCGTTGTTGCATCAGTTGTTGTTGAGCCACTAGTTATTGTTGACCCTCCAGATGATGTTACAACAGTTGTTGTTGAACCTGCAGTTGTTGTTGTTGCATCAGTTGTTGTTGACCCTGTAGTTGATCCACTTGTTGTTGAATCTCCAGTTGTAATTGATGCACCAGTTGTTGTTGAACCTCCAGACGTTGTCGTTGATCCACCAGTTGTTGTTGAACCTGCAGTTGTTGATGTTGCATCAGTTGTTGTTGAACCTTCACTTGTTGTTGATGCACCATTTGTTGTAGACCCTGCAGTTGTTGTAGTTGATCCACTTGTTGTTGAATCTCCAGTTGTAGTTGACGCATCAGTTGTTGTTGAAACACTTGTTGTTGTGGATGCGCTGCTTGTTGTCACTCCTGCAGTTGCTGTTGACCCAACAGTTGTTGTTGAACTTCCAGATGTCGTTGTTGCATCAGTTGTTGTTGGGCCACTAGTTATTGTTGACCCTCCAGATGTTGTTACACTAGTTGTTGTCGAACCTGCAGTTGTTGTTGTTGCATCAGTTGTTGTTGACCCTGTAGTTGATCCACTTGTTGTTGAATCTCCAGTTGTAATTGATGCACCAGTTGTTGTTGAACCTCCAGACATTGTCGTTGGTCCACCAGTTGTTGTTGAACCTGCAGTTGTTGTTGCATCAGTTGTTGTTGAACCTTCACTTGTTGTTGCTACACTATTTGTTGTAGACCCTGCAGTTGTTGTAGTTGATCCACTTGTTGTTGAATCTCCAGTTGTAGCTGATGTACCAGTTGTTGTGGATCCACCAGTTGGTGTTGTTGAACCTCCACTTGTTGATCCACTGGTTGTAGTTGATCCGCTTGTTGTTGAATCTTCAGGTGTAGTTGATCCACCAGTTGTTGTTGAAACACCGGTTGTTGTTGATGCACTGCTTGTTGTCAATCCTGCAACTGCTGTTGACCCAACAGTTGTTGTTGAACTTCCAGATATCATTGTTGCCTCAGTTGTTGTTGAGCCACTAGTTATTGTTGACCCTCCAGATGTTGTTTCAACAGTTGTTGTTGTCGAACCTGCAGTTGTTGTTGTTGCATCAGTTGTTGTTGAACCTTCACTTGTTGTTGATGCACTATTTGTTGTAGACTCTGCAGTTGTTGTTGTTGATCCACTTGTTGTTGAATCCAAAGTTGTAGCTGATGTACCAGTTGTTGTGGATCCACCAGTTGGTGTTGTTGAACCTCCACTTGTTGACCCACCGGTTGTGGTTGATCCGCTTGTTGTTGAATCATCAGTTGTAGTTGATCCACCAGTTGTTGTTGAAACACCGGTTGTTGTTGATGCGCTGCTTGTTGTCAAACCTGCAGTTGCTGTTGACACAAGAGTTGTTGTTGGACTTCCAGATGTCGTTGTTGCATCAGTTGTTGTTGAGCCACTAGTTATTGTTGACCCTCCAGATGATGTTACAACAGTTGTTGTTGAACCTGCAGTTGTTGTTGTTGCATCAGTTGTTGTTGACCCTGTAGTTGATCCACTTGTTGTTGAATCTCCAGTTGTAATTGATGCACCAGTTGTTGTTGAACCTCCAGACGTTGTCGTTGATCCACCAGTTGTTGTTGAACCTGCAGTTGTTGATGTTGCATCAGTTGTTGTTGAACCTTCACTTGTTGTTGATGCACCATTTGTTGTAGACCCTGCAGTTGTTGTAGTTGATCCACTTGTTGTTGAATCTCCAGTTGTAGTTGACGCATCAGTTGTTGTTGAAACACTTGTTGTTGTGGATGCGCTGCTTGTTGTCACTCCTGCAGTTGCTGTTGACCCAACAGTTGTTGTTGAACTTCCAGATGTCGTTGTTGCATCAGTTGTTGTTGGGCCACTAGTTATTGTTGACCCTCCAGATGTTGTTACACTAGTTGTTGTCGAACCTGCAGTTGTTGTTGTTGCATCAGTTGTTGTTGAACCTGCAGTTGTTGTTGTTGTTGACCCTGTAGTTGATCCACTTGTTGTTGAATCTCCAGTTGTAATTGATGCACCAGTTGTTGTTGAACCTCCAGACGTTGTCGTTGATCCACCAGTTGTTGTTGAACCTGCAGTTGTTGATGTTGCATCAGTTGTTGTTGAACCTTCACTTGTTGTTGATGCACCATTTGTTGTAGACCCTGCAGTTGTTGTAGTTGATCCACTTGTTGTTGAATCTCCAGTTGTAGTTGACGCATCAGTTGTTGTTGAAACACTTGTTGTTGTGGATGCGCTGCTTGTTGTCACTCCTGCAGTTGCTGTTGACCCAACAGTTGTTGTTGAACTTCCAGATGTCGTTGTTGCATCAGTTGTTGTTGGGCCACTAGTTATTGTTGACCCTCCAGATGTTGTTACACTAGTTGTTGTCGAACCTGCAGTTGTTGTTGTTGCATCAGTTGTTGTTGACCCTGTAGTCGATCCACTTGTTGTTGAATCTCCAGTTGTAATTGATGCACCAGTTGTTGTTGAACCTCCAGATGTTGTTGTTGGTCCACCACTTGTTGTTGAACCTGTAGTTGTTGTTGTAGCATCAGTTGATGTTGAACCTTCACTTGTTGTTGCTACACTATTTGTTGTAGACCCTGCAGTTGTTGTAGTTAATCCACTTGTTGTTGAATCTCCAGTTGTAGCTGATGTACCAGTTGTTGTGGATCCACCAGTTGGTGTTGTTGAACCTCCACTTGTTGATCCACTGGTTGTAGTTGATCCGCTTGTTGTTGAATCTTCAGGTGTAGTTGATCCACCAGTTGTTGTTGAAACACCGGTTGTTGTTGATGCACTATTTGTTGTAGACTCTGCAGTTGTTGTTGTTGATCCACTTGTTGTTGAATCCAAAGTTGTAGCTGATGTACCAATTGTTGTGGATCCACCAGTTGGTGTTGTTGAACCTCCACTTGTTGACCCACTGGTTGTAGTTGATCCGCTTGTTGTTGAATCATCAGTTATAGTTGATCCACCAGTTGTTGTTGAAACACCGGTTGTTGTTGATGCGCTGCTTGTTGTCAAACCTGCAGTTGCTGTTGACACAAGAGTTGTTGTTGGACTTTCAGATGTCGTTGTTGCATCAGTTGTTGTTGAGCCACTAGTTATTGTTGACCCTCCAGATGATGTTACAACAGTTGTTGTTGAACCTGCAGTTGTTGTTGTTGCATCAGTTGTTGTTGACCCTGTAGTTGATCCACTTGTTGTTGAATCTCCAGTTGTAACTGATGCACCAGTTGTTGTTGAACCTCCAGACGTTGTCGTTGATCCACCAGTTGTTGTTGAACCTGCAGTTGTTGATGTTGCATCAGTTGTTGTTGAACCTTCACTTGTTGTAGATGCACCATTTGTTGTAGACCCTGCAGTTGTTGTAGTTGATCCACTTGTTGTTGAATCTCCAGTTGTAGCTGATGTACCAGTTGTTGTGGATCCACCAGTTGGTGTTGTTGAACCTCCACTTGTTGATCCACCGGTTGTAGTTGATCCGCTTGTTGTTGAATCTTCAGTTGTAGTTGATCCACCAGTTGTTGAATCTCCAGTTGTAGTTGATGCATCAGTTGTTGTTGAAACACCCGTTGTTGTAGATGCGCTGCTTGTTGTCACTCCTGCAGTTGCTGTTGACCCAACAGTTGTTGTTGAACTTCCAGATGTCGTTGTTGCATCAGTTGTTGTTGGGCCACTAGTTATTGTTGACCCTCCAGATGTTGTAACAACAGTTGTTGTCGAACCTGCAGTTGTTGTTGTTGCATCAGTTGTTGTTGACCCTGTAGTTGATCCACTTGTTGTTGAATCTCCAGTTGTAATTGATGCACCAGTTGTTGTTGAACCTCCAGATGTTGTTGTTGGTCCACCACTCGTTGTTGAAACTGTAGTTGTTGTTGTAGCATCAGTTGATGTTGAACCTTCACTTGTTGTTGCTACACTATTTGTTGTAGACCCTGCAGTTGTTGTAGTTGATCCACTTGTTGTTGAATCTCCAGTTGTAGCTGATGTACCAGTTGTTGTGGATCCACCAGTTGGTGTTGTTGAACCTCCACTTGTTGATCCACCGGTTGTAGTTGATCCGCTTGTTGTTGAATCTTCAGTTGTAGTTGATCCACCAGTTGTTGAAACACCCGTTGTTGTAGATGCGCTGCTTGTTGTCACTCCTGCAGTTGCTGTTGACCCAACAGTTGTTGTTGAACTTCCAGATGTCGTTGTTGCATCAGTTGTTGTTGGGCCACTAGTTATTGTTGACCCTCCAGATGTTGTTACAACAGTTGTTGTCGAACCTGCAGTTGTTGTTGTTGCATCAGTTGTTGTTGACCCTGTAGTTGATCCACTTGTTGTTGAATCTCCAGTTGTAATTGATGCACCAGTTGTTGTTGAACCTCCAGATGTTGTTGTTGGTCCACCACTTGTTGTTGAAACTGTAGTTGTTGTTGTAGCATCAGTTGATGTTGAACCTTCACTTGTTGTTGCTACACTATTTGTTGTAGACCCTGCAGTTGTTGTAGTTGATCCACTTGTTGTTGAATCTCCAGTTGTAGCTGATGTACCAGTTGTTGTGGATCCACCAGTTGGTGTTGTTGAACCTCCACTTGTTGACCCACCGGTTGTAGTTGATCCGCTTGTTGTTGAATCTTCAGTTGTAGATGATCCCCCAGTTGTTGTTGAAACAATGGATGTTGTTGATGCGCTGCTTGTTGTCAATCCTGCAGTTGCTGTCGACCCAAGAGTTGTTGTTGGACTTTCAGATGTCGTTGTTGCATCAGTTGTTGTTGAGCCACTAGTTATTGTTGACCCTCCAGATGATGTTACAACAGTTGTTGTTGAACCTGCAGTTGTTGTTGTTGCATCAGTTGTTGTTGACCCTGTAGTTGATCCACTTGTTGTTGAATCTCCAGTTGTAACTGATGCACCAGTTGTTGTTGAACCTCCAGACGTTGTCGTTGATCCACCAGTTGTTGTTGAACCTGCAGTTGTTGATGTTGCATCAGTTGTTGTTGAACCTTCACTTGTTGTAGATGCACCATTTGTTGTAGACCCTGCAGTTGTTGTAGTTGATCCACTTGTTGTTGAATCTCCAGTTGTAGCTGATGTACCAGTTGTTGTGGATCCACCAGTTGGTGTTGTTGAACCTCCACTTGTTGATCCACCGGTTGTAGTTGATCCGCTTGTTGTTGAATCTTCAGTTGTAGTTGATCCACCAGTTGTTGAATCTCCAGTTGTAGTTGATGCATCAGTTGTTGTTGAAACACCCGTTGTTGTAGATGCGCTGCTTGTTGTCACTCCTGCAGTTGCTGTTGACCCAACAGTTGTTGTTGAACTTCCAGATGTCGTTGTTGCATCAGTTGTTGTTGGGCCACTAGTTATTGTTGACCCTCCAGATGTTGTAACAACAGTTGTTGTCGAACCTGCAGTTGTTGTTGTTGCATCAGTTGTTGTTGACCCTGTAGTTGATCCACTTGTTGTTGAATCTCCAGTTGTAATTGATGCACCAGTTGTTGTTGAACCTCCAGATGTTGTTGTTGGTCCACCACTCGTTGTTGAAACTGTAGTTGTTGTTGTAGCATCAGTTGATGTTGAACCTTCACTTGTTGTTGCTACACTATTTGTTGTAGACCCTGCAGTTGTTGTAGTTGATCCACTTGTTGTTGAATCTCCAGTTGTAGCTGATGTACCAGTTGTTGTGGATCCACCAGTTGGTGTTGTTGAACCTCCACTTGTTGATCCACCGGTTGTAGTTGATCCGCTTGTTGTTGAATCTTCAGTTGTAGTTGATCCACCAGTTGTTGAAACACCCGTTGTTGTAGATGCGCTGCTTGTTGTCACTCCTGCAGTTGCTGTTGACCCAACAGTTGTTGTTGAACTTCCAGATGTCGTTGTTGCATCAGTTGTTGTTGGGCCACTAGTTATTGTTGACCCTCCAGATGTTGTTACAACAGTTGTTGTCGAACCTGCAGTTGTTGTTGTTGCATCAGTTGTTGTTGACCCTGTAGTTGATCCACTTGTTGTTGAATCTCCAGTTGTAATTGATGCACCAGTTGTTGTTGAACCTCCAGATGTTGTTGTTGGTCCACCACTTGTTGTTGAAACTGTAGTTGTTGTTGTAGCATCAGTTGATGTTGAACCTTCACTTGTTGTTGCTACACTATTTGTTGTAGACCCTGCAGTTGTTGTAGTTGATCCACTTGTTGTTGAATCTCCAGTTGTAGCTGATGTACCAGTTGTTGTGGATCCACCAGTTGGTGTTGTTGAACCTCCACTTGTTGACCCACCGGTTGTAGTTGATCCGCTTGTTGTTGAATCTTCAGTTGTAGATGATCCCCCAGTTGTTGTTGAAACAATGGATGTTGTTGATGCGCTGCTTGTTGTCAATCCTGCAGTTGCTGTCGACCCAAGAGTTGTTGTTGGACTTCCAGATGTCGTTGTTGCATCAGTTGTTGTTGAGCCACTAGTTATTGTTGTCCCTCTAGATGATGTTACAACAGTTGTTGTTGAACCTGCAGTTGTTGTTGTTGCATCAGTTGTTGTTGACCCTGTAGTTGATCCACTTGTTGTTGACTCTCCAGTTGTAATTGATGCACCAGTTGTTGTTGAACCTCCAGACGTTGTCGTTGGTCCACCAGTTGTTGTTGAACCTGCAGTTGGTGTTGTTGCATCAGTTGTTGTTGACCCTGTAGTTGATCCACTTGTTGTTGAATCTCCAGTTGTAATTGATGCACTAGTTGTTGTTGAAACTCCAGACGTTGTCGTTGGTCCACCAGTTGTTGTTGAACCTGCAGTTGTTGATGTTGCATCAGTTGGTGTTGTTGAACCTCCACTTGTTGACCCACCGGTTGTAGTTGTTCCGCCAGTTGTTGAATCTTCAGTTGTCGTTGATGTTGAAACACCTGTTGTTGTTGATGCGCTGCTTGTTGTCAATCCTGCAGTTGCTGTCGACCCAAGAGTTGATGTTGAACTTCCAGATGTCGTTGTTGCATCAGTTGTTGTTGAGCCACTAGTTATTGTTGACCCTCCAGATGATGTTAAAGCAGTTGTTGTCGAACCTGCATTTGTTGTTGTTGCATCTGTTGTTGTTGAACTTTCACTTGTTGTTGATGCACTATTTGTTGTAGATACTGCAGTTGTTGTAGTTGATGCACTTGTTGTTGAATCTCCTGTTGTTGCTGATGTGCCAGTATTTGTGGCTCCACCAGTTGGTGTTGAACCTCCAGCAGTTGGTGTTGGTCCAGCAGTTGTTGTTGAACCTGCAGTTGTTATAGTTGATCCACTTGTTGTTGAATCTCCAGTTGTTGCTGATGTACCAGTTGTTATGGATCCACCAGTTGGTGTTGAACTTCCAGATGTTGTTGTTGGATCAGCATTTGTTGTTGAACCTGCAGTTGTTGTTGTTGTGCCTTCACTTGTAGTTGCTGCACCATTTGTTGTAGACCCTGCAGTTGTTGTAGTTGATCCACTTGATGTTGACTCTCCAGTTGTAGCTGATGTACCAGTTATTGTGGAGCCACCAGTTGGTGTTGAACCTCCAGATGTTGTTGCAACGGTTGTTGTCGAACCTTCAATTGTAGTTGATGCACTATTTGTTGTAGACCCTGTAGTTGTTGTAGTTGATCCACTTGTTGTTGAATCTCCAGTTGTAATTGATGCATCAGTTGTTGTTGAGCCACTAGTTATTGTTGACCCTCCAGATGATGTTACAACAGTTGTTATCGAACCTGCAGTTGTTGTTGTTGCATCAGTTGTTATTGAACTTCCAGATGTCGTTGTTGCATCAGTTGTTGTTGAGCCACTAGTTATTGTTGACCCTCCAGATGATGTTACATCAGTTGTTGTTGACCCTGTAGTTGATCCACTTGTTGTTGAATCTCCAGTTGTAATTGATGCACCAGTTGTTGTTGAACCTGCAGACGTTGTCGTTGGTCCACCAGTTGTTGTTGAACCTGCAGTTGTTGATGTTGCATCAGTTGTTGTTGAACCTTCACTTGTTGTTGATGCACTATTTGTTGTAGACCCTGCAGTTGTTATAGTTGATCCACTTGTTGTTGAATCTCCAGTTGTAGCTGATGTACCAGTTGTTGTGGATCCACCAGTTGGTGTTGTTGAACCTCCACTTGTTGACCCACCGGTTGTAGTTGATCCGCTTGTTGTTGAATCTTCAGTTGTAGATGATCCACCAGTTGTTGTTGAAACAATGGATGTTGTTGATGCGCTGCTTGTTGTCAATCCTGCAGTTGCTGTCGACCCAAGAGTTGTTGTTGGACTTCCAGATGTCGTTGTTGCATCAGTTGTTGTTGAGCCACTAGTTATTGTTGACCCTCTAGATGATGTTACAACAGTTGTTGTTGAACCTGCAGTTGTTGTTGTTGCATCAGTTGTTGTTGACCCTGTAGTTGATCCACTTGTTGTTGACTCTCCAGTTGTAATTGATGCACCAGTTGTTGTTGAACCTCCAGACGTTGTCGTTGGTCCACCAGTTGTTGTTGAACCTGCAGTTGGTGTTGTTGCATCAGTTGTTGTTGACCCTGTAGTTGATCCACTTGTTGTTGAATCTCCAGTTGTAATTGATGCACCAGTTGTTGTTGAACCTCCAGATGTTGTTGTTGGTTCACCAGTTGTTGTTGAACCTGCAGTTGTTGTTGTCGCATCAGTTGTTGTTGAACCTTCACTTGTTGTTGATGCACTATTTGTTGTAGACCCTGCAGTTGTTGTTGTTGCATCAGTTGTTGTTGACCCTGTAGTTGATCCACTTGTTGTTGAATCTCCAGTTGTAATTGATGCACCAGTTGTTGTTGAACCTCCAGACGTTGTCGTTGATCCACCAGTTGTTGTTGAACCTGCAGTTGTTGATGTTGCATCAGTTGTTGTTGAACCTTCACTTGTTGTTGATGCACCATTTGTTGTAGACCCTGCAGTTGTTGTAGTTGATCCACTTGTTGTTGAATCTCCAGTTGTAGTTGACGCATCAGTTGTTGTTGAAACACTTGTTGTTGTGGATGCGCTGCTTGTTGTCACTCCTGCAGTTGCTGTTGACCCAACAGTTGTTGTTGAACTTCCAGATGTCGTTGTTGCATCAGTTGTTGTTGGGCCACTAGTTATTGTTGACCCTCCAGATGTTGTTACACTAGTTGTTGTCGAACCTGCAGTTGTTGTTGTTGCATCAGTTGTTGTTGACCCTGTAGTTGATCCACTTCTTGTTGAATCTCCAGTTGTAATTGATGCACCAGTTGTTGTTGAACCTCCAGACGTTGATGTTGGTCCACTAGTTGTTGTTGAACCTGCAGTTGTTGATGTTGCATCAGTTGTTGTTGAACCTTCACTTGTTGTTGATGCACTATTTGTTGTAGACCCTGCAGTTGGTGTAGTTGATCCACTTGTTGTTGAATCTCCAGTTGTAGTTGACGCATCAGTCGTTGTTGAAACACTTGTTGTTGTGGATGCGCTGCTTGTTGTCACTCCTGCAGTTGCTGTTGACCCAACAGTTGTTGTTGAACTTCCAGATGTCGTTGTTGCATCAGTTGTTGTTGGGCCACTTGTTATTGTTGACCCTCCAGATGTTGTTACACCAGTTGTTGTCGAACCTGCAGTTGTTGTTGTTGCATCAGTTGTTGTTGACCCTGTAGTTGATCCACTTGTTGTTGAATCTCCAGTTGTAATTGATGCACCAGTTGTTGTTGAACCTCCAGACGTTGTCGTTGGTCCACCAGTTGTTGTTGAACCTGCAGTTGTTGTTGCATCAGTTGTTGTTGAACCTTCACTTGTTGTAGATGCACCATTTGTTGTAGACCCTGCAGTTGTTGTAGTTGATCCGCTTGTTGTTGAATCTTCAGTTGTAGTTGATCCACCAGTTGTTGTTGAAACACCGGTTGTTGTTGATGCGCTGCTTGTTGTCAAACCTGCAGTTGCTGTCGACACAAGAGTTGTTGTTGGACTTCCAGATGTCGTTGTTGCATCAGTTGTTGTTGAGCCACTAGTTATTGTTGACCCTCCAGATGATGTTACATCAGTTGTTGTTGACCCTGTAGTTGATCCACTTGTTGTTGAATCTCCAGTTGTAATTGATGCACCAGTTGTTGTTGAACCTGCAGACGTTGTCGTTGGTCCACCAGTTGTTGTTGAACCTGCAGTTGTTGATGTTGCATCAGTTGTTGTTGAACCTTCACTTGTTGTTGATGCACTATTTGTTGTAGACCCTGCAGTTGTTATAGTTGATCCACTTGTTGTTGAATCTCCAGTTGTAGCTGATGTACCAGTTGTTGTGGATCCACCAGTTGGTGTTGTTGAACCTCCACTTGTTGACCCACCGGTTGTAGTTGATCCGCTTGTTGTTGAATCTTCAGTTGTAGATGATCCACCAGTTGTTGTTGAAACAATGGATGTTGTTGATGCGCTGCTTGTTGTCAATCCTGCAGTTGCTGTCGACCCAAGAGTTGTTGTTGGACTTCCAGATGTCGTTGTTGCATCAGTTGTTGTTGAGCCACTAGTTATTGTTGACCCTCTAGATGATGTTACAACAGTTGTTGTTGAACCTGCAGTTGTTGTTGTTGCATCAGTTGTTGTTGACCGTGTAGTTGATCCACTTGTTGTTGACTCTCCAGTTGTAATTGATGCACCAGTTGTTGTTGAACCTCCAGACGTTGTCGTTGGTCCACCAGTTGTTGTTGAACCTGCAGTTGGTGTTGTTGCATCAGTTGTTGTTGACCCTGTAGTTGTTCCACTTGTTATTGAATCTCCAGTTGTAATTGATGCACCAGTTGTTGTTGAACCTCCAGACGTTGTCGTTGGTCCACCAGTTGTTGTTGAACCTGCAGTTGTTGATGTTGCATCAGTTGGTGTTGTTGAACCTCCACTTGTTGACCCACCGGTTGTAGTTGTTCCGCCAGTTGTTGAATCTTCAGTTGTCGTTGATGTTGAAACACCTGTTGTTGTTGATGCGCTGCTTGTTGTCAATCCTGCAGTTGCTGTCGACCCAAGAGTTGATGTTGAACTTCCAGATGTCGTTGTTGCATCAGTTGTTGTTGAGCCACTAGTTATTGTTAACCCTCCAGATGATGTTAAAGCAGTTGTTGTCGAACCTGCATTTGTTGTTGTTGCATCTGTTGTTGTTGAACTTTCACTTGTTGTTGATGCACTATTTGTTGTAGATACTGCAGTTGTTGTAGTTGATCCACTTGTTGTTGAATCTCCAGTTGTAGCTGATGTACCAGTTGCTGTGGATCCACCAGTTGGTGTTGTTGAACCTCCACTTGTTGACCCACCGGTTGTAGTTGATCCGCTTGTTGTTGAATCTTCAGTTGTAGATGATCCACCAGTTGTTGTTGAAACAATGGATGTTGTTGATGCGCTGCTTGTTGTCAATCCTGCAGTTGCTGTCGACCCAAGAGTTGTTGTTGGACTTCCAGATGTCGTTGTTGCATCAGTTGTTGTTGAGCCACTAGTTATTGTTGACCCTCTAGATGATGTTACAACAGTTGTTGTTGAACCTGCAGTTGTTGTTGTTGCATCAGTTGTTGTTGACCCTGTAGTTGATCCACTTGTTGTTGACTCTCCAGTTGTAATTGATGCACCAGTTGTTGTTGAACCTCCAGACGTTGTCGTTGGTCCACCAGTTGTTGTTGAACCTGCAGTTGGTGTTGTTGCATCAGTTGTTGTTGACCCTGTAGTTGATCCACTTGTTGTTGAATCTCCAGTTGTAATTGATGCACCAGTTGTTGTTGAACCTCCAGATGTTGTTGTTGGTTCACCAGTTGTTGTTGAACCTGCAGTTGTTGTTGTCGCATCAGTTGTTGTTGAACCTTCACTTGTTGTTGATGCACCATTTGTTGTAGACCCTGCAGTTGTTGTTGTTGCATCAGTTGTTGTTGACCCTGTAGTTGATCCACTTGTTGTTGAATCTCCAGTTGTAATTGATGCACCAGTTGTTGTTGAACCTCCAGACGTTGTCGTTGATCCACCAGTTGTTGTTGAACCTGCAGTTGTTGATGTTGCATCAGTTGTTGTTGAACCTTCACTTGTTGTTGATGCACCATTTGTTGTAGACCCTGCAGTTGTTGTAGTTGATCCACTTGTTGTTGAATCTCCAGTTGTAGTTGACGCATCAGTTGTTGTTGAAACACTTGTTGTTGTGGATGCGCTGCTTGTTGTCACTCCTGCAGTTGCTGTTGACCCAACAGTTGTTGTTGAACTTCCAGATGTCGTTGTTGCATCAGTTGTTGTTGGGCCACTAGTTATTGTTGACCCTCCAGATGTTGTTACACTAGTTGTTGTCGAACCTGCAGTTGTTGTTGTTGCATCAGTTGTTGTTGACCCTGTAGTTGATCCACTTCCTGTTGAATCTCCAGTTGTAATTGATGCACCAGTTGTTGTTGAACCTCCAGACGTTGTCGTTGGTCCACCAGTTGTTGTTGAACCTGCAGTTGGTGTTGTTGCATCAGTTGTTGTTGACCCTGTAGTTGTTCCACTTGTTATTGAATCTCCAGTTGTAATTGATGCACCAGTTGTTGTTGAACCTCCAGACGTTGTCGTTGGTCCACCAGTTGTTGTTGAACCTGCAGTTGTTGATGTTGCATCAGTTGGTGTTGTTGAACCTCCACTTGTTGACCCACCGGTTGTAGTTGTTCCGCCAGTTGTTGAATCTTCAGTTGTCGTTGATGTTGAAACACCTGTTGTTGTTGATGCGCTGCTTGTTGTCAATCCTGCAGTTGCTGTCGACCCAAGAGTTGATGTTGAACTTCCAGATGTCGTTGTTGCATCAGTTGTTGTTGAGCCACTAGTTATTGTTAACCCTCCAGATGATGTTAAAGCAGTTGTTGTCGAACCTGCATTTGTTGTTGTTGCATCTGTTGTTGTTGAACTTTCACTTGTTGTTGATGCACTATTTGTTGTAGATACTGCAGTTGTTGTAGTTGATCCACTTGTTGTTGAATCTCCAGTTGTAGCTGATGTACCAGTTGCTGTGGATCCACCAGTTGGTGTTGTTGAACCTCCACTTGTTGACCCACCGGTTGTAGTTGATCCGCTTGTTGTTGAATCTTCAGTTGTAGATGATCCACCAGTTGTTGTTGAAACAATGGATGTTGTTGATGCGCTGCTTGTTGTCAATCCTGCAGTTGCTGTCGACCCAAGAGTTGTTGTTGGACTTCCAGATGTCGTTGTTGCATCAGTTGTTGTTGAGCCACTAGTTATTGTTGACCCTCTAGATGATGTTACAACAGTTGTTGTTGAACCTGCAGTTGTTGTTGTTGCATCAGTTGTTGTTGACCCTGTAGTTGATCCACTTGTTGTTGAATCTCCAGTTGTAATTGATGCACCAGTTGTTGTTGAACCTGCAGTTGGTGTTGTTGCATCAGTTGTTGTTGACCCTGTAGTTGATCCACTTGTTGTTGAATCTCCAGTTGTAATTGATGCACCAGTTGTTGTTGAACCTCCAGATGTTGTTGTTGGTTCACCAGTTGTTGTTGAACCTGCAGTTGTTGTTGTCGCATCAGTTGTTGTTGAACCTTCACTTGTTGTTGATGCACCATTTGTTGTAGACCCTGCAGTTGTTGTTGTTGCATCAGTTGTTGTTGACCCTGTAGTTGATCCACTTGTTGTTGAATCTCCAGTTGTAATTGATGCACCAGTTGTTGTTGAACCTCCAGACGTTGTCGTTGGTCCACCAGTTGTTGTTGAACCTGCAGTTGTTGATGTTGCATCAGTTGTTGTTGAACCTTCACTTGTTGTTGATGCACCATTTGTTGTAGACCCTGCAGTTGTTGTAGTTGATCCACTTGTTGTTGAATCTCCAGTTGTAGTTGACGCATCAGTTGTTGTTGAAACACTTGTTGTTGTGGATGCGCTGCTTGTTGTCACTCCTGCAGTTGCTGTTGACCCAACAGTTGTTGTTGAACTTCCAGATGTCGTTGTTGCATCAGTTGTTGTTGGGCCACTAGTTATTGTTGACCCTCCAGATGTTGTTACACTAGTTGTTGTCGAACCTGCAGTTGTTGTTGTTGCATCAGTTGTTGTTGACCCTGTAGTTGATCCACTTCTTGTTGAATCTCCAGTTGTAATTGATGCACCAGTTGTTGTTGAACCTCCAGACGTTGATGTTGGTCCACTAGTTGTTGTTGAACCTGCAGTTGTTGATGTTGCATCAGTTGTTGTTGAACCTTCACTTGTTGTTGATGCACTATTTGTTGTAGACCCTGCAGTTGGTGTAGTTGATCCACTTGTTGTTGAATCTCCAGTTGTAGTTGACGCATCAGTTGTTGTTGAAACACTTGTTGTTGTGGATGCGCTGCTTGTTGTCACTCCTGCAGTTGCTGTTGACCCAACAGTTGTTGTTGAACTTCCAGATGTCGTTGTTGCATCAGTTGTTGTTGGGCCACTTGTTATTGTTGACCCTCCAGATGTTGTTACACCAGTTGTTGTCGAACCTGCAGTTGTTGTTGTTGCATCAGTTGTTGTTGACCCTGTAGTTGATCCACTTGTTGTTGAATCTCCAGTTGTAATTGATGCACCAGTTGTTGTTGAACCTCCAGACGTTGTCGTTGGTCCACCAGTTGTTGTTGAACCTGCAGTTGTTGTTGCATCAGTTGTTGTTGAACCTTCACTTGTTGTAGATGCACCATTTGTTGTAGACCCTGCAGTTGTTGTAGTTGATCCGCTTGTTGTTGAATCTTCAGTTGTAGTTGATCCACCAGTTGTTGTTGAAACACCGGTTGTTGTTGATGCGCTGCTTGTTGTCAAACCTGCAGTTGCTGTCGACACAAGAGTTGTTGTTGGACTTCCAGATGTCGTTGTTGCATCAGTTGTTGTTGAGCCACTAGTTATTGTTGACCCTCCAGATGATGTTACATCAGTTGTTGTTGACCCTGTAGTTGATCCACTTGTTGTTGAATCTCCAGTTGTAATTGATGCACCAGTTGTTGTTGAACCTGCAGACGTTGTCGTTGGTCCACCAGTTGTTGTTGAACCTGCAGTTGTTGATGTTGCATCAGTTGTTGTTGAACCTTCACTTGTTGTTGATGCACTATTTGTTGTAGACCCTGCAGTTGTTATAGTTGATCCACTTGTTGTTGAATCTCCAGTTGTAGCTGATGTACCAGTTGTTGTGGATCCACCAGTTGGTGTTGTTGAACCTCCACTTGTTGACCCACCGGTTGTAGTTGATCCGCTTGTTGTTGAATCTTCAGTTGTAGATGATCCACCAGTTGTTGTTGAAACAATGGATGTTGTTGATGCGCTGCTTGTTGTCAATCCTGCAGTTGCTGTCGACCCAAGAGTTGTTGTTGGACTTCCAGATGTCGTTGTTGCATCAGTTGTTGTTGAGCCACTAGTTATTGTTGACCCTCTAGATGATGTTACAACAGTTGTTGTTGAACCTGCAGTTGTTGTTGTTGCATCAGTTGTTGTTGACCCTGTAGTTGATCCACTTGTTGTTGACTCTCCAGTTGTAATTGATGCACCAGTTGTTGTTGAACCTCCAGACGTTGTCGTTGGTCCACCAGTTGTTGTTGAACCTGCAGTTGGTGTTGTTGCATCAGTTGTTGTTGACCCTGTAGTTGTTCCACTTGTTATTGAATCTCCAGTTGTAATTGATGCACCAGTTGTTGTTGAACCTCCAGACGTTGTCGTTGGTCCACCAGTTGTTGTTGAACCTGCAGTTGTTGATGTTGCATCAGTTGGTGTTGTTGAACCTCCACTTGTTGACCCACCGGTTGTAGTTGTTCCGCCAGTTGTTGAATCTTCAGTTGTCGTTGATGTTGAAACACCTGTTGTTGTTGATGCGCTGCTTGTTGTCAATCCTGCAGTTGCTGTCGACCCAAGAGTTGATGTTGAACTTCCAGATGTCGTTGTTGCATCAGTTGTTGTTGAGCCACTAGTTATTGTTGACCCTCCAGATGATGTTAAAGCAGTTGTTGTTGAACCTGCATTTGTTGTTGTTGCATCTGTTGTTGTTGAACTTTCACTTGTTGTTGATGCACTATTTGTTGTAGATACTGCAGTTGTTGTAGTTGATCCACTTGTTGTTGAATCTCCAGTTGTAGCTGATGTACCAGTTGTTGTGGATCCACCAGTTGGTGTTGTTGAACCTCCACTTGTTGACCCACCGGTTGTAGTTGATCCGCTTGTTGTTGAATCTTCAGTTGTAGATGATCCACCAGTTGTTGTTGAATCAATGGATGTTGTTGATGCGCTGCTTGTTGTCAATCCTGCAGTTGCTGTCGACCCAAGAGTTGTTGTTGGACTTCCAGATGTCGTTGTTGCATCAGTTGTTGTTGAGCCACTAGTTATTGTTGACCCTCTAGATGATGTTACAACAGTTGTTGTTGAACCTGCAGTTGTTGTTGTTGCATCAGTTGTTGTTGACCCTGTAGTTGATCCACTTGTTGTTGACTCTCCAGTTGTAATTGATGCACCAGTTGTTGTTGAACCTCCAGACGTTGTCGTTGGTCCACCAGTTGTTGTTGAACCTGCAGTTGGTGTTGTTGCATCAGTTGTTGTTGACCCTGTAGTTGATCCACTTGTTGTTGAATCTCCAGTTGTAATTGATGCACCAGTTGTTGTTGAACCTCCAGACGTTGTCGTTGGTCCACCAGTTGTTGTTGAACCTGCAGTTGTTGATGTTGCATCAGTTGGTGTTGTTGAACCTCCACTTGTTGACCCACCGGTTGTAGTTGTTCCGCCAGTTGTTGAATCTTCAGTTGTCGTTGATGTTGAAACACCTGTTGTTGTTGATGCGCTGCTTGTTGTCAATCCTGCAGTTGCTGTCGACCCAAGAGTTGATGTTGAACTTCCAGATGTCGTTGTTGCATCAGTTGTTGTTGAGCCACTAGTTATTGTTGACCCTCCAGATGATGTTAAAGCAGTTGTTGTCGAACCTGCATTTGTTGTTGTTGCATCTGTTGTTGTTGAACTTTCACTTGTTGTTGATGCACTATTTGTTGTAGATACTGCAGTTGTTGTAGTTGATCCACTTGTTGTTGAATCTCCTGTTGTTGCTGATGTGCCAGTATTTGTGGCTCCACCAGTTGGTGTTGAACCTCCAGCAGTTGGTGTTGGTCCAGCAGTTGTTGTTGAACCTGCAGTTGTTATAGTTGATCCACTTGTTGTTGAATCTCCAGTTGTTGCTGATGTACCAGTTGTTATGGATCCACCAGTTGGTGTTGAACTTCCAGATGTTGTTGTTGGATCAGCAGTTGTTGTTGAACCTGCAGTTGTTGTTGTTGTGCCTTCACTTGTAGTTGCTGCACCATTTGTTGTAGACCCTGCAGTTGTTGTAGTTGATCCACTTGATGTTGACTCTCCAGTTGTAGCTGATGTACCAGTTATTGTGGAGCCACCAGTTGGTGTTGAACCTCCAGATGTTGTTGCAACGGTTGTTGTCGAACCTTCAATTGTAGTTGATGCACTATTTGTTGTAGACCCTGTAGTTGTTGTAGTTGATCCACTTGTTGTTGAATCTCCAGTTGTAATTGATGCATCAGTTGTTGTTGAGCCACTAGTTATTGTTGACCCTCCAGATGATGTTACAACAGTTGTTATCGAACCTGCAGTTGTTGTTGTTGCATCAGTTGTTATTGAACTTCCAGATGTCGTTGTTGCATCAGTTGTTGTTTGTCCACTTGTTATTGTTGACCCTCCAGATGATGTTACAACAGTTGTTGTCGAACCTGCAGTTGTTGTTGTTGCATCAGTTGTTGTTGACCCTGTAGTTGATCCACTTGTTGTTGAATCTCCAGTTGTAATTGATGCACCAGTTGTTGTTGAACTTCCAGATGTTGTTGTTGGTTCACCAGTTGTTGTTGAACCTGCAGTTGTTGTTGTCGCATCAGTTGTTGTTGAACCTTCACTTGTTGTTGATGCACCATTTGTTGTAGACCCTGCAGTTGTTGTTGTTGCATCAGTTGTTGTTGACCCTGTAGTTGATCCACTTGTTGTTGAATCTCCAGTTGTAATTGATGCACCAGTTGTTGTTGAACCTCCAGACGTTGTCGTTGATCCACCAGTTGTTGTTGAACCTGCAGTTGTTGATGTTGCATCAGTTGTTGTTGAACCTTCACTTGTTGTTGATGCACCATTTGTTGTAGACCCTGCAGTTGTTGTAGTTGATCCACTTGTTGTTGAATCTCCAGTTGTAGTTGACGCATCAGTTGTTGTTGAAACACTTGTTGTTGTGGATGCGCTGCTGGTTGTCACTCCTGCAGTTGCTGTTGACCCAACAGTTGTTGTTGAACTTCCAGATGTCGTTGTTGCATCAGTTGTTGTTGGGCCACTAGTTATTGTTGACCCTCCAGATGTTGTTACACTAGTTGTTGTCGAACCTGCAGTTGTTGTTGTTGCATCAGTTGTTGTTGACCCTGTAGTTGATCCACTTGTTGTTGAATCTCCAGTTGTAATTGATGCACCAGTTGTTGTTGAACCTCCAGACATTGTCGTTGGTCCACCAGTTGTTGTTGAACCTGCAGTTGTTGTTGCATCAGTTGTTGTTGAACCTTCACTTGTTGTAGATGCACCATTTGTTGTAGACCCTGCAGTTGTTGTAGTTGATCCACTTGTTGTTGAATCTCCAGTTGTAGCTGATGTACCAGTTGTTGTGGATCCACCAGTTGGTGTTGTTGAACCTCCACTTGTTGATCCACCGGTTGTAGTTGATCCGCTTGTTGTTGAATCTTCAGTTGTAGTTGATCCACCAGTTGTTGAATCTCCAGTTGTAGTTGATGCATCAGTTGTTGTTGAAACACCCATTGTTGTAGATGCGCTGCTTGTTGTCACTCCTGCAGTTGCTGTTGACCCAACAGTTGTTGTTGAACTTCCAGATGTCGTTGTTGCATCAGTTGTTGTTGGGCCACTAGTTATTGTTGACCCTCCAGATGTTGTTACACTAGTTGTTGTCGAACCTGCAGTTGTTGTTGTTGCATCAGTTGTTGTTGACCCTGTAGTTGATCCTCTTGTTGTTGAATCTCCAGTTGTAATTGATGCACCAGTTGTTGTTGAACCTCCAGACATTGTCGTTGGTCCACCAGTTGTTGTTGAACCTGCAGTTGTTGTTGCATCAGTTGTTGTTGAACCTTCACTTGTTGTAGATGCACCATTTGTTGTAGACCCTGCAGTTGTTGTAGTTGATCCACTTGTTGTTGAATCTCCAGTTGTAGCTGATGTACCAGTTGTTGTGGATCCACCAGTTGGTGTTGTTGAACCTCCACTTGTTGATCCACCGGTTGTAGTTGATCTGCTTGTTGTTGAATCTTCAGTTGTAGTTGATCCACCAGTTGTTGAATCTCCAGTTGTAGTTGATGCATCAGTTGTTGTTGAAACACCCGTTGTTGTAGATGCGCTGCTTGTTGTCACTCCTGCAGTTGCTGTTGACCCAACAGTTGTTGTTGAACTTCCAGATGTCGTTGTTGCATCAGTTGTTGTTGGGCCACTAGTTATTGTTGACCCTCCAGATGTTGTTACAACAGTTGTTGTCGAACCTGCAGTTGTTGTTGTTGCATCAGTTGTTGTTGACCCTGTAGTTAATCCACTTGTTGTTGAATCTCCAGTTGTAATTGATGCACCAGTTGTTGTTGAACCTCCAGATGTTGTTGTTGGTCCACCACTTGTTGTTGAACCTGTAGTTGTTGTTGTAGCATCAGTTGATGTTGAACCTTCACTTGTTGTTGCTACACTATTTGTTGTAGACCCTGCAGTTGTTGTAGTTGATCCACTTGTTGTTGAATCTCCAGTTGTAGCTGATGTACCAGTTGTTGTGGATCCACCAGTTGGTGTTGTTGAACCTCCACTTGTTGATCCACCGGTTGTAGTTGATCCGCTTGTTGTTGAATCTTCAGTTGTAGTTGATCCACCAGTTGTTGTTGAAACACCGGTTGTTGTTGATGCACTGCTTGTTGTCAATCCTGCAGTTGCTGTCGACCCAACAGTTGTTGTTGGACTTCCAGATGTGGTTGTTGCATCAGTAGTTGTTGAGCCACTAGTTATTGTTGACCCTCTAGATGATGTTACAACAGTTGTTGTTGAACCTGCAGTTGTTGTTGTTGCATCTGTTGTTGTTGACCCTGTAGTTGATCCACTTGTTGTTGAATCTCCAGTTGTAATTGATGCGCCAGTTGTTGTTGAACCTCCAGACGTTGTCGTTGGTCCACCAGTTGTTGTTGAGCCTGCAGTTGTTGTTGTTGAACCTGCAGTTGTTGATGTTGCATCAGTTGTTGTTGAACCTTCACTTGTTGTTGATGCACTATTTGTTGTAGACCCTGCAGTTGGTGTAGTTGATCCACTTGTTGTTGAATCTCCAGTTGTAGCTGATGTACCAGTTGTTGTGAATCCACCAGTTGTTGTTATTGAACCTCCAGTTGTTGTTGACCCACCGATTTGAGTTGTTTGATCAGTTGTAGTAACAACCACTACGGCCACTATTAGTAATGAACAGAAGGAAGATGTGTTTAATATAATTTTTTTTCAGAGTACTCTAAACACCTTCACTTCATATTGCACTGATCATTTACTTACCTGTCAGCAAAATTGATAAGATTGGCCCAACACCCATTGTGTTTGTTCTCGTGGTGTGGTTATCAAGACTCCCTTGTGCGTTCCTTCTGGCTTCATAGAAAAATTAACAAAGTGTGAAATGAAATCCAAGAATGGATATATACTACTTGTAAAACAAAAATTCAATTCTCAGCTGAGCTGTGTATTTTTCAGAATACCGAAAAAATAAGATATCCTACGGGATGGCAGTTCGTGTTTTCCTCCCTTGTTTAGAAGAAGCTAATTTTAAAACACCGGAAAAAAACAGAGGCCTGCTTGAGGGCTGATTGCTCTCCGTGGGAGGAGTTTTGGTCCGTCTGCTCTTTGTTGAGGGATTGGGTGGCAGACTTGCGTATTCTGGATAGGGAATTTTAAGATGGGAGCGGATATTTGTTGTGTTTCCTTCTTTATTCCCGACTTGCTTATTGCCCAGTTTACAAATCACTTTGTTGTCGTTTTCTGGCTCTCCTTTTTTGTTGTTTGGGTTTAAAACCAAAGTATCGCCAATGACCCCACTTCTCCCCCCTAAAACAAGCGGGCAAGAGACCAGATAGAAAGACGTTGTGTGTTCAGCTTTCAGTACATTTGTAGCTTCTAACTGAATCTCCGACTTCACTGTTTGTACTTTCAGATATCTGCTTTTTTTTACCTTTTCGCTTTTTAGCTGCATAGCAGCATGCATAGGAGTTGTGTTAAGTTGCTGCTCTTGAAAACCCAACTTTTCCTGATTTTGCTGCTTCATAATAAACGCTTTTAAATAACAAAATAACGGGGGACTTTTATTGTGAAGAATATAGGAAATGAAATGTGTTCATCACGGCTTTACAGCCTCTTCTTTGAATAGCGGGTAACTGTTGTAATGGAGACGTAAATCCCTGCCGTGCTGGGCTGACGCGCCGAGTCTGTATGGAAAAATCCTACAAGACACTGCAACTTGGCTTGTGTCTTGAGGAGTTGTAACATTTATTCACTGTACAAACTGCTATGCTCACAGCTAGTTACAGCTGACTTCCTCTCACCGTCACTCCATCACACATACGCTCGCTCTCTCTCAAAATGCCTAATTCCCTGATGCTTTGCCCCAGTGGGGAGTCATCTCAGTCCCGTCGGGCTTGCAACTTACTGGCAGAATCCCTGTATTCAACATTATTGAATATTGTTCTGTTATTGTGGACACGTGAGGACCATTATCGTGTTTAACGATAATGTTGTTATATCGCTCAAGCCTAGTAAGACGGCGTGAAGCCAACACAATACTAGGCTGCAAAGTATGATATAGTAAGAGGTTAAGCAAATTTTCCTACATTTTTCTTATGTCATTTAAATTCAGCACTTTGGGAACTGTTTTCTGATTATTCTTTGTGCACTGCCCTTGTTTTAAATGTCGGTTTGCACTATGAGGGGTTCCCTCAGGGTTATGGGCTTCCTCTTCTGACATAGAAGTTGAATTCAGACTTCATGGATCAAAGTCATTATTGTTAAATATGTGTGCTTGTTCGTTAAGTCTCATTTTATTTCACAGACAGAAGTTCTTTTGTTCAGGTCATCTTGAGATGTATAAGTATCCAGGTAAACTTTCTTTACTTTTCTTACTGTCTGAAATGCTGCATGACGGATACAGAGTAGTCTCCCTTAATGTGAATGGATTACAAAATCCTATAAAAAGAAATAAGGCAATTATTAAAATGAAGAGAGAAAAACAAGATATAATTCTTCTGTCAAGAAACACACCTCTCAAACACTGAACATGAGAAGCTGCAAAAATTGGGGTTTAAAAACTCATATTACTCTTCTTTTGAAAGAGGAAATATGAGGGGGGTCGAAATCTTAATTTCAATTAAAGTAAACCTCAAGTTTTCCTCACTAATTACAGACAAAGAAGGTTGTTATTGGTTAAAGGATTTATAGATCATAATGAATTAACGCTCCTGTTTGTTTTCAGACAACCAGGACATGATGAACAGCTGATTAAAAAGATTTTTAATATAATATCTGTGGAAGCGTCAGGTGTGCTTATATGTGGAGCGGACTGTAATATCTGCCGGAAGCATTATATGTAAAAAAAAAAAAATGCTCAAAGAAACAGGCATAATTGACATATGGAGGGATTTATACCCACATAATAAGCGCCTTGCTTTTTTGTATTCAAGAATTGATTATTTTTTTATGTTTAATCTGGATAGACACAGGCTTTTAGAATGTGATATAGGTGTTAAAGACATTTCTAATCTTTTCTTTTGGTTTGTTGTCTAAGTGTAATGACAAATATTTCAATTCACATCTTTTGGGAATGCCCTAATATTTCTTCTTACTGGGTAGATGCTGTCAACACGATCAGATCAATAATTAGCTCAGAGCTTGATTTTAACTTCAGTGTATTTTGTTGACACTGTACATTGTGTATTACTGTTCACTTCTGTCCAACCAGCCTCAGACTTAAAGTCCTGATATCAACCTCTTTAAGTTTTTGAGGACGCCGGTGACCTTGGCTGACTTTACTGTCTTTCAGAGGCTGTAACAGGTACAATTATCATATGAAACTTGAAAACCTAAGGAATCCATTGTTACCAACCATGTCATCCTAGCTCATCGGGAAGGAGGCTAAACAATGCTCCGAAGTTGGGCTAAATTTTGGCAAAGGAAACACTGGCATGGCCATATTCACAGGGGTCGCTTGACCTCTCACCTCAAGGTATCTGAATGAAAATGGGTTCTAGGGTACCCACATGTCTCCCCTTTACAGGCAAGCCCACTTTATACTAATGCCATGCAGTGTGGGGAAAAACTGATGCAGTTTTTTTCATGCAGTATGTATTTTTGCTTATTCAAAAATAGTCTTGGAGTTGCATAAATTTGGTATGACTGTAAAGCTGAAACTCTTGTGGATCCAATGATCTTGTCTGTGGCTGCGGTCGAAAAGTAAAAAAATGACATCCTAATGTCTTTTCCTAACCACTTTTCCTTGACCTTGATGGAAAACGCCATGAGGTCAAGGAAAGATGTGAAGTAGAATTCATGAGGACTTAGGAAAAGTCACTCGTGTCTGTTCTGTAGGCTCTGTAATTATGATGCGACGGATGTTAGTGACGCGGGTCTGCCGTGGTTAAACTACAATGTTCCAAAGATGGACTACAAAAGGCACAAACCCGCCCCATACGTTGTTAAATAGGTCTTTCAATGACAGGCTCCTTCGCCCAAGGTGTGTGAAGGAGAGCTACCGCAGGTCCTTCAGCTGCTGTAACACTTTACATCAACATATAATAAAGGATTATCTTGGAACATGGACAATCGGTGAAAAATATGACCTCATTACTAAGGTTGGAATTGAAATATAAAAAAGATATATGATAAATATTTATTTAATTGTTTGAGTTATAGAGAAGGCGTAGGACCACGTAGGCTGTAATTCTCCCAACTCTTTTTCGGACATTATTTGTTTATTGACAGTTTGCTATATGTTTACTATTAATTTTATTTGCTATTCTTGTTTTGTTTTTTTACTTAGGTATTAGTTACATGTTCGAAATAAATAAATAATTAAAAATGAAGTGAAACAAAATGCTTGTCACTGTCCACTCATATTAAAACGTGAATCCCAATTAGTATATGACTGTATGAAATTATTATGCAAGATTAGCATATTGTTTAATTTCATGAACAGCTGTACGGTGCAGTTCATTAAAAGTTGCGGCCGCAAGGAATTGTGGGGCGGCGTTATCTCCTTTCCTTTGGTAAAGGATGGTCCAGTGTATCCTATGCTAAAAGAGGTAATAAAGGAAGCATTGTAGCACCTATCCTTAGCATTTAGAGAATTCAGCTCTTATCACGGATACTTAGATACTTCAGGGTCATTTCACTCCGTTAGGAACCTTCTTAAGCAAAAAAGACTTTTCGACCACAGCCCGTCTTTCTCTCTCTCTCCTTCAACTTTTACTAGCTTTTGATATGGTTATTTATGTATTAATATATTATATTATTTATGATACTGTGGTTTAGTATACGTTGTGAGACTTATTTATGAGACTACATTAATTGGCTATCATTTTATCTTTCTGTACTAACACAATTTGGTGCCACGTTATCATTAATATATATTGATAATTTATTAATATTATTTTATTGATATTGAAAATTCTTTCATATTTTTGTAATAACTAGACCAGCTCCTACTTGCGTCCCCAACATTTCACTTCTGTGAAACTCTTTATGTTTCAATATACTGTACATATTCATTACTGTGGCATTGTGACTGTTAAATCACAAGTCTCCACCCCACCTGCAAGCATGGTATAAAAGGCCACTCCTGATTAGACCCTAGATTATATAACTCTGCTCTTCAGGCCTGAACCCTCCAAACAATCCTAGGCAGAAAAAAAGCAGAATGATGTGAGTCTAATATGGCTTTTGCACTTTTATAATTTATTTGGTTGAAATTAATATATTGTTTGAAAGTTAACAGATTGTTTTGTGTTATGCTAGATACCCGAGTTTAACCCTATGTCAAGGAGAAAAGACAAATTCCAGATTGTGGATGCATGAATGATGTAAGTTAAAATGATGTCATTTATTATTTGTAATTTGTATTATATTTTTGAGATATTTAATATCCTCTGTTAAAGGGACTGATTGTAACTTCTTACACGTATAAATCACCCGGGTCAGTGTCCCATGCGCGCTCGCATGTGGCTACGCTGTTCAGACTCAGACTCCAACACAAACTACATGGAAGCACCAAAACCACAAAGTTCTATCTAGTGAAGCCCGTCTGTTAAACAGTGTTGGCCACGGTCGGAGGACGCGGGGGAGACCGTAGCTTTGGTCTCCAGGGCCGGAGTCTCTGCTGTACTCTGCTCCTCTGCTTGCCTTCACTCACACACCACGCTCGTTCTCACTCTTTCGCTCCACTCTTACGTGCATGCGTGCACACTACACACTGCAGAAGAGTTAGTAGCTCTGAGAATATCTAGTAAATGTACAGTGGACGTTTGTGCAGAAATAAATGCCGCAGCTCCTCCAGACCAACAGAGGTTTCTCATGGAGAGATCTTCGTCTGGTCAGCTAACATTACTGCCAAGCAGCTGAAATATGTGAGTGATTTTGTGGTTTTAGCTGACGTGTGTCGCCTCATTGTTTTGAGCGACGCTCGTTCATGTCTATTTAGAGCGAGCATAAGTGAGAGCCCGAGCAACAGGACGCTGACTTTCGTTGACTTAATGGCCACAGGTGACGCTGTTAACAAGCAATTTCTGATTCTTACAAACAGTCCCTTTAAATGTTTCTTTGAATAGAAAAAAATCATCCACTACTGCCATCTAACTGTTGATGGTAGGGTGGAGACTTGTGATTTAACAGTGACACGATACAAAAAAGCGCATCAATCACATGTATCACATTTTTATTGTTTTTGTACTTATACTTATTTTATACCTATTTTTAAAACCTGAGTTTTAATAATAGGATGCTAGTGTATTTGTATCTAAAACAGTGCAAAATTTTACCATGCTGCGGAAAGATAGGGCAGGCTACATGTGCCATGTAAATGGAGATGGAAAAAATTAAATAAATAATGCTTCTGATTGGGGGAAAACTAGAATAAAAGATAAAGATAAACTTACAACAGGATTTCACAACATATGAAGAAAATAATCTTAATTTGACAATCACTTATCACTTTAAATATATGATAATATGTGAAATTTAGAATGAAACAGAAATGCATGAACATTTCTTGAAGTTCGAACAGAGGTTAATGGGTTTGTTGGCAACAGTTTGTTGGCTCAGTATAGTGGTAATACTCCTTTCTTTTGTCTATACTTCCTCTTCTTTTTTGTTTCCTGTTGCATTCCTTCTGAATGTTGAAAGGACATTGTGTGACACCAAGCTAAGTTAGGACAAATAAATAAATATAGATTTCTTGTAACATTGTAATGGAGTGTGGAAAAATACAAGAAAAAATGTATATATGTATGTGTGTATATATATATGTATATATGCTATATATACATATATATATTCAAACTCATTAAACTATTGTATATGATATTTGGAGTTATCATAGTAAATATAAAAATGGATGATATAATACATTTAAACAAAACAGTAATGTTCATATAGACACATAAAAAGAAAAGCATCTTAGCTTTATTTCCTAATATTCTTCTGAGTAAGTGTCAATTTGTGACATCAAAATATTCCAGCATGAATTCACTATTTTTTAATAAATTGTGAATATCTACATGTACTTTTCTTCCAACCTCAATGTCAATAGAAAAAAACGATTTTTATAATGACTATTTGCAGCACATTGCTGTAATAAAGACAAGTAAACTTCAGCTGCTTATACTGGGTTTCTGCAGGGTTCACCACATTAAATATAAGACTTTTTAAGACCTTTTAATACCACATAATGTACTTTAATAGCCTACCTGTTTCATGATTATACTGGCCAAGTATGGTATTAATATGGGAAACCAATAGGGAGGATATAGCCTAAAATTATGTATCATCACATTTTTTCAGTACTTCCCAGCAGTATATAAGAATAATTATTAATGACATAATTAATTAAATCAACGCGACCTGGACCTGGATAAGCAGCATAAAATGGATTGATGAATTAACCAACGTAAAATGCTGAATTTACTTACATTTATTGAAGCTTTTGCTTAAATTGACACATCTGATGGTGCTGACTGAAACTCCTAAAAAAAACGTTTAACCTGCCTCCTGAACACACAATCCACTTTCGCAACAATCCCACATTTAGTTCATAAGTCTGTGATATCTCCTGACAGCATTATATATATATACTTAAATTGTACTTACCCAAAATGACCCAAAATTATGAATTCCTCTTTTATATCTGCTTTCAATGTTTTAAACTATTTCAGTATCTTTTTATCCAGTCCAGTTCACATCTGTGATGTTGCAAACCTGTCACCATATGTGACAGTCTGCATCTATTAAGGCCTTTATATTGCAACAGAATGAAGGCTAATGACATGACTCATAGGTGACTATTTCAGAAATGTTGGTACACCTTGACATGGAACAAAAATCATTCACAGGATACAGAATATCTGCTGTCAGTTTCTTGGCTCAGTATCATGGCATACTCCCTTCTTTAGAAATAAGTTGCTGGTTCATTCCACCGATGTGAGTGTTGAAGGAAGTTCAACCAATGTGACAGTATGTTAGGACAAACAAATAAATGTAGATTTCTAGTGACGTGGTAATAGAGCGGAAAGAATTACAAGAAAAGAAAAGAATAATAATTGCATATTGAAACATACTGAATAAATATTGTATATGATATTTGTAATTATCAGACTAAATATGTAAATAGATGATACAATACAGCTAAAGAACAAAACAATACTATTTATATTGACACATCAAAAGAAAAGCATCTCAGTTGTATTTTCTCATATTCTTCTGAAGTGTCAATTTGTAATATGTTCCAGTATGAAATCACTATATTAAATAACTTGTGAATATGTAGTTGTTATTCTTTTCCAACGTTAATGTCAATAGAAACGGCAGCTGCTTATACAGGGTTTCTGTAGGGTTCACCATGTTAAATGTAAGACTTTTAAAGACATTTTAATGTGTAATGTACTTTAAAGGAACAGTGTGTAACATGTCAGGGGATCTATGAGCAGAAATGGAATATAATATTCAAAAATATGTTTTCATTAGTTTATACCTGAAACTAAGAATCGTTGTTTGCGTTAGATTAGAATGAGCCCTTCATATCATGGCTCTGCCATGTTTCTACTGTAGCCCAGAACAGACAAACCAAAAACACTAGCTCTAGTGAGAGCCTTTCACATTTTTACTTTACCTGAAGGCCACTGTAGATCTCCGACATGCTTGTGAAACTGCAGTAACGTGAGCCGTAAAGTGCAAAACAGTGGTACTGATAGCCATCTGACTTCCGTTGCTCCTAAAATTGTGTTATTATGGTAAGGACGGCCTCTGAGCGAGGCAAACGCCTTACCATGGTTTTGCTCTCAGTGGCTCACGTTACCGCAGTCTTGAAAGGGAGGAGTGAGCGGAATCCTGCACACTGTACCTTTAATACCTGCTATATGATTAGTCATTATCCGTAACCGCTTATCCCATTCAGGGTCGTGGGGGGGATGGAGCTGATGCCAGCTGACATTGGGCGAAGGCGGTGTGCACTCTGGACAGGTCGCCAGACTATCACAGGGCTGACACATTGAGACAGACAAGGCTAATGTGTTTGCTAGTCTGTGGTAATTGTTCAAACATAACATTTTAACATCAACCTTCATTAAACTATCGTAGACAAAGATGCCCACAAGATAGACACATTTTCAATGGCAGTTTATGAAAATGGAATGTTTTGTTCTTGGCTATAATATGGCAAAACTCATCTTTACATCTAGAAACAATACAATAGTGTCCCCCCTTTTGTTTTCTTCTGTGCTGTGCCTCCTCAGTCTCCATTTTTCACTGTCTCTACTGTTGTATCTGTAGAACTCAGCCGAGCGAACCAACCTCGTGACGTAACAGGCTAGAGTACTGCAACATGGTGGAGCTCCTGCCGCGAAAGATAAAACGGAGCTTTTTTTTGTTTTAAATGCTGACATTTGTCATGTTTAGTAAATCAGCTTAATTTGGTTGACTGCTTCATGTCAACTTTAAAAATGCACTTACCCAAAATAAAAAGATTTAAGATCTAAAGTTTAAATTCCCCCTTTCTATCTGCTTTCGATGTTTTTAACTATTTCAGTGTCTTTTAATTTAGTCTGGATCACATCTGTAATATTGCAAACATTTCACCTTATGTGACGGTACACATCAATTAAGTCCTTTATATTGGAATGGAATGAAGGCTAATTACGTGACTTACACATGTGTCACACCTTCGTGAGGAACAATAAACAATGAAAGGATGAAGAATTTCATGTGTCAATCTGTCAGTTTCATGGCTTAGTATCATGGCATACTCCCTTCTCTTGTCATGGGAAACAAGTTGCGGGTACATTCCACTTAAGGCCCTGTTCAGACCAGGTGGACAGCTTTAAGTACGTTTGTTCACACCTGACATTAGAATGCGTCTCCACATGCGTCATGAGTGGCTGCTTGTGATCCAATCTCATTCCCCCGCTCTACATGCAAATAAACACATAGTAAACACACGGTCAATATAGCAGCCGTTGTGACGTGATATTACATGAATGTCCGTATTAATATCCTACATATTTGTGAATTCTGGTACATTGTATTTGCACTGCTGCTTTTGCCAGACGACAGCGGGGCACATAGCTCCAGACAGCCGGGGAGGAGAGAGAACAGGCGGATGGGCGGGCGGACGGATGGACAGACGGACTATCGGGTGTCAGCTCCGTGCAAAGCAACGGAACAAAAACACAGACACATCTCCGACAATATGATAATAATGCACTTTGCATGACTAGTCTGATAGTCTGTAGATATGTAGCCTACAAAAAAAGATATATTACAATAAAATACAGTTGTACCGACAGGATACAGTAGAGCACAGAGGCCGTTTCCATGCCGACAAGTGCTTGTGTCTGCCTGTTTATTCACCTGAGGAGCGCAGTGATCCCGCTGATCCCAGTGGGACATCAGTTGAGTAGGCGGTCCTTAATGTGGCCCAGAACACATTCACGTACACACTGCTAAAAGAATGTAGCCATATGTGGCACAGACCACCTCTAAATGTGGTCTGAAAGATCGGTTCTCAATATGTCCTCAATGCGTCTTGATTGTATTCACACCTGTACTTTTAGAGCTGTCCACTTGTGATCCAATGACTGAGGACAA
This sequence comes from Sebastes umbrosus, assembly GCF_015220745.1. Lineage (NCBI taxonomy): Eukaryota > Metazoa > Chordata > Actinopteri > Perciformes > Sebastidae > Sebastes > Sebastes umbrosus. The sequence continues at coordinate 16,402,730 of NC_051290.1, forward strand.
ATGTTAATACCAGGTCTGAAAAGGCCTATGTGAGTGTTGAAAGAAGTTCCACCAATGTGACAGTAAGTTAGGACAAACAAATAAATGTAGATTTTTAGTGACGTGGTAGTGGGGAAGAAACACAAGAAAAGAAAAAAAAATTGTATATTGAAACATACTGAATAAATATTGTATATGATATTTGGATTTATCAGAGTAAATATGTAAATAGATGATACAATACAATTAAAGTACAAAACAATACTGTTTATATTGACACATCAAAAGAAAAGCATCTCAGCTTCATTTCCTCATATTATTCTAAACAAGTGTCAATTTGTGACATCAAAATATTCCAGCATGAATTCACTATTTTTTAATAAATTGTGAATATCTACATGTACTTTTCTTCCAACCTCAATGTCAATAGAAAAAATGATTTTTATAATGACTATTTGCAGTACATTGCTGTAATAAAGACAAGTAAACTTCAGCTGCTTATACTGGGTTTCTGCAGGGTTCACCACATTAAATATAAGACTTTTTAAGACCTTTTAATACCACATAATGTACTTTAATAGCCTACCTGTTTCATGATTATACTGGCCAAGTATGGTATTAATATGGGAAACCAATAGGGAGGATATAGCCTAAAATTATGTATCATCACATTTTTTCAGTACTTCCCAGCAGTATATAAGAATAATTATTAATGACATAATTAATTAAATCAACGCGACCTGGACCTGGATAAGCAGCATAAAATGGATTGATGAATTAACCAACGTAAAATGCTGAATTTACTTACATTTATTGAAGCTTTTGCTTAAATTGACATGTCTGATGGTGCTGACTGAAACTCCTAAAAAAAACGTTTAACCTGCCTCCTGAACACACAATCCACTTTCGCAACAATCCCACATTTAGTTCATAAGTCTGTGATATCTCCTGACAGCATTATATATATATACTTAAATTGTACTTACCCAAAATGACCCAAAATTATGAATTCCTCTTTTATATCTGCTTTCAATGTTTTAAACTATTTCAGTATCTTTTTATCCAGTCCAGTTCACATCTGTGATGTTGCAAACCTGTCACCATATGTGACAGTCTGCATCTATTAAGGCCTTTATATTGCAACAGAATGAAGGCTAATGACATGACTCATAGGTGACTATTTCAGAAATGTTGGTACACCTTGACATGGAACAAAAATCATTCACAGGATACAGAATATCTGCTGTCAGTTTCTTGGCTCAGTATCATGGCATACTCCCTTCTTTAGAAATAAGTTGCTGATTCATTCCACCGATGTGAGTGTTGAAGGAAGTTCAACCAATGTGACAGTATGTTAGGACAAACAAATAAATGTAGATTTCTAGTGACGTGGTAATAGAGCGGAAAGAATTACAAGAAAGAAAAGAATAATAATTGCATATTGAAACATACTGAATAAATATTGTATATGATATTTGTAATTATCAGACTAAATATGTAAATAGATGATACAATACAGCTAAAGAACAAAACAATACTATTTATATTGACACATCAAAAGAAAAGCATCTCAGTTGTATTTTCTCATATTCTTCTGAAGTGTCAATTTGTAATATGTTCCAGTATGAAATCACTATATTAAATAACTTGTGAATATGTAGTTGTTATTCTTTTCCAACGTTAATGTCAATAGAAACGGCAGCTGCTTATACAGGGTTTCTGTAGGGTTCACCATGTTAAATGTAAGACTTTTAAAGACATTTTAATGTGTAATGTACTTTAAAGGAACAGTGTGTAACATGTCAGGGGATCTATGAGCAGAAATGGAATATAATATTCAAAAATATGTTTTCATTAGTTTATACCTGAAACTAAGAATCGTTGTTTGCGTTAGATTAGAATGAGCCCTTCATATCATGGCTCTGCCATGTTTCTACTGTAGCCCAGAACAGACAAACCAAAAACACTAGCTCTAGTGAGAGCCTTTCACATTTTTACTTTACCTGAAGGCCACTGTAGATCTCTGACATGCTTGTGAAACTGCAGTAACGTGAGCCGTAAAGTGCAAAACAGTGGTACTGATAGCCATCTGACTTCCGTTGCTCCTAAAATTGTGTTATTATGGTAAGGACGGCCTCTGAGCGAGGCAAACGCCTTACCATGGTTTTGCTCTCAGTGGCTCACGTTACCGCAGTCTTGAAAGGGAGGAGTGAGCGGAATCCTGCACACTGTACCTTTAATACCTGCTATATGATTAGTCATTATCCGTAACCGCTTATCCCATTCAGGGTCGTGGGGGGGATGGAGCTGATGCCAGCTGACATTGGGCGAAGGCGGTGTACACTCTGGACAGGTCGCCAGACTATCACAGGGCTGACACATTGAGACAGACAAGGCTAATGTGTTTGCTAGTCTGTGGTAATTGTTCAAACATAACATTTTAACATCAACCTTCATTAAACTATCGTAGACAAAGATGGCCACAAGATAGACACATTTTCAATGGCAGTTTATGAAAATGGAATGTTTTGTTCTTGGCTATAATATGGCAAAACTCATCTTTACATCTAGAAACAATACAATAGTGTCCCCCCTTTTGTTTTCTTCTGTGCTGTGCCTCCTCAGTCTCCATTTTTCACTGTCTCTACTGTTGTATCTGTAGAACTCAGCCGAGCCAACCAACCTCGTGACGTAACAGGCTAGAGTACTGCAACATGGTGGAGCTCCTGCCGCGAAAGATAAAACGGAGCTTTTTTTGTTTTAAATGCTGACATTTGTCATGTTTAGTAAATCAGCTTAATTTGGTTGACTGCTTCATGTCAACTTTAAAAATGCACTTACCCAAAATAAAAAGATTTAAGATCTAAAGTTTAAATTCCCCCTTTCTATCTGCTTTCGATGTTTTTAACTATTTCAGTGTCTTTTAATTTAGTCTGGATCACATCTGTAATATTGCAAACATTTCACCTTATGTGACGGTACACATCAATTAAGTCCTTTATATTGGAATGGAATGAAGGCTAATTACGTGACTTACACATGTGTCACACCTTCGTGAGGAACAATAAACAATGAAAGGATGAAGAATTTCATGTGTCAATCTGTCAGTTTCATGGCTTAGTATCATGGCATACTCCCTTCTCTTGTCATGGGAAACAAGTTGCGGGTACATTCCACTTAAGGCCCTGTTCAGACCAGGTGGACAGCTTTAAGTACGTTTGTTCACACCTGACATTAGAATGCGTCTCCACATGCGTCATGAGTGGCTGCTTGTGATCCAATCTCATTCCCCCGCTCTACATGCAAATAAACACATAGTAAACACACGGTCAATATAGCAGCCGTTGTGACGTGATATTACATGAATGTCCGTATTAATATCCTACATATTTGTGAATTCTGGTACATTGTATTTGCACTGCTGCTTTTGCCAGACAACAGCGGGGCACATAGCTCCAGACAGCCGGGGAGGAGAGAGAACAGGCGGATGGGCGGGCGGACGGATGGACAGACGGACTATCGGGTGTCAGCTCCGTGCAAAGCAACGGAACAAAAACACAGACACATCTCCGACAATATGATAATAATGCACTTTGCATGACTAGTCTGATAGTCTGTAGATATGTAGCCTACAAAAAAAGATATATTACAATAAAATACAGTTGTACCGACAGGATACAGTAGAGCACAGAGGCCGTTTCCATGCCGACAAGTGCTTGTGTCTGCCTGTTTATTCACCTGAGGAGCGCAGTGATCCCGCTGATCCCAGTGGGACATCAGTTGAGTAGGCGGTCCTTAATGTGGCCCAGAACACATTCACGTACACACTGCTAAAAGAATGTAGCCATATGTGGCACAGACCACCTCTAAATGTGGTCTGAAAGATCGGTTCTCAATATGTCCTCAATGCGTCTTGATTGTATTCACACCTGTACTTTTAGAGCTGTCCACTTGTGATCCAATGACTGAGGACAAATGTTAATACCAGGTCTGAAAAGGCCTATGTGAGTGTTGAAAGAAGTTCCACCAATGTGACAGTAAGTTAGGACAAACAAATAAATGTAGATTTTTAGTGACGTGGTAGTGGGGAAGAAACACAAGAAAAGAAAAAAAAATTGTATATTGAAACATACTGAATAAATATTGTATATGATATTTGGATTTATCAGAGTAAATATGTAAATAGATGATACAATACAATTAAAGTACAAAACAATACTGTTTATATTGACACATCAAAAGAAAAGCATCTCAGCTTCATTTCCTCATATTATTCTAAACAAGTGTCAATTTGTGATATGTTTCAGTATGAAATCACTATTTTTGATAATTGTGAATATGTATTCTCCTTCCAACCTCAGTGTAAAAAAACAACAGAATTTTTAAATGGACAATTGCAGCATATTGTTTTAATAAAGACAAGTAAACTGCAGCTGCCTGCACAGGATTTCTGGGCTCACCATGTTAAATTAAGGACTATTTTTAGACATATTTAATACTACAAAATGTACTTTAATATATGTTTCAGTATTATACTGGCAGAAGTATGAATGTATGATGGAAAATGAATAGGGAGGATACAGCCTTGAATTATGTTTTATTATATCACACTTTCTCAGTACTACCCAGTAGTATATAACAATAATTCTTAATGATATATTAATTAAATTAACACCCCCATTTCAAGAAATGGATTGATGGATTAACTAATGTAAAATGATAAGTTTATTGAAGCTTTTGCTTAAATTGACGCTTGCCCATTATGAGTGAGCTTCCTAGCTACAGTAGTAGCAACAGTGTTTGCTCCTGGTCTGATGGTGCTGACTGAAACTCCAAAAAAAGGATTAAATGGTTTTGTTAAAGCACAATCCACTGTGGCAACAATCTCACTTTTATAAGTGTGACATCTCCTGACAGCATTATTAATACACCTAAAAATGTGCTTACCCAAAATAAAAAGATATAAGATGAAAAGTTAGAAATTCCCCCTTTATGTCTGCTTTCAGTGTTTTAAACTATATCAGTGTCTTTTAATCGGCCCTTTTCACAGCAACCATTTTGACATGTCATTGCAAGGTGAACACGGGTGTAACTAGAAGACCACCGCCAAGGCAGGTTTCATGTACGTCGCCACCAGAATCAAATGGATTGTTCATTGTGCCACACCCCACCCCTCCAAAAAATTTCATTCAGATCCATCGCAGATTTTTGAAGTTATCCTCCAAACGGACAAACCAACAAACAAACCAACCAACAAACCAACAAACCAACGCTGGTGAAAACACAACCTCCTTCCCAGGTCTTCGGCCTTGACGGAGGTAATTAATTACATCAATTATGGCCCTGTTATTGTGCATGCTCACTGTGTTGTATTGTCGCTGTGTCACCTGTGTTTACCCTGCAATGACATGTCAACATGGCTTCTGTGAAAAGGCCTATTCAGTCCAAACCTTTCACCTTATGTGACAGTTCACATCTATTAAGGTCTTGATGTGAATGTAGGCTAATGACGTGACTCATAGATGATAACTTTTTCAGAAATGTTGGTACACCTTAACATGGAACAAAAACCAGTCACAGGATACAGAATTTCAGCTGTCAATCTGTCAGTTTCTTGGTTCAGTATCATGGCATACTCCCTTCTTTTGTCATGAGAAACAAGTTGCTGCATTCACACTCACATTCACACCTACGAGCAATTTAGAGTCAACAACAACCCGCATGTCTTTGAAATGTGGGAGGAAGCTAGAGAACAAGGAGAAGACCCACGCTAACACGGGGAGAACATGCAAACCACACAGAAGGGAGGCGACAGTGCTAAACACTGCACCATCGTGCAGCCCAGTTTTCTGACCTGCTTTTTATTTTTTTTCTATAGGCACAATTGAATCAGCTAAAGGTTTAAAGGTTATTCATCTTAATATTAGGGGCCTTGTTTCAAAAAATGATCTCCTCAGAGCTTAGGCCACTCTTTACAGACCCAATATTATCACAATATCTGAAAAATGACTAAAATCCCAGATGATGAATTTAAAATTGACAATTCTGTTCAGTATAGAGCTGATAGGGCTACTAGAAGAGGTGGGCTGGCAACATACGTTTCTGTAAATCTTGTTTCTGAGCCTCTAGTCGGATACAATTTGACTACACAAAGTGTATTTTGTCAACTATTAATTCTCGAGAGGCATAATGAAATGATAATCTTGGGTGACTTCAATAGTAGCTGGCTTCATCGTTCCTCCTCACACCCGATTCGACCGTTATCAGGCCATTAAATGGGCATTATCAGTCGCTATAAACACCATAGATGTGGGTCAGTAGGGGCCTACTACGTTGTGAAAGTGAAATTTAAAAGCAACACGTTCTAACATGTTGTAAAACTGCATGAAAGGTTACGTTTTGAACTCAAAATAAGTACGTCATCCCTGAGCTCCACCCCTTATGTAGATTCACTCTGTCTATACTAAAGCGCCTGACTTCTGCTTCTGCTCCTGTCATAATTACTATGGTGGCTAGAGGTCGCTGTCGTGTTCTTTTATACCTTCTTTCATTGATCTATTATGTGAATAGATGATAAAACCTATTAGTGTGTGTAGTAGGCCCCTATTGACCAACATCTACGGGGCTTATAGTGACCTATTCAATAGCCTGACAACAGTCTAATCAGCTGCTCCTTTTTTGGGCCAGGGACCCCTTACAGGGGAGAAAACACAGATTAAGCCAAATGCTTACTACCATTTGAAATCTTAGATGCCATTGGAATTATTTGTATTCTAAAACTTTTCAACCTAAATACTTCAGACATGGTGATAAACAGAAACACATTTCAATTTGAATCATGTTAAGATAAGATCAATTTATCCTTTATTAGTCCCACAGCGGGGAAATTTGCAAGGTTATTGAATGCTAATCCCACTTATATACTTTTAAACAAAGGGGGATTTTATTCAAATTGTATTAGGACTCAACTTGACAGCCTGCATTTGTTAATAATTATTGACTAATCTCTATTGTTTGTACTGATGCTAACAACTTATTTTTAATCAATTATCACAGTACATCGATGTGTTCAGTATTTTATCTCCATAAATAATAAAACTCACGGGTGCATTTTTTTAATCAATGTTTCAAGGTTTTTGATATAGTGGATCACTACCTCCTCCTTAATAAGCTCTATTCTACTGGTTTAACTCAAAATGCTCTCCTCCGGTTTAATGCCTATCTCCATAATGTGGTCTTTCAAAGTTCTCTGTTTATTTAATTGTTGAAAATGGTGTTCCACAAGGCTCCACCTTTGGACCACTTATTTTTTTCCATTTTGATTAACGACTTACCTCAAATATGTTCTGTCATGAAACTCTGATATAATACAAATCCAGAATTCAATTTTAAGTTGGTCCAAAACTGGTTAAATTGAACACATTTTTACAGAATAAGATTAAATCCTGCAGCATAGTGTTTGGTACACAACGCAGTTGTTCATATCCCTTTGATTTGCATATTTGTATAAATGGATTCATTCAAATATCTTGGACTTTGGATCGACAATGAACTTTCCTTTAAGCCCCACATCATTTTTTATGCCTCAGAGTCAGAGGCATTATGTTTTCAGGTTGTCCGTTCGTTTCCATTCTGGAGGGAATTTCTTCAAAGTTGGTACAAACATCCACCTGGACTCAAGGATAAACTGATTAGATTTTGGTGGTCAAAGGTCAAAGTCACTGTGACCTCACAAAACACATTTTTGGCCATAACTCAAGAATTCATATGTTAATTATGAGAATTTCCTTCTATCTGCTTTCGATGTTTTAAACTATTTTAGTGTGTTTTAATTGGCCTTTTTCACAGCTCCTGTCATGCAAATTCATTTGAATATCCTTTATACACTGGCAGTGGAGCAAGCGAAACTTTAAGATCAGGTTTGTCTGGTTCTACTTTAAAGTTTATTATTAGGATACATAGCTTTTATTTTCAGTGACAGTGATTTGTTGTTTTTGCATTGCACTTCCTCGTGATCATCTGTCAATCAAAAGTGTTGTTGATCCTATGACGTTCGTATTGATTCATGGCAGATTGGTTTTGTGTTGTATTTTCAAACCTGCACAAAGAAAATTCTGCTGACCAAAGAAACACCCAACTTGAGATGATGAGCTCAGCTAAAAACCTGTATATAATGTTAGTAGTAATAGAATGGTACGTTTGCGCGTGCATGTGAAATGCGCGTGCATGTGCGTGCATGTGCGTGCGTGTGTGTGTGCGTGCGTGTAATTTGGCTGTGTGTGTGTGTGTGTGTGTGTGTGTGTGTGTGTGTGTGGGGAAGCACGTGCACACTGGTGACCCTGGTGATCTTGTTGGTAACCCTAGGGCTGTTGTTAATTATTGGTAACTGACCAAGGGTGTCTGATGTAGGTGTTATCAGTTGCTCCAAAACAAAAGAAGACCCCATCCTGTGGATCCAGATTCAGTTAAAAAATACAGTTGTATCCCAATATGTGTCTTTATGACAGTACCATTTAAAAGTTCAAACAAACCCCTGGCTCCTGTGACCAAATGTTTTTTGCCTGTTTGCTTTTGCCTCAGAAGACCCATACTGATGATCCTGATTCAGATAAAAAAAGTCAGTTGGATCCCTAAGGTGTTATCAGTTGCTCCATAACAAAAGAAGACCCCCTCCTGTGGAGCCTGATTCAGTTAAAAAAAAAAAAAGTCAGTTGTATCTAAGAGGTGCCTTTTATTACAGTACCCATAACAGATCAAACAAACCCTAGGCTGCTGTGGTCAAAAATGTTTATGTCTTTTGATGATGTGGTGGTTGCTACTGTTTGCAGGCTATATCAACATGGAGCCTGTAACCATATGTTTGGGATGTCATTAACTTCACCTTCATAGTAGGTGTGTTTTACCTACTCTTACTGTATATATAGTCACCATTCAGCTGAGGTAGGGTTTACCAAACTTCATCACCTTTTTGAAGAGGACGCTTTCTCCTAACGCATTTCTTGCATTTTCACATCTCGGGGTAATTTCTACCAATGGTGTCTTTTCCCTGTAAGTATACCCATTTTTTTATCTACCACAGTTATTTTTTCTTCCAATAATACCTGTTTGTTTTTTATAGTAAAAATGTTGTTCTTAACAGTTTTATTTGTTAGGTTACATGGCCAGTGGTAGCAACCGCCACGACAGAGGTATTGAAAACTTTCAACCTGGTGATAATGAAGGTATTTAATTCATTATACTTGTTTTGTATTTTCTTCATTATATAGAGCTATTTTTTTTTATTTTGTTTTAGACTAAGTGTATGTTGTTTTTATTTATTTTTGTTCTGTTTTTTTTTTTTTTTTTTAAATATAGTGCCTTCAACCAGCTACTGGGGAACACCTTTTCAGCGGAGGGGGATCTTACAACCCCTAAACCAACTTTCAAAAGGTATGTACATGATAAAATGTAGATGTTAAAATAATACTTTGATGATTAATACATATGATTATTATACCTAAATACTAAAGTGTTTGTGTGTGTGTGTCTAGAAGAAGATTCGGACTTTGAGGAACCAAAGAGCAGGCTTAAAAGACCAAATAGACTTCAATCGGGCCCTGTAAAAAAGAGGCAAAAGGAAGAGAAGGGGCGCCATAGGGTTCAAGTGCATACAAGGTATGTATAAGATTACGGTATTCTATCTGTATCTACGATTATTTATTTTTTTATGTATGTACTAAGTTTTTTTTTTTTTTCTCCTAATGTCATGCATCAGACCGGTAATTAATGAGGGCAACATTGACTCAACATTGGATGCAGTTGTGTTGGCTTCGGTTACCGAGACGATTCGACGTGAAGAGGCAGAGGACGTGTGTGCTGTCGTGGATCAATTGAAGTCGTTATTAGCAGCGCAGAGACAGCCGACCGCAAAGCTTGTGACAGATATTTCTCAAGAAGAAGAGGACATTCAGCAGGGTGAGCGGGAACCATACAGTGAATGGGGGGAGAATTTGAGTGTACCATGTGGTTATCCTAAGCTGGATTGTTTTGATTCACTTGTTGATTTTGAGGAGAAAACCTCTGACACACTCCCTGCAACACAAACGTGTGTGGGGGAGGATAATGAACAGCCTGGTTCTTCAGAACAATTAGAATTACTCGTCTGGAGCGACCTCGAGGATATGTTGCTATCCTCACAACGACAGGCAATTCATCCTGATCAATTACGTACACAAAGTGTGGTTGACTGTTGTGTCACTGAGGATTTGTCATTAGGGGGTGGGGTTGATATTGGCAACCGATTTGATAAATTCGAATGCATGGTGAACAGTAAATTAGCAGAAATACAGAGGGATAACAAAGAACAATATGAGTCTTTGAATAGTAAAATAGCCGAATTAGAAAAACAAAACAACAACTTATTAAATACTGTTCTGGCTGAGTGTAAATCAGATCTATTATATAGAGGTATTCTGACTTCTGACATCTGTGCCCTGCATGCAGCCAGTGGAGAACTGGTTAGAATCCAGAATAATATGGTTACGGGTCTATCACATATATCAAACATCCTAAAAAGCAGGTCTTCATCATAGTGCTCAAATATTAGCTGATAACATGTCACCTCCTAGAAAAATTTTCAAATATAGTGATGACGCTGGTCGTAACGCTGCTAATGATGATGATGTTAATGAAGTTGATAGTGATGAAATCTCTCATGTCCCTCATACTGTCGAAGAATATATTACCCATAGTGACCAAAATGCAATGGGCCATGGGCTACCACAATTACCCTGTGTAAAATACAATACTGAAACTATCAGAAAGTGGGGTGTATTCACCAATGCTAGGCTTGATTCTATTTTAGCTGATTTGTCTACTATTATTCCCTCTGTAAATATTCCGCTTTCTGATGCTGCTGCTGCTGCTGCTGTTGCTGTTGCTTCTACTTCTGCTTCTGCTGCAGAGACATTTGACATTGTGTCTGTCTGCCATGATTATAATAATGCTTTGATCACAGTTAATGATAGTGTTGATAATCATGATGACGATGGTCGTAACGCAACCAATGATGATAATGTCAATGAAGTAGACAGTGATGATGAAATCTCTCATATCACGCACACTGTCGAACAATATAATGCCGTTAGTGACCAATATGCAATGATACATGGTTTACCACAATTATCCGGTGTAAAATACAATACCAAAACTATCAGAAAGTGGGGTGAATTTACCAATGCGAGGCTTGATTCTATTTTAAGTGATTTGTCTACTGTTGTTCCTACTGTAAATGCTCTGGTTTCTGGTGCTGATACTGCTGTTGCTGCGGCTACAGAGACATTTGACACTGTGTCTGCCTGCAATGACGATAATAATGCTTTGATCAGTGCTAATGTTGATAATCATGATGTGAGCAGTGCTACTGCTTTGAATAACGAACACCATGGCTTTGTGGGCTGTAATGGCGAAGCTTCTCAACGTGTAGACAGTCTTAGCAGATGCGTACAGGATGGGGCGGGTAGAGTTGTAGAAAACACCCGTGCCCCTGTTAGAGATATACAAATTAGAAACATACCCGAATTTAATGCCTCTGAATTGCGTCAGCGTGTTGATTTTAGGGATATTAATCTTGATAATCCCGAGCAGGTACCTAATCGAGTTAGAGAGAGACTGTCTGGTGTGATTGAGAGAGCCTTAGAGGATTCCCCACCCCCCAGTGTTTTAAATGTCATCTTGAGGGGCCCATCACTGGCTAGCGATGTACAAGCCGTCTTAAACGCAGATAATGAATACAATGTGGATTTGTTCATGGAGGAAATATCACAGGTCTTACAAAGCAATGATGATTCTATGACGGATGATGAACTGGAGTTTATTGTTACAGTTGCTAGGGATAGTCGTGGTGGATCACATCGTCTGAGATTGGGTCAAGTTTCCTATGAGGAAATTTTGGCCAAAAAAGGTCGACATCTGTACAATCCTGACAACATGGGGGACAACAATCTATGTTTTTCTATCTGTCTTGCACATTTTGTTAACAATGCTATGGCTGGAGATGAAAAATTGGAATATGCAAAACAGCTGTACACTGCAGTCGGTTTTGATCACATGCACAAAGTGTCGTTCTCCGATGTCACCAAATTTGAGAAACACCTAGACATGAAAATAATAGTCTTCCATCATGGCTCTGCGCGTAAACGCTTGCAGTGTTTCCAAACATGCGACGCACCACACAAGCGTACAGTCTGGTTATACTTACACAATGACCACTACTATCTGATTGAAAACCAGACAGGGTTTTTCGGGGCTTCATATGTGTGTGAGTATTGCTATGATACGTATGAAAGGCCTCTGTACCACAACTGTAAGCATAGCTGCAATGTTTGTTTTACACAGGAGTGTCATACGTACCAAGGTCGCACGTTAAAGTGCCCTGACTGTAAACGCATATGTAAATCACAATTCTGTTTCAAGCAACACAAAGTACCTGAAGTAAAACACAAAGTTATACCATGTACAGCATTAAAATACTGTGAGGCATGTGGAAAAACATACAAGCTTGGTAAAAAAAAAAATGCACAAATGTGCACCCCTTGTCTGTTCACACTGTGGTGAACAAAGATTGGAAAGCAGTGTGCCACACGAGTGCTTTATCCAACCAATCGAGAAGGGTGATCCACAGAGAAAGTACATCTTGTTTGATTTTGAGACACGTTTTCACGATGGCAAACACGAGGCAAATTTTGTGTGTTCAATGGATATTGATGGAAACAAGTTTTGTTTCAACACATTAAAATGCGTGGATGCATTTGTGAAACGGTACAGACAGCCCAAATACAAGGGGTATACGTTCATTGCGTATAACGCATCAGGCTTTGACAACTACATTCTGCTTGAGTACTTTGTCAAACAAAGGATTACGCCTATGGTGACGATGAGAGGTAGCAGGGTCATTCTGATGTACGACCATACATACCAACAGAGGTGGATTGATTCGTTCAGTTTCTTACCCATGAGACTGGCCAAAACACCTGCTGCTTTGGGGTTTGAGGATTTGGAGAAAGGCTATTTTCCCCACAAATTTAACACTAGAGAAAATGAGCACTACAAAGGCTCATACCCCGACCCATCTCAATATGGGTACGAAACCATGTGTGAAAATGAGAAAACCTCGTTCATGCAATGGTATGACACAGTCCGAAATGAAACTTTTGATTTTCAAGCTGAGATTCGTCGCTACTGTGTTAATGATGTGGAGGTGTTGCGCCGGGCATGCACCATTTATCGTGAAACATTTCTCGAATGTACACAGCTTGACCCGTTTTCGTTTACCACTCTACCCTCCAGTTGTATGGGTGTATTCAAAACACTGTTCCTCCCCAGAGACACTGTAGCCCTCACATATGAAGGTGCATACACCAAACAGAATAAGACATATTTAGATGTGTCTATGCAGTAGCTTGAATATGTTGGCCCATACAGAAAACATTGAGATGCAACATGCACTCAATCGTGGTGAACAGCAATTTGGCCCATACTTTGTGGATGGGTACAATCCTGCTACAAACACCTGCTATGAGTTTGCAGGATGTTTTTTTCACGGCTGTGTCAAATGCCATGTACCGGGAGATTTAAATCCGGTCACTCAAGTCTCCTATGGTGAGCTATACCGGGCTTTCAATGAAAAAATAAACAAGTTGGAAACACTACATGGCCTTCGCTCTGTAGTGATGTGGGAGTGTGAATGGGGGTTGTTGGCAAAATCAAACTCTGTAGTACAAACATTTCTGACCACATACAAAAAACCGGAACGACTCGATCCCAGGCAGGCTCTCTTTGGTGGGCGTACAAATGCCATGAAACTGTACCACATTGTGGAAAATGATGAAAAGATCAGGTACTACGATTTCACAAGTCTGTATCCCACAGTTCAGGCAAAGAAACTGTACCCGGTTGGACATCCCCAGGTTATCCATAGGGACTTTGATTCCATCGATAATTATTTTGGGTTTGTAAAGTGTACGGTGCTCCCGCCAAGAGGTTTGTTCCACCCAGTCTTGCCCTATAGGTGTCAAAACAAGCTCATGTTCCCGCTGTGCAGCAAGTGTGCTGAAAGTTTGAACCAAACATCTGATTGTGCGCATAGTGACAGTGACAGACAGCTGTCAGGTGTGTGGGTCTCGTTTGAGCTTCAGAAAGTGGTAGAAAAGGGTTACCAGATTGTCAGCATTGATGAAGTGTGGCATTTTCCCAACAATACAGACACATTGTTTAAGGGGTATGTGAAAACGTTTCTGAAATGTAAACAATATTATCAACACTATGTGAAATAGCTTTTGAAGCGTTTTCAATAACATTCTTGACAAAAAATGTCTTTCCACAATTTGAAGGACCGCTCACCACAAGGCTAAACGGATGCTGTAGTCTGCCATCAAAACCCTGGTCCAATCTAGTATCCATAAGGCAGAGTGGTGTAATCCTGAAACACTCTACGCTTATTGTACACCACCTGAACCTTCTTAAAAACTGTCTCGTTTTTCAGATGAAAGTTCTTTTTATCGCGTTTGATGGTTTCAGATACAGTCATCACACTTGTCCCCGTGTTCTGATTGGCCACAAATGCGTGTACTAGACCGGATAATGACGTGTGTGTAACCACATTGGCATTGTTTGCGTTTAATGTTATGCCTTTGCATTTTACCGTCGTCTTGCCGTGTCTCGTGCGATATGAGTAGCACTTTGGACCCCCCGACACAAAATCTGTGATGAAGTCTTCCTCGGGGGTTCCACACACATTACCATCGTTTATCTCATCTGTCAAGTCCCCCAGATAGGGACCTAGGGGAGGGACCCAGTCACCTGGCTGCGATGTAAAAACAACACTATCAGTGTCACAATACAACACGCGCTGCTGCAGTTTGTCAAGGAGGTCATACAACATAAGCCTAGCGTGAGCAGTCGTCATAGCACCAACAAAGACATTGACGTCTTTTATTCGGGAACCCCTACTGTCCGCATGGCGCCACTGTACCATAGCCACGTCATCTGATATGAAGCAGAATTGCTTCACATCGTAATGGTCACTGAACATCAGTTGTGTAAACCTGGATGGGTCAGTGATCAATTCGCATGATGGCATGTTGTTCCTCATGCTAAATCTGCCCCACAAAGAGTTTAGGAGTAACTTATTACAACTCCTGACAGCTTTGTTGACACGGATTTTGTTAGCATCCAGTTTAATGCCCTCTTTTTCAAAATAGTCATCAATGTACTTCTTTTGTTCATCAGGTGTTTTGACATGCCCTGGGTAGCCAGAAGCCTCTTGTTTACATTTCAGAAACGTTTTCACATACCCCTTAAACAATGTGTCTGTATTGTTGGGAAAATGCCACACTTCATCAATGCTGACAATCTGGTAACCCTTTTCTACCGCTTTCTGAAGCTCAAACGAGACCCACACACCTGACAGCTGTCTGTCACTGTCACTATGCGCACAATCAGATGTTTGGTTCAAACTTTCAGCACACTTGCTGCACAGCGGGAACATGAGCTTGTTTTGACACCTATAGGGCAAGACTGGGTGGAACAAACCTCTTGGCGGGAGCACCGTACACTTTACAAACCCAAAATAATTATCGATGGAATCAAAGTCCCTATGGATAACCTGGGGATGTCCAACCGGGTACAGTTTCTTTGCCTGAACTGTGGGATACAGACTTGTGAAATCGTAGTACCTGATCTTTTCATCATTTTCCACAATGTGGTACAGTTTCATGGCATTTGTACGCCCACCAAAGAGAGCCTGCCTGGGATCGAGTCGTTCCGGTTTTTTGTATGTGGTCAGAAATGTTTGTACTACAGAGTTTGATTTTGCCAACAACCCCCATTCACACTCCCACATCACTACAGAGCGAAGGCCATGTAGTGTTTCCAACTTGTTTATTTTTTCATTGAAAGCCCGGTATAGCTCACCATAGGAGACTTGAGTGACCGGATTTAAATCTCCCGGTACATGGCATTTGACACAGCCGTGAAAAAAACATCCTGCAAACTCATAGCAGGTGTTTGTAGCAGGATTGTACCCATCCACAAAGTATGGGCCAAATTGCTGTTCACCACGATTGAGTGCATGTTGCATCTCAATGTTTTCTGTATGGGCCACATATTCAAGCTACTGCATAGACACATCTAAATATGTCTTATTCTGTTTGGTGTATGCACCTTCATATGTGAGGGCTACAGTGTCTCTGGGGAGGAACAGTGTTTTGAATACACCCATACAACTGGAGGGTAGAGTGGTAAACGAAAACGGGTCAAGCTGTGTACATTCGAGAAATGTTTCACGATAAATGGTGCATGCCCGGCGCAACACCTCCACATCATTAACACAGTAGCGACGAATCTCAGCTTGAAAATCAAAAGTTTCATTTCGGACTGTGTCATACCATTGCATGAACGAGGTTTTCTCATTTTCACACATGGTTTCGTACCCATATTGAGATGGGTCGGGGTATGAGCCTTTGTAGTGCTCATTTTCTCTAGTGTTAAATTTGTGGGGAAAATAGCCTTTCTCCAAATCCTCAAACCCCAAAGCAGCAGGTGTTTTGGCCAGTCTCATGGGTAAGAAACTGAACGAATCAATCCACCTCTGTTGGTATGTATGGTCGTACATCAGAATGACCCTGCTACCTCTCATCGTCACCATAGGCGTAATCCTTTGTTTGACAAAGTACTCAAGCAGAATGTAGTTGTCAAAGCCTGATGCGTTATACGCAATGAACGTATACCCCTTGTATTTGGGCTGTCTGTACCGTTTCACAAATGCATCCACGCATTTTAATGTGTTGAAACAAAACTTGTTTCCATCAATATCCATTGAACACACAAAATTTGCCTCGTGTTTGCCATCGTGAAAACGTGTCTCAAAATCAAACAAGATGTACTTTCTCTGTGGATCACCCTTCTCGATTGGTTGGATAAAGCACTCGTGTGGCACACTGCTTTCCAATCTTTGTTCACCACAGTGTGAACAGACAAGGGGTGCACATTTGTGCATTTTTTTTTTTACCAAGCTTGTATGTTTTTCCACATGCCTCACAGTATTTTAATGCTGTACATGGTATAACTTTGTGTTTTACTTCAGGTACTTTGTGTTGCTTGAAACAGAATTGTGATTTACATATGCGTTTACAGTCAGGGCACTTTAACGTGCGACCTTGGTACGTATGACACTCCTGTGTAAAACAAACATTGCAGCTATGCTTACAGTTGTGGTACAGAGGCCTTTCATACGTATCATAGCAATACTCACACACATATGAAGCCCCGAAAAACCCTGTCTGGTTTTCAATCAGATAGTAGTGGTCATTGTGTAAGTATAACCAGACTGTACGCTTGTGTGGTGCGTCGCATGTTTGGAAACACTGCAAGCGTTTACGCGCAGAGCCATGATGGAAGACTATTATTTTCATGTCTAGGTGTTTCTCAAATTTGGTGACATCGGAGAACGACACTTTGTGCATGTGATCAAAACCGACTGCAGTGTACAGCTGTTTTGCATATTCCAATTTTTCATCTCCAGCCATAGCATTGTTAACAAAATGTGCAAGACAGATAGAAAAACATAGATTGTTGTCCCCCATGTTGTCAGGATTGTACAGATGTCGACCTTTTTTGGCCAAAATTTCCTCATAGGAAACTTGACCCAATCTCAGACGATGTGAACCACCACGACTATCCCTAGCAACTGTAACAATAAACTCCAATTCATCATCCGTCATAGAATCATCATTGTTTTGTAAGACCTGTGATATTTCCTCCATGAACAAATCCACATTGTATTCATTATCTGCGTTTAAGACGGCTTGTACATCGCTAGCCAGTGATGGGCCCCTCAAAATGACATTTAAAACACTGGGGGGTGGGGAATCCTCTA
The DNA here is from genome assembly GCF_015220745.1 of Sebastes umbrosus. Lineage (NCBI taxonomy): Eukaryota > Metazoa > Chordata > Actinopteri > Perciformes > Sebastidae > Sebastes > Sebastes umbrosus. Next base: position 16,420,623 of record NC_051290.1, read on the forward strand.
AGGCTCTCTCAATCACACCAGACAGTCTCTCTCTAACTAATCTAATTAGGTACCTGCTCGGGATTATCAAGATTAATATCCCTAAAATCAACACGCTGACGCAATTCAGAGGCATTAAATTCGGATATGTTTCTAATTTGTATATCTCTAACAGGGGCACGGGTGTTTTCTACAACTCTACCCGCCCCATCCTGTACGCATCTGCTAAGACTGTCTACACGTTGAGAAGCTTCGCCATTACAGCCCACAAAGCCATGGTGTTCGTTATTCAAAGCAGTAGCACTGCTCACATCATGATTATCAACATTAGCACTGATCAAAGCATTATTATCGTCATTGCAGGCAGACACAGTGTCAAATGTCTCTGTAGCCGCAGCAACAGCAGTATCAGCACCAGAAACCAGAGCATTTACAGTAGGAACAACAGTAGACAAATCACTTAAAATAGAATCAAGCCTCGCATTGGTAAATTCACCCCACTTTCTGATAGTTTTGGTATTGTATTTTACACCGGATAATTGTGGTAAACCATGTATCATTGCATATTGGTCACTAACGGCATTATATTGTTCGACAGTGTGCGTGATATGAGAGATTTCATCATCACTGTCTACTTCATTGACATTATCATCATTGGTTGCGTTACGACCATCGTCATCATGATTATCAACACTATCATTAACTGTGATCAAAGCATTATTATAATCATGGCAGACAGACACAATGTCAAATGTCTCTGCAGCAGAAGCAGAAGTAGAAGCAACAGCAACAGCAGCAGCAGCAGCAGCATCAGAAAGCGGAATATTTACAGAGGGAATAATAGTAGACAAATCAGCTAAAATAGAATCAAGCCTAGCATTGGTGAATACACCCCACTTTCTGATAGTTTCAGTATTGTATTTTACACAGGGTAATTGTGGTAGCCCATGGCCCATTGCATTTTGGTCACTATGGGTAATATATTCTTCGACAGTATGAGGGACATGAGAGATTTCATCACTATCAACTTCATTAACATCATCATCATTAGCAGCGTTACGACCAGCGTCATCACTATATTTGAAAATTTTTCTAGGAGGTGACATGTTATCAGCTAATATTTGAGCACTATGATGAAGACCTGCTTTTTAGGATGTTTGATATATGTGATAGACCCGTAACCATATTATTCTGGATTCTAACCAGTTCTCCACTGGCTGCATGCAGGGCACAGATGTCAGAAGTCAGAATACCTCTATATAATAGATCTGATTTACACTCAGCCAGAACAGTATTTAATAAGTTGTTGTTTTGTTTTTCTAATTCGGCTATTTTACTATTCAAAGACTCATATTGTTCTTTGTTATCCCTCTGTATTTCTGCTAATTTACTGTTCACCATGCATTCGAATTTATCAAATCGGTTGCCAATATCAACCCCACCCCCTAATGACAAATCCTCAGTGACACAACAGTCAACCACACTTTGTGTACGTAATTGATCAGGATGAATTGCCTGTCGTTGTGAGGATAGCAACATATCCTCGAGGTCGCTCCAGACGAGTAATTCTAATTGTTCTGAAGAACCAGGCTGTTCATTATCCTCCCCCACACACGTTTGTGTTGCAGGGAGTGTGTCAGAGGTTTTCTCCTCAAAATCAACAAGTGAATCAAAACAATCCAGCTTAGGATAACCACATGGTACACTCAAATTCTCCCCCCATTCACTGTATGGTTCCCGCTCACCCTGCTGAATGTCCTCTTCTTCTTGAGAAATATCTGTCACAAGCTTTGCGGTCGGCTGTCTCTGCGCTGCTAATAACGACTTCAATTGATCCACGACAGCACACACGTCCTCTGCCTCTTCACGTCGAATCGTCTCGGTAACCGAAGCCAACACAACTGCATCCAATGTTGAGTCAATGTTGCCCTCATTAATTACCGGTCTGATGCATGACATTAGGAGAAAAAAAAAAAAAACTTAGTACATACATAAAAAAATAAATAATCGTAGATACAGATAGAATACCGTAATCTTATACATACCTTGTATGCACTTGAACCCTATGGCGCCCCTTCTCTTCCTTTTGCCTCTTTTTTACAGGGCCCGATTGAAGTCTATTTGGTCTTTTAAGCCTGCTCTTTGGTTCCTCAAAGTCCGAATCTTCTTCTAGACACACACACACAAACACTTTAGTATTTAGGTATAATAATCATATGTATTAATCATCAAAGTATTATTTTAACATCTACATTTTATCATGTACATACCTTTTGAAAGTTGGTTTAGGGGTTGTAAGATCCCCCTCCGCTGAAAAGGTGTTCCCCAGTAGCTGGTTGAAGGCACTAGATGTAAAAAAAAAAAAAACAACAGAACAAAAATAAATAAAAACAACATACACTTAGTCTAAAACAAAATAAAAAAAAATAGTTCTATATAATGAAGAAAATACAAAACAAGTATAATGAATTAAATACCTTCATTATCACCAGGTTGAAAGTTTTCAATACCTCTGTCGTGGCGGTTGCTACCACTGGCCATGTAACCTAACAAATAAAACTGTTAAGAACAACATTTTTACTATAAAAAACAAACAGGTATTATTGGAAGAAAAAATAACTGTGGTAGATAAAAAAATGGGTATACTTACAGGGAAAAGACGCCATTGGTAGAAATTACCCCGAGATGTGAAAATGCAAGAAATGCGTTAGGAGAAAGCGTCCTCTTCAAAAAGGTGATGAAGTTTGGTAAACCCTACCTCAGCTGAATGGTGACTATATATACAGTAAGAGTAGGTAAAACACACCTACTATGAAGGTGGAGTTAATGACATCCCAAACATATGGTTACAGGCTCCATGTTGATATAGCCTGCAAACAGTAGCAACCACCACATCATCAAAAGACATAAACATTTTTGACCACAGCAGCCTAGGGTTTGTTTGATCTGTTATGGGTACTGTAATAAAAGGCACCTCTTAGATACAACTGACTTTTTTTTTTTTAACTGAATCAGGCTCCACAGGAGGGGGTCTTCTTTTGTTATGGAGCAACTGATAACACCTTAGGGATCCAACTGACTTTTTTTATCTGAATCAGGATCATCAGTATGGGTCTTCTGAGGCAAAAGCAAACAGGCAAAAAACATTTGGTCACAGGAGCCAGGGGTTTGTTTGAACTTTTAAATGGTACTGTCATAAAGACACATATTGGGATACAACTGTATTTTTTAACTGAATCTGGATCCACAGGATGGGGTCTTCTTTTGTTTTGGAGCAACTGATAACACCTACATCAGACACCCTTGGTCAGTTACCAATAATTAACAACAGCCCTAGGGTTACCAACAAGATCACCAGGGTCACCAGTGTGCACGTGCTTCCCCACACACACACACACACACACACACAGCCAAATTACACGCACGCACACACACACGCACGCACATGCACGCACGTGCACGCGCATTTCACATGCACGCGCAAACGTACCATTCTATTACTACTAATGTTGGTTTAAGGCAGTAATCATATGACTCATAAATATAACCACGGCACTGATGCAGCAAATTTGAACCTTACATTACTTATTATATTCACATAAATTGTACTCAAGACAAGATATACCTGAGGCATTAGGTATTTTGTTTAGGGAGTACAATCTGATAATAAAATGTAGGCCTTTTTTTTGCTGCAACACAACATTTTATCTATTGTAGACAAAGTTGCCCACAACATAGACACATTTTTAAGAGGAACCAAATTATGAGAAAATAATGTCCTGTTAGCAGCAGCTATTGATGCCAACACAGGCAGGTGGAGCTGTTGGCTCTCAGGTGAGCTCTAATGTCACAGTGAAACAGCTGTCTTTAACTTCACAAGGTGAAGGTGTTTAATGGTAGATTAATGTTGTTGCACATAGCCATGATTCTGTTAACTGATCTTTTTTAGTAGATTATACTGTCTGTTCTTTTTATAGTAAATACCATAAAAGTGTAAGTTCATTAGGGAGGCTCACTGTGTCTCCATCTTACACCTGCTTATCTTTGTATTACCTACAGGAAACATCATCAAATAGTTCATCAGGACAGCAGACTGGAGGAAAAGCAGTCGGAGCTCTAGAGTCTCAGGTAAGGTCTAACAGTGTCTCCCAGATAAGATGCTTACTTTCCTTTGAGTTTCATAGAGGTGGTAATGATTACGCACTCAGAATAATGTTCAATAGGGCTGCATCTTTCAAATTAATCCCATTATTAATTGTTATTAACTGATCTGCCTTTACTTTTGTCCATTAATGGATTCTTTTAAAATCTATAAAATGACAGTAAACAGTGCAAAATGTCCATAACAAGTTCCTAAAGCCCAAAGTGACGTCTTCAAGATGCCTGTTTTATTTGACCTACAGTCCAAACCCAATGATATTCAGTTAGAAAACAGAGAAATCCAGCAAATATACACATTTGGGAAGCTGGAACTACATAATGTTTGGGCATTTGCTTAAAAAAATGACTTAAACTATTTACTGATTATCAAAATTGTTGGGTTAATTCAATCATTAGATCATCTAATCAATTAACTGACTCCAGTTGAGAATGTTACTATATGATGCTAGTGTAAAATTAAATTATAGCAAATGACGAGGCAGGGTTTGATAGTTTGTACATATCTTTAATGCCTTTAATGGAAGCAGTTTTCATCTACATACCTGATCTCCAATATGCTGTGATTTATCACCCACTTAAGATAACAATAAAGTATCATAGATAATGATATGAATGTTATAGCACAGACAGATCTTTTTGTCATGGATAGAGTGTTGGAAAGGGGGAGAGAGAGAAATGACATGCGGAAAGGACCACAGGCCGGATTCGAACCCAGGTCCACCGCTGCTAGGACTGAGCCTTGGCCATACATGGGCGCTCGCTCTACCGACTCCGCAAAAGCTGGGGAACGATAGTCTGGATGGGCGGGGGAAGAAGGTGGAAAAAGGGGGATAAAGGGGGGAGAGGAAAAGAAAGAAAAAGAGAGAGAGAGAAAGAGAGAAGAAAACACAATTCTGTAGCTCTTATTTTCACCCACATGGTGTTTTGAAGTCTTTATACACCATAGTATTTTTGTTAAAGAATAAAAACATAATTTTTTGTGCTTTTCGGGGGGAACAATACATGTCCACTTGAGAGGCAGTTCGAATCTCGTCTCCGGCAGGGTCGAAGTTTATAATATGCAGTAAAAAATAGTTTGTGTTGCTCGTGTAAACTTGAATTGACTCAAGATATAATTTTAATGCAAGACTTGTGCACTGCAACTAATACATTAATATTGAAAATCGTTCAGGTTTCCTTATACAGTCATATAACTGGTGGATTACTACAGATAACAAATATACAAAACATTATCATCATCCATGATGATGTTTTGCATTATTATTATTGCATACATCCTCCTTATGACTGATTAATGAACTGTTAGGCAAGATAGGTCAAAATGTTAGTAGAATAAATTATAATGTACTGGAGAATAGTTGAGCAATATTGGGATGGACTTGCTGTGTGTAATTAATTAAAAAAATAACCATAGGAATACACATGAATTGAGACAGTAATGATATTAAAGCTTTAACTTTATTGTCTTTGGGCCTGGAACACGTGAAACAACAAGAACAAATAATTTGAAGAAGATAATACTATTCTTAATGTTTGTCATTGGGTCTGATTCCCTGCAACATCAGACAGAATGATTTACAGCACACAGATTCACCAGAAACTCCTTCAGCTCAGACTCCAGCGGGGCCTCCGGCAGTGACCAGCCCACTGTAGATTGCTGGGCCCTCTGTCAACGTCCAGCAGGTTTTGCTACAGGGCCACAATTGTGCTTCCCTTATAAAGAAACATGAAAAGAACAACAGAGACTGAATATTTATTCACACAACAGGCTTATGTGAGTAATTAATGAAATGAAAACAACAACATTGTCTTATTCTTTTTGGACTAAGCATGGTATTCCAAATTACAGATATTACTAACCTGCTGGTTGCTGAGAGTCATGGAGGTCTATGTCCTCAGTTCTACCAGGTGCTCTGCAAGGCTGTCAACCCGATCCATACCTGGCATACCATGCCCGTCCCCTAAACATACAATTTGTCATCAGTAAGCAAATAAACAGGATAAACTGCTGTGAAATTACACTACATGTAACATATAATGTCTTAATGTCCGTATGCTGTCTGTTGTATGTTAAATAGATTCGACCCAACTGTTACTATTGCTTTATTGTGAGGTTTATGTAAACATTACTTACCAACTGTATTTCTGCCACCTGAGACACCAGGTGAGGATTCAGACTGGACTGCAGGCTGAGCTTCTGGGGCAGAGGATGCAGGATGACTGACAGCCTGGAGAAGTCAAAACAGACATTGAAATAAAACTTATATGTAGAAACAATTTCACACATATGATAATTATGTTTCTTTTACCTTGAAAAACCTTGCAAACTACAGTCATGTTTATATAACTTTAGTATGAACATTTAATATAACGTTTATGATCATATAATCATTAATCATGAACATTAATATAACACAGCAGTTATCTGACAGTTACCTGTCTGAGCTAAAAACAGTGATTGTGATAGTAAACTTTGTTTCACAACGTTAAGAAGCTAACACAGTAGCAGTCATACTGTATATGTATATATAGCTTTAGTATTAACATAACGTTTATGATCATATAATCATTAATATAACACCACAGTTATCTCACCTGTCTGAGCTAAAAGAAGGGACTGTGGTAGTCTTAGTTTAACAACGCTGAGGAGCTCATACAGTAGGAGTAACGTTACCTCTATGTAACTGTAACTGTAACGTAGCCTCAGCATAATAATCAGAGCTCTAATTAGAGCTCTGAACAGATGATAAAGTGATTGGTAACTTATTCACCAAGTCTAGCTAACATAATTAAAGCCAGGCTGGCTTAGACAGAGTAACATTACAAACCTATTCATTGATTTCACAGCGACTCTTAATCAGCCCACATTAAAAAACGCCAGAAAGCTAAAACACGTTTAATCCGTATTGTCTAAGAGAACCCAATATCACTGTTACGTAATGTTAATAATGACATTTACCTGTCTTTAACTGAATAGCCGTTTCTGCGACGACGGTGGTGAATAGTTCAAAAGTCCCTCCTCCGCATCGCGTCCGCTGGGACGGCTGTGATTGGCTATTCAAAAATGGATGACGTGGCGGAGGTCAGCCACACGATTCGTTACCTGAAAATGGAATCCAGAGCTCCGATTGGCTGTATCCACGGTGAAAACGGATGACGTCGGCAGTGAAAATGGAAAGCCGCCACATGATTTGTCGAGAGAAAATGGAAATCCTGGAAGCTGATTCGTCGGCAGACCCACTCTATCCCTCTCCCGAAATCGACAACATCTTTTGATATTTTTTTACCAACACAGACTACTACAGTACTACAGTAGGATTTTAAAAGATATGGGTTCTAAATATGATTATAAAACATGTTACTCAATAATTTCCATTTAAACATGTACTGAAAATATTATGTATGGACCCATCAATATAACAGTCTACAATCAAATTTTTATGCTATTAATTACAATAATAACCTGAAGTTGGCTACGTCATGAATGGACGTCGCTGGCTGCATCGGGCAAAGTTGTGTGCTGTCAAGGTTAAATAGATTTGAACTAATTATTATATTTATTACAATTTTAACTAATATAGAACATACTGGAGAACCCATCTCATCCCCTCTATGAGGAGATTAATGGGTTAAGAAGTTCCTTCAGCCACCGTCTCATCCTTCCAAGGTGTTCTAAGGGGCGCTCCAACTCGTTGGTCTCTGACATTGTCTGTTTTTGCACTGTTTTTGTTAAACTTGTTCATGTGGATATACTGTTTGCACTACTGCTACTGTTCATTCAGTTTTTGTAATATGCTAATGCACACCAGTGCACATAACTTATAATGCACATATTTATTTACTTTTTAGAACATATAACTTTTACTAGTGTTCTTGTCGCTTGGGTATTTTTTACTCTTATCTATTGTATGCTGTGTCTTATTTTATGTACTTACTTCTTCTGTTAGAATCCGTGCTGCTGTGCAACTGCAATTTCCCCACGGGGATAAATAAAGTGCTATCCTATCCTATCCAATAGAATTGGCATTACAGTATCTTTAGATTATATCAACATAACATAAACAAATTACCTGACTGAAATCCCTGTCAAGGATCTGAATGAAGAGAATGCTTTTTGGGAGAGAGGTTCAAGCTGCAGAAATACAAGCAAGCAAATTGTAAGTACATTTATGTTGGCTATATTTTGAATAGTGTGTGTGTGCTTTGCTCACTTGCTCACTTCAGCAGTGGCTGTTTTAATAAAATGTAATATGCACAATTTAATAACATAATACCATTATTTTCCAATTTCTTTCATGACTATCACATGTCCGATCTATGTGTATATGGGCAGATGGTTTCTTTACTTCCTCGTCTTGTAATTTAGGAGAAAATTGAGCAGTGGGATGTTTTTTGATGGTATGGATCAGGTAGAGAGTGGGACCTGCAGCTCACGCTGCATTCTGTCCTGTCCTATATCTTGTGATATTTGAATGGAAAAACCTGTATTTACCTGTATAACCTCACTCTTGTAAATTGAAATATTGGATATTCTATGCTTCAGGGCGTGGCTACCTTGTGATTGACAGGTCATAACCACAGCGTTGTCCAGTTCGGGTATTGTGCGTTTTTACGTCTTAGAACTTTAACCCATTCTCAGTATGTTTTCAGTTCAGGAAAGTAAATTGTAACATTTTGGTCGCCTAAAAATGTCTTGTTCAGCGTTCGGTTGTACTTATGGTGCCTTCAAATGGGGCCATGTTTATTGTGTTCATGAGAAGAGTCCATATGAACGCCCCCCTCTTGTGGTATTCACGACCTCATAAGTGGAAAGTTTCTGAAAGCTCAGAGTTCAAGACTTGTGACGTGTTTGTTTGACGTTGTCAGAAATGGCGGAGTCCAATGTTTTGGTGCATAATAAGTGAATATATTGTAATTTTATTTGTGTATTATTTTTCTTCGCAATTTTATAATGTCTGAGGAAAATGTTGATATTCCAACTGCCTAATCTTTTTCCTCTGGCATTATGCCTTTGCATTTCCTGCATTATGTTACCTGCTTGCTAGCTTGATAAAATGTTAGCCTCTGTTGCTCCTGGATGCCAACATTAACGTTAATATTGCCGTTGTAAATCTGAGCTCAGGAGTTTCACTTGAAGGCACCAATAGCTCCACCCTCTCCTGTCACTCTGGTTCCAAAAAAACAAGATGGTAGTGGACAAAAACCAAGATGGCGACGGCCAAAATTCCGCACTCGAAGCCTCAAAACCGTAGTCCACAAACCAATGGGTTTACATTTTAGTCTATGCTCAAGATCCAGGGCCATTGGGAAACTACAGTATGTGCTGCTATTTTCTTCCTGAACAAACCTGAATAACTTTTGAGAATAAATGAAAGTAGTAATAGTAGTAAAAGTAAGTTTTAGGAAATAATAAGACAGGGTTTGATCATATCTTCAGTGCCTTTAATGGATGCATCTTCAATATAATGTGATACACTTTTTTATCCGCTTTAGATGTTCAAAACTTATAATAATATTTTATTGACATTTCTTGTATTCTGATCATCAATAAGACCTAGTCTTTTTTACTCAAGTTGTACAAACATACAGGTCAGCTCACAGAATATACATATGTATGATAATATAAATACATATAAATAAGAAAAGTGACTGGATAATCATACAGGGCATTATGTTCAATGTAAATGTTATTGGTTCTAAACTATGTTATTATAGCACAATAAGTTAACATTGTGTTTGAACATGGAGAAAGTTTTATGCGTGGTGTGTCTGATATACAAGGTTTCAATTGTCATTACTCTCATTTTTTACGCCATTAATTACATTGATAACTTGTTTTGTTTCAGTGGTCCAGATGCTTAAAGTTGTCTCATGGATGGGCTTTCTGGGACGTCAAACAGGGAAATAAGGAAAAGTTCTAGTAAAGGTCTGTGCTATCAAGAATAGAAAAGAATAGAATAGACGTGACTTTGCAATCGACACACATTATCAATGTGTGTGGTCATCGCAACTTTGAATTTAAAGGGAACATATCATGAAAAAGTTACTTTTTCAGTGCTTGTGCTATAGACCAGATACTTTTGGCTACCTGGAGTGCCTACCCACCCACAAACTGTGAAATAAGACAACCCAGTCAGTTTTTTGTGGGCAAAAGTGATTCAAAAAGCCATTCACATTTGGCTCATTAGCTTACAGTATACCACCCCCATCTGAGTATCTCTACCCATGGCTTGAGAAGTACCTTTGCAAAGGTACGCCATATATTTTTCGCAAGCCAATCAGAGCAGACAGGGCTTTTTCTGGAGTGGGGCTTAAAGAGACAGGTGCTAAAATAGAGTGTTTCAGACAGAGGGTGAATACAGGTATATTCAGACAGACAGTTTGAGAAAAATAATGTGTTTTTCGAACATTTAAGCATATAAATATGTTCTAGTAGAAATCTAAAATACAAGTATGAACCTGAAAATGAGCATGATATGTCCCCTTTAATATCTGGAAGTTCTTTCCGAGACATGTCATAGTTCTCTTGGATACTTAATGAGAACAAAGTTCTTTTTCATATCAGTAATATAAGTCTTATTTCACATGGACATAACCCCTGCACTATTGCTGGCTTGACAGTAGCCATGACAGCAGCACAAGGAAGGATGCCGTGATGAGACTGATCTTGTGGCTCACTCCACTTGAAACTTCTGTAATTGTTGAGAAAAGGAAACCAGACATTGCTTTAACAAATAAAAACAAATCTGTAATATTTAAAATTTTTGATGAGGTAGTATTCAATATTGCTTACGTGTGCCATCCACAGAAATGGAGGTGGTGTCAATGTTGAAGGCTGTGATGTTCGAAGCTGCTCCAACCAAAACATCTCCGATCTGAGTGCCATTAGGAACAGATGTGGATGAAAATCCAAGGTCCACATTGTTGATGATTGAGCCATTACTGCAAGAGGAATTACCAAAAAATATTGTTTTACTCGTATGAATTTATGACCAATACTCTTAAAGGGACTATTTGTAACTTTGTACGCGCATAAATGTAGCGGGTCGTCACACATGCGCGCTCACATATGCGCGTTCGCGTGTGGCCGCTGCCTCTCCAACTCTGCCTGCCTGCCTTTGCTCAGAGAGCGCGCGCGTCCTCAGCTTGCTCCACCTCTAGACGTGAACGCGCGCTCACTCCTCACTGCAGAAGAGTTAGTTTAGCTCTGAGAATATCTAGTGAATGCACAGTGGACGTTTGTGCAGAAAAAAAATGCTGCAGCTCCTCCAGACCAACAGAGGTTTCCCGTGTCTTGTGAAGTGACGGAGCTCCTTAGCTAGTAACGTTACCCTTTCGTTACCGACCTGGTGCCGGTGTCTCCTCTGCTCTCTCCGGCTGCGGGAGGAGAGAGCAGGGAGACACGCTGCAGAGCCCCGCTGCTTCAGCCTGCACTTAGGCAGGAAAAGCCAACACTAGGATCAGATCTAAATCATGTTCATGGAGAGACCTTCGTCTGGTCAGCTAACATTACTGCCAAGCAGCTGAAATATAGAGTGATATTGTGGTTTTAGCTGACTTGTGTCGCCTCACTGTTTTGAGTGATGCTCGTTCAGGTATATTGAGAGCGAGCAAGCGCGAGCCCGACGCTGACTTTCGTTGATTTCACGGCCACAGGTGTTGCTGTTAAGAAGCATTTCTGAAAGTTACAAATAGTCCCTTTAAGATTCTATCATTATAACATTATCAAATTACCTGAAAGAAATCACCGTCAATGTGCGGAATGAAGTAAATGCTTCTTGGTAGAAAGGTTCAAGCTGCAGAAATACAAGCAAATCATTTGTAGTACATTTATTTTATTGGCTTGTGCTTCTTCACTTGTGCATTGTCTTTTTCATTGTGGTATTTAATTTACAATAACTAATGACACTATTCCAATTTCTTCAGTGACTGCAAAATAATTTATCCGTGTCCTATTTACTGTATATGGAAGGATGAGTTACATCATTTTTTTCTTTGAAAACTCAACACCAGGAATGAAATGCCATCCTCCAGTTTCCATTCACTGTGAAACGAGAAACAATCTAGCGTCTATTAGACAAAATACAAAAAATACTTTGAGGGATTTTATTTATACAATCTAGCTCCACCAAACTCTGTTGGGAAATTTAATATGTGAGTATTTTAGGTGAAAATCATAAAAAAGTGTTTACAAAGAAGAATGATGAATGCACATATGAAAAGATAAGATGGCATATTGCAGAAATACTGTGAAATTATAGATATTAAGTCAAATGTTTCCAATTAATTAAAATGCATAGATTTTGTTAGGCTTCACTCTAAGATAGTGACTTACCGTCGACTTTATTATTGAGGCTCGACTTATAAACGCTGCAGATGATGGATTCTGCAAGTCACTTGTAAATGTCTCTCCAGCAGATCTGAAAATCAATCGCCTTGTTGTGACTGCCTCAGCAGTTGTCGTTACTGATGTGGTGGTTGTAGTAGTTGTTGTGGTTGTAGTTGTAGTTGCAGCAGTTGTAGTTGTATTTGCAGCACTGGTAGCTGTAGTTGCAGCACTGGTAGCTGTATTTGCAGCACTGGTAGCTGTAGTTGCAGCAGTTGTAGCTGTAGTTGCAGCACTGGTAGTTGTATTTGCAGCAGGTGAGATTGTAGTAGTTGTAGTATTTAAAGAGGGTGCTACAGTTGTGACGTTTCTTTCTGTAAAAAACAGATATGGAACAATATGAAGAAATATGGGAAAAATAATTATGGTAGTCAAAGGACCTTCTTTTGAACAAACATACACATCACAACATAAGTCTATATATGGCAAGTCACAGCTTAAGTAGACATGCTAATGTTTGTCACAGTGGACTTCATGGTAATTGTGATTGTGTATGCTCTTTGTCGACCCAGCAATTTGTCTAAAATGGACCAGGAAAGAAATCCATGATAAATTTTGATAGTAAGGTCAGTCATGGAAATGGCAGTGAAAGAGGATGATTTAAACCCCATCCTTAATTGGAGTAGAACATGAAATTAGGATGGTTATTTTCAGATGAAATTCTGGAGTATATCAGAATTCATGCAGTAGTTTAGTAGTTTACTGTGGTTCACCAAAAATAAAAATGAATACACACGCACTCACAGACCGTGATAGATCAATTACAAATAACACTGGGTATATTTTCCTGCTCTAGCAACCACTGGAGTGAAATGTAGGGCTAGTGTTTACTTACGAATTGCTTCAATGGTGTTGGTATCAATTGTGAGGTTAAAGGTATTGTTGGGGTTAGACACAGCGTTGACTAAGGTTTCTGCAACAACATTGGCCTGTGGGATTTCTTCAGGTGAAGCCGTTTGATTGAACTCAATCCCGACCTCTGCTAGAGTATTTTCTATTCGTGTTCTGGCCACAGCTCGTCTGCATCATAAAAGCACACATCTTGATCAAATTATATTAACCATGACAACTTATGCATATGTATAATTATTAATATTATTTTGTCCTTATTAGGTTTCAAAATTATAATATTGATGTCCAGAACCCAGAAAGTAAAACAAAGTCAGTTGGACTCTCAAAATTTTAAATATTACCTGAACTCTATAACAAAAGTGCGGATGAAAAGAAAACCAAATTGGGTCCTGTAGATGACATCATACTGTGGGAATGAAGCAAAAAAAATATATATATAAATGAAATAAAGATACAGTATTCTCCAAATGATATGAGAAAATGCAAACTCACTCTGTACACAGAAAAATAATGAGAATGAGTACTAACCACTGCTACAACTTGTGCTTCAAGAGTCTTGAATTCTCTACTGTTTTTATCAGCGAGTTCTTCTACAAATGGTTGTACCAAGGTTGCTCGGAGAACCACAACTGGTGGGGGAGCTGCAGTAGTAGTAGTGACAGTAGTTGTTGTTGAACCTTCAGTTGTAGTTGACGCACCATTTGTTGGGATCGCAGTGGTGGGGGCCGCAGTTGTTGGGGCTGCAGTGGTGGGAGCTGCAGTTGTGGGAGCGGCAGTTGTTGGGGCTGCAGTTGTGGGAGCTGCAGTTGTTGGGGCTGCAGTTGTTGGGGCTGCAGTTGTTGGGGCTGCAGTTGTGGGGGCCACAGTTGTTGGGGCTGCAGTGGTGGGAGCTGCAGTTGTGGGAGCGGCAGTTGTTGGGGCTGCAGTTGTGGGGGCTGCAGTGGTGGGATTAGCAGTTGTGGGAGAGGCAGTTGTTGGGGCTGCAGTTGTGGGAGCAGCAGTTGTTGGAGCTGCAGTTGTTGGGGCTGCAGTTGTGGGGGCCACAGTTGTTGGGGCTGCAGTGGTGGGAGCTGCAGTTGTGGGAGCGGCAGTTGTTGGGGCTGCAGTTGTGGGGGCCACAGTTGTTGGGGCTGCAGTGGTGGGAGCTGCAGTTGTGGGAGCGGCAGTTGTGGGAGCGGCAGTGGTGGGAGCGGCAGTTGTTGGGGCTGCAGTTGTGGGAGCTGCAGTTGTTGGGGCTGCAGTTGTGGGAGCTGCAGTTGTGGGGGCTGCAGTTGTTGGGGCTGCAGTGGTGGGAGCTGCAGTTGTGGGAGCAGCAGTGGTGGGAGCGGCAGTTGTTGGGGCTGCAGTTGTGGGGGCTGCAATTGTTGGGGGTGCAGTTGTTGGAGCTGCAGTTGTGGGGGCCGCAGTTGTTGGGGCTGCAGTTGTTGGGGCTGCAGTTGTGGGGGCTGCAGTTGTTGGAGCTGCAGTTGTGGGGGCTGCAGTTGTGGCATCCGCAGTTGTGGGAGCCGCAGTTGTGGGGGCCGCAGTTGTTGGGGCTGCAGTTGTTGGGGCTGCAGTTGTGGGAGCTGCAGTTGTTGGGGGTGCAGTTGTTGGAGCTGCAGTTGTGGGGGCTGTAGTTGTTAGAGCTGCAGTTGTGGAGGCTTCAGTTGTTGGGGCTGCAGTTGTTGGGGCTGCAGTTGTGGGGGCCGCAGTTGTTGGGGCCGCAGTTGTTGGGGCTGCCGTTGTGGGAGCTGCAGTTGTGGGAGCTGCAGTTGTTGGGGCCGCAGTTGTTGGGGCTGCAGTTGTGGGGGCTGCAGTTGTTGGAGCTGCAGTTGTGGGGGCTGCAGTTGTGGGAGCCGCAGTTGTGGGAGCCGCAGTTGTTGGGGCCGCAGTTGTTGGGGCCGCAGTTGTTGGGGCTGCAGTTGTGGGAGCTGCATTTGTGGGGGCTGCAGTTGTTGGGGCTGCAGTTGTGGGAGCTACAGTTGTTGGGGCTGCAGTTGTGGGGATCGCAGTTGTTGGGGCTGCAGTTGTGGGAGCTGCAGTTGTTGGGGTTGCAGTTGTGGGGGCCGCAGTTGTTGGGGCTACAGTGGTGGTAGCTGCAGTTGTGGGAGCGGCAGTTGTTGGGGCTGCAGTTGTGGGAGCTGCAGTTGTGGGGGCTGCAGTGGTGGGATTAGCAGTTGTGGGAGAGGCAGTTGTTGGGGCTGCAGTTGTGGGAGCAGCAGTTGTTGGAGTTGCAGTTGTTGGGGCTGCAGTTGTGGGGGCCACAGTCGTTGGGGCTGCAGTGGTGGGAGCTACAGTTGTGGGACCGGCAGTTGTTGGGGCTGCAGTTGTGGGGATCGCAGTTGTTGGGGCTGCAGTTGTCGGGGCTGCAGTTGTGGGAGCTGCAGTTGTGGGGGCTGCAGTTGTGGGAGCTGCAGTTGTTGGGGCTGCAGTGGTGGGAGCTGCAGTTGTGGGAGCGGCAGTTGTTGGGGCTGCAGTTGTGGGAGCTGCAGTTGTGGGAGCGGCAGTTGTTGGGGCTGCAGTTGTGGGGGCCACAGTTGTTGGGGCTGCAGTTGTGGGAGCTGCAGTTGTGGGGGCTGCAGTTGTGGGGGCTGCAGTGGTGGGATTAGCAGTTGTGGGAGAGGCAGTTGTTGGGGCTGCAGTTGTGGGAGCCGCAGTTGTTGGAGTTGCAGTTGTTGGGGCTGCAGTGGTGGGAGCTACAGTTGTGGGAGCGGCAGTTGTTGGGGCTGCAGTTGTGGGGATCGCAGTTGTTGGGGCTGCAGTTGTGGGAGCTGCAGTTGTGGGTGCTGCAGTTGTGGGAGCTGCAGTTGTGGGGGCTGCAGTTGTGGGAGCTGCAGTTGTTGGGGCTGCAGTGGTGGGAGCTGCAGTTGTGGGAGCGGCAGTTGTTGGGGCTGCAGTTGTGGGAGCTGCAGTTGTGGGAGCGGCAGTTGTTGGGGCTGCAGTTGTGGGGGCCACAGTTGTTGGGGCTGCAGTTGTGGGAGCTGCAGTTGTGGGAGCGGCAGTGGTGGTAACGGCAGTTATTGGGGCTGCAGTGGTGGGAGAGGCAGTTGTTGGAGCTGCAGTTGTTGGGGCTGCAGTTGTTGGGGCTGCAGTTGTGGGGGCTGCAGTTGTTGGGGCTGCAGTTGTGGGAGCTACAGTTGTTGGGGCTGCAGTTGTGGGGATCGCAGTTGTTGGGGCTGCAGTTGTGGGAGCTGCAGTTGTCGGGGCTGCAGTTGTGGGAGCTGCAGTTGTGGGGGCTGCAGTTGTGGGAGCTGCAGTTGTTGGGGCTGCAGTGGTGGGAGCTGCAGTTATGGGAGCGGCAGTTGTTGGGGCTGCAGTTGTGGGAGCTGCAGTTGTGGAAGCGGCAGTTGTTGGGGCTGCAGTTGTGGGGGCCACAGTTGTTGGGGCTGCAGTTGTGGGAGCTGCAGTTGTGGGGGCTGCAGTTGTGGGGGCTGCAGTGGTGGGATTAGCAGTTGTGGGAGAGGCAGTTGTTGGGGCTGCAGTTGTTGGAGCCGCAGTTGTTGGAGTTGCTGTTGTTGGGGCTGCAGTTGTGGGGGCCACAGTTGTTGGGGCTGCAGTGGTGGGAGCTACAATTGTGGGAGCGGCAGTTGTTGGGGCTGCAGTTGTCGGGGCTGCAGTTGTGGGAGCTGCAGTTGTGGGGGCTGCAGTTGTGGGAGCTGCAGTTGTTGGGGCTGCAGTGGTGGGAGCTGCAGTTGTGGGGGCTGCAGTTGTGGGAGCCGCAGTTGTGGGAGCCGCAGTTGTTGGGGCCGCAGTTGTTGGGGCTGCAGTTGTTGGGGCTGCAGTTGTGGGAGCTGCATTTGTGGGGGCTGCAGTTGTTGGAGCTTCAGTTGTTGGGGCTGCAGTTGTGGGAGCTACAGTTGTTGGGGCTGCAGTTGTGGGAGCTACAGTCGTTGGGGCTGCAGTTGTGGGGATCGCAGTTGTTGGGGCTGCAGTTGTGGGAGCTGCAGTTGTTGGGGCTGCAGTTGTGGGGGCTGCAGTTGTTGGGGGTGCAGTTGTTAGAGCTGCAGTTGTGGGGGCCGCATTTGTGAGGGCTGCAGTTGTTGGGGCTTCAGTTGTGGGGGCTGCAGTTGTTGGAGCTGCAGTTGTGGGGGCTGCAGCTGTGGGAGCCGCAGTTGTGGGAGCCGCAGTTGTTGGGGCCGCAGTTGTTGGGGCCGCAGTTGTGGGGGCTGCAGTTGTGGGGGCCACAGTTGTGGGAGCTGCAGCTGTGGGAGCGGCAGTGGTGGGAGCTGCAGTTGTTGGGGCTGCAGTTGTGGGGGCCACAGTTGTTGGGGCTGCAGTGGTGGGAGCTGCAGTTGTGGGAGCGGCAGTGGTGGGAGCGGCAGTTGTTGGGGCTGCAGTTGTGGGAGCTGCAGTTGTTGGGGCCGCAGTTGTTGGGGCTGCAGTTGTGATAGCTGCAGTTATTGGGGCTGCAGTTGTTGGGGCTGCAGTTGTGGGGGCCACAGTTGTTGGGGCTGCAGTGGTGGGAGCTGCAGTTGTGGGAGCGGCAGTGGTGGGAGCGGCAGTTGTTGGGGCTGCAGTTGTGGGAGCTGCATTTATTGGGGCTGCAGTTGTTAGGGCTGCAGTTGTGATAGCTGCAGTTGTGGGAATGGCAGTAGTGGGAGCGGCAGTTGTTGGGGCTGCAGTTGTTGGGGCTGCAGTTGTTGGGGCTGCAGTTGTGGGAGCTGCAGTTGTGGGAGCGGCAGTGGTGGGAGCGGCAGTTGTGGGAGCTCCAGTTGTTGGTGCCGCAGTTGTTGGGGCTGCAGTTGTGGGGTCTGCAGTTGTTGGGGCTGCAGTTGTGGGGGCCGCAGTTGTTGGGGCTGCAGGGGTGGGAGCTGCAGTTGTGGGAATGGCAGTGGTGGGAGCGGCAGTTTTTGGGGCTGCAGTTGTGGGAGCGGCAGTGGTGGGAGGGGTAGTTGTGGGAGCTGCAGTTGTTGGTGCCGCAGTTGTTGGGGCTGCAGTTGTTGGGGCTGCAGTGGAGGGAGCTGTAGTTGTGGGAGCGGCAGTGGTGGGAGCGGGAGTTGTGGGAGCTGCAGTTGTCGGTGCCGCAGTTGTTGGGGCTGCAGTTGTGGGGGCTGCAGTTGTTGGGGCTGCAGTTGTGGGGGCCGCAGTTGTTGGGGCTGCAGTGGTGGGAGCTGCAGTTGTGGGAGCGGCAGTGGTGGGAGCGGCAGTTGTTGGGGCTGCAGTTGTGGGAGCTGCATTTATTGGGGCTGCAGTTGTTAGGGCTGCAGTTGTGATAGCTGCAGTTGTGGGAATGGCAGTAGTGGGAGCGGCAGTTGTTGGGGCTGCAGTTGTTGGGGCCGCAGTTGTTTGGGCTGCAGTTGTGGGAGCTGCAGTTGTGGGAGTGGCAGTGGTGGGAGCGGCAGTTGTGGGAGCTCCAGTTGTTGGTGCCGCAGTTGTTGGGGCTGCAGTTGTGGGGTCTGCAGTTGTTGGGGCTGCAGTTGTGGGGGCCGCAGTTGTTGGGGCTGCAGGGGTGGGAGCTGCAGTTGTGGGAATGGCAGTGGTGGGAGCGGCAGTTATTGGGGCTGCAGTTGTGGGAGCGGCAGTGGTGGGAGGGGTAGTTGTGGGAGCTGCAGTTGTTGGTGCCGCAGTTGTTGGGGCTGCAGTTGTTGGGGCTGCAGTGGAGGGAGCTGTAGTTGTGGGAGCGGCAGTGGTGGGAGCGGGAGTTGTGGGAGCTGCAGTTGTCGGTGCCGCAGTTGTTGGGGCTGCAGTTGTGGGGGCTGCAGTTGTTGGGGCTGCAGTTGTGGGGGCCGCAGTTGTTGGGGCTGCAGTGGTGGGAGCTGCAGTTGTGGGAATGGCAGTGGTGGGAGCGGCAGTTGTTGGGGCTGCAGTTGTGGGAGCGGCAGTGGTGGGAGGGGCAGTTGTGGGAGCTGCAGTTGTTGGTGCCGCAGTTGTTGGGGCTGCAGTTGTGGGGGCTGCAGTTGTTGGGGCTGCAGTTGTGGGGGCCGCAGTTGTTGCGGCTGCAGTGGTGGGAGCGCCAGTGGTGGGAGCGCCAGTGGTGGGAGCTGCAGTTGTGGGAGCGGCAGTGGTGGGAGCGGCAGTTGTTGGGGCTGCAGTTGTGGGAGCCGCAGTTGCTATTGTTGTTGTTGATGTTGTTGGTGTTGTTGCTGTAGCTAAAATGTAACAAACGAAAGGATTAACAAAACACAGGTTACTTTTTGCCTTCATTTTGCCTTCATTAACTAATTGTTATCTGAAGATGATACTTGACTCTGATGTGTCTTTATAAGAAATATATTATGAGGTGCAGACAAGAAAAAAGTTAGTATTGCAAGTACAAAGAACAAAAAAATATACCAGATATAAAAATACAAGTTGAAGAAGAAAACTGTTGATACTGAATATAGTGCAGAGTAACAGCTGTGATACACGAGTATTAAAAAATTGAATATAGTGCAGAAGAGACTGTTAAAAGTGAGTATAGTTTATTATTATCTGTCCTGCATACCGTCCTCCTTTGTCCCCCCCCCCAACCCCCTCCTCGAGGGATAAAGGATTTCCTGAGTCTGCCTGTGGAGCACTTCATGTTGTGTTTTGCCCTCCACCTTTTCCGTTATTTTCTATCAAGAACTTTCAAAGCCAATTGGTTTAACATCACTTACCAGCTTACCTATTATAATCAGGAAAATTGATATGATCCGTCCGACACCCATCCTGCTTTTCCTTTGATTCTAGAAATTCAAACAATACAGACACTTACTCACAGAAACAGCATGTCAAAACATTTTGCACTGCAGTTACTAATGACTAGAATTATTATTTTTTAAGTAGCACACAGTATCCAATCTGCAAATGACAGTATTCACTATAGCAGTATGTTTAGTCTTTATATCTCAAAGGATACAAAACATCCAAAGGGAGAGGATTTGATATATAATACAGTATGTGTACACCTCATAGTAATCCAGTTGGAGACTGAGGCAGGAAAAGCCAACACTAGGATCAGCAGTGATTCATGGAGAGATCTATGTCTGGTCAGCTAACATTACTGCCAAGCAGCTGAAATATAGAGTGATTTTGTGGTTTTAGCTGACGTGTGGTGCCTCACTGTTTTGAGCGAGGCTCGTTCATGTCTATTTAGAGCGAGCACAAGTGGGAGCCCGAGCAACAGGACGCTGACTTTCGTTGACTTAACGGCCACAGGTGTCGATGTTAACAAGCAATTTCTGATTCTTTCAAACAGTCCCTTTTAATGTTTCTTTGAATAGAAAAAAAACATCCACTACTGCCATCCAACTGTTGATGGTGGGATGGAGACTTTTGATTTAACAGTGACACGATACAAAAAGCGCATCAATCACATGTATCACATTTTTATTGTTTTTATACTTTGTTGGCAACAGTTTGTTGGCTCAGTATAGTGGTAATACTCCTTTCTTTTGTCTATACTTCCTCTTCTTTTTTGTTTCCTGGTGCATTCCTTCTGAATGTTGAAAAGACATTGTGTGACACTAAGCTAAGTTAGGACAAACAAATATAGATTTCTAGTAACATTGTAATGGAGCGTGGAAAAATACAAGAAAAAAATGTATACATGTATGTGTGTAAACAGCGGGTAAAATAAGTATTGAACACGTCACCATTTTTCTCATTAAATATATTTCCAAAGGTGCTATTGACATGAAATTTTCACCAGATGTTGGTAACAACCCGAGTAATCTATACATACAAAGAAACCAAAACAAATAAGTTCAGAAATTAAGTTATGTGTAATAATGTGAAATGACACAGGGAAAAAGTATTGAACACGCTTACTGATATTTATTTAATACTTTGTACAAAAGCCTTTGTTGGTAATGACAGCTTCAAGACGCCTCCTGTATGGAGAAACTAGTCGTATGCATTGCTCAGGTGTGATTTTGTCCCATTCTTCCACACAAACAGTCTTCAAATCTTGAAGGTTCCGTGGGCCTCTTCTATGAACTCTGATCTTCAGTTTTTTCCATAGATTTTCAATTGGATTCAAGTCAGGTGATTGGCTGGGCCATTCTAGCAGCTTTATTTTCTTTCTCTGAAACCAATTGAGAGTTTCCTTGGCTGTGTGTTTGGGATCATTGTCTTGCTGAAATGTACACCCTCGTTTCATCTTCATCATCCTGGTAGATGGCAGCAGATTTTTATCAAGAATGTCTCGGTAAATTTTTCCATTCATCCTTCCTTCAATTATGTGAAGTTTGCCAGTACCGTATGCTGAAAAGCAGCCCCACACCATGATGTTCCCACCTCCAAACTTCACTGTTGGTATGGTGTTTTTAGGGTGATGTGCAGTGCCATTTGTCCTCCAAACATGGTGTGTATTATGGCATCCAAAGAGTTAATTTTTGCTCTCATCTGACCAGACTATATTCTCCCAGTATTTCACAGGCTTGTCCAAATATTGTGCAGCAAACTTTAAACGAGCTTCAACATGCTTTTTCTTCAGCAATGGAGTCTTGCGTGGTGAGCGTGCATACAGGCCATGGCGGTTGAGTGCATAACTTATTGATTTCTTTGAAACAATTGAACCTGCTAATTCCAGGTCTTTCTGAAGCTCTCCACAAGTGGTCCTTGGCTCTTGGACAACTCTTCTGATAATTCTTTCGCTCCTCTGTCAGAAATCTTGCGAGGAGAACCTGGTCATGGCCAGTTAATGATGAAATTATGTTCTTTCCACTTCCGGATTATGGCCCCAACAGTGCTCACTGGAACATTCAGAAGTTTAGAAATGCGTCTGTAGCCAATGTCATCAGTATGTTTTGCAACAATAAGGTTGCGAAGGTCTTGAGAGAGCTCTTTGCTTTTACCCATCATGAGATGTTTCTTGTGTGACACCTTGGTAATAAGACACCTTTTTATAGGCCATCAGTTGGGACTGAAACAGTTGATATTAATTTGCACTGACAAGGAGTCAGATTAATTTCTAATTACTGATAGATTTCAGCTGTTGTTTTGGCTTTCCATGCCTTTTTGCACCTCCCTTTCTTCATGTGTTCAATACTTTTTCCCTGTGTCATTTCACATCATTACACATAACTTAATTTATGAACTTATTTGTTTTGGTTTCTTTGTATGTATAGATTACTTGGGTTGTTACCAACATCTGGTGAAAATTTCATGTCAATAGCGCCTTTGGAAATATATTTACTGAGAAAAATGGTGACGTGTTCAATACTTATTTTACCCGCTGTATATATATATATATATATTCAAACTCATTAAACTATTGTATATGATATTTTGAGTTATCGTAGTAAATATAAAAATGGATGATATAATACAGTTAAAGTACAAAACAGTAATATTCATATGGACACATAAAAAGAAAAACATCTTAGCTTTATTTCCTAATATTCTTCTGAGTAAGTGTCAATTTGTGACATCAAAATATTCCAGCATAAACTCACTATTTTTTAATAAATTGTGAATATCTACATATACTTTTCTTCCAACCTCAATGTCAATAGAAAAAAACGATTTTTATAATGACTATTTGCAGCACATTGCTGTAATAAAGACAAGTAAACTTCAGCTGCTTATACCGGGTTTCTGCAGGGTTCACCACATTAAATATAAGACTTTTTAAGACCTTTTAATACCACACAATGTACTGTAATAGCCTACCTGTTTCATGATTATACTGGCCAAGTATGGTATTAATATGGAAAACCAATAGGGAGGATACAGCCTAAAATTATGTATCATCAAATTTTTTCAGTACTTCCCAGCAGTATATAAGAATAATTATTAATGATATAATTAATTAAGTCAATGCAACCTGGACCTGTATAAGCAGCATAAAATGGATTGATGAATTAACCAACGTAAAATGCTGAATTTACTTACATTTATTGAAGCTTTTGCTTAAATTGACACGTCTGATGGTGCTGATTGAAACTCCTCAAAAAAAACGTTTAATCTGCCTCCTGAACACACAATCCACTTTCGCAACAATCCCACTTTTAGTTCATAAGTCTGTGACATCTCCTGACAGCATCATATATAGACTTAAAATGTACTTACCCAAAATGAAAAGATATAAGATGAAAAGTCATGAATTCCTCCTTTATATCTGCTTTCAATGTTTTAAACTATTTCAGTATCTTTTTATCCAGTCCAGTTCACATCTGTGATATTGCAAACCTTTCACCATATGTGACAGTCTGCATCTATTAACGCCTTTATATTGCAACAGAATGAAGGCTAATGACGTGACTCATAGGTGATAACTTTTTCAGAAATGCTGGTACACCTTGACATGGAACAAAAACCTATCACAGGATACAGAATATCAGCTGTCAATCTGTCAGTTTCTTGGCTCAGTATCATGGCATACTTCCTTCTTTTGTCATGAGAAACAAGTTGCTGGTGCATTCCACCTATGTGAGTGTTTAAAGAAGTTCCACCAATGTGACAGTAAGTTAGGACAAACAAATAAATGTAGATTTCTAGTGACGTGGTAATAGAGCGGGAAGAATTACAAGAAAAGAGAAAAAAAAGAATTGCATATTGAAACATACTGAATAAATATTGTATATGATATTTGTAATTATCAGACTAAATATGTAAATAGATGATACAATACAGTTAAAGAACAAAACAATACTATTTATATTGACACATCAAAAGAAAAGCATTTCAGTTTTATTTTCTCATATTCTTCTGAAGTGTCAATTTGTGATATGTTCCAGTATGAAATCACTATATTTAATAACTTGTGAATATGTAGTTGTATTTCTTTCCAACGTTAATGTCAATAGAAACTGCAGCTGCTTATTCAGGGTTTCTGTAGGGTTCACCATGTTAAATGTCAAACTTTTAAAGACAATTTTAATGTGTAATGTACTTTAAAGGAACAGTGTGTAACATGTCAGGGGATCTATTAGCAGAAATGGAATATAATATTCAAAACTATGTTTTCATTAGTTTATACCTGAAACTAAGAATCATTGTGTTTGTGTTAGCTTAGAATGAGCCCCTTCGCCATGTTTCTACAGTAGCCCAGAACAGACAAACCAAAAACACTAGCTCTAGCCAGAGCCTTTCACATTTTTACCTTACCTGAAGGCCACCGTAGTTCTCCGACACGCTTGTGAAACTGCAGTATCGTGAGCCGTAGAGTGCAAAATCGTGGTACTGATAGCCATCTGACTTCCGTTGCTCCTAAAATTGTGTTATTATGGTAAGGATGGCCTCTGTGCGTGGCAAACAACGTTACCACGGTTTTGCTCTCGGCGGCTCGAGCTACCACAGTCTTGAAAGGGAGGATTGAGCGGAATCCTACACAATGTACCTTTAATACCTGCTATATGATTATACTGCCTAATTATTTGCTACTATATCACACTTTTTCAGTACTTCCCAAAATAATTCTTAATAATATAATTAATTAACGATACTTGTAGCCAAACATAGTAATTTAAAGCCCAACCAGTGTTTTTGTTTAATTCATAACTTCATTCAGCCAGTATGTGATAAGTTTGGATGAGAACGTGCTGGATAAGCAACATAAAATGGATTGATGGATAAACCCATGTAAAATGATGAATTTATTCAAGTTTTTTTAAGCTTTTGCTTAAATTGACACTTGCCTGAGTCACCTGCGTGAGTCCATCAGCTTCCTAGCTACTGTAGCTAGCAGTAGCAACAGTGCTTGCTACTGAGGCCTGTACTACGAAGCAGGATTTGGGGTTAGCGGGGTAATTTCATAACTGCAGTAACCTGACACTTCAGGGTTAACCCTGGGTTTTCTGTCCTACGACGGTGGTTCACCTCTTATCGGGGTAGATTACCATGGTAACATATGTTTCTCACCTAACCCACTCCGGAGCAGGTTATGTTCCAGATAAGAGAGCAACTGATATAAAAGCACCGCCTACTGATCAATCGGAGCTCAGTGCGCAGATCGTATGATATGATATTACAAAAATACAAGGAAGTTAAAGTCATAATCCAGGCTAAAAGCAACGCAGTTTAAACTGACAAATGCAGGAAGGAAAGCTGAATGTATGCTGTTGGTGCTTACTGCTTTGAATAATTTTTTTTTATATATTTTTTTTTACTTGCTCTCAAATCCGTTTCACACCGCTGGAGACGGGGACGCAGCTGAAAGAAGGCTGAAATAGTCACATACGCCACGTCCTTGTCAAAGGCCATAATGAAGTGTAATCTAATCATCTTTTAAATTCTGAAAGCTGTTTATAATATCATTGCCCCATCTAGATGACTATATCTGACTTTTGAGTGTTCCGTTAAATCAATAAGAATGTTAATTTACGCATTCACACATCGTCAATTTAATCTTTTGCCAGCTGTACCTCCTGCATTTGGCAGCTTCAGTTGTGTTAATTTTATTCTGGACTATGTGTTTAACTTCTATTTGTCTAATATTATAGTTTGCGCTTCCTTTGTAAAATGTGCCGCTCTGCTGACAGTAGATAATATTTATATAGATATATAGTAAAAGTGATAATAGATCATTTAAGTGTGTTTATTGTTGAAAGACACTCTACATCCTAAATATTATTATCTATGATACAGGTAAAAGGGGAAATGACAGAATGAAAAGAAAACCCACAGTTAACAGATACATTATTTTAACTAGATGGTGAATCATGAGACAAATAAAATATTAACATTGGTTGTGATGTTATACCTGAGTTAGCTCTGTTATTTGTCTCGGAATACTACAGGCATTTTGGAAAAAATAAATTCCCTCCTCCGCATCCACCTGATGGCTCTGAGTCTACATTTTAGGGGGGAGTTGTCATTGTCACTCCCTGCTGAGCTGAGCAAATATCAGCGTTGTACATATTGTACCTTCAATCTTTGTGAGTTGGCTGACTGAACAATAGTTACTGACTTATTTGAGATTTCTGCCTTTACGCCATTATATTGTACGTAGATTAACAAAATTTAGCTTGTGGTGCTAACAGCATTGAAATGTTGCAATTAAAGAATCAACATGTCTTTCGAAAAGGATTATTACTGTCATCCACAGAACAAGCTGACAACCGGGACTATTTCTTTGGTATAAAGTAGTCTTAATGGGAACTGTTCGTCAAGACCAGGTGGCAACCTCTGTGTCTGAGAAGTGAAGCCAATGCTGAAGTGCCTTAAACTTGCATTCTTTCTAATAGCCAGAAGGGGGCGACTCCTCTGATTGCAAAAAAAAGTCTGTAAATATAGAAGTCTATGAAAAATGAGCCTACTTCTCACTTGATTTATTACCTCAGTAAACATTGTAAACATGAGTTTATGGTCTTAATCGCTAAATTCAAGTCTTATTCAATACAGCATGATGTTCATTTAGTCAATTATGGTCCCATTTAGAGTACAATAGACAATAGGCTCTTTTCACAGCAGCCATTTTGACACGTTAGTGCAGGGTAAACACAGGTGTAATTCATTTTAATTATAATTATGAATAGAATAGAATAGAAAAGAAAGCTTTATTGTCATTGTATTAAATACAACGAGATTCAAAGTTACCACTTCTGGTCAGTGCTTTAAAAACAACTACTTGACAAGACGAGGCAGATAAAACATATAACAGGTAAAACACACATAGTTATAAAGTGAATAAAATAGGTAAAGTAGATGTAATAAATAAATATAAGCAGAAGTGTTACACCAGAAGTATAAAATATTTAATAAAAAATAGATGTAATGTAAACAGAGGTAATTGCACTTCTAAAATAGGTAGGGTAGATGTAATTAATAAAATTTAAACAAGTTGCACTTGAGGTGTATTTTGCGTCAAGGATATATTGCACAGATACTGTAAATGTGTCACATTCAGTGTATTAATATTGCACAGATTTATTTGTTGTTCAGTGGCCCCGTTCCATTTAGGTGGGCTAGGGCCCTGGTATTGTCACTGGAATTGCTGTGACACACTAAATAGAATGGGACAATAATTCATTTTGTCAATAACACCTGCGTTTACCCTGCAATGACATGTCAAAATGGCTGCTGTGAAAAGGGCCTATAAAGCAGGGTATGCTTTAGGGCGAGGATACCTTGTGATTGACAGGTTCTAACCACAGCGTTGTCCAGTTCGGGTATTGTCCATGTTTTCGTCTTAGAACTTTAACCCTTTCACAGTTTGTTTTAAGTTCATGAAAGTTAATTGTAATATTTCGGTCGCCTAAAAATGTCTTGTTCAGCGTTCGGTTGTACTTATGGTGCCTTCAAATGGGGTCGTGTTTACCGTGTTCACGAGAAGAGTCCATATGAACGCCCCCCTCTTGTGGTATTCACGACCTCGTAAGTGGAAAGTTTCTGAAAGCTCAGAAATTACGAATTGTGACGTGTTTTTTAGACGTTGTCAGAAATGGCGGAGGCCACGGAAGTTAATTTTTTGGTGCATAATAAGTGAATATATTGTAATTTTAGTTGTGTATTGTTTTTCTTCGTAATTTTATAATATGTCTGAGGAAAATGTTGATATTCCCAACTGCCTAATCTTTTTCCTCTGTCATTATGCCTTTGCATTTCCTGCATTATGTTACCTGCTTGCTAGCTTGCTAAAATGTTAGCCTCTGTTGCTTCTGGATGCCGACATTAACGTTAATATTGCCGTTGTAAATCTGAGCTCACGAATTTCACTTCAAGGTACCAATAGCTCCAGCCTCTCCTGTCACTCTGGTTCCAAAAAAACAAGATGGTAGTGGACAAAAAACCAAGATGGCGACGGCCAAAATTCCGCACTCGAAGCCTCAAAACCGTAGTCCACAAACCAATGGGTGACATCATGTGACTATGTTTACGTTTTAGTCTATGCTCAAGATCCAGGGCCATTGGGAAACTACAGTATGTGCTGCTATTTTCTTCCTGAACAAACCTGAATAACTTTTGAGAATAGATGAAAGTAGTAATAGTAGTAAAAGTAAGTTTTAGGAAATAATAAGACAGGGTTTGATCATATCTTCAGTACCTTTAATGGATGCATCTTCAATATAATGTGATACACTTTTTTGTCTGCTTTAGATGGTAAAAACGTATAACAATATAGTATAGACATTTCTTGTATTCTGATCATCAATAAGACCTAGTCTTTTTTACTCAAGTTGTACAAACATACAGGTCAGCTCACAGAATACACATATGTATGATAATATAAATACATATAAATAAGAAAAGTGACTGGATAATCATGCAGGGCATTATGTTCAATATAAATGTTATTGTTTCTAAACTATGTTATTATAGTACAATAAGTTAAAATTGTGTTTGAACATGGAGAAAGCTTTATGTGTGGTGTGTCTGATAAACAAGGTTTCAATTGTCATTACTCTCATTTTTTACGCCATTAATTACATTGATAACTTGTTTTGTTTCAGTGGTCCAGATGCTTAAAGTTGTCTCATGGATGGGCTTTCTGGGACGTCAAACAGGGAAATAAGGAAAAGTTCTAGTAAAGGTCTGTGCTATCAAGAATAGAAAAGAATAGAATAGACGTGACTTTGCAATCGACACACATTATCAATGTGTGTGGTCATCGCAACTTTGAATTTAAAGGGAACATATCATGAAAAAGTTACTTTTTCAGTGCTTGTGCTATAGACCAGATACTTTTGGCTACCTGGAGTGCCTACCCACCCACAAACTGTGAAATAAGACAACCCAGTCAGTTTTTTGTGGGCAAAAGTGATTCAAAAAGCCATTCACATTTGGCTCATTAGCTTACAGTATACCACCCCCATCTGAGTATCTCTACCCATGGCTTGAGAAGTACCTTTGCAAAGGTACGCCATATATTTTTCGCAAGCCAATCAGAGCAGACAGGGCTTTTTCTGGAGTGGGGCTTAAAGAGACAGGTGCTAAAATGGAGTGTTTCAGACAGAGGGTGAATACAGGTATATTCAGACAGACAGTTTGAGAAAAATAATGTGTTTTTCGAACATTTAAGCATATAAATATGTTCTAGTAGAAATCTAAAATACAAGTATGAACCTGAAAATGAGCATGATATGTCCCCTTTAATATCTGGAAGTTCTTTCCGAGACATGTCATAGTTCTCTTGGATACTTAATGAGAACAAAGTTCTTTTTCATATCAGTAATATAAGTCTTATTTCACATGGACATAACCCCTGCACTATTGCTGGCTTGACAGTAGCCATGACAGCAGCACAAGGAAGGATGCCGTGATGAGACTGATCTTGTGGCTTACTCCACTTGAAACTTCTGTAGATGTTGAGAAAAGGAAACCAGACATTGCTTTAACAAATAAAAAACAAATCTGTAATATTTAAAATTTTTGATGAGGTAGTATTCAATATTGCTTACGTGTGCCATCCACAGAAATGGAGGTGGTATCAATGTTGAAGGCTGTGATGTTCGAAGCTGCTCCAACCAAAACATCTCCAATCTGAGTGCCATTAGGAACAGATGTGGATGAAAATCGAAGGTCCACGTTGTTGATGATTGAGCCATTACTGCAAATGGAATTACCAAAAAATATTGTATTATTCGTATGAATATATGATATATAATATTCTTAAGATTCTATCATTATAACATTAACAAATTACCTGAAAAAAAGCACCATCAATGTGCGGAATGAAGGAAATGCTTCTTGGTAGAAAGGTTCAAGCTGCAGAAATACAAGCAAATCATTTGTAGTACATTTATTTTATTGGCTTGTGCTTCTTCACTTGTGCATTGTCTTTTTCATTGTGGTATTTAATTTACAATAACTAATGACACTATTCCAATTTCTTCAGTGACTGCAAAATAATTTATCTGTGTCCTATTTACTGTATATGGAAGGATGAGTTACATCGTTTTTTTCTTTGAAAACTCAACACCAGGAATGAAATGCCATCCTCCAGTTTCCATTCACTGTGAAACGAGAAACAATCTAGCGTCTATTAGACAAAATACAAAAAATACTTTGAGGGATTTTATTTATACAATCTAGCTCCACCAAACTCTGATGGGAAATTTAATATGTGAGTATTTTGGGTGAAAATCATAATAAAGTGTTTACAAAGAAGAATGATGAATGCACATATGAAAAGATAAGATGGCATATTGCAGACATACTGTGAAATTATAGATATTAAGTAAAATGTTTCCAATTAATTAAAATGCATAGATTTTGTTAGACTTCACTCTAAGATAGTGACTTACCGTCGACTTTATTATTGAGGCTCGACTTATAAACGCTGCAGATGATGGATTCTGCAAGTCACTTGTAAATGTCTCTCCAGCAGATCTGAAAATCAATCGCCTTGTTGTGATTGCCTCAGCAGTTGTCGTTACTGATGTGGTGGTTGTAGTAGTTGTTGTGGTTGTAGTTGTAGTTGCAGCAGTTGTAGCTGTATTTGCAGCACTGGTAGCTGTAGTTGCAGTAGTTGTAGCTGTAGTTGCAGCACTGGTAGTTGTATTTGCAGCAGGTGAGATTGTAGTAGTTGTAGTATTTAAAGAGGGTGCTACAGTTGTGACGTTTCTTTCTGTAAAAAACAGATATGGAACAATATGAAGAAATATGGGAAAAATAATTATGGTAGTCAAAGGACCTTCTTTTGAACAAACATACACATCACAACATAAGTCTATATATGGCAAGTCACAGCTTAAGTAGACATGCTAATGTTTGTCACAGTGGACTTCATGGTAATTGTGATTGTGTATGCTCTTTGTCGACCCAGCAATTTGTCTAAAATGGATCAGGAAAGAAATCCATGATAAATTTTGATAGTAAGGTCAGTCATGGAAATGGCAGTGAAAGAGGATGATTTAAACCCCATCCTTAATTGGAGTAGAACATGAAATTAGGATGGTTATTTTCAGATGAAATTCTGGAGTATATCAGAATTCATGCAGTAGTTTAGTAGTTTACTGTGGTTCACCAAAAATAAAAATGAATACACACGCACTCACAGACCGTGATAGATCAATTACAAATAACACTGGGTATATTTTCCTGCTCTAGCAACCACTGGAGTGAAATGTAGGGCTAGTGTTTACTTACGAATTGCTTCAATGGTGTTGGTATCAATTGTGAGGTTAAAGGTATTGTTGGGGTTAGACACAGCGTTGACTAAGGTTTCTGCAACAACATTGGCCTGTGGGATTTCTTCAGGTGAAGCCGTTTGATTGAACTCAATCCCGACCTCTGCTAGAGTATTTTCTATTCGTGTTCTGGCCACAGCTCGTCTGCATCATAAAAGCACACATCTTGATCAAATTATATTAACCATGACAACTTATGCATATGTATAATTATTAATATTATTTTGTCCTTATTAGGTTTCAAAATTATAATATTGATGTCCAGAACCCAGAAAGTAAAACAAAGTCAGTTGGACTCTCAAAATTTTAAATTTTACCTGAACTCTATAACAAAAGTGCGGATGAAAAGAAAACCAAATTGGGTGCTGTAGATGACATCACACTGTGGGAATGAAGCAAAAAAAATATATATATAAATGAAATAAAGATACAGTATTCTCCAAATGATATGAGAAAATGCAAACTCACTCTGTACACAGAAAAATAATGAGAATGAGTACTAACCACTGCTACAACTTGTGCTTCAAGAGTCTTGAATTCTCTACTGTTTTTATCAGCGAGTTCTTCTACAAATGGTTGTACCAAGGTTGCTCGGAGAACCACAACTGGTGGGGGAGCTGCAGTAGTAGTAGTGACAGTAGTTGTTGTTGAACCTTCAGTTGTAGTTGACGCACCATTTGTTGGGATCGCAGTGGTGGGGGCCGCAGTTGATGGGGCTGCAGTTGTGGGAGCTGCATTTGTGGGGGCTGCAGTTGTTGGGGCTGCAGTTGTGGGAGCTGCAGTTGTTGGGGCTGCAGTTGCTGGGGCTGCAGTTGTTGGGGCTGCAGTTGTGGGGGCCACAGTTGTTGGGGCTGCAGTGGTGGGTGCTGCAGTTGTGGGAGGGGCAGTGGTGGGAGCTACGTTTGTTGGGGCTGCAGTTGTGGGGGCTGCAGTGGTGGGATTAGCAGTTGTGGGAGAGGCAGTTGTTGGGGCTGCAGTTGTGGGAGCCGCAGTTGTTGGAGCTGCAGTTGTTGGGGCTGCAGTTGTGGGGGCCACAGTTGTTGGGGCTGCAGTGGTGGGAGCTGCAGTTGTGGGAGCGGCAGTTGTTGGGGCTGCAGTTGTGGGGGCCACAGTTGTTGGGGCTGCAGTGGTGGGAGCTGCAGTTGTGGGAGCGGCAGTGGTGGGAGCGGCAGTTGTTGGGGCTGCAGTTGTGGGAGCTGCAGTTGTTGGGGCTGCAGTTGTGGGAGCTGCAGTTGTGGGGGCTGCAGTTGTTGGGGCTGGAGTGGTGGGAGCTGCAGTTGTGGGAGCAGCAGTGGTGGGAGCGGCAGTTGTTGGGGCTGCAGTTGTGGGAGCTGCAGTTGTTGGGGGTGCAGTTGTTGGAGCTGCAGTTGTGGGGGCTGCAGTTGTTGGGGCTGCAGTTGTTGGGGCTTCAGTTGTGGGGGCTGCAGTTGTTGGAGCTGCAGTTGTGGGGGCTGCAGTTGTGGCATCCGCAGTTGTGGGGGCCGCAGTTGTTGGGGCTGCAGTTGTTGGGGCTGCAGTTGTGGGAGCTGCAGTTGTTGGGGGTGCAGTTGTTGGAGCTGCAGTTGTGGGGGCTGTAGTTGTTAGAGCTGCAGTTGTGGAGGCTTCAGTTGTTGGGGCTGCAGTTGTTGGGGCTTCAGTTGTGGGGGCTACAGTTGTTGGAGAGGCAGTTGTGGGGGCTGCAGTTGTGGCATCCGCAGTTGTGGGAGCCGCAGTTGTTGGGGCTGCAGTTGTTGGGGCTGCAGTTGTGGGAGCTGCAGTTGTTGGGGGTGCAGTTGTTGGAGCTGCAGTTGTGGGGGCTGTAGTTGTTAGAGCTGCAGTTGTGGAGGCTTCAGTTGTTGGGGCTGCAGTTGTTGGGGCTGCAGTTGTGGGGGCCGCAGTTGTTGGGGCCGCAGTTGTTGGGGCTGCAGTTGTGGGAGCTGCAGTTGTGGGAGCTGCAGTTATTGGGGCCGCAGTTGTTGGGGCTGCAGTTGTGGGGGCTGCAGTTGTTGGGGCTGCAGTTGTGGGAGCTACAGTTGTTGGGGCTGCAGTTGTGGGAGCTACAGTTGTTGGGGCTGCAGTTGTGGGGATCGCAGTTGTTGGGGCTGCAGTTGTGGGAGCTGCAGTTGTTGGGGCTGCAGTTGTGGGGGCCGCAGTTGTTGGGGCTACAGTAGTGGTAGCTGCAGTTGTGGGAGCGGCAGTTGTTGGGGCTGCAGTTGTGGGAGCTGCAGTTGTGGGGGCTGCAGTTGTGGGGGCTGCAGTGGTGGGATTAGCAGTTGTGGGAGAGGCAGTTGTTGGGGCTGCAGTTGTGGGAGCCGCAGTTGTTGGAGTTGCAGTTGTTGGGGCTGCAGTTGCGGGGGCCACAGTTGTTGGGGCTGCAGTGGTGGGAGCTACAGTTGTGGGAGCGGCAGTTGTTGGGGCTGCAGTTGTGGGGATCGCAGTTGTTGGGGCTGCAGTTGTGGGAGCTGCAGTTGTCGGGGCTGCAGTTGTGGGAGCTGCAGTTGTGGGGGCTGCAGTTGTGGGAGCTGCAGTTGTTGGGGCTGCAGTGGTGGGGGCTGCAGTTGTTGGGGCTGCAGTTGTGGGAGCTGCAGTTGTGGGGGCTGCAGTTGTTGGGGCTGGAGTGGTGGGAGCTGCAGTTGTGGGAGCAGCAGTGGTGGGAGCGGCAGTTGTTGGGGCTGCAGTTGTGGGGGCTGCAGTTGTTGGGGGTGCAGTTGTTGGAGCTGCAGTTGTGGGGGCAGCAGTTGTTGGGGCTGCAGTTGTTGGGGCTTCAGTTGTGGGGGCTGCAGTTGTTGGAGCTGCAGTTGTGGGGGCTGCAGTTGTGGCATCCGCAGTTGTGGGGGCCGCAGTTGTTGGGGCTGCAGTTGTTGGGGCTGCAGTTGTGGGAGCTGCAGTTGTTGGGGGTGCAGTTGTTGGAGCTGCAGTTGTGGGGGCTGTAGTTGTTAGAGCTGCAGTTGTGGAGGCTTCAGTTGTTGGGGCTGCAGTTGTTGGGGCTTCAGTTGTGGGGGCTACAGTTGTTGGAGCTGCAGTTGTGGGGGCTGCAGTTGTGGCATCCGCAGTTGTGGGAGCCGCAGTTGTTGGGGCTGCAGTTGTTGGGGCTGCAGTTGTTGGGGCTGCAGTTGTTGGGGCTGCAGTTGTGGGAGCTGCAGTTGTTGGGGGTGCAGTTGTTGGAGCTGCAGTTGTGGGGGCTGTAGTTGTTAGAGCTGCAGTTGTGGAGGCTTCAGTTGTTGGGGCTGCAGTTGTTGGGGCTGCAGTTGTGGGGGCCGCAGTTGTTGGGGCCGCAGTTGTTGGGGCTGCCGTTGTGGGAGCTGCAGTTGTGGGAGCTGCAGTTATTGGGGCCGCAGTTGTTGGGGCTGCAGTTGTGGGGGCTGCAGTTGTTGGAGCTGCAGTTGTGGGGGCTGCAGTTGTGGGAGCCACAGTTGTGGGAGCCGCAGTTGTTGGGGCCGCAGTTGTTGGGGCTGCAGTTGTTGGGGCTGCAGTTGTGGGAGCTGCATTTGTGGGGGCTGCAGTTGTTGGGGCTGCAGTTGTGGGAGCTACAGTTGTTGGGGCTGCAGTTGTGGGAGCTACAGTTGTTGGGGCTGCAGTTGTGGGGATCGCAGTTGTTGGGGCTGCAGTTGTGGGAGCTGCAGTTGTTGGGGCTGCAGTTGTGGGGGCCGCAGTTGTTGGGGCTACAGTGGTGGTAGCTGCAGTTGTGGGAGCGGCAGTTGTTGGGGCTGCAGTTGTGGGAGCTGCAGTTGTGGGGGCTGCAGTTGTTGGGGCTTCAGTTGTGGGGGCTGCAGTTGTTGGAGCTGCAGTTGTGGGGGCTGCAGTTGTGGCATCCGCAGTTGTTGGGGCTGCAGTTGTGGGAGCTGCAGTTGTTGGGGGTGCAGTTGTTGGAGCTGCAGTTGTGGGGGCTGTAGTTGTTAGAGCTGCAGTTGTGGAGGCTTCAGTTGTTGGGGCTGCAGTTGTTGGGGCTTCAGTTGTGGGGGCTACAGTTGTTGGAGAGGCAGTTGTGGGGGCTGCAGTTGTGGCATCCGCAGTTGTGGGAGCCGCAGTTGTTGGGGCTGCAGTTGTTGGGGCTGCAGTTGTGGGAGCTGCAGTTGTTGGGGGTGCAGTTGTTGGAGCTGCAGTTGTGGGGGCTGTAGTTGTTAGAGCTGCAGTTGTGGAGGCTTCAGTTGTTGGGGCTGCAGTTGTTGGGGCTGCAGTTGTGGGGGCCGCAGTTGTTGGGGCCGCAGTTGTTGGGGCTGCCGTTGTGGGAGCTGCAGTTGTGGGAGCTGCAGTTATTGGGGCCGCAGTTGTTGGGGCTGCAGTTGTGGGGGCTGCAGTTGTTGGGGCTGCAGTTGTGGGAGCTACAGTTGTTGGGGCCGCAGTTGTTGGGGCTGCAGTTGTGGGAGCTGCAGTTGTTGGGGGTGCAGTTGTTGGAGCTGCAATTGTGGGGGCTGCAGTTGTTTGAGCTGCAGTTGTGGAGGTTTCAGTTGTTGGGGCTGCAGTTGTTGGGGCTGCAGTTGTGGGGGCCGCAGTTGTTGGGGCCGCAGTTGTTGGGGCTGCCGTTGTGGGAGCTGCAGTTGTGGGAGCTGTAGTTATTGGGGCCGCAGTTGTTGGGGCTGCAGTTGTGGGGGCTGCAGTTGTTGGAGCTGCAGTTGTGGGGGCTGCAGTTGTGGGAGCCGCAGTTGTGGGAGCCGCAGTTGTTGGGGCCGCAGTTGTTGGGGCTGCAGTTGTTGGGGATGCAGTTATGGGAACTGCATTTGTGGGGGCTGCAGTTGTTTGAGCTGCAGTGGTGGGAGCGCCAGTTGTGGGAGCTACAGTTGTTGGGGCTGCAGTTGTGGGAGCTACAGTCGTTGGGGCTGCAGTTGTGGGGATCGCAGTTGTTGGGGCTGAAGTTGTGGGAGCTGCAGTTGTTGGGGCTTCAGTTGTGGGGGCTGCAGTTGTTGGGGGTGCAGTTGTTAGAGCTGCAGTTGTGGGGGCCGCAGTTGTGGGGGCTGCAGTTGTTGGAGCTGCAGTTGTGGGGGCTGCAGTTGTGGGAGCCGCAGTTGTGGGAGCCGCAGTTGTTGGGGCCGCAGTTGTTGGGGCTGCAGTTGTTGAGGCCGTAGTTGTTGGGGGTGCAATTGTTGGAGCTGCAGTTGTGGGGGCTGCAGTTGTTGGAGCTGCAGTTGTGGAGGCTTCAGTTGTTGGGGCTGCAGTTGTTGGGGCTGCAGTTGTGGGGGCCGCAGTTGTTGGGGCCGCAGTTGTTGGGGCTGCCGTTGTGGGAGCTGCAGTTGTTGGAGCTGTAGTTATTGGGGCCGCTGTTGTTGGGGCTGCAGTTGTGGGGGCTGCAGTTGTTGGAGCTGCAGTTGTGGGGGCTGCAGTTGTGGGAGCCGCAGTTGTGGGAGCCGCATTTGTTGGGGCTGCAGTTGTTGGGGCTGCAGTTGTGGAAGCTGCATTTGTGGGGGCTGCAGTTGTTGTAGCTGCAGTTGTTGGGGCTGCAGTTGTGGGAGCTACAGTTGTGGGGGCTGCAGTTGTGGGAGCTACAGTCGTTGGGGCTGCAGTTGTGGGGAAAACAGTTGTTGGGGCTGCAGTTGTGGGAGCTGCAGTTGTTGGGGCTGCAGTTGTGGGGGCCGCAGTTGTTGGGGCTGCAGTGGTGGGAGCTGCAGTTGTGGGAGCGGCAGTTGTTGGGGCTGCAGTTGTGGGAGCTGCAGTTGTGGGGGCTGCAGTTGTGGGGGCTGCAGTGGTGTGAGAGGCAGTTGTTGGAGCTGCAGTTGTTGGGGCTGCAGTTGTCGGGGCTGCAGTTGTGGGGGCTGCAGTTGTTGAGGGTGCAGTTGTTGGAGCTGCAGTTGTGGGGGCTGCAGTTGTTGGAGCTGCAGTTGTGGAGGCTTCAGTTGTTGGGGCTGCAGTTGTTGGGGCTGCAGTTGTGGGGGCCGCAGTTGTTGGGGCCGCAGTTGTTGGGGCTGCCGTTGTGGGAGCTGCAGTTGTGGGAGCTGTAGTTATTGGGGCCGCAGTTGTTGGGGCTGCAGTTGTGGGGGCTGCAGTTGTTGGAGCTGCAGTTGTGGGGGCTGCAGTTGTGGGAGCCGCAGTTGTGGGAGCCGCAGTTGTTGGGGCCGCAGTTGTTGGGGCTGCAGTTGTTGGGGATGCAGTTGTGGGAGCTGCATTTGTGGGGGCTGCAGTTGTTGGAGCTGCAGTTGTTGTGGCTGCAGTTGTGGGAGCTATAGTTGTTGGGGCTGCAGTGGTGGGAGCTACAGTCGTTGGGGCTGCAGTTGTGGGGATCGCAGTTGTTGGGGCTGCAGTTGTGGGAGCTGCAGTTGTTGGGGCTTCAGTTGTGGGGGCTGCAGTTGTTGGGGGTGCAGTTGTTAGAGCTGCAGTTGTGGGTGCCGCAGTTGTGGGGGCTGCAGTTGTTGGAGCTGCAGTTGTGGGGGCTGCAGTTGTGGGAGCCGCAGTTGTGGGAGCCGCAGTTGTTGGGGCCGCAGTTGTGGGGGCTGCAGTTGTTGGGGCCGTAGTTGTTGGGGCCGTAGTTGTTGGAGCTGCAGTTGTGGGGGCTGCAGTTGTTGGAGCTGCAGTTGTGGAGGCTTCAGTTGTTGGGGCTGCAGTTGTTGGGGCTGCAGTTGTGGGGGCCGCAGTTGTTGGGGCCGCAGTTGTTAGGGCTGCCGTTGTGGGAGCTGCACTTGTTGGAGCTGTAGTTATTGGGGCCGCAGTTGTTGGGGCTGCAGTTGTGGGGGCTGCAGTTGTTGGAGCTGCAGTTGTGGGGGCTGCAGTTGTGGGAGCCGCAGTTGTGGGAGCCGCATTTGTTGGGGCCGCAGTTGTTGGGGCTGCAGTTGTTGGGGCTGCAGTTGTTGGAGCTGCAGTTGTGGGGGCTGCAGTTGTGGGAGCCGCAGTTGTTGGGGCCGCAGTTGTTGGGGCTGCAGTTGTTGGGGCTGCAGTTGTGGGAGCTACAGTTGTTGGGGCTGCAGTTGTGGGGGCCGCAGTTGTTGGGGCTGCAGTGGTGGGAGCTGCAGTTGTGGGAGCGGCAGTTGTTAGGGCTGCAGTTGTGGGAGCTGCAGTTGTGGGGGCTGCAGTTGTGGGGGCTACAGTTGTGGGGGCTGCAGTTGTGGGAGCTGCAGTTGTGGGTGTTGCAGTTGTGGGGGCTGCAGTTGTGGGGGCTGCAGTTGTGGGAGCTGCAGTTGTTGGGGCTGCAGTTGTGGGGGCTACAGTTGTTGGGGGTGCAGTTGTTGGAGCTGCAGTTGTGGGGGCCGCAGTTGTATGGGCTGCAGTTGTGGGGACCACAGTTGTTGGGGCTGCAGTGGTGGGAGCTGCAGTTGTGGGAGCGGCAGTGGTGGGAGCGGCAGTTGTTGGGGCTGCAGTTGTGGGAGCTGCAGTTGTTGGGGCTGCAGTTGTGGGAGCCGCAGTTGTGGGGGCTGCAGTGGTGGGAGAGGCAGTTGTTGGAGCTGCAGTTGTTGGGGCTGCAGTTGTGGGGGCTGCAGTTGTTGTGGCTGCAGTTGTTGGGGCTGCAGTTGTGGGAGCTGCAGTTGTTGGGGCTGCAGTTGTGGGGGCTTCAGTTGTTGGGGCTGCAGTTGTGGGAGCTGCAGTTGTGGGAGCGGCAGTTGTTGGGGCTGCAGTTGTGGGGGCCACAGTTGTTGGGGCTGCAGTGGTGGGAGCTGCAGTTGTGGGAGCGGCAGTGGTGGGAGCGGCAGTTGTTGGGGCTGCAGTTGTGGGAGCTGCAGTTGTTGGGGCTGCAGTTGTGGGAGCTGCAGTTGTCGGAGCTGCAGTTGTGGGGGCTGCAGTTGTTGGGGCTGCAGTTGTTGGGGCTGCAGTTGTGGGAGCTACAGTTGTTGGGGCTGCAGTTGTGGGGATCGCAGTTGTTGGGGCTGCAGTTGTGGGAGAGGCAGTTGTTGGAGCTGCAGTTGTTGAGGCTGCAGTTGTGGGGGCTGCAGTTATTGGTGCTGCAGTTGTGGGGGCTGCAGTTGTGGGGGCTGCAGTTGTTGGGGCTGCAGTTGTGGGGGCTGCAGTTGTTGGGGGTGCAGTTGTTGGAGCTGCAGTTGTGGGGGCCGCAGTTGTTGGGGCTGCTGTTGTTGGGGCTTCAGTTGTGGGGGCTGCAGTTGTTGGAGCTGCAGTTGTGGGGGCTGCAGTTGTGGGAGCCGCAGTTGTGGGAGCCGCAGTTGTTGGGGCCGCCGTTGTTGGGGCTGCAGTTGTTGGAGCTGCAGTTGTGGGAGCTACAGTTGTTGGGGCTGCAGTTGTGGGGGCCGCAGTTGTTGGGGCTGCAGTGGTGGGAGCTGCAGTTGTGGGAGCGGCAGTTGTTGGGGCTGCAGTTGTGGGAGCTGCAGTTGTGGGGGCTACAGTTGTGGGGGCTGCAGTTGTGGGAGCTGCAGTTGTGGGGGCTGCAGTTGTGGGGGCTGCAGTTGTTGGGGCTGCAGTTGTGGGAGCTGCAGTTGTTGGGGCTGCAGTTGTGGGGGCTACAGTTGTTGGGGGTGCAGTTGTTGGAGCTGCAGTTGTGGGGGCCGCAGTTGTTGGGGCTGCAGTTGTGGGGGCCACAGTTGTTGGGGCTGCAGTGGTGGGAGCTGCAGTTGTGGGAGCGGCAGTGGTGGGAGCGGCAGTTGTTGGGGCTGCAGTTGTGGGAGCTGCAGTTGTTGGTTCTGCAGTTGTGGGAGCCGCAGTTGTGGGGGCTGCAGTGGTGGGAGAGGCAGTTGTTGGAGCTGCAGTTGTTGGGGCTGCAGTTGTGGGGGCTGCAGTTGTTGGGGCTGCAGTTGTTGGGGCTGCAATTGTGGGAGCTGCAGTTGTTGGGGCTGCAGTTGTTGGGGCTGCAGTTGTTGGGGCTGCAGTTGTGGGAGCTGCAGTTGTAGGAGCGGCAGTTGTTGGGGCTGCAGTTGTGGGGGCCACAGTTGTTGGGGCTGCAGTGGTGGGAGCTGCAGTTGTTGGGGCTGCAGTTGTGGGAGCTGCAGTTGTCGGGACTGCAGTTGTGGGAGCTGCAGTTGTTGGGGCTGCAGTTGTGGGGGCTGCAGTTGTGGGAGCTGCAGTTGTCGGGGCTGCAGTTGTGGGAGCTGCAGTTGTGGGGGCTGCAGTGGTGGGAGAGGCAGTTGTTGGAGCTGCAGTTGTTGAGGCTGCAGTTGTGGGGGCTGCAGTTATTGGGGCTGCAGTTGTTGGGGCTGCAGTTGTGGGGGCTGCAGTTGTTGGGGCTGCAGTTGTTGGGGCTGTAGTTGTGGGAGCTGCAGTTGTTGGGGCTGCAGTTGTGGGGGCTGCAGTTGTTGGGGCTGCAGTTGTTGGGGCTGCAGTTGTGGGAGCTACAGTTGTTGGGGCTGCAGTTGTGGGGATCGCAGTTGTTGGGGCTGCAGTTGTGGGAGCTGCAGTTGTTGGGGCTGCAGTTGTGGGGGCCGCAGTTGTTGGGGCTACAGTGGTGGGAGCTGCAGTTGTGGGAGCGGCAGTTGTTGGGGCTGCAGTTGTGGGAGCTGCAGTTGTGGGGGCTGCAGTTGTGGGGGCTGCAGTGGTGGGATTAGCAGTTGTGGGAGAGGCAGTTGTTGGGGCTGCAGTTGTGGGAGCCGCAGTTGTTTGAGCTGCAGTTGTGGGGGCTGCAGTTGTGGGGGCCTCAGTTGTCGGGGCCGCAGTGGTGGTAGCTGCAGTTGTGGGAGCGGTAGTTGTTGGGGCTGCAGTTGTTGGGGCTGCAGTTG
Source organism: Sebastes umbrosus (assembly GCF_015220745.1). Classification (NCBI taxonomy): domain Eukaryota; kingdom Metazoa; phylum Chordata; class Actinopteri; order Perciformes; family Sebastidae; genus Sebastes; species Sebastes umbrosus. The sequence goes on from NC_051290.1 coordinate 16,461,515, forward strand.
TTGGAGCTGCAGTTGTTGGGGCTGCAGTAGTGGGAGCTGCAGTTGTTGGGGCCGCAGTTGTTGGGGCTGCAGTTGTGGGGGCTGCAGTTGTGATAGCTGCAGTTATTGGGGCTGCAGTTGTTGGAGCTGCAGTTGTGGGAGCTGCAGTTGTTGGTGTTGCAGTTTTGGGAGCTGTAGCTAAAAAGTAAAAAAAGAAAGGTTTAACAAAACACAGGTTACTTTTTACCTTCATTAACCAATCGTTATCTAAAGATGATACTTTACTCTTATGTGTCTTTATAAGAAATATAGGATGAGGTGCAGACAAGAATTCCAACTTAACTTAATGTTGTGTTTTACCCTCCACCTTTTAGATCAATTTCTATCAAGAACCTTCAAAGCCAATTGGTTTAACATCACTTACCAGCTTACCTATTATAATCAGGAAAATTGATATGATCCGTCCGACACCCATCCTGGTTTTCCTTTGATTTTAGAAATTCAAACAATACAGACACTTACTCACAGAAACAGCATGTCAAAACATTTTGCACTGCAGTTACTAATGACTAGAATTATTACTTTTTAAGTAGCACACAGTATCCAATCTGCAAATGACAGTATTCACTATAGTAGTATGTTTAGTCTTTATATCTCAAAGAATACAAAACATCCAAAGGGAGAGGATTTGATATATAATACAGTATGTGTACACCTCATAGTAATCCAGTTGGAGACTAAGGCAGGAAAAGCCAACACTAGGATAAGCAGTGATTCATGGAGAGATCTATGTCTGGTCAGCTAACATTACTGCCAAGCAGCTGAAATATAGAGTGATTTTGTGGTTTTAGCTGACGTGTGGTGCCTCACTGTTTTGAGCGAGGCTTGTTCATGTCTATTTAGAGCGAGCACAAGTGGGAGCCCGAGCAACAGGACGCTGACTTTCGTTGACTTAACAGCCACAGGTGTCGCTGTTAACAAGCAATTTCTGATTCTTATAAACAGTCCCTTTAAATGTTTCTTTGAATAGAAAGAAATCATCCACTACTGCCATCTAACTGTTGATGGTGGGGTGGAGACTTGTGATTTAACAGTGACACGATACAAAAAAGCGCATCAATCACATATATCACATTTTTATTGTTTTTATACTTATACTTATTTTATACCTATTTCTAAAACCTGAGTTTTAATAATAGGATGCTAGTGTATTTGTTTCTAAAACAGTGCAAAATTTTACCATGCTGCGGAAAGATAGGGCAGGCTACATGTGCCGTGTAAATGGAGATGGAAAAAAATAAATATATAGTTCTTCCGATTGGGGGAAAACTAGAATAACAGATAAAGAAAAACTTACAACAGGATTTCACAACATATGAAGAAAATAATCTTAATTTGACAATCACTTATTATCACTTTAAATATGTGATCCATCCATCTGCAACCGCTTATCCCGTTGGGGGTCGCGGGGGGCTGGAGCCGATCCCAGCCGACATTGGGCGAAGGCGGGGTACACCCTGGACAGGTCGCCAGTCCATCGCAGGGCTGACACATAGAGACAGACAACCATTCACCCTCACATTCACACCTACGGGCAATTTAGAGTCAACAATTAACCTAACCTGCATGTCTTTGGACTGTGGGAGGAAACCGGAGTACCCGGAGAAAACCCACGCTAACACGGGGAGAACATGCAAACTCCACACAGAAGGGCCGCAAGCCGGATTTGAACCTGCGACCCTCTAGCTGTGAGGCGCCAGTGCTAACCACTGCACCACTGTGCAGCCTAAATATGTGATAATATGTGAAATTTAGAATGAAACAGACATGCATGAACATTTCTTGAAGTTAGAACAGAGGTTAATGGGTTTGTTGGCAACAGTTTGTTGGCTCAGTATAGTGGTAATACTCCTTTCTTTTGTCTATACTTCCTCTTCTTTTTTGTTTCCTGGTGCATTCCTTCTGAATGTTGAAAGGACATTGTGTGACACCAAGCTAAGTTAGGACAAACAAATAAATATAGATTTCTTGTAACATTGTAATGGAGCGTGGAAAAATACAAGAAAAAATGTATATATGTATGTGTGTATATATATATGTATATATACCATATATACATATATATATTCAAACTCATTAAACTATTGTATATGATATTTGGAGTTATCATAGTAAATATAAAAATGGATGATATAATACATTTAAACAAAACAGTAATATTCATATGGACACATAAAAAGAAAAGCATCTTAGCTTTATTTCCTAATATTCTTCTGAGTAAGTGTCAATTTGTGACATCAAAATATTCCAGCATGAATTCACTATTTTTTAATAAATTGTGAATATCTACATGTACTTTTCTTCCAACCTCAATGTCAATAGAAAAAAACGATTTTTATAATGACTATTTGCAGCACATTGCTGTAATAAAGACAAGTAAACTTCAGCTGCTTATACTGGGTTTCTGCAGGGTTCACCACATTAAATATAAGACTTTTTAAGACCTTTTAATACCACATAATGTACTTTAATAGCCTACCTGTTTCATGATTATACTGGCCAAGTATGGTATTAATATGGGAAACCAATAGGGAGGATATAGCCTAAAATTATGTATCATCACATTTTTTCAGTACTTCCCAGCAGTATATAAGAATAATTATTAATGATATAATTAATTAAATCAAAGCGACCTGGACCTGGATAAGCAGCATAAAATGGATTGATGAATTAACCAACGTAAAATGCTGAATTTACTTACATTTATAGAAGTTTTTGCTTAAATTGACATGTCTGATGGTGCTGACTGAAACTCCTAAAAAAAACGTTTAACCTGCCTCCTGAGCACACAATCCACTTTCGCAACAATCCCACTTTTAGTTCATAAGTCTGTGATATCTCCTGACAGCATTATATATATACTTAAATTGTACTTACCCAAAATGACCCAAAATTATGAATTCCTCTTTTATATCTGCTTTCAATGTTTTAAACTATTTCAGTATCTTTTTATCCAGTCCAGTTCACATCTGTGATGTTGCAAACCTGTCACCATATGTGACAGTCTGCATCTATTAAGGCCTTTATACAGCAACAGAATGAAGGCTAATGACATGACTCATAGGTGACTTTTTCAGAAATGTTGGTACACCTTGACATGGAACAAAAATCATTCACAGGATGCAGAATATCTGCTGTCAGTTTCTTGGCTCAGTATCATGGCATACTCCCTTCTTTAGAAATAAGTTGCTGGTTCATTCCACCGATGTGAGTGTTGAAGGAAGTTCAACCAATGTGACAGTATGTTAGGACAAACAAATAAATGTAGATTTCTAGTGACGTGGTAATAGAGTGGGAAGAATTACAAGAAAAGAAAAGAATAATAATTGCATATTGAAACATACTGAATAAATATTGTATATGATATTTGTAATTATCAGACTAAATATGTAAATAGATGATACAATACAGCTAAAGAACAAAACAATACTATTTATATTGACACATCAAAAGAAAAGCATCTCAGTTGTATTTTCTCATATTCTTCTGAAGTGTCAATTTGTAATATGTTCCAGTATGAAATCACTATATTAAATAACTTGTGAATATGTAGTTGTTATTCTTTTCCAACGTTAATGTCAATAGAAACGGCAGCTGCTTATACCGGGTTTCTGTAGGGTTCACCATGTTAAATGTAAGACTTTTAAAGACATTTTAATGTGTAATGTACTTTAAAGGAACAGTGTGTAACATGTCAGGGGATCTATGAGCAGAAATGGAATATAATATTCAAAAATATGTTTTCATTAGTTTATACCTGAAACTAAGAATCGTTGTTTGCGTTAGATTAGAATGAGCCCTTCATATCATGGCTCTGCCATGTTTCTACTGTAGCCCAGAACAGACAAACCAAAAACACTAGCTCTAGTGAGAGCCTTTCACATTTTTACTTTACCTGAAGGCCACTGTAGATCTCTGACATGCTTGTGAAACTGCAGTAACGTGAGCCGTAAAGTGCAAAACAGTGGTACTGATAGCCATCTGACTTCCGTTGCTCCTAAAATTGTGTTATTATGGTAAGGACGGCCTCTGAGCGAGGCAAACGCCTTACCATGGTTTTGCTCTCAGTGGCTCACGTTACCGCAGTCTTGAAAGGGAGGAGTGAGCGGAATCCTGCACACTGTACCTTTAATACCTGCTATATGATTAGTCATTATCCGTAACCGCTTATCCCATTCAGGGTCGTGGGGGGGATGGAGCTGATGCCAGCTGACATTGGGCGAAGGCGGTGTACACTCTGGACAGGTCGCCAGACTATCACAGGGCTGACACATTGAGACAGACAAGGCTAATGTGTTTGCTAGTCTGTGGTAATTGTTCAAACATAACATTTTAACATCAACCTTCATTAAACTATCGTAGACAAAGATGCCCACAAGATAGACACATTTTCAATGGCAGTTTATGAAAATGGAATGTTTTGTTCTTGGCTATAATATGGCAAAACTCATCTTTACATCTAGAAACAATACAATAGTGTCCCCCCTTTTGTTTTCTTCTGTGCTGTGCCTCCTCAGTCTCCATTTTTCACTGTCTCTACTGTTGTATCTGTAGAACTCAGCCGAGCCAACCAACCTCGTGACGTAACAGGCTAGAGTACTGCAACATGGTGGAGCTCCTGCCGCGAAAGATAAAACGGAGCTTTTTTTTGTTTTAAATGCTGACATTTGTCATGTTTAGTAAATCAGCTTAATTTGGTTGACTGCTTCATGTCAACTTTAAAAATGCACTTACCCAAAATAAAAAGATTTAAGATCTAAAGTTTAAATTCCCCCTTTCTATCTGCTTTCGATGTTTTTAACTATTTCAGTGTCTTTTAATTTAGTCTGGATCACATCTGTAATATTGCAAACATTTCACCTTATGTGACGGTACACATCAATTAAGTCCTTTATATTGGAATGGAATGAAGGCTAATTACGTGACTTACACATGTGTCACACCTTCGTGAGGAACAATAAACAATGAAAGGATGAAGAATTTCATGTGTCAATCTGTCAGTTTCATGGCTTAGTATCATGGCATACTCCCTTCTCTTGTCATGGGAAACAAGTTGCAGGTACATTCCACTTAAGGCCCTGTTCAGACCAGGTGGACAGCTTTAAGTACGTTTGTTCACACCTGACATTAGAATGCGTCTCCACATGCGTCATGAGTGGCTGCTTGTGATCCAATCTCATTCCCCCGCTCTACATGCAAATAAACACATAGTAAACACACGGTCAATATAGCAGCCGTTGTGACGTGATATTACATGAATGTCCGTATTAATATCCTACATATTTGTGAATTCTGGTACATTGTATTTGCACTGCTGCTTTTGCCAGACAACAGCGGGGCACATAGCTCCAGACAGCCGGGGAGGAGAGAGAACAGGCGGATGGGCGGGCGGACGGATGGACAGACGGACTATCGGGTGTCAGCTCCGTGCAAAGCAACGGAACAAAAACACAGACACATCTCCGACAATATGATAATAATGCACTTTGCATGACTAGTCTGATAGTCTGTAGATATGTAGCCTACAAAAAAAGATATATTACAATAAAATACAGTTGTACCGACAGGATACAGTAGAGCACAGAGGCCGTTTCCATGCCGACAAGTGCTTGTGTCTGCCTGTTTATTCACCTGAGGAGCGCAGTGATCCCGCTGATCCCAGTGGGACATCAGTTGAGTAGGCGGTCCTTAATGTGGCCCAGAACACATTCACGTACACACTGCTAAAAGAATGTAGCCATATGTGGCACAGACCACCTCTAAATGTGGTCTGAAAGATCGGTTCTCAATATGTCCTCAATGCGTCTTGATTGTATTCACACCTGTACTTTTAGAGCTGTCCACTTGTGATCCAATGACTGAGGACAAATGTTAATACCAGGTCTGAAAAGGCCTATGTGAGTGTTGAAAGAAGTTCCACCAATGTGACAGTAAGTTAGGACAAACAAATAAATGTAGATTTTTAGTGACGTGGTAGTGGGGAAGAAACACAAGAAAAGAAAAAAAAATTGTATATTGAAACATACTGAATAAATATTGTATATGATATTTGGATTTATCAGAGTAAATATGTAAATAGATGATACAATACAATTAAAGTACAAAACAATACTGTTTATATTGACACATCAAAAGAAAAGCATCTCAGCTTCATTTCCTCATATTATTCTAAACAAGTGTCAATTTGTGATATGTTTCAGTATGAAATCACTATTTTTGATAATTGTGAATATGTATTCTCCTTCCAACCTCAGTGTAAAAAAACAACAGAATTTTTAAATGGACAATTGCAGCATATTGTTTTAATAAAGACAAGTAAACTGCAGCTGCCTGCACAGGATTTCTGGGCTCACCATGTTAAATTAAGGACTATTTTTAGACATATTTAATACTACAAAATGTACTTTAATATATGTTTCAGTATTATACTGGCAGAAGTATGAATGTATGATGGAAAATGAATAGGGAGGATACAGCCTTGAATTATGTTTTATTATATCACACTTTCTCAGTACTACCCAGTAGTATATAACAATAATTCTTAATGATATATTAATTAAATTAACACCCCCATTTCAAGAAATGGATTGATGGATTAACTAATGTAAAATGATAAGTTTATTGAAGCTTTTGCTTAAATTGACGCTTGCCCATTATGAGTGAGCTTCCTAGCTACAGTAGTAGCAACAGTGTTTGCTCCTGGTCTGATGGTGCTGACTGAAACTCCAAAAAAAGGATTAAATGGTTTTGTTAAAGCACAATCCACTGTGGCAACAATCTCACTTTTATAAGTGTGACATCTCCTGACAGCATTATTAATACACCTAAAAATGTGCTTACCCAAAATAAAAAGATATAAGATGAAAAGTTAGAAATTCCCCCTTTATGTCTGCTTTCAGTGTTTTAAACTATATCAGTGTCTTTTAATCGGCCCTTTTCACAGCAACCATTTTGACATGTCATTGCAAGGTGAACACGGGTGTAACTAGAAGACCACCGCCAAGGCAGGTTTCATGTACGTCGCCACCAGAATCAAATGGATTGTTCATTGTGCCACACCCCACCCCTCCAAAAAATTTCATTCAGATCCATCGCAGATTTTTGAAGTTATCCTCCAAACGGACAAACCAACAAACAAACCAACCAACAAACCAACAAACCAACGCTGGTGAAAACACAACCTCCTTCCCAGGTCTTCGGCCTTGACGGAGGTAATTAATTACATCAATTATGGCCCTGTTATTGTGCATGCTCACTGTGTTGTATTGTCGCTGTGTCACCTGTGTTTACCCTGCAATGACATGTCAACATGGCTTCTGTGAAAAGGCCTATTCAGTCCAAACCTTTCACCTTATGTGACAGTTCACATCTATTAAGGTCTTGATGTGAATGTAGGCTAATGACGTGACTCATAGATGATAACTTTTTCAGAAATGTTGGTACACCTTAACATGGAACAAAAACCAGTCACAGGATACAGAATTTCAGCTGTCAATCTGTCAGTTTCTTGGTTCAGTATCATGGCATACTCCCTTCTTTTGTCATGAGAAACAAGTTGCTGCATTCACACTCACATTCACACCTACGAGCAATTTAGAGTCAACAACAACCCGCATGTCTTTGAAATGTGGGAGGAAGCTAGAGAACAAGGAGAAGACCCACGCTAACACGGGGAGAACATGCAAACCACACAGAAGGGAGGCGACAGTGCTAAACACTGCACCATCGTGCAGCCCAGTTTTCTGACCTGCTTTTTATTTTTTTTCTATAGGCACAATTGAATCAGCTAAAGGTTTAAAGGTTATTCATCTTAATATTAGGGGCCTTGTTTCAAAAATGATCTCCTCAGAGCTTAGGCCACTCTTTACAGACCCAATATTATCACAATATCTGAAAAATGACTAAAATCCCAGATGATGAATTTAAAATTGACAATTCTGTTCAGTATAGAGCTGATAGGGCTACTAGAAGAGGTGGGCTGGCAACATACGTTTCTGTAAATCTTGTTTCTGAGCCTCTAGTCGGATACAATTTGACTACACAAAGTGTATTTTGTCAACTATTAATTCTCGAGAGGCATAATGAAATGATAATCTTGGGTGACTTCAATAGTAGCTGGCTTCATCGTTCCTCCTCACACCCGATTCGACCGTTATCAGGCCATTAAATGGGCATTATCAGTCGCTATAAACACCATAGATGTGGGTCAGTAGGGGCCTACTACGTTGTGAAAGTGAAATTTAAAAGCAACACGTTCTAACATGTTGTAAAACTGCATGAAAGGTTACGTTTTGAACTCAAAATAAGTACGTCATCCCTGAGCTCCACCCCTTATGTAGATTCACTCTGTCTATACTAAAGCGCCTGACTTCTGCTTCTGCTCCTGTCATAATTACTATGGTGGCTAGAGGTCGCTGTCGTGTTCTTTTATACCTTCTTTCATTGATCTATTATGTGAATAGATGATAAAACCTATTAGTGTGTGTAGTAGGCCCCTATTGACCAACATCTACGGGGCTTATAGTGACCTATTCAATAGCCTGACAACAGTCTAATCAGCTGCTCCTTTTTTGGGCCAGGGACCCCTTACAGGGGAGAAAACACAGATTAAGCCAAATGCTTACTACCATTTGAAATCTTAGATGCCATTGGAATTATTTGTATTCTAAAACTTTTCAACCTAAATACTTCAGACATGGTGATAAACAGAAACACATTTCAATTTGAATCATGTTAAGATAAGATCAGTTTATCCTTTATTAGTCCCACAGCGGGGAAATTTGCAAGGTTATTGAATGCTAATCCCACTTATATACTTTTAAACAAAGGGGGATTTTATTCAAATTGTATTAGGACTCAACTTGACAGCCTGCATTTGTTAATAATTATTGACTAATCTCTATTGTTTGTACTGATGCTAACAACTTATTTTTAATCAATTATCACAGTACATCGATGTGTTCAGTATTTTATCTCCATAAATAATAAAACTCACGGGTGCATTTTTTTAATCAATGTTTCAAGGTTTTTGATATAGTGGATCACTACCTCCTCCTTAATAAGCTCTATTCTACTGGTTTAACTCAAAATGCTCTCCTCCGGTTTAATGCCTATCTCCATAATGTGGTCTTTCAAAGTTCTCTGTTTATTTAATTGTTGAAAATGGTGTTCCACAAGGCTCCACCTTTGGACCACTTATTTTTTTCCATTTTGATTAACGACTTACCTCAAATATGTTCTGTCATGAAACTCTGATATAATACAAATCCAGAATTCAATTTTAAGTTGGTCCAAAACTGGTTAAATTGAACACATTTTTACAGAATAAGATTAAATCCTGCAGCATAGTGTTTGGTACACAACGCAGTTGTTCATATCCCTTTGATTTGCATATTTGTATAAATGGATTCATTCAAATATCTTGGACTTTGGATCGACAATGAACTTTCCTTTAAGCCCCACATCATTTTTTATGCCTCAGAGTCAGAGGCATTATGTTTTCAGGTTGTCCGTTCGTTTCCATTCTGGAGGGAATTTCTTCAAAGTTGGTACAAACATCCACCTGGACTCAAGGATAAACTGATTAGATTTTGGTGGTCAAAGGTCAAAGTCACTGTGACCTCACAAAACACATTTTTGGCCATAACTCAAGAATTCATATGTTAATTATGAGAATTTCCTTCTATCTGCTTTCGATGTTTTAAACTATTTTAGTGTGTTTTAATTGGCCTTTTTCACAGCTCCTGTCATGCAAATTCATTTGAATATCCTTTATACACTGGCAGTGGAGCAAGCGAAACTTTAAGATCAGGTTTGTCTGGTTCTACTTTAAAGTTTATTATTAGGATACATAGCTTTTATTTTCAGTGACAGTGATTTGTTGTTTTTGCATTGCACTTCCTCGTGATCATCTGTCAATCAAAAGTGTTGTTGATCCTATGACGTTCGTATTGATTCATGGCAGATTGGTTTTGTGTTGTATTTTCAAACCTGCACAAAGAAAATTCTGCTGACCAAAGAAACACCCAACTTGAGATGATGAGCTCAGCTAAAAACCTGTATATAATGTTAGTAGTAATAGAATGGTACGTTTGCGCGTGCATGTGAAATGCGCGTGCATGTGCGTGCATGTGCGTGCGTGTGTGTGTGCGTGCGTGTAATTTGGCTGTGTGTGTGTGTGTGTGTGTGTGTGTGTGTGTGTGTGTGGGGAAGCACGTGCACACTGGTGACCCTGGTGATCTTGTTGGTAACCCTAGGGCTGTTGTTAATTATTGGTAACTGACCAAGGGTGTCTGATGTAGGTGTTATCAGTTGCTCCAAAACAAAAGAAGACCCCATCCTGTGGATCCAGATTCAGTTAAAAAATACAGTTGTATCCCAATATGTGTCTTTATGACAGTACCATTTAAAAGTTCAAACAAACCCCTGGCTCCTGTGACCAAATGTTTTTTGCCTGTTTGCTTTTGCCTCAGAAGACCCATACTGATGATCCTGATTCAGATAAAAAAAGTCAGTTGGATCCCTAAGGTGTTATCAGTTGCTCCATAACAAAAGAAGACCCCCTCCTGTGGAGCCTGATTCAGTTAAAAAAAAAAAAAGTCAGTTGTATCTAAGAGGTGCCTTTTATTACAGTACCCATAACAGATCAAACAAACCCTAGGCTGCTGTGGTCAAAAATGTTTATGTCTTTTGATGATGTGGTGGTTGCTACTGTTTGCAGGCTATATCAACATGGAGCCTGTAACCATATGTTTGGGATGTCATTAACTTCACCTTCATAGTAGGTGTGTTTTACCTACTCTTACTGTATATATAGTCACCATTCAGCTGAGGTAGGGTTTACCAAACTTCATCACCTTTTTGAAGAGGACGCTTTCTCCTAACGCATTTCTTGCATTTTCACATCTCGGGGTAATTTCTACCAATGGTGTCTTTTCCCTGTAAGTATACCCATTTTTTTATCTACCACAGTTATTTTTTCTTCCAATAATACCTGTTTGTTTTTTATAGTAAAATGTTGTTCTTAACAGTTTTATTTGTTAGGTTACATGGCCAGTGGTAGCAACCGCCACGACAGAGGTATTGAAAACTTTCAACCTGGTGATAATGAAGGTATTTAATTCATTATACTTGTTTTGTATTTTCTTCATTATATAGAACTATTTTTTTTTATTTTGTTTTAGACTAAGTGTATGTTGTTTTTATTTATTTTTGTTCTGTTGTTTTTTTTTTTTTTTACATCTAGTGCCTTCAACCAGCTACTGGGGAACACCTTTTCAGCGGAGGGGGATCTTACAACCCCTAAACCAACTTTCAAAAGGTATGTACATGATAAAATGTAGATGTTAAAATAATACTTTGATGATTAATACATATGATTATTATACCTAAATACTAAAGTGTTTGTGTGTGTGTGTCTAGAAGAAGATTCGGACTTTGAGGAACCAAAGAGCAGGCTTAAAAGACCAAATAGACTTCAATCGGGCCCTGTAAAAAAGAGGCAAAAGGAAGAGAAGGGGCGCCATAGGGTTCAAGTGCATACAAGGTATGTATAAGATTACGGTATTCTATCTGTATCTACGATTATTTATTTTTTTATGTATGTACTAAGTTTTTTTTTTTTTTCTCCTAATGTCATGCATCAGACCGGTAATTAATGAGGGCAACATTGACTCAACATTGGATGCAGTTGTGTTGGCTTCGGTTACCGAGACGATTCGACGTGAAGAGGCAGAGGACGTGTGTGCTGTCGTGGATCAATTGAAGTCGTTATTAGCAGCGCAGAGACAGCCGACCGCAAAGCTTGTGACAGATATTTCTCAAGAAGAAGAGGACATTCAGCAGGGTGAGCGGGAACCATACAGTGAATGGGGGGAGAATTTGAGTGTACCATGTGGTTATCCTAAGCTGGATTGTTTTGATTCACTTGTTGATTTTGAGGAGAAAACCTCTGACACACTCCCTGCAACACAAACGTGTGTGGGGGAGGATAATGAACAGCCTGGTTCTTCAGAACAATTAGAATTACTCGTCTGGAGCGACCTCGAGGATATGTTGCTATCCTCACAACGACAGGCAATTCATCCTGATCAATTACGTACACAAAGTGTGGTTGACTGTTGTGTCACTGAGGATTTGTCATTAGGGGGTGGGGTTGATATTGGCAACCGATTTGATAAATTCGAATGCATGGTGAACAGTAAATTAGCAGAAATACAGAGGGATAACAAAGAACAATATGAGTCTTTGAATAGTAAAATAGCCGAATTAGAAAAACAAAACAACAACTTATTAAATACTGTTCTGGCTGAGTGTAAATCAGATCTATTATATAGAGGTATTCTGACTTCTGACATCTGTGCCCTGCATGCAGCCAGTGGAGAACTGGTTAGAATCCAGAATAATATGGTTACGGGTCTATCACATATATCAAACATCCTAAAAAGCAGGTCTTCATCATAGTGCTCAAATATTAGCTGATAACATGTCACCTCCTAGAAAAATTTTCAAATATAGTGATGACGCTGGTCGTAACGCTGCTAATGATGATGATGTTAATGAAGTTGATAGTGATGAAATCTCTCATGTCCCTCATACTGTCGAAGAATATATTACCCATAGTGACCAAAATGCAATGGGCCATGGGCTACCACAATTACCCTGTGTAAAATACAATACTGAAACTATCAGAAAGTGGGGTGTATTCACCAATGCTAGGCTTGATTCTATTTTAGCTGATTTGTCTACTATTATTCCCTCTGTAAATATTCCGCTTTCTGATGCTGCTGCTGCTGCTGCTGTTGCTGTTGCTTCTACTTCTGCTTCTGCTGCAGAGACATTTGACATTGTGTCTGTCTGCCATGATTATAATAATGCTTTGATCACAGTTAATGATAGTGTTGATAATCATGATGACGATGGTCGTAACGCAACCAATGATGATAATGTCAATGAAGTAGACAGTGATGATGAAATCTCTCATATCACGCACACTGTCGAACAATATAATGCCGTTAGTGACCAATATGCAATGATACATGGTTTACCACAATTATCCGGTGTAAAATACAATACCAAAACTATCAGAAAGTGGGGTGAATTTACCAATGCGAGGCTTGATTCTATTTTAAGTGATTTGTCTACTGTTGTTCCTACTGTAAATGCTCTGGTTTCTGGTGCTGATACTGCTGTTGCTGCGGCTACAGAGACATTTGACACTGTGTCTGCCTGCAATGACGATAATAATGCTTTGATCAGTGCTAATGTTGATAATCATGATGTGAGCAGTGCTACTGCTTTGAATAACGAACACCATGGCTTTGTGGGCTGTAATGGCGAAGCTTCTCAACGTGTAGACAGTCTTAGCAGATGCGTACAGGATGGGGCGGGTAGAGTTGTAGAAAACACCCGTGCCCCTGTTAGAGATATACAAATTAGAAACATACCCGAATTTAATGCCTCTGAATTGCGTCAGCGTGTTGATTTTAGGGATATTAATCTTGATAATCCCGAGCAGGTACCTAATCGAGTTAGAGAGAGACTGTCTGGTGTGATTGAGAGAGCCTTAGAGGATTCCCCACCCCCCAGTGTTTTAAATGTCATCTGAGGGGCCCATCACTGGCTAGCGATGTACAAGCCGTCTTAAACGCAGATAATGAATACAATGTGGATTTGTTCATGGAGGAAATATCACAGGTCTTACAAAGCAATGATGATTCTATGACGGATGATGAACTGGAGTTTATTGTTACAGTTGCTAGGGATAGTCGTGGTGGATCACATCGTCTGAGATTGGGTCAAGTTTCCTATGAGGAAATTTTGGCCAAAAAAGGTCGACATCTGTACAATCCTGACAACATGGGGGACAACAATCTATGTTTTTCTATCTGTCTTGCACATTTTGTTAACAATGCTATGGCTGGAGATGAAAAATTGGAATATGCAAAACAGCTGTACACTGCAGTCGGTTTTGATCACATGCACAAAGTGTCGTTCTCCGATGTCACCAAATTTGAGAAACACCTAGACATGAAAATAATAGTCTTCCATCATGGCTCTGCGCGTAAACGCTTGCAGTGTTTCCAAACATGCGACGCACCACACAAGCGTACAGTCTGGTTATACTTACACAATGACCACTACTATCTGATTGAAAACCAGACAGGGTTTTTCGGGGCTTCATATGTGTGTGAGTATTGCTATGATACGTATGAAAGGCCTCTGTACCACAACTGTAAGCATAGCTGCAATGTTTGTTTTACACAGGAGTGTCATACGTACCAAGGTCGCACGTTAAAGTGCCCTGACTGTAAACGCATATGTAAATCACAATTCTGTTTCAAGCAACACAAAGTACCTGAAGTAAAACACAAAGTTATACCATGTACAGCATTAAAATACTGTGAGGCATGTGGAAAAACATACAAGCTTGGTAAAAAAAAAAATGCACAAATGTGCACCCCTTGTCTGTTCACACTGTGGTGAACAAAGATTGGAAAGCAGTGTGCCACACGAGTGCTTTATCCAACCAATCGAGAAGGGTGATCCACAGAGAAAGTACATCTTGTTTGATTTTGAGACACGTTTTCACGATGGCAAACACGAGGCAAATTTTGTGTGTTCAATGGATATTGATGGAAACAAGTTTTGTTTCAACACATTAAAATGCGTGGATGCATTTGTGAAACGGTACAGACAGCCCAAATACAAGGGGTATACGTTCATTGCGTATAACGCATCAGGCTTTGACAACTACATTCTGCTTGAGTACTTTGTCAAACAAAGGATTACGCCTATGGTGACGATGAGAGGTAGCAGGGTCATTCTGATGTACGACCATACATACCAACAGAGGTGGATTGATTCGTTCAGTTTCTTACCCATGAGACTGGCCAAAACACCTGCTGCTTTGGGGTTTGAGGATTTGGAGAAAGGCTATTTTCCCCACAAATTTAACACTAGAGAAAATGAGCACTACAAAGGCTCATACCCCGACCCATCTCAATATGGGTACGAAACCATGTGTGAAAATGAGAAAACCTCGTTCATGCAATGGTATGACACAGTCCGAAATGAAACTTTTGATTTTCAAGCTGAGATTCGTCGCTACTGTGTTAATGATGTGGAGGTGTTGCGCCGGGCATGCACCATTTATCGTGAAACATTTCTCGAATGTACACAGCTTGACCCGTTTTCGTTTACCACTCTACCCTCCAGTTGTATGGGTGTATTCAAAACACTGTTCCTCCCCAGAGACACTGTAGCCCTCACATATGAAGGTGCATACACCAAACAGAATAAGACATATTTAGATGTGTCTATGCAGTGGCTTGAATATGTGGCCCATACAGAAAACATTGAGATGCAACATGCACTCAATCGTGGTGAACAGCAATTTGGCCCATACTTTGTGGATGGGTACAATCCTGCTACAAACACCTGCTATGAGTTTGCAGGATGTTTTTTTCACGGCTGTGTCAAATGCCATGTACCGGGAGATTTAAATCCGGTCACTCAAGTCTCCTATGGTGAGCTATACCGGGCTTTCAATGAAAAAATAAACAAGTTGGAAACACTACATGGCCTTCGCTCTGTAGTGATGTGGGAGTGTGAATGGGGGTTGTTGGCAAAATCAAACTCTGTAGTACAAACATTTCTGACCACATACAAAAAACCGGAACGACTCGATCCCAGGCAGGCTCTCTTTGGTGGGCGTACAAATGCCATGAAACTGTACCACATTGTGGAAAATGATGAAAAGATCAGGTACTACGATTTCACAAGTCTGTATCCCACAGTTCAGGCAAAGAAACTGTACCCGGTTGGACATCCCCAGGTTATCCATAGGGACTTTGATTCCATCGATAATTATTTTGGGTTTGTAAAGTGTACGGTGCTCCCGCCAAGAGGTTTGTTCCACCCAGTCTTGCCCTATAGGTGTCAAAACAAGCTCATGTTCCCGCTGTGCAGCAAGTGTGCTGAAAGTTTGAACCAAACATCTGATTGTGCGCATAGTGACAGTGACAGACAGCTGTCAGGTGTGTGGGTCTCGTTTGAGCTTCAGAAAGCGGTAGAAAAGGGTTACCAGATTGTCAGCATTGATGAAGTGTGGCATTTTCCCAACAATACAGACACATTGTTTAAGGGGTATGTGAAAACGTTTCTGAAATGTAAACAATATTATCAACACTATGTGAAATAGCTTTTGAAGCGTTTTCAATAACATTCTTGACAAAAAATGTCTTTCCACAATTTGAAGGACCGCTCACCACAAGGCTAAACGGATGCTGTAGTCTGCCATCAAAACCCTGGTCCAATCTAGTATCCATAAGGCAGAGTGGTGTAATCCTGAAACACTCTACGCTTATTGTACACCACCTGAACCTTCTTAAAAACTGTCTCGTTTTTCAGATGAAAGTTCTTTTTATCGCGTTTGATGGTTTCAGATACAGTCATCACACTTGTCCCCGTGTTCTGATTGGCCACAAATGCGTGTACTAGACCGGATAATGACGTGTGTGTAACCACATTGGCATTGTTTGCGTTTAATGTTATGCCTTTGCATTTTACCGTCGTCTTGCCGTGTCTCGTGCGATATGAGTAGCACTTTGGACCCCCCGACACAAAATCTGTGATGAAGTCTTCCTCGGGGGTTCCACACACATTACCATCGTTTATCTCATCTGTCAAGTCCCCCAGATAGGGACCTAGGGGAGGGACCCAGTCACCTGGCTGCGATGTAAAAACAACACTATCAGTGTCACAATACAACACGCGCTGCTGCAGTTTGTCAAGGAGGTCATACAACATAAGCCTAGCGTGAGCAGTCGTCATAGCACCAACAAAGACATTGACGTCTTTTATTCGGGAACCCCTACTGTCCGCATGGCGCCACTGTACCATAGCCACGTCATCTGATATGAAGCAGAATTGCTTCACATCGTAATGGTCACTGAACATCAGTTGTGTAAACCTGGATGGGTCAGTGATCAATTCGCATGATGGCATGTTGTTCCTCATGCTAAATCTGCCCCACAAAGAGTTTAGGAGTAACTTATTACAACTCCTGACAGCTTTGTTGACACGGATTTTGTTAGCATCCAGTTTAATGCCCTCTTTTTCAAAATAGTCATCAATGTACTTCTTTTGTTCATCAGGTGTTTTGACATGCCCTGGGTAGCCAGAAGCCTCTTGTTTACATTTCAGAAACGTTTTCACATACCCCTTAAACAATGTGTCTGTATTGTTGGGAAAATGCCACACTTCATCAATGCTGACAATCTGGTAACCCTTTTCTACCGCTTTCTGAAGCTCAAACGAGACCCACACACCTGACAGCTGTCTGTCACTGTCACTATGCGCACAATCAGATGTTTGGTTCAAACTTTCAGCACACTTGCTGCACAGCGGGAACATGAGCTTGTTTTGACACCTATAGGGCAAGACTGGGTGGAACAAACCTCTTGGCGGGAGCACCGTACACTTTACAAACCCAAAATAATTATCGATGGAATCAAAGTCCCTATGGATAACCTGGGGATGTCCAACCGGGTACAGTTTCTTTGCCTGAACTGTGGGATACAGACTTGTGAAATCGTAGTACCTGATCTTTTCATCATTTTCCACAATGTGGTACAGTTTCATGGCATTTGTACGCCCACCAAAGAGAGCCTGCCTGGGATCGAGTCGTTCCGGTTTTTTGTATGTGGTCAGAAATGTTTGTACTACAGAGTTTGATTTTGCCAACAACCCCCATTCACACTCCCACATCACTACAGAGCGAAGGCCATGTAGTGTTTCCAACTTGTTTATTTTTTCATTGAAAGCCCGGTATAGCTCACCATAGGAGACTTGAGTGACCGGATTTAAATCTCCCGGTACATGGCATTTGACACAGCCGTGAAAAAAACATCCTGCAAACTCATAGCAGGTGTTTGTAGCAGGATTGTACCCATCCACAAAGTATGGGCCAAATTGCTGTTCACCACGATTGAGTGCATGTTGCATCTCAATGTTTTCTGTATGGGCCACATATTCAAGCTACTGCATAGACACATCTAAATATGTCTTATTCTGTTTGGTGTATGCACCTTCATATGTGAGGGCTACAGTGTCTCTGGGGAGGAACAGTGTTTTGAATACACCCATACAACTGGAGGGTAGAGTGGTAAACGAAAACGGGTCAAGCTGTGTACATTCGAGAAATGTTTCACGATAAATGGTGCATGCCCGGCGCAACACCTCCACATCATTAACACAGTAGCGACGAATCTCAGCTTGAAAATCAAAAGTTTCATTTCGGACTGTGTCATACCATTGCATGAACGAGGTTTTCTCATTTTCACACATGGTTTCGTACCCATATTGAGATGGGTCGGGGTATGAGCCTTTGTAGTGCTCATTTTCTCTAGTGTTAAATTTGTGGGGAAAATAGCCTTTCTCCAAATCCTCAAACCCCAAAGCAGCAGGTGTTTTGGCCAGTCTCATGGGTAAGAAACTGAACGAATCAATCCACCTCTGTTGGTATGTATGGTCGTACATCAGAATGACCCTGCTACCTCTCATCGTCACCATAGGCGTAATCCTTTGTTTGACAAAGTACTCAAGCAGAATGTAGTTGTCAAAGCCTGATGCGTTATACGCAATGAACGTATACCCCTTGTATTTGGGCTGTCTGTACCGTTTCACAAATGCATCCACGCATTTTAATGTGTTGAAACAAAACTTGTTTCCATCAATATCCATTGAACACACAAAATTTGCCTCGTGTTTGCCATCGTGAAAACGTGTCTCAAAATCAAACAAGATGTACTTTCTCTGTGGATCACCCTTCTCGATTGGTTGGATAAAGCACTCGTGTGGCACACTGCTTTCCAATCTTTGTTCACCACAGTGTGAACAGACAAGGGGTGCACATTTGTGCATTTTTTTTTTTACCAAGCTTGTATGTTTTTCCACATGCCTCACAGTATTTTAATGCTGTACATGGTATAACTTTGTGTTTTACTTCAGGTACTTTGTGTTGCTTGAAACAGAATTGTGATTTACATATGCGTTTACAGTCAGGGCACTTTAACGTGCGACCTTGGTACGTATGACACTCCTGTGTAAAACAAACATTGCAGCTATGCTTACAGTTGTGGTACAGAGGCCTTTCATACGTATCATAGCAATACTCACACACATATGAAGCCCCGAAAAACCCTGTCTGGTTTTCAATCAGATAGTAGTGGTCATTGTGTAAGTATAACCAGACTGTACGCTTGTGTGGTGCGTCGCATGTTTGGAAACACTGCAAGCGTTTACGCGCAGAGCCATGATGGAAGACTATTATTTTCATGTCTAGGTGTTTCTCAAATTTGGTGACATCGGAGAACGACACTTTGTGCATGTGATCAAAACCGACTGCAGTGTACAGCTGTTTTGCATATTCCAATTTTTCATCTCCAGCCATAGCATTGTTAACAAAATGTGCAAGACAGATAGAAAAACATAGATTGTTGTCCCCCATGTTGTCAGGATTGTACAGATGTCGACCTTTTTTGGCCAAAATTTCCTCATAGGAAACTTGACCCAATCTCAGACGATGTGAACCACCACGACTATCCCTAGCAACTGTAACAATAAACTCCAATTCATCATCCGTCATAGAATCATCATTGTTTTGTAAGACCTGTGATATTTCCTCCATGAACAAATCCACATTGTATTCATTATCTGCGTTTAAGACGGCTTGTACATCGCTAGCCAGTGATGGGCCCCTCAAAATGACATTTAAAACACTGGGGGGTGGGGAATCCTCTAAGGCTCTCTCAATCACACCAGACAGTCTCTCTCTAACTAATCTAATTAGGTACCTGCTCGGGATTATCAAGATTAATATCCCTAAAATCAACACGCTGACGCAATTCAGAGGCATTAAATTCGGATATGTTTCTAATTTGTATATCTCTAACAGGGGCACGGGTGTTTTCTACAACTCTACCCGCCCCATCCTGTACGCATCTGCTAAGACTGTCTACACGTTGAGAAGCTTCGCCATTACAGCCCACAAAGCCATGGTGTTCGTTATTCAAAGCAGTAGCACTGCTCACATCATGATTATCAACATTAGCACTGATCAAAGCATTATTATCGTCATTGCAGGCAGACACAGTGTCAAATGTCTCTGTAGCCGCAGCAACAGCAGTATCAGCACCAGAAACCAGAGCATTTATAGTAGGAACAACAGTAGACAAATCACTTAAAATAGAATCAAGCCTCGCATTGGTAAATTCACCCCACTTTCTGATAGTTTTGGTATTGTATTTTACACCGGATAATTGTGGTAAACCATGTATCATTGCATATTGGTCACTAACGGCATTATATTGTTCGACAGTGTGCGTAATATGAGAGATTTCATCATCACTGTCTACTTCATTGACATTATCATCATTGGTTGCGTTACGACCATCGTCATCATGATTATCAACACTATCATTAACTGTGATCAAAGCATTATTATAATCATGGCAGACAGACACAATGTCAAATGTCTCTGCAGCAGAAGCAGAAGTAGAAGCAACAGCAACAGCAGCAGCAGCAGCAGCATCAGAAAGCGGAATATTTACAGAGGGAATAATAGTAGACAAATCAGCTAAAATAGAATCAAGCCTAGCATTGGTGAATACACCCCACTTTCTGATAGTTTCAGTATTGTATTTTACACAGGGTAATTGTGGTAGCCCATGGCCCATTGCATTTTGGTCACTATGGGTAATATATTCTTCGACAGTATGAGGGACATGAGAGATTTCATCACTATCAACTTCATTAACATCATCATCATTAGCAGCGTTACGACCAGCGTCATCACTATATTTGAAAATTTTTCTAGGAGGTGACATGTTATCAGCTAATATTTGAGCACTATGATGAAGACCTGCTTTTTAGGATGTTTGATATATGTGATAGACCCGTAACCATATTATTCTGGATTCTAACCAGTTCTCCACTGGCTGCATGCAGGGCACAGATGTCAGAAGTCAGAATACCTCTATATAATAGATCTGATTTACACTCAGCCAGAACAGTATTTAATAAGTTGTTGTTTTGTTTTTCTAATTCGGCTATTTTACTATTCAAAGACTCATATTGTTCTTTGTTATCCCTCTGTATTTCTGCTAATTTACTGTTCACCATGCATTCGAATTTATCAAATCGGTTGCCAATATCAACCCCACCCCCTAATGACAAATCCTCAGTGACACAACAGTCAACCACACTTTGTGTACGTAATTGATCAGGATGAATTGCCTGTCGTTGTGAGGATAGCAACATATCCTCGAGGTCGCTCCAGACGAGTAATTCTAATTGTTCTGAAGAACCAGGCTGTTCATTATCCTCCCCCACACACGTTTGTGTTGCAGGGAGTGTGTCAGAGGTTTTCTCCTCAAAATCAACAAGTGAATCAAAACAATCCAGCTTAGGATAACCACATGGTACACTCAAATTCTCCCCCCATTCACTGTATGGTTCCCGCTCACCCTGCTGAATGTCCTCTTCTTCTTGAGAAATATCTGTCACAAGCTTTGCGGTCGGCTGTCTCTGCGCTGCTAATAACGACTTCAATTGATCCACGACAGCACACACGTCCTCTGCCTCTTCACGTCGAATCGTCTCGGTAACCGAAGCCAACACAACTGCATCCAATGTTGAGTCAATGTTGCCCTCATTAATTACCGGTCTGATGCATGACATTAGGAGAAAAAAAAAAAAAACTTAGTACATACATAAAAAAATAAATAATCGTAGATACAGATAGAATACCGTAATCTTATACATACCTTGTATGCACTTGAACCCTATGGCGCCCCTTCTCTTCCTTTTGCCTCTTTTTTACAGGGCCCGATTGAAGTCTATTTGGTCTTTTAAGCCTGCTCTTTGGTTCCTCAAAGTCCGAATCTTCTTCTAGACACACACACACAAACACTTTAGTATTTAGGTATAATAATCATATGTATTAATCATCAAAGTATTATTTTAACATCTACATTTTATCATGTACATACCTTTTGAAAGTTGGTTTAGGGGTTGTAAGATCCCCCTCCGCTGAAAAGGTGTTCCCCAGTAGCTGGTTGAAGGCACTAGATGTAAAAAAAAAAAAAAACAACAGAACAAAAATAAATAAAAACAACATACACTTAGTCTAAAACAAAATAAAAAAAAATAGTTCTATATAATGAAGAAAATACAAAACAAGTATAATGAATTAAATACCTTCATTATCACCAGGTTGAAAGTTTTCAATACCTCTGTCGTGGCGGTTGCTACCACTGGCCATGTAACCTAACAAATAAAACTGTTAAGAACAACATTTTTACTATAAAAAACAAACAGGTATTATTGGAAGAAAAAATAACTGTGGTAGATAAAAAAATGGGTATACTTACAGGGGAAAGACGCCATTGGTAGAAATTACCCCGAGATGTGAAAATGCAAGAAATGCGTTAGGAGAAAGCGTCCTCTTCAAAAAGGTGATGAAGTTTGGTAAACCCTACCTCAGCTGAATGGTGACTATATATACAGTAAGAGTAGGTAAAACACACCTACTATGAAGGTGGAGTTAATGACATCCCAAACATATGGTTACAGGCTCCATGTTGATATAGCCTGCAAACAGTAGCAACCACCACATCATCAAAAGACATAAACATTTTTGACCACAGCAGCCTAGGGTTTGTTTGATCTGTTATGGGTACTGTAATAAAAGGCACCTCTTAGATACAACTGACTTTTTTTTTTTTTAACTGAATCAGGCTCCACAGGAGGGGGTCTTCTTTTGTTATGGAGCAACTGATAACACCTTAGGGATCCAACTGACTTTTTTTATCTGAATCAGGATCATCAGTATGGGTCTTCTGAGGCAAAAGCAAACAGGCAAAAAACATTTGGTCACAGGAGCCAGGGGTTTGTTTGAACT
Source organism: Sebastes umbrosus (assembly GCF_015220745.1). Classification (NCBI taxonomy): domain Eukaryota; kingdom Metazoa; phylum Chordata; class Actinopteri; order Perciformes; family Sebastidae; genus Sebastes; species Sebastes umbrosus. The sequence goes on from NC_051290.1 coordinate 16,484,517, forward strand.
TTTAAATGGTACTGTCATAAAGACACATATTGGGATACAACTGTATTTTTTAACTGAATCTGGATCCACAGGATGGGGTCTTCTTTTGTTTTGGAGCAACTGATAACACCTACATCAGACACCCTTGGTCAGTTACCAATAATTAACAACAGCCCTAGGGTTACCAACAAGATCACCAGGGTCACCAGTGTGCACGTGCTTCCCCACACACACACACACACACACACAGCCAAATTACACGCACGCACACACACACGCACGCACATGCACGCACGTGCACGCGCATTTCACATGCACGCGCAAACGTACCATTCTATTACTACTAATGTTGGTTTAAGGCAGTAATCATATGACTCATAAATATAACCACGGCACTGATGCAGCAAATTTGAACCTTACATTACTTATTATATTCACATAAATTGTACTCAAGACAAGATATACCTGAGGCATTAGGTATTTTGTTTAGGGAGTACAATCTGATAATAAAATGTAGGCCTTTTTTTTGCTGCAACACAACATTTTATCTATTGTAGACAAAGTTGCCCACAACATAGACACATTTTTAAGAGGAACCAAATTATGAGAAAATAATGTCCTGTTAGCAGCAGCTATTGATGCCAACACAGGCAGGTGGAGCTGTTGGCTCTCAGGTGAGCTCTAATGTCACAGTGAAACAGCTGGCTTTAACTTCACAAGGTGAAGGTGTTTAATGGTAGATTAATGTTGTTGCACATAGCCATGATTCTGTTAACTGATCTTTTTTTAGTAGATTATACTGTCTGTTCTTTTTATAGTAAATACCATAAAAGTGTAAGTTCATTAGGGAGGCTCACTGTGTCTCCATCTTACACCTGCTTATCTTTGTATTACCTACAGGAAACATCATCAAATAGTTCATCAGGACAGCAGACTGGAGGAAAAGCAGTCGGAGCTCTAGAGTCTCAGGTAAGGTCTAACAGTGTCTCCCAGATAAGATGCTTACTTTCCTTTGAGTTTCATAGAGGTGGTAATGATTACGCACTCAGAATAATGTTCAATAGGGCTGCATCTTTCAAATTAATCCCATTATTAATTGTTATTAACTGATCTGCCTTTACTTTTGTCCATTAATGGATTCTTTTAAAATCTATAAAATGACAGTAAACAGTGCAAAATGTCCATAACAAGTTCCTAAAGCCCAAAGTGACGTCTTCAAGATGCCTGTTTTATTTGACCTACAGTCCAAACCCAATGATATTCAGTTAGAAAACAGAGAAATCCAGCAAATATACACATTTGGGAAGCTGGAACTACATAATGTTTGGGCATTTGCTTAAAAAAATGACTTAAACTATTTACTGATTATCAAAATTGTTGGGTTAATTCAATCATTAGATCATCTAATCAATTAACTGACTCCAGTTGAGAATGTTACTATATGATGCTAGTGTAAAATTAAATTATAGCAAATGACGAGGCAGGGTTTGATAGTTTGTACATATCTTTAATGCCTTTAATGGAAGCAGTTTTCATCTACATACCTGATCTCCAATATGCTGTGATTTATCACCCACTTAAGATAACAATAAAGTATCATAGATAATGATATGAATGTTATAGCACAGACAGATCTTTTTGTCATGGATAGAGTGTTGGAAAGGGGGAGAGAGAGAAATGACATGCGGAAAGGACCACAGGCCGGATTCGAACCCAGGTCCACTGCTGCTAGGACTGAGCCTTGGCCATACATGGGCGCTCGCTCTACCGACTCCGCAAAAGCTGGGGAACGATAGTCTGGATGGGTGGGGGAAGAAGGTGGAAAAAGGGGGAGAAAGGGGGGAGAGGAAAAGAGGAGGAAAAGAAAGAGAAAGAGAGAAGAAAACACAATTCTGTAGCTCTTATTTTCACCCACATGGTGTTTTGAAGTCTTTATACACCATAGTATTTTTGTTAAAGAATAAAAACATTATTTTTTGTGCTTTTCGGGGGGAACAATACATGTCCACTTGAGAGGCAGTTCGAATCTCGTCTCCGGCAGGGTCGAAGTTTATAATATGCAGTAAAAAATAGTTTGTGTTGCTCGTGTAAACTTGAATTGACTCAAGATATAATTTTAATGCAAGACTTGTGCACTGCAACTAATACATTAATATTGAAAATCGTTCAGGTTTCCTTATACAGTCATATAACTGGTGGATTACTACAGATAACAAATATACAAAACATTATCATCATCCATGATGATGTTTTGCATTATTATTATTGCATACATCCTCCTTATGACTGATTAATGAACTGTTAGGCAAGATAGGTCAAAATGTTAGTAGAATAAATTATAATGTACTGGAGAATAGTTGAGCAATATTGGGATGGACTTGCTGTGTGTAATTAATTAAAAAAATAACCATAGGAATACACATGAATTGAGACAGTAATGATATTAAAGCTTTAACTTTATTGTCTTTGGGCCTGGAACACGTGAAACAACAAGAACAAATAATTTGAAGAAGATAATACTATTCTTAATGTTTGTCATTGGGTCTGATTCCCTGCAACATCAGACAGAATGATTTACAGCACACAGATTCACCAGAAACTCCTTCAGCTCAGACTCCAGCGGGGCCTCCGGCAGTGACCAGCCCACTGTAGATTGCTGGGCCCTCTGTCAACGTCCAGCAGGTTTTGCTACAGGGCCACAATTGTGCTTCCCTTATAAAGAAACATGAAAAGAACAACAGAGACTGAATATTTATTCACACAACAGGCTTATGTGAGTAATTAATGAAATGAAAACAACAACATTGTCTTATTCTTTTTGGACTAAGCATGGTATTCCAAATTACAGATATTACTAACCTGCTGGTTGCTGAGAGTCATGGAGGTCTATGTCCTCAGTTCTACCAGGTGCTCTGCAAGGCTGTCAACCCGATCCATACCTGGCATACCATGCCCGTCCCCTAAACATACAATTTGTCATCAGTAAGCAAATAAACAGGATAAACTGCTGTGAAATTACACTACATGTAACATATAATGTCTTAATGTCCGTATGCTGTCTGTTGTATGTTAAATAGATTCGACCCAACTGTTACTATTGCTTTATTGTGAGGTTTATGTAAACATTACTTACCAACTGTATTTCTGCCACCTGAGACACCAGGTGAGGATTCAGACTGGACTGCAGGCTGAGCTTCTGGGGCAGAGGATGCAGGATGACTGACAGCCTGGAGAAGTCAAAACAGACATTGAAATAAAACTTATATGTAGAAACAATTTCACACATATGATAATTATGTTTCTTTTACCTTGAAAAACCTTGCAAACTACAGTCATGTTTATATAACTTTAGTATGAACATTTAATATAACGTTTATGATCATATAATCATTAATCATGAACATTAATATAACACAGCAGTTATCTGACAGTTACCTGTCTGAGCTAAAAACAGTGATTGTGATAGTAAACTTTGTTTCACAACGTTAAGAAGCTAACACAGTAGCAGTCATACTGTATATGTATATATAGCTTTAGTATTAACATAACGTTTATGATCATATAATCATTAATATAACACCACAGTTATCTCACCTGTCTGAGCTAAAAGAAGGGACTGTGGTAGTCTTAGTTTAACAACGCTGAGGAGCTCATACAGTAGGAGTAACGTTACCTCTATGTAACTGTAACTGTAACTGTAACGTAGCCTCAGCATAATAATCAGAGCTCTAATTAGAGCTCTGAACAGATGATAAAGTGATTGGTAACTTATTCACCAAGTCTAGCTAACATAATTAAAGCCAGGCTGGCTTAGACAGAGTAACATTACAAACCTATTCATTGATTTCACAGCGACTCTTAATCAGCCCACATTAAAAAACGCCAGAAAGCTAAAACACGTTTAATCCGTATTGTCTAAGAGAACCCAATATCACTGTTACGTAATGTTAATAATGACATTTACCTGTCTTTAACTGAATAGCCGTTTCTGCGACGACGGTGGTGAATAGTTCAAAAGTCCCTCCTCCGCATCGCGTCCGCTGGGACGGCTGTGATTGGCTATTCAAAAATGGATGACGTGGCGGAGATCAGCCACACGATTCGTTACCTGAAAATGGAATCCAGAGCTCCGATTGGCTGTATCCACGGTGAAAACGGATGACGTCGGCAGTGAAAATGGAAAGCCGCCACATGATTTGTCGAGAGAAAATGGAAATCCTGGAAGCTGATTCGTCGGCAGACCCACTCTATCCCTCTCCCGAAATCGACAACATCTTTTGATATTTTTTTACCAACACAGACTACTACAGTACTACAGTAGGATTTTAAAAGATATGGGTTCTAAATATGATTATAAAACATGTTACTCAATAATTTCCATTTAAACATGTACTGAAAATATTATGTATGGACCCATCAATATAACAGTCTACAATCAAATTTTTATGCTATTAATTACAATAATAACCTGAAGTTGGCTACGTCATGAATGGACGTCGCTGGCTGCATCGGGCAAAGTTGTGTGCTGTCAAGGTTAAATAGATTTGAACTAATTATTATATTTATTACAATTTTAACTAATATAGAACATACTGGAGAACCCATCTCATCCCCTCTATGAGGAGATTAATGGGTTAAGAAGTTCCTTCAGCCACCGTCTCATCCTTCCAAGGTGTTCTAAGGGGCGCTCCAACTCGTTGGTCTCTGACATTGTCTGTTTTTGCACTGTTTTTGTTAAACTTGTTCATGTGGATATACTGTTTGCACTACTGCTACTGTTCATTCAGTTTTTGTAATATGCTAATGCACACCAGTGCACATAACTTATAATGCACATATTTATTTACTTTTTAGAACATATAACTTTTACTAGTGTTCTTGTCGCTTGGGTATTTTTTACTCTTATCTATTGTATGCTGTGTCTTATTTTATGTACTTACTTCTTCTGTTAGAATCCGTGCTGCTGTGCAACTGCAATTTCCCCACGGGGATAAATAAAGTGCTATCCTATCCTATCCAATAGAATTGGCATTACAGTATCTTTAGATTATATCAACATAACATAAACAAATTACCTGACTGAAATCCCTGTCAAGGATCTGAATGAAGAGAATGCTTTTTGGGAGAGAGGTTCAAGCTGCAGAAATACAAGCAAGCAAATTGTAAGTACATTTATGTTGGCTATATTTTGAATAGTGTGTGTGTGCTTTGCTCACTTGCTCACTTCAGCAGTGGCTGTTTTAATAAAATGTAATATGCACAATTTAATAACATAATACCATTATTTTCCAATTTCTTTCATGACTATCACATGTCCGATCTATGTGTATATGGGCAGATGGTTTCTTTACTTCCTCGTCTTGTAATTTAGGAGAAAATTGAGCAGTGGGATGTTTTTTGATGGTATGGATCAGGTAGAGAGTGGGACCTGCAGCTCACGCTGCATTCTGTCCTGTCCTATATCTTGTGATATTTGAATGGAAAAACCTGTATTTACCTGTATAACCTCACTCTTGTAAATTGAAATATTGGATATTCTATGCTTCAGGGCGTGGCTACCTTGTGATTGACAGGTCATAACCACAGCGTTGTCCAGTTCGGGTATTGTGCGTTTTTACGTCTTAGAACTTTAACCCATTCTCAGTATGTTTTCAGTTCAGGAAAGTAAATTGTAACATTTTGGTCGCCTAAAAATGTCTTGTTCAGCGTTCGGCTGTACTTATGGTGCCTTCAAATGGGGCCATGTTTATTGTGTTCATGAGAAGAGTCCATATGAACGCCCCCCTCTTGTGGTATTCACGACCTCATAAGTGGAAAGTTTCTAAAAGCTCAGAGTTCAAGACTTGTGACGTGTTTGTTTGACGTTGTCAGAAATGGCGGAGTCCAATGTTTTGGTGCATAATAAGTGAATATATTGTAATTTTATTTGTGTATTATTTTTCTTCGCAATTTTATAATGTCTGAGGAAAATGTTGATATTCCAACTGCCTAATCTTTTTCCTCTGTCATTATGCCTTTGCATTTCCTGCATTATGTTACCTGCTTGCTAGCTTGATAAAATGTTAGCCTCTGTTGCTCCTGGATGCCAACATTAACGTTAATATTGCCGTTGTAAATCTGAGCTCAGGAGTTTCACTTGAAGGCACCAATAGCTCCACCCTCTCCTGTCACTCTGGTTCCAAAAAAACAAGATGGTAGTGGACAAAAACCAAGATGGCGACGGCCAAAATTCCGCACTCGAAGCCTCAAAACCGTAGTCCACAAACCAATGGGTTTACATTTTAGTCTATGCTCAAGATCCAGGGCCATTGGGAAACTACAGTATGTGCTGCTATTTTCTTCCTGAACAAACCTGAATAACTTTTGAGAATAAATGAAAGTAGTAATAGTAGTAAAAGTAAGTTTTAGGAAATAATAAGACGGGGTTTGATCATATCTTCAGTGCCTTTAATGGATGCATCTTCAATATAATGTGATACACTTTTTTATCCGCTTTAGATGTTCAAAACTTATAATAATATTTTATTGACATTTCTTGTATTCTGATCATCAATAAGACCTAGTCTTTTTTACTCAAGTTGTACAAACATACAGGTCAGCTCACAGAATATACATATGTATGATAATATAAATACATATAAATAAGAAAAGTGACTGGATAATCATACAGGGCATTATGTTCAATGTAAATGTTATTGGTTCTAAACTATGTTATTATAGCACAATAAGTTAACATTGTGTTTGAACATGGAGAAAGTTTTATGCGTGGTGTGTCTGATATACAAGGTTTCAATTGTCATTACTCTCATTTTTTACGCCATTAATTACATTGATAACTTGTTTTGTTTCAGTGGTCCAGATGCTTAAAGTTGTCTCATGGATGGGCTTTCTGGGACGTCAAACAGGGAAATAAGGAAAAGTTCTAGTAAAGGTCTGTGCTATCAAGAATAGAAAAGAATAGAATAGACGTGACTTTGCAATCGACACACATTATCAATGTGTGTGGTCATCGCAACTTTGAATTTAAAGGGAACATATCATGAAAAAGTTACTTTTTCAGTGCTTGTGCTATAGACCAGATACTTTTGGCTACCTGGAGTGCCTACCCACCCACAAACTGTGAAATAAGACAACCCAGTCAGTTTTTTGTGGGCAAAAGTGATTCAAAAAGCCATTCACATTTGGCTCATTAGCTTACAGTATACCACCCCCATCTGAGTATCTCTACCCATGGCTTGAGAAGTACCTTTGCAAAGGTACGCCATATATTTTTCGCAAGCCAATCAGAGCAGACAGGGCTTTTTCTGGAGTGGGGCTTAAAGAGACAGGTGCTAAAATAGAGTGTTTCAGACAGAGGGTGAATACAGGTATATTCAGACAGACAGTTTGAGAAAAATAATGTGTTTTTCGAACATTTAAGCATATAAATATGTTCTAGTAGAAATCTAAAATACAAGTATGAACCTGAAAATGAGCATGATATGTCCCCTTTAATATCTGGAAGTTCTTTCCGAGACATGTCATAGTTCTCTTGGATACTTAATGAGAACAAAGTTCTTTTTCATATCAGTAATATAAGTCTTATTTCACATGGACATAACCCCTGCACTATTGCTGGCTTGACAGTAGCCATGACAGCAGCACAAGGAAGGATGCCGTGATGAGACTGATCTTGTGGCTCACTCCACTTGAAACTTCTGTAATTGTTGAGAAAAGGAAACCAGACATTGCTTTAACAAATAAAAAACAAATCTGTAATATTTAAAATTTTTGATGAGGTAGTATTCAATATTGCTTACGTGTGCCATCCACAGAAATGGAGGTGGTGTCAATGTTGAAGGCTGTGATGTTCGAAGCTGCTCCAACCAAAACATCTCCGATCTGAGTGCCATTAGGAACAGATGTGGATGAAAATCCAAGGTCCACATTGTTGATGATTGAGCCATTACTGCAAGAGGAATTACCAAAAAATATTGTTTTACTCGTATGAATTTATGACCAATACTCTTAAAGGGACTATTTGTAACTTTGTACGCGCATAAATGTAGCGGGTCGTCACACATGCGCGCTCACATATGCGCGTTCGCGTGTGGCCGCTGCCTCTCCAACTCTGCCTGCCTGCCTTTGCTCAGAGAGCGCGCGCGTCCTCAGCTTGCTCCACCTCTAGACGTGAACGCGCGCTCACTCCTCACTGCAGAAGAGTTAGTTTAGCTCTGAGAATATCTAGTGAATGCACAGTGGACGTTTGTGCAGAAAAAAAATGCTGCAGCTCCTCCAGACCAACAGAGGTTTCCCGTGTCTTGTGAAGTGACGGAGCTCCTTAGCTAGTAACGTTACCCTTTCGTTACCGACCTGGTGCCGGTGTCTCCTCTGCTCTCTCCGGCTGCGGGAGGAGAGAGCAGGGAGACACGCTGCAGAGCCCCGCTGCTTCAGCCTGCACTTAGGCAGGAAAAGCCAACACTAGGATCAGATCTAAATCATGTTCATGGAGAGACCTTCGTCTGGTCAGCTAACATTACTGCCAAGCAGCTGAAATATAGAGTGATATTGTGGTTTTAGCTGACTTGTGTCGCCTCACTGTTTTGAGTGATGCTCGTTCAGGTATATTGAGAGCGAGCAAGCGCGAGCCCGACGCTGACTTTCGTTGATTTCACGGCCACAGGTGTTGCTGTTAAGAAGCATTTCTGAAAGTTACAAATAGTCCCTTTAAGATTCTATCATTATAACATTATCAAATTACCTGAAAGAAATCACCGTCAATGTGCGGAATGAAGTAAATGCTTCTTGGTAGAAAGGTTCAAGCTGCAGAAATACAAGCAAATCATTTGTAGTACATTTATTTTATTGGCTTGTGCTTCTTCACTTGTGCATTGTCTTTTTCATTGTGGTATTTAATTTACAATAACTAATGACACTATTCCAATTTCTTCAGTGACTGCAAAATAATTTATCCGTGTCCTATTTACTGTATATGGAAGGATGAGTTACATCATTTTTTTCTTTGAAAACTCAACACCAGGAATGAAATGCCATCCTCCAGTTTCCATTCACTGTGAAACGAGAAACAATCTAGCGTCTATTAGACAAAATACAAAAAATACTTTGAGGGATTTTATTTATACAATCTAGCTCCACCAAACTCTGTTGGGAAATTTAATATGTGAGTATTTTAGGTGAAAATCATAAAAAAGTGTTTACAAAGAAGAATGATGAATGCACATATGAAAAGATAAGATGGCATATTGCAGAAATACTGTGAAATTATAGATATTAAGTCAAATGTTTCCAATTAATTAAAATGCATAGATTTTGTTAGGCTTCACTCTAAGATAGTGACTTACCGTCGACTTTATTATTGAGGCTCGACTTATAAACGCTGCAGATGATGGATTCTGCAAGTCACTTGTAAATGTCTCTCCAGCAGATCTGAAAATCAATCGCCTTGTTGTGACTGCCTCAGCAGTTGTCGTTACTGATGTGGTGGTTGTAGTAGTTGTTGTGGTTGTAGTTGTAGTTGCAGCAGTTGTAGTTGTATTTGCAGCACTGGTAGCTGTAGTTGCAGCACTGGTAGCTGTATTTGCAGCACTGGTAGCTGTAGTTGCAGCAGTTGTAGCTGTAGTTGCAGCACTGGTAGTTGTATTTGCAGCAGGTGAGATTGTAGTAGTTGTAGTATTTAAAGAGGGTGCTACAGTTGTGACGTTTCTTTCTGTAAAAAACAGATATGGAACAATATGAAGAAATATGGGAAAAATAATTATGGTAGTCAAAGGACCTTCTTTTGAACAAACATACACATCACAACATAAGTCTATATATGGCAAGTCACAGCTTAAGTAGACATGCTAATGTTTGTCACAGTGGACTTCATGGTAATTGTGATTGTGTATGCTCTTTGTCGACCCAGCAATTTGTCTAAAATGGACCAGGAAAGAAATCCATGATAAATTTTGATAGTAAGGTCAGTCATGGAAATGGCAGTGAAAGAGGATGATTTAAACCCCATCCTTAATTGGAGTAGAACATGAAATTAGGATGGTTATTTTCAGATGAAATTCTGGAGTATATCAGAATTCATGCAGTAGTTTAGTAGTTTACTGTGGTTCACCAAAAATAAAAATGAATACACACGCACTCACAGACCGTGATAGATCAATTACAAATAACACTGGGTATATTTTCCTGCTCTAGCAACCACTGGAGTGAAATGTAGGGCTAGTGTTTACTTACGAATTGCTTCAATGGTGTTGGTATCAATTGTGAGGTTAAAGGTATTGTTGGGGTTAGACACAGCGTTGACTAAGGTTTCTGCAACAACATTGGCCTGTGGGATTTCTTCAGGTGAAGCCGTTTGATTGAACTCAATCCCGACCTCTGCTAGAGTATTTTCTATTCGTGTTCTGGCCACAGCTCGTCTGCATCATAAAAGCACACATCTTGATCAAATTATATTAACCATGACAACTTATGCATATGTATAATTATTAATATTATTTTGTCCTTATTAGGTTTCAAAATTATAATATTGATGTCCAGAACCCAGAAAGTAAAACAAAGTCAGTTGGACTCTCAAAATTTTAAATATTACCTGAACTCTATAACAAAAGTGCGGATGAAAAGAAAACCAAATTGGGTCCTGTAGATGACATCATACTGTGGGAATGAAGCAAAAAAAATATATATATAAATGAAATAAAGATACAGTATTCTCCAAATGATATGAGAAAATGCAAACTCACTCTGTACACAGAAAAATAATGAGAATGAGTACTAACCACTGCTACAACTTGTGCTTCAAGAGTCTTGAATTCTCTACTGTTTTTATCAGCGAGTTCTTCTACAAATGGTTGTACCAAGGTTGCTCGGAGAACCACAACTGGTGGGGGAGCTGCAGTAGTAGTAGTGACAGTAGTTGTTGTTGAACCTTCAGTTGTAGTTGACGCACCATTTGTTGGGATCGCAGTGGTGGGGGCCGCAGTTGTTGGGGCTGCAGTTGTGGGAGCTGCAGTTGTGGGGGCTGCAGTTGTTGGGGCTGCAGTTGTGGGAGCTGCAGTTGTTGGGGCTGCAGTTGTTGGGGCTGCAGTTGTTGGGGCTGCAGTTGTGGGGGCCACAGTTGTTGGGGCTGCAGTGGTGGGAGCTGCAGTTGTGGGAGGGGCAGTGGTGGGAGCTACGTTTGTTGGGGCTGCAGTTGTGGGGGCTGCAGTGGTGGGATTAGCAGTTGTGGGAGAGGCAGTTGTTGGGGCTGCAGTTGTGGGAGCCGCAGTTGTTGGAGCTGCAGTTGTTGGGGCTGCAGTTGTGGGGGCCGCAGTTGTTGGGGCTGCAGTGGTGGGAGCTGCAGTTGTGGGAGCGGCAGTTGTTGGGGCTGCAGTTGTGGGGGCCACAGTTGTTGGGGCTGCAGTGGTGGGAGCTGCAGTTGTGGGAGCGGCAGTTGTGGGAGCGGCAGTGGTGGGAGCGGCAGTTGTTGGGGCTGCAGTTGTGGGAGCTGCAGTTGTTGGGGCTGCAGTTGTGGGAGCTGCAGTTGTGGGGGCTGCAGTTGTTGGGGCTGCAGTGGTGGGAGCTGCAGTTGTGGGAGCAGCAGTGGTGGGAGCGGCAGTTGTTGGGGCTGCAGTTGTGGGGGCTGCAGTTGTTGGGGGTGCAGTTGTTGGAGCTGCAGTTGTGGGGGCCGCAGTTGTTGGGGCTGCAGTTGTTGGGGCTTCAGTTGTGGGGGCTGCAGTTGTTGGAGCTGCAGTTGTGGGGGCTGCAGTTGTGGCATCCGCAGTTGTGGGAGCCGCAGTTGTGGGGGCCGCAGTTGTTGGGGCTGCAGTTGTTGGGGCTGCAGTTGTTGGGGCTGCAGTTGTGGGAGCTGCAGTTGTTGGGGGTGCAGTTGTTGGAGCTGCAGTTGTGGGGGCTGTAGTTGTTAGAGCTGCAGTTGTGGAGGCTTCAGTTGTTGGGGCTGCAGTTGTGGGGGCCGCAGTTGTTGGGGCCGCAGTTGTTGGGGCTGCCGTTGTGGGAGCTGCAGTTGTGGGAGCTGCAGTTATTGGGGCCGCAGTTGTTGGGGCTGCAGTTGTGGGGGCTGCAGTTGTTGGAGCTGCAGTTGTGGGGGCTGCAGTTGTGGGAGCCGCAGTTGTGGGAGCCGCAGTTGTTGGGGCCGCAGTTGTTGGGGCCGCAGTTGTTGGGGCTGCAGTTGTGGGAGCTGCAGTTGTGGGGGCTGCAGTTGTTGGGGCTGCAGTTGTGGGAGCTACAGTTGTTGGGGCTGCAGTTGTGGGAGCTACAGTTGTTGGGGCTGCAGTTGTGGGGATCGCAGTTGTTGGGGCTGCAGTTGTGGGAGCTGCAGTTGTTGGGGCTGCAGTTGTGGGGGCCGCAGTTGTTGGGGCTACAGTGGTGGTAGCTGCAGTTGTGGGAGCGGCAGTTGTTGGGGCTGCAGTTGTGGGAGCTGCAGTTGTGGGGGCTGCAGTGGTGGGATTAGCAGTTGTGGGAGAGGCAGTTGTTGGGGCTGCAGTTGTGGGAGCAGCAGTTGTTGGAGTTGCAGTTGTTGGGGCTGCAGTTGTGGGGGCCACAGTCGTTGGGGCTGCAGTGGTGGGAGCTACAGTTGTGGGAGCGGCAGTTGTTGGGGCTGCAGTTGTGGGGATCGCAGTTGTTGGGGCTGCAGTTGTCGGGGCTGCAGTTGTGGGAGCTGCAGTTGTGGGGGCTGCAGTTGTGGGAGCTGCAGTTGTTGGGGCTGCAGTGGTGGGAGCTGCAGTTGTGGGAGCCGCAGTTGTTGGGGCTGCAGTTGTGGGAGCTGCAGTTGTGGGAGCGGCAGTTGTTGGGGCTGCAGTTGTGGGGGCCACAGTTGTTGGGGCTGCAGTTGTGGGAGCTGCAGTTGTGGGGGCTGCAGTTGTGGGGGCTGCAGTGGTGGGATTAGCAGTTGTGGGAGAGGCAGTTGTTGGGGCTGCAGTTGTGGGAGCCGCAGTTGTTGGAGTTGCAGTTGTTGGGGCTGCAGTGGTGGGAGCTACAGTTGTGGGAGCAGCAGTTGTTGGGGCTGCAGTTGTGGGGATCGCAGTTGTTGGGGCTGCAGTTGTGGGAGCTGCAGTTGTGGGGGCTGCAGTTGTGGGAGCTGCAGTTGTGGGGGCTGCAGTTGTGGGAGCTGCAGTTGTTGGGGCTGCAGTGGTGGGAGCTGCAGTTGTGGGAGCGGCAGTTGTTGGGGCTGCAGTTGTGGGAGCTGCAGTTGTGGGAGCGGCAGTTGTTGGGGCTGCAGTTGTGGGGGCCACAGTTGTTGGGGCTGCAGTTGTGGGAGCTGCAGTTGTGGGAGCGGCAGTGGTGGTAACGGCAGTTATTGGGGCTGCAGTGGTGGGAGAGGCAGTTGTTGGAGCTGCAGTTGTTGGGGCTGCAGTTGTTGGGGCTGCAGTTGTGGGGGCTGCAGTTGTTGGGGCTGCAGTTGTGGGAGCTACAGTTGTTGGGGCTGCAGTTGTGGGGATCGCAGTTGTTGGGGCTGCAGTTGTGGGAGCTGCAGTTGTCGGGGCTGCAGTTGTGGGAGCTGCAGTTGTGGGGGCTGCAGTTGTGGGAGCTGCAGTTGTTGGGGCTGCAGTGGTGGGAGCTGCAGTTATGGGAGCGGCAGTTGTTGGGGCTGCAGTTGTGGGAGCTGCAGTTGTGGGAGCGGCAGTTGTTGGGGCTGCAGTTGTGGGGGCCACAGTTGTTGGGGCTGCAGTTGTGGGAGCTGCAGTTGTGGGGGCTGCAGTTGTGGGGGCTGCAGTGGTGGGATTAGCAGTTGTGGGAGAGGCAGTTGTTGGGGCTGCAGTTGTTGGAGCCGCAGTTGTTGGAGTTGCTGTTGTTGGGGCTGCAGTTGTGGGGGCCACAGTTGTTGGGGCTGCAGTGGTGGGAGCTACAATTGTGGGAGCGGCAGTTGTTGGGGCTGCAGTTGTAGGGGCTGCAGTTGTGGGAGCTGCAGTTGTGGGGGCTGCAGTTGTGGGAGCTGCAGTTGTTGGGGCTGCAGTGGTGGGAGCTGCAGTTGTGGGGGCTGCAGTTGTGGGAGCCGCAGTTGTGGGAGCCGCAGTTGTTGGGGCCGCAGTTGTTGGGGCTGCAGTTGTTGGGGCTGCAGTTGTGGGAGCTGCATTTGTGGGGGCTGCAGTTGTTGGAGCTCCAGTTGTTGGGGCTGCAGTTGTGGGAGCTACAGTTGTTGGGGCTGCAGTTGTGGGAGCTACAGTCGTTGGGGCTGCAGTTGTGGGGATCGCAGTTGTTGGGGCTGCAGTTGTGGGAGCTGCAGTTGTTGGGGCTGCAGTTGTGGGGGCTGCAGTTGTTGGGGGTGCAGTTGTTAGAGCTGCAGTTGTGGGGGCCGCATTTGTGAGGGCTGCAGTTGTTGGGGCTTCAGTTGTGGGGGCTGCAGTTGTTGGAGCTGCAGTTGTGGGGGCTGCAGTTGTGGGAGCCGCAGTTGTGGGAGCCGCAGTTGTTGGGGCCGCAGTTGTTGGGGCCGCAGTTGTGGGGGCTGCAGTTGTGGGGGCCACAGTTGTTGGGGCTGCAGTGGTGGGAGCTGCAGCTGTGGGAGCGGCAGTGGTGGGAGCTGCAGTTGTTGGGGCTGCAGTTGTGGGGGCCACAGTTGTTGGGGCTGCAGTGGTGGGAGCTGCAGTTGTGGGAGCGGCAGTGGTGGGAGCGGCAGTTGTTGGGGCTGCAGTTATGGGAGCTGCAGTTGTTGGGGCCGCAGTTGTTGGGGCTGCAGTTGTGATAGCTGCAGTTATTGGGGCTGCAGTTGTTGGGGCTGCAGTTGTGGGGGCCACAGTTGTTGAGGCTGCAGTGGTGGGAGCTGCAGTTGTGGGAGCGGCAGTGGTGGGAGCGGCAGTTGTTGGGGCTGCAGTTGTGGGAGCTGCATTTATTGGGGCTGCAGTTGTTAGGGCTGCAGTTGTGATAGCTGCAGTTGTGGGAATGGCAGTAGTGGGAGCGGCAGTTGTTGGGGCTGCAGTTGTTGGGGCCGCAGTTGTTTGGGCTGCAGTTGTGGGAGCTGCAGTTGTGGGAGTGGCAGTGGTGGGAGCGGCAGTTGTGGGAGCTCCAGTTGTTGGTGCCGCAGTTGTTGGGGCTGCAGTTGTGGGGTCTGCAGTTGTTGGGGCTGCAGTTGTGGGGGCCGCAGTTGTTGGGGCTGCAGGGGTGGGAGCTGCAGTTGTGGGAATGGCAGTGGTGGGAGCGGCAGTTATTGGGGCTGCAGTTGTGGGAGCGGCAGTGGTGGGAGGGGTAGTTGTGGGAGCTGCAGTTGTTGGTGCCGCAGTTGTTGAGGCTGCAGTTGTTGGGGCTGCAGTGGAGGGAGCTGTAGTTGTGGGAGCGGCAGTGGTGGGAGCGGGAGTTGTGGGAGCTGCAGTTGTCGGTGCCGCAGTTGTTGGGGCTGCAGTTGTGGGGGCTGCAGTTGTTGGGGCTGCAGTTGTGGGGGCCGCAGTTGTTGGGGCTGCAGTGGTGGGAGCTGCAGTTGTGGGAGCGGCAGTGGTGGGAGCGGCAGTTGTTGGGGCTGCAGTTGTGGGAGCTGCATTTATTGGGGCTGCAGTTGTTAGGGCTGCAGTTGTGATAGCTGCAGTTGTGGGAATGGCAGTAGTGGGAGCGGCAGTTGTTGGGGCTGCAGTTGTTGGGGCCGCAGTTGTTTGGGCTGCAGTTGTGGGAGCTGCAGTTGTGGGAGTGGCAGTGGTGGGAGCGGCAGTTGTGGGAGCTCCAGTTGTTGGTGCCGCAGTTGTTGGGGCTGCAGTTGTGGGGTCTGCAGTTGTTGGGGCTGCAGTTGTGGGGGCCGCAGTTGTTGGGGCTGCAGGGGTGGGAGCTGCGGTTGTGGGAATGGCAGTGGTGGGAGCGGCAGTTATTGGGGCTGCAGTTGTGGGAGCGGCAGTGGTGGGAGGGGTAGTTGTGGGAGCTGCAGTTGTTGGTGCCGCAGTTGTTGGGGCTGCAGTTGTTGGGGCTGCAGTGGAGGGAGCTGTAGTTGTGGGAGCGGCAGTGGTGGGAGCGGGAGTTGTGGGAGCTGCAGTTGTCGGTGCCGCAGTGGTTGGGGCTGCAGTTGTGGGGGCTGCAGTTGTTGGGGCTGCAGTTGTGGGGGCCGCAGTTGTTGGGGCTGCAGTGGTGGGAGCTGCAGTTGTGGGAATGGCAGTGGTGGGAGCGGCAGTTGTTGGGGCTGCAGTTGTGGGAGCGGCAGTGGTGGGAGCGGCAGTTGTGGGAGCTCCAGTTGTTGGTGCCGCAGTTGTTGGGGCTGCAGTTGTGGGGTCTGCAGTTGTTGGGGCTGCAGTTGTGGGGGCCGCAGTTGTGGGAGTGGCAGTGGTGGGAGCGGCAGTTGTTGGGGCTGCAGTTGTGGGGGCTGCAGTTGTTGGGGGTGCAGTTGTTGGAGCTGCAGTTGTGGGGGCCGCAGTTGTTGGGGCTGCAGTTGTTGGGGCTTCAGTTGTGGGGGCTGCAGTTGTTGGAGCTGCAGTTGTGGGGGCTGCAGTTGTGGCATCCGCAGTTGTGGGAGCCGCAGTTGTGGGGGCCGCAGTTGTTGGGGCTGCAGTTGTTGGGGCTGCAGTTGTTGGGGCTGCAGTTGTGGGAGCTGCAGTTGTTGGGGGTGCAGTTGTTGGAGCTGCAGTTGTGGGGGCTGTAGTTGTTAGAGCTGCAGTTGTGGAGGCTTCAGTTGTTGGGGCTGCAGTTGTTGGGGCTGCAGTTGTGGGGGCCGCAGTTGTTGGGGCCGCAGTTGTTGGGGCTGCCGTTGTGGGAGCTGCAGTTGTGGGAGCTGCAGTTATTGGGGCCGCAGTTGTTGGGGCTGCAGTTGTGGGGGCTGCAGTTGTTGGAGCTGCAGTTGTGGGGGCTGCAGTTGTGGGAGCCGCAGTTGTGGGAGCCGCAGTTGTGGGGGCCGCAGTTGTTGGGGCCGCAGTTGTTGGGGCTGCAGTTGTGGGAGCTGCATTTGTGGGGGCTGCAGTTGTTGGGGCTGCAGTTGTGGGAGCTACAGTTGTTGGGGCTGCAGTTGTGGGAGCTACAGTTGTTGGGGCTGCAGTTGTGGGGATCGCAGTTGTTGGGGCTGCAGTTGTGGGAGCTGCAGTTGTTGGGGCTGCAGTTGTGGGGGCCGCAGTTGTTGGGGCTACAGTGGTGGTAGCTGCAGTTGTGGGAGCGGCAGTTGTTGGGGCTGCAGTTGTGGGAGCTGCAGTTGTGGGGGCTGCAGTGGTGGGATTAGCAGTTGTGGGAGAGGCAGTTGTTGGGGCTGCAGTTGTGGGAGCAGCAGTTGTTGGAGTTGCAGTTGTTGGGGCTGCAGTTGTGGGGGCCACAGTCGTTGGGGCTGCAGTGGTGGGAGCTACAGTTGTGGGAGCGGCAGTTGTTGGGGCTGCAGTTGTGGGGATCGCAGTTGTTGGGGCTGCAGTTGTCGGGGCTGCAGTTGTGGGAGCTGCAGTTGTGGGGGCTGCAGTTGTGGGAGCTGCAGTTGTTGGGGCTGCCGTGGTGGGAGCTGCAGTTGTGGGAGCGGCAGTTGTTGGGGCTGCAGTTGTGGGAGCTGCAGTTGTGGGAGCGGCAGTTGTTGGGGCTGCAGTTGTGGGGGCCACAGTTGTTGGGGCTGCAGTTGTGGGAGCTGCAGTTGTGGGGGCTGCAGTTGTGGGGGCTGCAGTGGTGGGATTAGCAGTTGTGGGAGAGGCAGTTGTTGGGGCTGCAGTTGTGGGAGCCGCAGTTGTTGGAGTTGCAGTTGTTGGGGCTGCAGTGGTGGGAGCTACAGTTGTGGGAGCGGCAGTTGTTGGGGCTGCAGTTGTGGGGATCGCAGTTGTTGGGGCTGCAGTTGTGGGAGCTGCAGTTGTCGGGGCTGCAGTTGTGGGAGCTGCAGTTGTTGGGGCTGCAGTTGTGGGAGCTGCAGTTGTTGGGGCTGCAGTGGTGGGAGCTGCAGTTGTGGGAGCGGCAGTTGTTGGGGCTGCAGTTGTGGGAGCTGCAGTTGTGGGAGCGGCAGTTGTGGGGGCTGCAGTTGTGGGGGCCACAGTTGTTGGGGCTGCAGTTGTGGGAGCTGCAGTTGTGGGAGCGGCAGTGGTGGTAACGGCAGTTATTGGGGCTGCAGTGGTGGGAGAGGCAGTTGTTGGAGCTGCAGTTGTTGGGGCTGCAGTTGTTGGGGCTGCAGTTGTGGGGGCTGCAGTTGTTGGGGCTGCAGTTGTGGGAGCTACAGTTGTTGGGGCTGCAGTTGTGGGGATCGCAGTTGTTGGGGCTGCAGTTGTGGGAGCTGCAGTTGTCGGGGCTGCAGTTGTGGGAGCTGCAGTTGTGGGGGCTGCAGTTGTGGGAGCTGCAGTTGTTGGGGCTGCAGTGGTGGGAGCTGCAGTTATGGGAGCGGCAGTTGTTGGGGCTGCAGTTGTGGGAGCTGCAGTTGTGGGAGCAGCAGTTGTTGGGGCTGCAGTTGTGGGGGCCACAGTTGTTGGGGCTGCAGTTGTGGGAGCTGCAGTTGTGGGGGCTGCAGTTGTGGGGGCTGCAGTGGTGGGATTAGCAGTTGTGGGAGAGGCAGTTGTTGGGGCTGCAGTTGTTGGAGCCGCAGTTGTTGGAGTTGCTGTTGTTGGGGCTGCAGTTGTGGGGGCCACAGTTGTTGGGGCTGCAGTGGTGGGAGCTACAATTGTGGGAGCGGCAGTTGTTGGGGCTGCAGTTGTCGGGGCTGCAGTTGTGGGAGCTGCAGTTGTGGGGGCTGCAGTTGTGGGAGCTGCAGTTGTTGGGGCTGCAGTGGTGGGAGCTGCAGTTGTGGGGGCTGCAGTTGTGGGAGCCGCAGTTGTGGGAGCCGCAGTTGTTGGGGCCGCAGTTGTTGGGGCTGCAGTTGTTGGGGCTGCAGTTGTGGGAGCTGCATTTGTGGGGGCTGCAGTTGTTGGAGCTCCAGTTGTTGGGGCTGCAGTTGTGGGAGCTACAGTTGTTGGGGCTGCAGTTGTGGGAGCTACAGTCGTTGGGGCTGCAGTTGTGGGGATCGCAGTTGTTGGGGGCTGCAGTTGTGGGAGCTGCAGTTGTTGGGGCTGCAGTTGTGGGGGCTGCAGTTGTTGGGGGTGCAGTTGTTAGAGCTGCAGTTGTGGGGGCCGCATTTGTGAGGGCTGCAGTTGTTGGGGCTTCAGTTGTGGGAGCTGCAGTTGTTGGGGCTGCAGTTGTGGGGGCCACAGTTGTTGGGGCTGCAGTGGTGGGAGCTGCAGTTGTGGGAGCGGCAGTGGTGGGAGCGGCAGTTGTTGGGGCTGCAGTTATGGGAGCTGCAGTTGTTGGGGCCGCAGTTGTTGGGGCTGCAGTTGTGATAGCTGCAGTTATTGGGGCTGCAGTTGTTGGGGCTGCAGTTGTGGGGGCCACAGTTGTTGAGGCTGCAGTGGTGGGAGCTGCAGTTGTGGGAGCGGCAGTGGTGGGAGCGGCAGTTGTTGGGGCTGCAGTTGTGGGAGCTGCATTTATTGGGGCTGCAGTTGTTAGGGCTGCAGTTGTGATAGCTGCAGTTGTGGGAATGGCAGTAGTGGGAGCGGCAGTTGTTGGGGCTGCAGTTGTTGGGGCCGCAGTTGTTTGGGCTGCAGTTGTGGGAGCTGCAGTTGTGGGAGTGGCAGTGGTGGGAGCGGCAGTTGTGGGAGCTCCAGTTGTTGGTGCCGCAGTTGTTGGGGCTGCAGTTGTGGGGTCTGCAGTTGTTGGGGCTGCAGTTGTGGGGGCCGCAGTTGTTGGGGCTGCAGTGGTGGGAGCTGCAGTTGTGGGAATGGCAGTGGTGGGAGCGGCAGTTATTGGGGCTGCAGTTGTGGGAGCGGCAGTGGTGGGAGAGGTAGTAGTGGGAGCTGCAGTTGTTGGTGCCGCAGTTGTTGGGGCTGCAGTTGTTGGGGCTGCAGTGGAGGGAGCTGTAGTTGTGGGAGCGGCAGTGGTGGGAGCGGGAGTTGTGGGAGCTGCAGTTGTCGGTGCCGCAGTTGTTGGGGCTGCAGTTGTGGGGGCTGCAGTTGTGGGGGCTGCAGTTGTGGGGGCCGCAGTTGTTGGGGCTGCAGTGGTGGGAGCTGCAGTTGTGGGAGCGGCAGTGGTGGGAGCGGCAGTTGTTGGGGCTGCAGTTGTGGGAGCTGCATTTATTGGGGCTGCAGTTGTTAGGGCTGCAGTTGTGATAGCTGCAGTTGTGGGAATGGCAGTAGTGGGAGCGGCAGTTGTTGGGGCTGCAGTTGTTGGGGCCGCAGTTGTTTGGGCTGCAGTTGTGGGAGCTGCAGTTGTGGGAGTGGCAGTGGTGGGAGCGGCAGTTGTGGGAGCTCCAGTTGTTGGTGCCGCAGTTGTTGGGGCTGCAGTTGTGGGGTCTGCAGTTGTTGGGGCTGCAGTTGTGGGGGCCGCAGTTGTTGGGGCTGCAGGGGTGGGAGCTGCAGTTGTGGGAATGGCAGTGGTGGGAGCGGCAGTTATTGGGGCTGCAGTTGTGGGAGCGGCAGTGGTGGGAGGGGTAGTTGTGGGAGCTGCAGTTGTTGGTGCCGCAGTTGTTGGGGCTGCAGTTGTTGGGGCTGCAGTGGAGGGAGCTGTAGTTGTGGGAGCGGCAGTGGTGGGAGCGGCAGTTGTGGGAGCTGCAGTTGTCGGTGCCGCAGTTGTTGGGGCTGCAGTTGTGGGTGCTGCAGTTGTTGGGGCTGCAGTTGTTGGGGCCGCAGTTGTTGGGGCTGCAGTGGTGGGAGCTGCAGTTGTGGGAGTGGCAGTGGTGGGAGCGGCAGTTGTTGGGGCTGCAGTTGTGGGAGCGGCAGTGGTGGGAGGGGCAGTTGTGGGAGCTGCAGTTGTTGGTGCCGCAGTTGTTGGGGCTGCAGTTGTGGGGGCTGCAGTTGTTGGGGCTGCAGTTGTGGGGGCCGCAGTTGTTGCGGCTGCAGTGGTGGGAGCGCCAGTGGTGGGAGCGCCAGTGGTGGGAGCTGCAGTTGTGGGAGCGGCAGTGGTGGGAGCGGCAGTTGTTGGGGCTGCAGTTGTGGGAGCCGCAGTTGCTATTGTTGTTGTTGATGTTGTTGGTGTTGTTGCTGTAGCTAAAATGTAACAAACGAAAGGATTAACAAAACACAGGTTACTTTTTGCCTTCATTTTGCCTTCATTAACTAATTGTTATCTGAAGATGATACTTGACTCTGATGTGTCTTTATAAGAAATATATTATGAGGTGCAGACAAGAAAAAAGTTAGTATTGCAAGTACAAAGAACAAAAAAATATACCAGATATAAAAATACAAGTTGAAGAAGAAAACTGTTGATACTGAATATAGTGCAGAGTAACAGCTGTGATACACGACTATTAAAAAATTGAATATAGTGCAGAAGAGACTGTTAAAAGTGAGTATAGTTTATTATTATCTGTCCTGCATACCGTCCTCCTTTGTCCCCCCCCCAACCCCCTCCTCGAGGGATAAAGGATTTCCTGAGTCTGCCTGTGGAGCACTTCATGTTGTGTTTTGCCCTCCACCTTTTCCGTTATTTTCTATCAAGAACTTTCAAAGCCAATTGGTTTAACATCACTTACCAGCTTACCTATTATAATCAGGAAAATTGATATGATCCGTCCGACACCCATCCTGCTTTTCCTTTGATTCTAGAAATTCAAACAATACAGACACTTACTCACAGAAACAGCATGTCAAAACATTTTGCACTGCAGTTACTAATGACTAGAATTATTATTTTTTAAGTAGCACACAGTATCCAATCTGCAAATGACAGTATTCACTATAGCAGTATGTTTAGTCTTTATATCTCAAAGGATACAAAACATCCAAAGGGAGAGGATTTGATATATAATACAGTATGTGTACACCTCATAGTAATCCAGTTGGAGACTGAGGCAGGAAAAGCCAACACTAGGATCAGCAGTGATTCATGGAGAGATCTATGTCTGGTCAGCTAACATTACTGCCAAGCAGCTGAAATATAGAGTGATTTTGTGGTTTTAGCTGACGTGTGGTGCCTCACTGTTTTGAGCGAGGCTCGTTCATGTCTATTTAGAGCGAGCACAAGTGGGAGCCCGAGCAACAGGACGCTGACTTTCGTTGACTTAACGGCCACAGGTGTCGATGTTAACAAGCAATTTCTGATTCTTACAAACAGTCCCTTTAAATGTTTCTTTGAATAGAAAAAAAACATCCACTACTGCCATCCAACTGTTGATGGTGGGATGGAGACTTTTGATTTAACAGTGACACGATACAAAAAGCGCATCAATCACATGTATCACATTTTTATTGTTTTTATACTTTGTTGGCAACAGTTTGTTGGCTCAGTATAGTGGTAATACTCCTTTCTTTTGTCTATACTTCCTCTTCTTTTTTGTTTCCTGGTGCATTCCTTCTGAATGTTGAAAAGACATTGTGTGACACTAAGCTAAGTTAGGACAAACAAATAAATATAGATTTCTAGTAACATTGTAATGGAGCGTGGAAAAATACAAGAAAAAAATGTATACATGTATGTGTGTAAACAGCGGGTAAAATAAGTATTGAACACGTCACCATTTTTCTCATTAAATATATTTCCAAAGGTGCTATTGACATGAAATTTTCACCAGATGTTGGTAACAACCCGAGTAATCTATACATACAAAGAAACCAAAACAAATAAGTTCAGAAATTAAGTTATGTGTAATAATGTGAAATGACACAGGGAAAAAGTATTGAACACGCTTACTGATATTTATTTAATACTTTGTACAAAAGCCTTTGTTGGTAATGACAGCTTCAAGACGCCTCCTGTATGGAGAAACTAGTCGTATGCATTGCTCAGGTGTGATTTTGTCCCATTCTTCCACACAAACAGTCTTCAAATCTTGAAGGTTCCGTGGGCCTCTTCTATGAACTCTGATCTTCAGTTTTTTCCATAGATTTTCAATTGGATTCAAGTCAGGTGATTGGCTGGGCCATTCTAGCAGCTTTATTTTCTTTCTCTGAAACCAATTGAGAGTTTCCTTGGCTGTGTGTTTGGGATCATTGTCTTGCTGAAATGTACACCCTCGTTTCATCTTCATCATCCTGGTAGATGGCAGCAGATTTTTATCAAGAATGTCTCGGTAAATTTTTCCATTCATCCTTCCTTCAATTATGTGAAGTTTGCCAGTACCGTATGCTGAAAAGCAGCCCCACACCATGATGTTCCCACCTCCAAACTTCACTGTTGGTATGGTGTTTTTAGGGTGATGTGCAGTGCCATTTGTCCTCCAAACATGGTGTGTATTATGGCATCCAAAGAGTTAATTTTTGCTCTCATCTGACCAGACTATATTCTCCCAGTATTTCACAGGCTTGTCCAAATATTGTGCAGCAAACTTTAAACGAGCTTCAACATGCTTTTTCTTCAGCAATGGAGTCTTGCGTGGTGAGCGTGCATACAGGCCATGGCGGTTGAGTGCATAACTTATTGATTTCTTTGAAACAATTGAACCTGCTAATTCCAGGTCTTTCTGAAGCTCTCCACAAGTGGTCCTTGGCTCTTGGACAACTCTTCTGATAATTCTTTCGCTCCTCTGTCAGAAATCTTGCGAGGAGAACCTGGTCATGGCCAGTTAATGATGAAATTATGTTCTTTCCACTTCCGGATTATGGCCCCAACAGTGCTCACTGGAACATTCAGAAGTTTAGAAATGCGTCTGTAGCCAATGTCATCAGTATGTTTTGCAACAATAAGGTTGCGAAGGTCTTGAGAGAGCTCTTTGCTTTTACCCATCATGAGATGTTTCTTGTGTGACACCTTGGTAATAAGACACCTTTTTATAGGCCATCAGTTGGGACTGAAACAGTTGATATTAATTTGCACTGACAAGGAGTCAGATTAATTTCTAATTACTGATAGATTTCAGCTGTTGTTTTGGCTTTCCATGCCTTTTTGCACCTCCCTTTCTTCATGTGTTCAATACTTTTTCCCTGTGTCATTTCACATCATTACACATAACTTAATTTATGAACTTATTTGTTTTGGTTTCTTTGTATGTATAGATTACTTGGGTTGTTACCAACATCTGGTGAAAATTTCATGTCAATAGCGCCTTTGGAAATATATTTACTGAGAAAAATGGTGACGTGTTCAATACTTATTTTACCCGCTGTATATATATATATATATATTCAAACTCATTAAACTATTGTATATGATATTTTGAGTTATCGTAGTAAATATAAAAATGGATGATATAATACAGTTAAAGTACAAAACAGTAATATTCATATGGACACATAAAAAGAAAAACATCTTAGCTTTATTTCCTAATATTCTTCTGAGTAAGTGTCAATTTGTGACATCAAAATATTCCAGCATAAACTCACTATTTTTTAATAAATTGTGAATATCTACATATACTTTTCTTCCAACCTCAATGTCAATAGAAAAAAACGATTTTTATAATGACTATTTGCAGCACATTGCTGTAATAAAGACAAGTAAACTTCAGCTGCTTATACCGGGTTTCTGCAGGGTTCACCACATTAAATATAAGACTTTTTAAGACCTTTTAATACCACACAATGTACTGTAATAGCCTACCTGTTTCATGATTATACTGGCCAAGTATGGTATTAATATGGAAAACCAATAGGGAGGATACAGCCTAAAATTATGTATCATCAAATTTTTTCAGTACTTCCCAGCAGTATATAAGAATAATTATTAATGATATAATTAATTAAGTCAATGCAACCTGGACCTGGATAAGCAGCATAAAATGGATTGATGAATTAACCAACGTAAAATGCTGAATTTACTTACATTTATTGAAGCTTTTGCTTAAATTGACACGTCTGATGGTGCTGATTGAAACTCCTCAAAAAAACGTTTAATCTGCCTCCTGAACACACAATCCACTTTCGCAACAATCCCACTTTTAGTTCATAAGTCTGTGACATCTCCTGACAGCATCATATATAGACTTAAAATGTACTTACCCAAAATGAAAAGATATAAGATGAAAAGTCATGAATTCCTCCTTTATATCTGCTTTCAATGTTTTAAACTATTTCAGTATCTTTTTATCCAGTCCAGTTCACATCTGTGATATTGCAAACCTTTCACCATATGTGACAGTCTGCATCTATTAACGCCTTTATATTGCAACAGAATGAAGGCTAATGACGTGACTCATAGGTGATAACTTTTTCAGAAATGCTGGTACACCTTGACATGGAACAAAAACCTATCACAGGATACAGAATATCAGCTGTCAATCTGTCAGTTTCTTGGCTCAGTATCATGGCATACTTCCTTCTTTTGTCATGAGAAACAAGTTGCTGGTGCATTCCACCTATGTGAGTGTTTAAAGAAGTTCCACCAATGTGACAGTAAGTTAGGACAAACAAATAAATGTAGATTTCTAGTGACGTGGTAATAGAGCGGGAAGAATTACAAGAAAAGAGAAAAAAAAGAATTGCATATTGAAACATACTGAATAAATATTGTATATGATATTTGTAATTATCAGACTAAATATGTAAATAGATGATACAATACAGTTAAAGAACAAAACAATACTATTTATATTGACACATCAAAAGAAAAGCATTTCAGTTTTATTTTCTCATATTCTTCTGAAGTGTCAATTTGTGATATGTTCCAGTATGAAATCACTATATTTAATAACTTGTGAATATGTAGTTGTATTTCTTTCCAACGTTAATGTCAATAGAAACTGCAGCTGCTTATTCAGGGTTTCTGTAGGGTTCACCATGTTAAATGTCAAACTTTTAAAGACAATTTTAATGTGTAATGTACTTTAAAGGAACAGTGTGTAACATGTCAGGGGATCTATTAGCAGAAATGGAATATAATATTCAAAACTATGTTTTCATTAGTTTATACCTGAAACTAAGAATCATTGTGTTTGTGTTAGCTTAGAATGAGCCCCTTCGCCATGTTTCTACAGTAGCCCAGAACAGACAAACCAAAAACACTAGCTCTAGCCAGAGCCTTTCACATTTTTACCTTACCTGAAGGCCACCGTAGTTCTCCGACACGCTTGTGAAACTGCAGTATCGTGAGCCGTAGAGTGCAAAATCGTGGTACTGATAGCCATCTGACTTCCGTTGCTCCTAAAATTGTGTTATTATGGTAAGGATGGCCTCTGTGCGTGGCAAACAACGTTACCACGGTTTTGCTCTCGGCGGCTCGAGCTACCACAGTCTTGAAAGGGAGGATTGAGCGGAATCCTACACAATGTACCTTTAATACCTGCTATATGATTATACTGCCTAATTATTTGCTACTATATCACACTTTTTCAGTACTTCCCAAAATAATTCTTAATAATATAATTAATTAACGATACTTGTAGCCAAACATAGTAATTTAAAGCCCAACCAGTGTTTTTGTTTAATTCATAACTTCATTCAGCCAGTATGTGATAAGTTTGGATGAGAACGTGCTGGATAAGCAACATAAAATGGATTGATGGATAAACCCATGTAAAATGATGAATTTATTCAAGTTTTTTTAAGCTTTTGCTTAAATTGACACTTGCCTGAGTCACCTGCGTGAGTCCATCAGCTTCCTAGCTACTGTAGCTAGCAGTAGCAACAGTGCTTGCTACTGAGGCCTGTACTACGAAGCAGGATTTGGGGTTAGCGGGGTAATTTCATAACTGCAGTAACCTGACACTTCAGGGTTAACCCTGGGTTTTCTGTCCTACGACGGTGGTTCACCTCTTATCGGGGTAGATTACCATGGTAACATATGTTTCTCACCTAACCCACTCCGGAGCAGGTTATGTTCCAGATAAGAGAGCAACTGATATAAAAGCACCGCCTACTGATCAATCGGAGCTCAGTGCGCAGATCGTATGATATGATATTACAAAAATACAAGGAAGTTAAAGTCATAATCCAGGCTAAAAGCAACGCAGTTTAAACTGACAAATGCAGGAAGGAAAGCTGAATGTATGCTGTTGGTGCTTACTGCTTTGAATAATTTTTTTTTATATATTTTTTTTTACTTGCTCTCAAATCCGTTTCACACCGCTGGAGACGGGGACGCAGCTGAAAGAAGGCTGAAATAGTCACATACGCCACGTCCTTGTCAAAGGCCATAATGAAGTGTAATCTAATCATCTTTTAAATTCTGAAAGCTGTTTATAATATCATTGCCCCATCTAGATGACTATATCTGACTTTTGAGTGTTCCGTTAAATCAATAAGAATGTTAATTTACGCATTCACACATCGTCAATTTAATCTTTTGCCAGCTGTACCTCCTGCATTTGGCAGCTTCAGTTGTGTTAATTTTATTCTGGACTATGTGTTTAACTTCTATTTGTCTAATATTATAGTTTGCGCTTCCTTTGTAAAATGTGCCGCTCTGCTGACAGTAGATAATATTTATATAGATATATAGTAAAAGTGATAATAGATCATTTAAGTGTGTTTATTGTTGAAAGACACTCTACATCCTAAATATTATTATCTATGATACAGGTAAAAGGGGAAATGACAGAATGAAAAGAAAACCCACAGTTAACAGATACATTATTTTAACTAGATGGTGAATCATGAGACAAATAAAATATTAACATTGGTTGTGATGTTATACCTGAGTTAGCTCTGTTATTTGTCTCGGAATACTACAGGCATTTTGGAAAAAATAAATTCCCTCCTCCGCATCCACCTGATGGCTCTGAGTCTACATTTTAGGGGGGAGTTGTCATTGTCACTCCCTGCTGAGCTGAGCAAATATCAGCGTTGTACATATTGTACCTTCAATCTTTGTGAGTTGGCTGACTGAACAATAGTTACTGACTTATTTGAGATTTCTGCCTTTACGCCATTATATTGTACGTAGATTAACAAAATTTAGCTTGTGGTGCTAACAGCATTGAAATGTTGCAATTAAAGAATCAACATGTCTTTCGAAAAGGATTATTACTGTCATCCACAGAACAAGCTGACAACCGGGACTATTTCTTTGGTATAAAGTAGTCTTAATGGGAACTGTTCGTCAAGACCAGGTGGCAACCTCTGTGTCTGAGAAGTGAAGCCAATGCTGAAGTGCCTTAAACTTGCATTCTTTCTAATAGCCAGAAGGGGGCGACTCCTCTGATTGCAAAAAAAAGTCTGTAAATATAGAAGTCTATGAAAAATGAGCCTACTTCTCACTTGATTTATTACCTCAGTAAACATTGTAAACATGAGTTTATGGTCTTAATCGCTAAATTCAAGTCTTATTCAATACAGCATGATGTTCATTTAGTCAATTATGGTCCCATTTAGAGTACAATAGACAATAGGCTCTTTTCACAGCAGCCATTTTGACACGTTAGTGCAGGGTAAACACAGGTGTAATTCATTTTAATTATAATTATGAATAGAATAGAATAGAAAAGAAAGCTTTATTGTCATTGTATTAAATACAACGAGATTCAAAGTTACCACTTCTGGTCAGTGCTTTAAAAACAACTACTTGACAAGACGAGGCAGATAAAACATATAACAGGTAAAACACACATAGTTATAAAGTGAATAAAATAGGTAAAGTAGATGTAATAAATAAATATAAGCAGAAGTGTTACACCAGAAGTATAAAATATTTAATAAAAAATAGATGTAATGTAAACAGAGGTAATTGCACTTCTAAAATAGGTAGGGTAGATGTAATTAATAAAATTTAAACAAGTTGCACTTGAGGTGTATTTTGCGTCAAGGATATATTGCACAGATACTGTAAATGTGTCACATTCAGTGTATTAATATTGCACAGATTTATTTGTTGTTCAGTGGCCCCGTTCCATTTAGGTGGGCTAGGGCCCTGGTATTGTCACTGGAATTGCTGTGACACACTAAATAGAATGGGACAATAATTCATTTTGTCAATAACACCTGCGTTTACCCTGCAATGACATGTCAAAATGGCTGCTGTGAAAAGGGCCTATAAAGCAGGGTATGCTTTAGGGCGAGGATACCTTGTGATTGACAGGTTCTAACCACAGCGTTGTCCAGTTCGGGTATTGTCCATGTTTTCGTCTTAGAACTTTAACCCTTTCACAGTTTGTTTTAAGTTCATGAAAGTTAATTGTAATATTTCGGTCGCCTAAAAATGTCTTGTTCAGCGTTCGGTTGTACTTATGGTGCCTTCAAATGGGGTCGTGTTTACCGTGTTCACGAGAAGAGTCCATATGAACGCCCCCCTCTTGTGGTATTCACGACCTCGTAAGTGGAAAGTTTCTGAAAGCTCAGAAATTACGAATTGTGACGTGTTTTTTTAGACGTTGTCAGAAATGGCGGAGGCCACGGAAGTTAATTTTTTGGTGCATAATAAGTGAATATATTGTAATTTTAGTTGTGTATTGTTTTTTCTTCGTAATTTTATAATATGTCTGAGGAAAATGTTGATATTCCCAACTGCCTAATCTTTTTCCTCTGTCATTATGCCTTTGCATTTCCTGCATTATGTTACCTGCTTGCTAGCTTGCTAAAATGTTAGCCTCTGTTGCTTCTGGATGCCGACATTAACGTTAATATTGCCGTTGTAAATCTGAGCTCACGAATTTCACTTCAAGGTACCAATAGCTCCAGCCTCTCCTGTCACTCTGGTTCCAAAAAAACAAGATGGTAGTGGACAAAAAACCAAGATGGCGACGGCCAAAATTCCGCACTCGAAGCCTCAAAACCGTAGTCCACAAACCAATGGGTGACATCATGTGACTATGTTTACGTTTTAGTCTATGCTCAAGATCCAGGGCCATTGGGAAACTACAGTATGTGCTGCTATTTTCTTCCTGAACAAACCTGAATAACTTTTGAGAATAGATGAAAGTAGTAATAGTAGTAAAAGTAAGTTTTAGGAAATAATAAGACAGGGTTTGATCATATCTTCAGTACCTTTAATGGATGCATCTTCAATATAATGTGATACACTTTTTTTTTCTGCTTTAGATGGTAAAAACGTATAACAATATAGTATAGACATTTCTTGTATTCTGATCATCAATAAGACCTAGTCTTTTTTACTCAAGTTGTACAAACATACAGGTCAGCTCACAGAATACACATATGTATGATAATATAAATACATATAAATAAGAAAAGTGACTGGATAATCATGCAGGGCATTATGTTCAATATAAATGTTATTGTTTCTAAACTATGTTATTATAGCACAATAAGTTAAAATTGTGTTTGAACATGGAGAAAGCTTTATGTGTGGTGTGTCTGATAAACAAGGTTTCAATTGTCATTACTCTCATTTTTTACGCCATTAATTACATTGATAACTTGTTTTGTTTCAGTGGTCCAGATGCTTAAAGTTGTCTCATGGATGGGCTTTCTGGGACGTCAAACAGGGAAATAAGGAAAAGTTCTAGTAAAGGTCTGTGCTATCAAGAATAGAAAAGAATAGAATA
This sequence comes from Sebastes umbrosus, assembly GCF_015220745.1. Classification (NCBI taxonomy): domain Eukaryota; kingdom Metazoa; phylum Chordata; class Actinopteri; order Perciformes; family Sebastidae; genus Sebastes; species Sebastes umbrosus. Next base: position 16,514,680 of record NC_051290.1, read on the forward strand.
GACGTGACTTTGCAATCGACACACATTATCAATGTGTGTGGTCATCGCAACTTTGAATTTAAAGGGAACATATCATGAAAAAGTTACTTTTTCAGTGCTTGTGCTATAGACCAGATACTTTTGGCTACCTGGAGTGCCTACCCACCCACAAACTGTGAAATAAGACAACCCAGTCAGTTTTTTGTGGGCAAAAGTGATTCAAAAAGCCATTCACATTTGGCTCATTAGCTTACAGTATACCACCCCCATCTGAGTATCTCTACCCATGGCTTGAGAAGTACCTTTGCAAAGGTACGCCATATATTTTTCGCAAGCCAATCAGAGCAGACAGGGCTTTTTCTGGAGTGGGGCTTAAAGAGACAGGTGCTAAAATGGAGTGTTTCAGACAGAGGGTGAATACAGGTATATTCAGACAGACAGTTTGAGAAAAATAATGTGTTTTTCGAACATTTAAGCATATAAATATGTTCTAGTAGAAATCTAAAATACAAGTATGAACCTGAAAATGAGCATGATATGTCCCCTTTAATATCTGGAAGTTCTTTCCGAGACATGTCATAGTTCTCTTGGATACTTAATGAGAACAAAGTTCTTTTTCATATCAGTAATATAAGTCTTATTTCACATGGACATAACCCCTGCACTATTGCTGGCTTGACAGTAGCCATGACAGCAGCACAAGGAAGGATGCCGTGATGAGACTGATCTTGTGGCTTACTCCACTTGAAACTTCTGTAAATGTTGAGAAAAGGAAACCAGACATTGCTTTAACAAATAAAAAACAAATCTGTAATATTTAAAATTTTTGATGAGGTAGTATTCAATATTGCTTACGTGTGCCATCCACAGAAATGGAGGTGGTATCAATGTTGAAGGCTGTGATGTTCGAAGCTGCTCCAACCAAAACATCTCCAATCTGAGTGCCATTAGGAACAGATGTGGATGAAAATCGAAGGTCCACGTTGTTGATGATTGAGCCATTACTGCAAATGGAATTACCAAAAAATATTGTATTATTCGTATGAATATATGATATATAATATTCTTAAGATTCTATCATTATAACATTAACAAATTACCTGAAAAAAAGCACCATCAATGTGCGGAATGAAGGAAATGCTTCTTGGTAGAAAGGTTCAAGCTGCAGAAATACAAGCAAATCATTTGTAGTACATTTATTTTATTGGCTTGTGCTTCTTCACTTGTGCATTGTCTTTTTCATTGTGGTATTTAATTTACAATAACTAATGACACTATTCCAATTTCTTCAGTGACTGCAAAATAATTTATCTGTGTCCTATTTACTGTATATGGAAGGATGAGTTACATCGTTTTTTTTCTTTGAAAACTCAACACCAGGAATGAAATGCCATCCTCCAGTTTCCATTCACTGTGAAACGAGAAACAATCTAGCGTCTATTAGACAAAATACAAAAAATACTTTGAGGGATTTTATTTATACAATCTAGCTCCACCAAACTCTGATGGGAAATTTAATATGTGAGTATTTTGGGTGAAAATCATAATAAAGTGTTTACAAAGAAGAATGATGAATGCACATATGAAAAGATAAGATGGCATATTGCAGACATACTGTGAAATTATAGATATTAAGTAAAATGTTTCCAATTAATTAAAATGCATAGATTTTGTTAGACTTCACTCTAAGATAGTGACTTACCGTCGACTTTATTATTGAGGCTCGACTTATAAACGCTGCAGATGATGGATTCTGCAAGTCACTTGTAAATGTCTCTCCAGCAGATCTGAAAATCAATCGCCTTGTTGTGATTGCCTCAGCAGTTGTCGTTACTGATGTGGTGGTTGTAGTAGTTGTTGTGGTTGTAGTTGTAGTTGCAGCAGTTGTAGCTGTATTTGCAGCACTGGTAGCTGTAGTTGCAGTAGTTGTAGCTGTAGTTGCAGCACTGGTAGTTGTATTTGCAGCAGGTGAGATTGTAGTAGTTGTAGTATTTAAAGAGGGTGCTACAGTTGTGACGTTTCTTTCTGTAAAAAACAGATATGGAACAATATGAAGAAATATGGGAAAAATAATTATGGTAGTCAAAGGACCTTCTTTTGAACAAACATACACATCACAACATAAGTCTATATATGGCAAGTCACAGCTTAAGTAGACATGCTAATGTTTGTCACAGTGGACTTCATGGTAATTGTGATTGTGTATGCTCTTTGTCGACCCAGCAATTTGTCTAAAATGGATCAGGAAAGAAATCCATGATAAATTTTGATAGTAAGGTCAGTCATGGAAATGGCAGTGAAAGAGGATGATTTAAACCCCATCCTTAATTGGAGTAGAACATGAAATTAGGATGGTTATTTTCAGATGAAATTCTGGAGTATATCAGAATTCATGCAGTAGTTTAGTAGTTTACTGTGGTTCACCAAAAATAAAAATGAATACACACGCACTCACAGACCGTGATAGATCAATTACAAATAACACTGGGTATATTTTCCTGCTCTAGCAACCACTGGAGTGAAATGTAGGGCTAGTGTTTACTTACGAATTGCTTCAATGGTGTTGGCATCAATTGTGAGGTTAAAGGTATTGTTGGGGTTAGACACAGCGTTGACTAAGGTTTCTGCAACAACATTGGCCTGTGGGATTTCTTCAGGTGAAGCCGTTTGATTGAACTCAATCCCGACCTCTGCTAGAGTATTTTCTATTCGTGTTCTGGCCACAGCTCGTCTGCATCATAAAAGCACACATCTTGATCAAATTATATTAACCATGACAACTTATGCATATGTATAATTATTAATATTATTTTGTCCTTATTAGGTTTCAAAATTATAATATTGATGTCCAGAACCCAGAAAGTTAAACAAAGTCAGTTGGACTCTCAAAATTTTAAATGTTACCTGAACTCTATAACAAAAGTGCGGATGAAAAGAAAACCAAATTGGGTGCTGTAGATGACATCACACTGTGGGAATGAAGCAAAAAAAATATATATATAAATGAAATAAAGATACAGTATTCTCCAAATGATATGAGAAAATGCAAACTCACTCTGTACACAGAAAAATAATGAGAATGAGTACTAACCACTGATACAACTTGTGCTTCAAGAGTCTTGAATTCTCTACTGTTTTTATCAGCGAGTTCTTCTACAAATGGTTGTACCAAGGTTGCTCGGAGAACCACAACTGGTGGGGGAGCTGCAGTAGTAGTAGTGACAGTAGTTGTTGTTGAACCTTCAGTTGTAGTTGACGCACCATTTGTTGGGATCGCAGTGGTGGGGGCCGCAGTTGATGGGGCTGCAGTTGTGGGAGCTGCATTTGTGGGGGCTGCAGTTGTTGGGGCTGCAGTTGTGGGAGCTGCAGTTGTTGGGGCTGCAGTTGCTGGGGCTGCAGTTGTTGGGGCTGCAGTTGTGGGGGCCACAGTTGTTGGGGCTGCAGTGGTGGGAGCTGCAGTTGTGGGAGGGGCAGTGGTGGGAGCTACGTTTGTTGGGGCTGCAGTTGTGGGGGCTGCAGTGGTGGGATTAGCAGTTGTGGGAGAGGCAGTTGTTGGGGCTGCAGTTGTGGGAGCCGCAGTTGTTGGAGCTGCAGTTGTTGGGGCTGCAGTTGTGGGGGCTGCAGTTGTTGGGGCTGCAGTGGTGGGAGCTGCAGTTGTGGGAGCGGCAGTTGTTGGGGCTGCAGTTGTGGGGGCCACAGTTGTTGGGGCTGCAGTGGTGGGAGCTGCAGTTGTGGGAGCGGCAGTGGTGGGAGCGGCAGTTGTTGGGGCTGCAGTTGTGGGAGCTGCAGTTGTTGGGGCTGCAGTTGTGGGAGCTGCAGTTGTGGGGGCTGCAGTTGTTGGGGCTGGAGTGGTGGGAGCTGCAGTTGTGGGAGCAGCAGTGGTGGGAGCGGCAGTTGTTGGGGCTGCAGTTGTGGGGGCTGCAGTTGTTGGGGGTGCAGTTGTTGGAGCTGCAGTTGTGGGGGCCGCAGTTGTTGGGGCTGCAGTTGTTGGGGCTTCAGTTGTGGGGGCTGCAGTTGTTGGAGCTGCAGTTGTGGGGGCTGCAGTTGTGGCATCCGCAGTTGTGGGGGCCGCAGTTGTTGGGGCTGCAGTTGTTGGGGCTGCAGTTGTGGGAGCTGCAGTTGTTGGGGGTGCAGTTGTTGGAGCTGCAGTTGTGGGGGCTGTAGTTGTTAGAGCTGCAGTTGTGGAGGCTTCAGTTGTTGGGGCTGCAGTTGTTGGGGCTTCAGTTGTGGGGGCTACAGTTGTTGGAGCTGCAGTTGTGGGGGCTGCAGTTGTGGCATCCGCAGTTGTGGGAGCCGCAGTTGTTGGGGCTGCAGTTGTTGGGGCTGCAGTTGTGGGAGCTGCAGTTGTTGGGGGTGCAGTTGTTGGAGCTGCAGTTGTGGGGGCTGTAGTTGTTAGAGCTGCAGTTGTGGAGGCTTCAGTTGTTGGGGCTGCAGTTGTTGGGGCTGCAGTTGTGGGGGCCGCAGTTGTTGGGGCCGCAGTTGTTGGGGCTGCCGTTGTGGGAGCTGCAGTTGTGGGAGCTGCAGTTATTGGGGCCGCAGTTGTTGGGGCTGCAGTTGTGGGGGCTGCAGTTGTTGGAGCTGCAGTTGTGGGGGCTGCAGTTGTGGGAGCCACAGTTGTGGGAGCCGCAGTTGTTGGGGCCGCAGTTGTGGGGGCTGCAGTTGTTGGGGCTGCAGTTGTGGGAGCTGCATTTGTGGGGGCTGCAGTTGTTGGGGCTGCAGTTGTGGGAGCTACAGTTGTTGGGGCTGCAGTTGTGGGAGCTGCAGTTGTTGGGGCTGCAGTTGTGGGGATCGCAGTTGTTGGGGCTGCAGTTGTGGGAGCTGCAGTTGTTGGGGCTGCAGTTGTGGGGGCCGCAGTTGTTGGGGCTACAGTGGTGGTAGCTGCAGTTGTGGGAGCGGCAGTTGTTGGGGCTGCAGTTGTGGGAGCTGCAGTTGTGGGGGCTGCAGTTGTGGGGGCTGCAGTGGTGGGATTAGCAGTTGTGGGAGAGGCAGTTGTTGGGGCTGCAGTTGTGGGAGCCGCAGTTGTTGGAGTTGCAGTTGTTGGGGCTGCAGTTGTGGGGGCCACAGTTGTTGGGGCTGCAGTGGTGGGAGCTACAGTTGTGGGAGCGGCAGTTGTTGGGGCTGCAGTTGTGGGGATCGCAGTTGTTGGGGCTGCAGTTGTGGGAGCTGCAGTTGTCGGGGCTGCAGTTGTGGGAGCTGCAGTTGTGGGGGCTGCAGTTGTGGGAGCTGCAGTTGTTGGGGCTGCAGTGGTGGGAGCTGCAGTTGTTGGGGCTGCAGTTGTGGGAGCTGCAGTTGTGGGGGCTGCAGTTGTTGGGGCTGGAGTGGTGGGAGCTGCAGTTGTGGGAGCAGCAGTGGTGGGAGCGGCAGTTGTTGGGGCTGCAGTTGTGGGGGCTGCAGTTGTTGGGGGCGCAGTTGTGGGCGCTGCAGTTGTGGGGGCCGCAGTTGTTGGGGCTGCAGTTGTTGGGGCTTCAGTTGTGGGGGCTGCAGTTGTTGGAGCTGCAGTTGTGGGGGCTGCAGTTGTGGCATCCGCAGTTGTGGGGGCCGCAGTTGTTGGGGCTGCAGTTGTTGGGGCTGCAGTTGTGGGAGCTGCAGTTGTTGGGGGTGCAGTTGTTGGAGCTGCAGTTGTGGGGGCTGTAGTTGTTAGAGCTGCAGTTGTGGAGGCTTCAGTTGTTGGGGCTGCAGTTGTTGGGGCTTCAGTTGTGGGGGCTACAGTTGTTGGAGCTGCAGTTGTGGGGGCTGCAGTTGTGGCATCCGCAGTTGTGGGAGCCGCAGTTGTTGGGGCTGCAGTTGTTGGGGCTGCAGTTGTTGGGGCTGCAGTTGTGGGAGCTGCAGTTGTTGGAGCTGCAGTTGTGGAGGCTTCAGTTGTTGGGGCTGCAGTTGTTGGGGCTGCAGTTGTGGGGGCCGCAGTTGTTGGGGCCGCAGTTGTTAGGGCTGCCGTTGTGGGAGCTGCACTTGTTGGAGCTGTAGTTATTGGGGCCGCAGTTGTTGGGGCTGCAGTTGTGGGAGCTGCAGTTGTGGGGGCTGCAGTTGTGGGGGCTGCAGTTGTTGGGGCTGCAGTTGTGGGAGCTGCAGTTGTTGGGGCTGCAGTTGTGGGGGCTACAGTTGTTGGGGGTGCAGTTGTTGGAGCTGCAGTTGTGGGGGCCGCAGTTGTTGGGGCTGCAGTTGTGGGGGCCACAGTTGTTGGGGCTGCAGTGGTGGGAGCTGCAGTTGTGGGAGCGGCAGTGGTGGGAGCGGCAGTTGTTGGGGCTGCAGTTGTGGGAGCTGCAGTTGTTGGGGCTGCAGTTGTGGGAGCCGCAGTTGTGGGGGCTGCAGTGGTGGGAGAGGCAGTTGTTGGAGCTGCAGTTGTTGGGGCTGCAGTTGTGGGGGCTGCAGTTGTTGTGGCTGCAGTTGTTGGGGCTGCAGTTGTGGGAGCTGCAGTTGTTGGGGCTGCAGTTGTGGGGGCTTCAGTTGTTGGGGCTGCAGTTGTGGGAGCTGCAGTTGTGGGAGCGGCAGTTGTTGGGGCTGCAGTTGTGGGGGCCACAGTTGTTGGGGCTGCAGTGGTGGGAGCTGCAGTTGTGGGAGCGGCAGTGGTGGGAGCGGCAGTTGTTGGGGCTGCAGTTGTGGGAGCTGCAGTTGTTGGGGCTGCAGTTGTGGGAGCTGCAGTTGTCGGGGCTGCAGTTGTGGGGGCTGCAGTTGTTGGGGCTGCAGTTGTGGGAGCTGCAGTTGTTGGGGCTGCAGTTGTGGGGGCTACAGTTGTTGGGGGTGCAGTTGTTGGAGCTGCAGTTGTGGGGGCCGCAGTTGTTGGGGCTGCAGTTGTGGGGGCCACAGTTGTTGGGGCTGCAGTGGTGGGAGCTGCAGTTGTGGGAGCGGCAGTGGTGGGAGCGGCAGTTGTTGGGGCTGCAGTTGTGGGAGCTGCAGTTGTTGGTTCTGCAGTTGTGGGAGCCGCAGTTGTGGGGGCTGCAGTGGTGGGAGAGGCAGTTGTTGGAGCTGCAGTTGTTGGGGCTGCAGTTGTGGGGGCTGCAGTTGTTGGGGCTGCAGTTGTTGGGGCTGCAGTTGTGGGAGCTGCAGTTGTTGGGGCTGCAGTTGTGGGGGCTGCAGTTGTTGGGGCTGCAGTTGTGGGAGCTGCAGTTGTAGGAGCGGCAGTTGTTGGGGCTGCAGTTGTGGGGGCCACAGTTGTTGGGGCTGTAGTGGTGGGAGCTGCAGTTGTTGGGGCTGCAGTTGTGGGAGCTGCAGTTGTCGGGACTGCAGTTGTGGGAGCTGCAGTTGTTGGGGCTGCAGTTGTGGGGGCTGCAGTTGTGGGAGCTGCAGTTGTCGGGGCTGCAGTTGTGGGAGCTGCAGTTGTGGGGGCTGCAGTGGTGGGAGAGGCAGTTGTTGGAGCTGCAGTTGTTGAGGCTGCAGTTGTGGGGGCTGCAGTTATTGGGGCTGCAGTTGTTGGGGCTGCAGTTGTGGGGGCTGCAGTTGTTGGGGCTGCAGTTGTGGGGGCTGCAGTTGTTGGGGCTGCAGTTGTTGGGGCTGTAGTTGTGGGAGCTGCAGTTGTTGGGGCTGCAGTTGTGGGGGCTGCAGTTGTTGGGGCTGCAGTTGTGGGAGCTACAGTTGTTGGGGCTGCAGTTGTGGGGATCGCAGTTGTTGGGGCTGCAGTTGTGGGAGCTGCAGTTGTTGGGGCTGCAGTTGTGGGGGCCACAGTTGTTGGGGCTACAGTGGTGGGAGCTGCAGTTGTGGGAGCGGCAGTTGTTGGGGCTGCAGTTGTGGGAGCTGCAGTTGTGGGGGCTGCAGTTGTGGGGGCTGCAGTGGTGGGATTAGCAGTTGTGGGAGAGGCAGTTGTTGGGGCTGCAGTTGTGGGAGCCGCAGTTGTTTGAGCTGCAGTTGTGGGGGCTGCAGTTGTGGGGGCCTCAGTTGTCGGGGCCGCAGTGGTGGGAGCTGCAGTTGTGGGAGCGGTAGTTGTTGGGGCTGCAGTTGTTGGGGCTGCAGTTGTTGGAGCTGCAGTTGTTGGGGCTGCAGTAGTGGGAGCTGCAGTTGTTGGGGCCGCAGTTGTTGGGGCTGCAGTTGTGGGGGCTGCAGTTGTGATAGCTGCAGTTATTGGGGCTGCAGTTGTTGGAGCTGCAGTTGTGGGAGCTGCAGTTGTTGGTGTTGCAGTTTTGGGAGCTGTAGCTAAAAAGTAAAAAAAGAAAGGTTTAACAAAACACAGGTTACTTTTTACCTTCATTAACCAATCGTTATCTAAAGATGATACTTTACTCTTATGTGTCTTTATAAGAAATATAGGATGAGGTGCAGACAAGAATTCCAACTTAACTTAATGTTGTGTTTTACCCTCCACCTTTTAGATCAATTTCTATCAAGAACCTTCAAAGCCAATTGGTTTAACATCACTTACCAGCTTACCTATTATAATCAGGAAAATTGATATGATCCGTCCGACACCCATCCTGGTTTTCCTTTGATTTTAGAAATTCAAACAATACAGACACTTACTCACAGAAACAGCATGTCAAAACATTTTGCACTGCAGTTACTAATGACTAGAATTATTACTTTTTAAGTAGCACACAGTATCCAATCTGCAAATGACAGTATTCACTATAGTAGTATGTTTAGTCTTTATATCTCAAAGAATACAAAACATCCAAAGGGAGAGGATTTGATATATAATACAGTATGTGTACACCTCATAGTAATCCAGTTGGAGACTAAGGCAGGAAAAGCCAACACTAGGATAAGCAGTGATTCATGGAGAGATCTATGTCTGGTCAGCTAACATTACTGCCAAGCAGCTGAAATATAGAGTGATTTTGTGGTTTTAGCTGACGTGTGGTGCCTCACTGTTTTGAGCGAGGCTTGTTCATGTCTATTTAGAGCGAGCACAAGTGGGAGCCCGAGCAACAGGACGCTGACTTTCGTTGACTTAACAGCCACAGGTGTCGCTGTTAACAAGCAATTTCTGATTCTTATAAACAGTCCCTTTAAATGTTTCTTTGAATAGAAAGAAATCATCCACTACTGCCATCTAACTGTTGATGGTGGGGTGGAGACTTGTGATTTAACAGTGACACGATACAAAAAAGCGCATCAATCACATATATCACATTTTTATTGTTTTTATACTTATACTTATTTTATACCTATTTCTAAAACCTGAGTTTTAATAATAGGATGCTAGTGTATTTGTTTCTAAAACAGTGCAAAATTTTACCATGCTGCGGAAAGATAGGGCAGGCTACATGTGCCGTGTAAATGGAGATGGAAAAAAATAAATATATAGTTCTTCCGATTGGGGGAAAACTAGAATAACAGATAAAGAAAAACTTACAACAGGATTTCACAACATATGAAGAAAATAATCTTAATTTGACAATCACTTATTATCACTTTAAATATGTGATCCATCCATCTGCAACCGCTTATCCCGTTGGGGGTCGCGGGGGGCTGGAGCCGATCCCAGCCGACATTGGGCGAAGGCGGGGTACACCCTGGACAGGTCGCCAGTCCATCGCAGGGCTGACACATAGAGACAGACAACCATTCACCCTCACATTCACACCTACGGGCAATTTAGAGTCAACAATTAACCTAACCTGCATGTCTTTGGACTGTGGGAGGAAACCGGAGTACCCGGAGAAAACCCACGCTAACACGGGGAGAACATGCAAACTCCACACAGAAGGGCCGCAAGCCGGATTTGAACCTGCGACCCTCTAGCTGTGAGGCGCCAGTGCTAACCACTGCACCACCGTGCAGCCTAAATATGTGATAATATGTGAAATTTAGAATGAAACAGACATGCATGAACATTTCTTGAAGTTAGAACAGAGGTTAATGGGTTTGTTGGCAACAGTTTGTTGGCTCAGTATAGTGGTAATACTCCTTTCTTTTGTCTATACTTCCTCTTCTTTTTTGTTTCCTGGTGCATTCCTTCTGAATGTTGAAAGGACATTGTGTGACACCAAGCTAAGTTAGGACAAACAAATAAATATAGATTTCTTGTAACATTGTAATGGAGCGTGGAAAAATACAAGAAAAAATGTATATATGTATGTGTGTATATATATATATGTATATATACCATATATACATATATATATATTCAAACTCATTAAACTATTGTATATGATATTTGGAGTTATCATAGTAAATATAAAAATGGATGATATAATACATTTAAACAAAACAGTAATATTCATATGGACACATAAAAAGAAAAGCATCTTAGCTTTATTTCCTAATATTCTTCTGAGTAAGTGTCAATTTGTGACATCAAAATATTCCAGCATGAATTCACTATTTTTTAATAAATTGTGAATATCTACATGTACTTTTCTTCCAACCTCAATGTCAATAGAAAAAAACGATTTTTATAATGACTATTTGCAGCACATTGCTGTAATAAAGACAAGTAAACTTCAGCTGCTTATACTGGGTTTCTGCAGGGTTCACCACATTAAATATAAGACTTTTTAAGACCTTTTAATACCACATAATGTACTTTAATAGCCTACCTGTTTCATGATTATACTGGCCAAGTATGGTATTAATATGGGAAACCAATAGGGAGGATATAGCCTAAAATTATGTATCATCACATTTTTTCAGTACTTCCCAGCAGTATATAAGAATAATTATTAATGATATAATTAATTAAATCAAAGCGACCTGGACCTGGATAAGCAGCATAAAATGGATTGATGAATTAACCAACGTAAAATGCTGAATTTACTTACATTTATAGAAGTTTTTGCTTAAATTGACATGTCTGATGGTGCTGACTGAAACTCCTAAAAAAAACGTTTAACCTGCCTCCTGAGCACACAATCCACTTTCGCAACAATCCCACTTTTAGTTCATAAGTCTGTGATATCTCCTGACAGCATTATATATATACTTAAATTGTACTTACCCAAAATGACCCAAAATTATGAATTCCTCTTTTATATCTGCTTTCAATGTTTTAAACTATTTCAGTATCTTTTTATCCAGTCCAGTTCACATCTGTGATGTTGCAAACCTGTCACCATATGTGACAGTCTGCATCTATTAAGGCCTTTATACAGCAACAGAATGAAGGCTAATGACATGACTCATAGGTGACTATTTCAGAAATGTTGGTACACCTTGACATGGAACAAAAGTCATTCACAGGATGCAGAATATCTGCTGTCAGTTTCTTGGCTCAGTATCATGGCATACTCCCTTCTTTAGAAATAAGTTGCTGGTTCATTCCACCGATGTGAGTGTTGAAGGAAGTTCAACCAATGTGACAGTATGTTAGGACAAACAAATAAATGTAGATTTCTAGTGACGTGGTAATAGAGCGGGAAGAATTACAAGAAAAGAAAAGAATAATAATTGCATATTGAAACATACTGAATAAATATTGTATATGATATTTGTAATTATCAGACTAAATATGTAAATAGATGATACAATACAGCTAAAGAACAAAACAATACTATTTATATTGACACATCAAAAGAAAAGCATCTCAGTTGTATTTTCTCATATTCTTCTGAAGTGTCAATTTGTAATATGTTCCAGTATGAAATCACTATATTAAATAACTTGTGAATATGTAGTTGTTATTCTTTTCCAACGTTAATGTCAATAGAAACTGCAGCTGCTTATACAGGGTTTCTGTAGGGTTCACCATATTAAATGTAAGACTTTTAAAGACAATTTTAATGTTCAATGTACTTTAAAGGAAGTGTGTAACATGTCAGGGGATCTATTAGCAGAAATGGAATATAATATTCAAAACTATGTTTTCATTAGTTTATACCTGAAACTAAGAATCATTGTGTTTGTGTTAGCTTAGAATGAGCCCCTCCGCCATGTTTCTACAGTAGCCCACAACAGACAAACCAAAAACACTAGCTCTAGCCAGAGCCTTTCACATTTTTACCTTACCTGAAGGCCACCGTAGTTCTCCGACATGCTTGTGAAACTGCAGTAACGTGAGCCCTAAAGTGCAAAATTGTGGTACTGATAGCCATCTGACTTCCGTTGCTCCTAAAATTGTGTTATTATGGTAAGGATGGCCTCTGAGCGTGGCAAACAACGTTACCACGGTTTTGCTCTCGGCGGCTCGAGCTACCACAGTCTTGAAAGGGAGGAGTGAGCGGAATCCTACACAATGTACCTTTAATACCTGCTATATGATTATACTGCCTAATTATTTGCTACTATATCACACTTTTTCAGTACTTCCCAAAATAATTCTTAATAATATAATTAATTAATGATACTTGTAGCCAAACATAGTAATTTAAAGCCCAACCAGTGTTTTTGTTTAATTCATAACTTCATTCAGCCAGTATGTGATAAGTTTGGATGAGAACGTGCTGGATAAGCGATATAAAATGGATTGATGGATAAACTCATGTAAAATGATGAATTTATTCAAGTTTTTTAAGCTTTTGCTTAAATTGACACTTGCCTGTGAGTCCATCAGCTTCCTAGCTACTGTAGCTAGCAGTAGCAACAGTGCTTGCTACTGAGGCCTGTACTACGAAGCAGGATTTGGGGTTAGCGAGGTAATTTCATAACTGCAATAACCTGACACTTCAGGGTTAACCCTGGGTTTTCTGTCCTACGACGGTGGTTCACCTCTTATCGGGGTAGATTACCATGGTAACATATGTTTCTCACCTAACCCGCTCCGGAGCAGGTTATGTTCCAGATAAGAGATCAACTGATATAAAAGCACCGCCTACTGCTCAATTGGAGCTCAGTGCGCAGATCGTATGATATGATATTACAAAAATACAAGGAAGTTAAAGTCATAATCAAGGCTAAAAGCAACGCAGTTTAAACTGAAAAATGCAGGAAGGACAGCTGGCTGTATGCTGTTGGTGCTTACCGCTTTGAATAATTTTTTTTTATATATATTTTTTTACTTGCTCTCAAGTCCGTTTCACACCACTGGAGACGGGGACGCAGCTGAAAGAAGGCTGAAATAGCCACACACGCCACATCCTTGTCAAAGGCCATAATGAAGTGTAATCTAATCATCTTTTAAATTCTGAAAGCTGTTTATAATATCATTGCCCCATCTAGATGACTATATCTGACTTTTGAGTGTTCCGTTAAATCAATAAGAATGTTAATTTACGCATTCACACATCGTCAATTTAATCTTTTGCCAGCTGTACCTCCTGCATTTGGCAGGTTCAGTTGTGTTAATTTTAGTCTGGACTATGTGTTTAACTTCTATTTGTCTAATATTATAGTTTGCGCTTGTAAAATGTGCCGCTCTGCTGACAGTAGATAATATTTATATAGATATATAGTAAAAGTGATAATAGATCATTTAAGTGTGTTTATTGTTGAAAGACACTCTACATCCTAAATATTATTATCTATGATACAGGTAAAAGGGGAAATGACAGAATGAAAAGAAAACCCACAGTTAACAGATACATTATTTTAACTAGATGGTGAATCATGAGACAAATAAAAATATTAACATTGGTTGTGATGTTATACCTGAGTTAGCTCTGTTATTTGTCTCGGAATACTACAGGCATTTTGGAAAAAATAAATTCCCTCCTCCACATCCACCTGATGGCTCTGAGTCTACATTTTAGGGGGGAGTTGTCATTGTCACTCCCTGCTGAGCTGAGCAAATATCAGCGTTGTACATATTGTACCTTCAATCTTTGTGAGTTGGCTGACTGAACAATAGTTACTGACTTATTTGAGATTTCTGCCTTTACGCCATTATAGTGTACGTAGATTAACAAAATTTAGCTTGTGGTGCTAACAGCATTGAAATGTTGCAATTAAAGAATCAACATGTCTTTCGAAAAGGATTATTACTGTCATCCACAGAACAAGCTGACAACCGGGACTATTTCTTTGGTATAAAGTAGTCTTAATGGGAACTGTTCGTCAAGACCAGGCGGCAACCTCTGTGTCTGAGAAGTGAAGCCAATGCTGAAGTGCCTTAAACTTGCATTCTTTCTAATAGCCAGAAGGGGGTGACTCCTCTGATTGCAAAAAAAAGTCTGTAAATATAGAAGTCTATGAAAAATGAGCCTACTTCTCACTTGATTTATTACCTCAGTAAACATTGTAAACATGAGTTTATGGTCTTAATCGCTAAATTCAAGTCTTATTCAATACAGCATGATGTTCATTTAGTCAATTATGGTCCCATTTAGAGTACAATAGACAATAGGCCCTTTTCACAGCAGCCATTTTGACACGTTAGTGCAGGGTAAACACAGGTGTAATTCATTTTAATTATAATTATGAATAGAATAGAATAGAAAAGAAAGCTTTATGGTCATTGTATTAAATACAACGAGATTCAAAGTTGCCACTTCTGGTCAGTGCTTTAAAAACAAATACTTGACAAGACGAGGCAGATAAAACATATAACAGGTAAAACACACATAGTTATAAAGTGAATAAAATAGGTAAAGTAGATGTAATAAATAAATATAAGCAGAAGTGTTACACCAGAAGTATAAAATATTTAATAAAAAATAGATGTAATGTAAACAGAGGTAATTGCACTTCTAAAATAGGTAGGGTAGATGTAATAAATAAAATTTAAACAAGTTGCACTTGAGGTGTATTTTGCGTCAAGGATATATTGCACAGATAAATGTGTCACATTCAGTGTATTAATATTGCACAGATTTATTTTTTGTTCAGTGGCCCTGTTCCATTTAGGTGGGCTAGGGCCCTGGTATTGTCACTGGAATTGCTGTGACACACTAAATAGAATGGGACAATAATTCATTTTGTCAATAACACCTGCGTTTACCCTGCAATGACATGTCAAAATGGCTGCTGTGAAAAGGGCCTATAAAGCAGGGTATGCTTTAGGGCGAGGATACCTTGTGATTGACAGGTTCTAACCACAGCGTTGTCCAGTTCGGGTATTGTCCATGTTTTCGTCTTAGAACTTTAACCCTTTCACAGTTTGTTTTAAGTTCATGAAAGTTAATTGTAATATTTCGGTCGCCTAAAAATGTCTTGTTCAGCGTTCGGTTGTACTTATGGTGCCTTCAAATGGGGTCGTGTTTACCGTGTTCACGAGAAGAGTCCCTATGAACGCCCCCCTCTTGTGGTATTCACGACCTCGTAAGTGGAAAGTTTCTGAAAGCTCAGAAATTACGAATTGTGACGTGTTTTTTTGACGTTGTCAGAAATGGCGGAGGCCACGGAAGTTAATTTTTTGGTGCATAATAAGTGAATATATTGTAATTTTAGTTGTGTATTGTTTTTCTTCGTAATCTTATAATATGTCTGAGGAAAATGTTGATATTCCCAACTGCCTAATCTTTTTCCTCTGTCATTATGCCTTTGAATTTCCTGCATTATGTTACCTGCTTGCTAGCTTGCTAAAATCAGGAGTTTCACTTCAAGGCACCAATAGCTCCACCCTCTCCTGTCACTCTGGTTCCAAAAAAACAAGATGGTAGTGGACAAAAAACCAAGATGGCGACGGCCAAAATTCCGCACTCGAAGCCTCAAAACCGTAGTCCACAAACCAATGGGTGACATCATGTGACTATGTTTACATTTTAGTCTATGCTCAAGATCCAGGGCCATTGGGAAACTACAGTATGTGCTGCTATTTTCTTCCTGAACAAACCTGAATAACTTTTGAGAATAGATGAAAGTAGTAATAGTAGTAAAAGTAAGTTTTAGGAAATAATAAGACAGGGTTTGATCATATCTTCAGTACCTTTAATGGATGCATCTTCAATATAATGTGATACACTTTTTGATCTGCTTTAGATGGTAAAAACGTATAACAATATAGTATAGACATTTCTTGTATTCTGATCATCGATAAGACCTAGTCTTTTTTACTCAAATTGTACAAAAATACAGGTCAGCTCACAGAATATACATATGTATGATAATATAAATACATATAAATAAGAAAAGTGACTTGATAATCATGCAGGGCATTATGTTCAATATAAATGTTATTGTTTCTAAACTATGTTATTATAGCACAGTAAGTTAAAATTGTGTTTGAACATGGAGAAAGTTCTATGTGTGGTGTGTCTGATATACACGGTTTCAATTGTCATTACTCTCATTTTTACGCCATTAATTTCAGTGATAACTTGTTTTTTTTCAGTGGTCCAATCAGAGCAGACTGGGCTTTTTCTGAAGAGGGGCTTAAAGAGACAGGCACTAAAATGGAGTGTTTCAGACAGAGGGTGAATACAGGTATATTCAGACAGACAGGTTGAGAACAATAATGTGTTTTTCAAACATTTAAGCATATAAACATGTTCTAGTAGAAATCCAAAATAAAAGTATGAACCTGAAAATGTGCATATGTCCCCTTTAATATCTAGAAGTTCTTTCCAAGACATATAATAGTTCTCGTGGATATTTAATGACAACAAAGGCCTTTTTCATATCAGTAATATACAGTAAGTCTTATTTCATGGATATAACCCCTGCACTATTGCTGGCTTGACAGTAGCCATGACAGCAGCAAAAGGAAGGATGCAGTGATGAGACTGATCTTTTGGCTTACTCCACTTGAAACTTCTGTAAATGTTGAGAAAAGGAAACCAGACATTGCTTTAACAAATAAAAAACAAATCTGTAATATTTTAATTAAAAAAATAATAATATAAAACAATATATATTTTATTTTTGATGAGGTAGTATTCAATATTGCTTACGTGTGCCATCCACAGAAATGGAGGTGGAGTCAATGTTGAAGGCTGTGATGTTCGAAGCTGCTCCGACCAAAACATCTCCGATCTGAGTGCCATTAGGAACAGATGTGGATGAAAATCGAAGGTCCACGTTGTTGATGATTGAGCCATTACTGCAAATGAAATTACCAAAAAATATTGTATTATTCGTATGAATATATGACCAATATTCTTAAGATTCTATCATTATAACATTAACAAATTACCTGAAAGAAATCACAGTCAATGTGCGGAATGAAGTAAATGCTTCTTGGTAGAAAGGTTCAAGCTGCAGAAATACAAGCAAATCATTTGTAATTACAATTATTTTATTGGCGTGTGTTTCTTCACTTGTGCATTGTCTTTTTCATTGTGGTATTTAATTTACACTAAGTAATGACACTAGTCCAATTTCGTCAGTGACTGCCAAATAATTTATCTGTGTCCTATTTACTGTATATGAAAGGACGAGTCATTAAAAAAAGTCTTTTCAAAGAATAAGAATGAACATACATATGAAAAGCAAAGATGGCATATTGCAGAAATACTGTGACATTACAGATATTAAGTCAAATGTTTCCAATTAATTAAAATGCTTTGATTTGGTAGGCTTCACTCTAAGATAGTGACTTACCGTCGACTTTATTATTGAGGCTCGACTTATAAACGCTGCAGATGATGGATTCTGCAAGTCACTTGTAAATGTCTCTCCAGCAGACCTGAAAATCAATTGCCTTGTTGTGACTGCCTCAGCAGTTGTCGTTACTGGTGTGGTGGTTGTAGTAGTTGTTGTAGTTGTAGTTGCAGCAGTTGTAGTTGTAGTTGAGGCAGTTGTAGCTGCAGCTGTTGTAGTTGAGGTCGTTGTAGTTGCAGCAGTTGTAGTTGTAGTTGAGGCAGTTGTAGCTGCAGCTGTTGTAGTTGAGGCTGTTGTAGTTGCAGCGCTGGTAGTTGTATTTGCAGCAGTTGTAGCTGTAGTTGTAGCACTTGTAGTTGTATTTACAGCACTGGTAGGTGTATTTGCAGAAGTTGTAGCTGTACTTGAAGCACTTGTAGTTGTATTTACAGCACTGGTAGTTGTACTTGCAGCACTGATAGTTGTATTTGCAGCAATGGTAGTTGTATTTACTGCACTGGTAACTGTAGTTGCAGCACTGGTAGTTGTATTTGCTGCACTGGTAGCTGTAGTTGCAGCGCTGGTAGTTGTATTTGCAGCACTGGCAGTTGTATTTGCTGCACTGGTAGCTGTAGTTGCAGCACTGGTAGTTGTATTTGCAGCACTGGTAGTTGTATTTGCAGCACTGGTAGTTGTAGTTGCAGCAATGGTAGTTGTATTTGCTGCACTGGTAGCTGTAGTTGCAGCACTGGTAGTTGTATTTGCAGCACTGGTAACTGTAGTTGCAGCACTGGCAGTTGTATTTGCTGCACTGGTAGCTGTAGTTGCAGCACTGGTAGTTGTATTTGCAGCACTGGTAGTTGTATTTGCAGCACTGGTAGCTGTAGTTGCAGCACTGGTAGTTGTATTTGCTGCACTGGTAGCTGTAGTTGCAGCACTGGTAGTTGTAGTTGCAGCACTGGTAGTTGTATTCGCTGCACTGGTATCTGTAGTTGCAGCACTGGTAGTTGTATTTGCAGCACTGGTAGCTGTGGTTGCAGCACTGGTAGCTGTAGTTGCAGTAGTTGTAGCTGTAGTTGCAGCACTGGTAGTTGTATTTGCAGCAGGTGAGATTGCAGTAGTTGTACTATTTAAAGAGGGTGCTGCAGTTGTGACATTTCGTTCTGTAAAAAACAGATATGGAACAATATGAAGAAATATGGGAAAAAATAATTATGGTAGTCAAAGGACCTTCTTTTGAACAAACATACACATCACAACATAAGTATATGTATGGCAAGTCACAGTTTAAGTAGACTTTCTAATGTTTGTCACAGTTGCCTTAATGGTAATTGTGATTGTCGACCCAGCAATTTGTCTAAAATGGATCAGGAAAGAAATCCATAATAAACTTTGATAGTAAGGTCAGTCATGGAAATGGCAGTGAAAGAGGATGATTTAAACCCCATCCTTAATTGGAGTAGAACATGAAACTAGAATGGTTATTTTCAGATGAAATTCTGGAGTATATCAGAATTCATGCTAAGTAGTTTACAGTGGTTCACCAAAAATAAAAATAAATTTAAATACACACACACTCACAGGCCGTGAAAGATAAGTTACAAATGATGTTGGGTATATTTGCCTGCTCTAACAAACACTGGAGTGAAATGTAGGGTTCGTGTTTACTTACGAATTGCTTCAATGGTGTTGGCATCAATAGTGAGGTTAAAGGTATTGTTGGGGTTAGACACAGCGTTGACTAAGGTTTCTGCAACAACATCAGCCTGTGGGATTTCTGCAGGTGAAGCCGTTTGATTGAACTCAATCCCGACCTCTGCTTGAGTATTTTCCATTCGTGTTCTGGCCACAGCTCGTCTGCATCATAAAAGCACACATCTTGATCAAATTATATTAACCTTGAAAACTTGTGCATATGTGTAATTATTATTATGAATTTTTCATTATTTAGTTTAAAAATTATAATATTGATGACCGCAACCCAGAAAGTAAAACCAAGTCAGTTGGACTCTCAAAATTAAAAATGTTACCTGAACTCTATGACATAAGTGCGGATGAAAAGATCGCCAAATTGGGTCCTGTAGATGACATCATACTGTGGGAATGAAGCAAAAACATATTTAAACAAACTACAGATACAGTATTCTCCAAATGATATGAGAAAATGCAAACTCACTCAATACACAGAAAAATAATGAGAATGAGTACTAACCACTGCTACAACTTGTGCTTCAAGAGTCTTGAATTCTCTACTGTTTTTATCAGCGAGTTCTTCTACAAATGGTTGTACCAAGGTTGCTCGGAGAACCACAACTGGTGGGGGAGCTGCAGTAGTAATAGTAACAGTAGTTGTTGTTGTTGCTTCTATTGTTGTTGTTGTTGTTGTTGTTGAACCTGCAGTTGTTGTTGTTGCATCAGTTGTTGTTGAACCTGCATTTGTTGTACTTGATCCACTTGTTGTTGAATCTCCAGTTGTAGTTGACGCACCAGTTGTTGTTGAACCTCCAGATGTTGTCGTTGGTCCATCAGTTGTTGTTGAACCTCCAGTTGTTGTTGTTGTTGTTGCATCAGTTGTTGTTAAACCTTCAGTTGTAGTTGATGCACCATTTGTTGTAGACTCTGCAGTTGTTGTAGTTGATCCACTTGTTGCAACTCCAGTTGTAGCTGATGTACCAGTTGTTGTGGATCCACCAGTAGTTGTAGTTGTTGTTGTAGTTGAACCTCCAGTTGTATTGGAACCTCCAGTTGTTGTTGATCCATAAGTTGTAGTTGGATTTTTAGTTGTTGTCAACCCTGCAGTTGTTGTTGTTGAACCACCAGTTGTAGGTGCAACAGTTGTTGACACACCGGTTGTTGTTGATCCACCTGTTGTTGTTGTTGAACCTCCAGTTGTAGTTGACACAGCAGTTGTTGTTGAAACACCAGTTATTGTTGATGCACTAGTTGTTGTCAATCCTGCAGTTGCTGTCGACCCAACACTTGTTGTAGCACCACCAGCTGTTGTTGAACCTCCAGATGTTGTTGTTGAACCTGTAGTTGTTGTTGTTGCATCCGTTGTTGTTGATCCTTCAGTTGTAGTAGATGCACCATTTGTTGTAGACCCCGCAGTTGTTGTAGTTGATCCACTTGTTGTTGAAACTCCAGTTGTAGCTGGTGTACCGGTTGTTGTGGATCCACCAGTTGTTGTTGTTCCTGCATTTGTTGTACCTGCAGTTGTTGTTGTTGTTGTTGCATCAGTTGTTGTTGAATCTTCAATTGTAGTTGATGTAGATCCTATAGTTGTTGTAGTTGATCCACTTGTTGTTGAATCTCGAGTTGTAGCTGATGTATCAGTTGTTGTGGATCCACCAGTTGGTGTTGTTGAACCTCCAGTTGTTGACCCACTTGTTGTAGTTGATGCACCAGTTGTTGTTAAAACACCAGTTGTTGTTGATGCACTGCTTGTTGTCAATCCTGCAGTCGCTGTTGACCCAAAAGTTGTTGTTGAACCACCAGTTGTTGTTGAACCTCCAGATGTTGTTGTTGGTCCACCAGTTGTTGTTGAACCTTCAGTTGCAGTTGATGCACCATTTGTTGTAGGCCCTGCAGTTGTTGTAGTTGATCCACTGGTTGAATCTCCAGTTGTAGTTGGTGTACCAGTTGTTGTGGATCCACCAGTTGGTGTTGTTGAACTTCCAGTTGTTGACCCACTGGTTGTCGTTGATGCACTGCTTGTTGTCAATCCTGCAGTCGCTGTTGACCCAAAAGTTGTTGTTGAACCTTCAGTTGTTGACCCACCGGTTGTCACTGGTCTATTAGTTGTGGTTGAACCTTCAGTTGTAGTTGATGCACCATTTGTTGTAGACTCTGCAGTTGTTGTAGTTGATCCACTTGTTGTTGAATCTACAGTTGTAGCTGATATACCAGTTGTTGTCGATCCACCAGTTGGTGTTGTTGAACCTCCAGTTGTTGACCCAATGGTTGAAGTTGATCCACCAGTTGTTGTTAAACCTCCAGTCGTAGTTGACACACCAGTTGTTGTTGAAACATCGGTTGTTGTTGAGATACTGCTTGTTGTCAACCCTGCAGTTGCTGTTGACCCAACAGTTGTCGTTGAATCACCAGTTGTTGTTGAACCTGCAGTTGTAGTTGATGCATCATTTGTTGTTGAAACACTTGTTGTTGTTGTTGATGCACTGATTGTTGTCAATCCTGCAGTTGCTGTTGACCCTACATGTGTTGTTGAAAAACCAGTTGTTGTTGTTGAACCTCCAGATGTTGTCGTTGGTCCACCAGTTGTTGTTGAACCTGCAGTTGTTGTTGTTGTTATTTCATCAGTTGTTGTTGAACCTTCAGTTGTAGTTGATGCACCATTGGTTGTAGACCCTGCAGTTGTTGTACTTGATCCACTTGTTGTTGAATCTAAAGTTGTAGCTGATATACCAGTTGTTGTCGATCCACCGGTTGGTGTTGTTGAACCTCCAGTTGTTGACCCAATGGTTGTAGTTGATCCACCAGTTGTTGTTGAACCTCCAGTCGTAGTTGACACACCAGTTGTTGTTGAAACATCGGTTGTTGTTGACATACTGCTTGTTGTCAACCCTGCAGTTGCTGTTGACCCGTCAGTTGTCGTTGAAACACCAGTTGTTGTTGAACCTCCAGATGTTGTCGTTGGTCCACCAGTTGTTGTTGAACCTGCAGTTGTTGTTGTTGTATCAGGTGTTGTTGAACCTTCAATTGTAGTTGTTGCACCATTTGTTGTAGACTCTGCAGTTGTTGATCCACTTGTTGTTGAATCTCCAGTTGTAACTGACACACCAGTTGTTGTTGAAACATCGCTTGTTGTTGATGCACTGATGGTTGTCAATCCTGCAGTTGCTGTTGACCCTACTGTTATTGTTGTACCAACAGTTGTTGTTGACCCTCCAGAGGTTGTTGTTGGTCCACCAGTTGTTGTTGTTTCATCAGTTGTTGTTGAACCTTCAGTTGTAGATGATCCACCATTGGTTGTAGACCCTGCAGTTGTTGTACTTGATCCACTTGTTGTTGATACTCCAGCTGTTGACCCGTCAGTTGTAGTTGATCCACCAGTTGTTGAACCTCCAGTTGTAGTTGACACACCAATTGTTGTTGAAACATCGGTTGTTGTTGATGCACCGCTTGTTGTCAACCCTGCAGTTGCTGTCGACCCAACGGTTGTTGTTGAACTACCAGTTGGTGTTGAACTTCCAGATGTTGATGCACTATTTGTTGTAGACCCTGCTGTTGTTGTAGTTGATCCACTTGTTGTTGAATCTCCAGTTGTAGTCGACGCACCAGTTGTTGTTGAACCTCCAGATGTTGTCGTTGGTCCACCAGTTGTTGTTGAACCTGGATTTGTTGTTGTTGCACCTTCGATTGTAGTTGATGCACCATTTGTTGTAGAATCTGCAGTTGTAGTCGATCCACCTGTTGTTGAATCTCCAGTTGTAGCTGATGTACCAGTTGTTGTGGATCCACCAGTTGGTGTTGTTGTCACACCAGTTGTTGACCCACCGGTTGTAGTTGATTGACCAGTTGTAGTAACAACCACAATGGCCACTATTTGTAAAGAACAGAAGGAAAATGTATTTAATGTAAAAAAAATGTAGAGTACTGTAAACACTTTCACTTTATATTGCACTGATCATTTACTTACTTGTCAGCAAAATTGATAAGATTGGTCCAACACCCATTGTTTCTGTTCTTGAATCTGCAAAATTTGAGAGTACAGTATGTAAACAGCTAATATCTTAATAAGTTTTTTTTAGCCTTCGCACCGGCAAAACATTTGGCCAGAGGCATTATGTTTTCACATTGTCCGTCACATTCTTGTGAATGCACTCAGGGAATTTCTTCAAATTTGGCACAAACGTTCACTTGGACTCAAGGATGTGCTGATTAGATTTTGGCGGTATATATACTATACAAGGGATAAAATCCATAGGTTTTATCCAGGTTCCTCTGATAAGTGTGTGAAGTGTGGTTATCAAGACTCAGAATCTGTTGAGAAGTTAAATCCTTTGCATTCACACTATGAAAAACTCCACTGAATCCCACACTTATAAAGTTTTTAAAAGGTTTGTAGATCTTTGCAGCTCATAAGTAAGGGATAATGTACAGCGAGCCAGTCATTGTTGTGAAATAAACCCCGACATGACGTTCTTGCATCGCCCTGAAGGGGTTTATTTCACAACTATGACCCGCTAGCTGTAGATTATCCCACTTATTACACGGCTACTTATTTAAGAAATCAATAATTTGACACAAAAACGGTCCTCCAGAGTCCGACATCAGAACTGCACCCATAGCAACGGTCTGTTATACATAGCAACGGTCTGCTATAAAGAAATAACAGACCGTAGAACGCCGTGATTGAACAACCAGAATCAAGTATTCAACAAAGCCGTGTAATAAAGGAATTATTCACCCCTAAATGAAGTTGTCGCCTGTGTTTTCTTCACTGACATTTCCCTTTGGGCTATGCTGCACCCCACAGCGCTCTCGCTTGCTACTGTAGGGTGCACAATTTACAATAACACACGGTCAGTGAGGAAATCAGTTGGCTGCAAAGCACTGTGATTATGCTGCAGAACTTGTTTGGAGAAATTTGACATTTTGTAGTTTTTTGGGAGGCTATAAAAAGTGTCGGTCTTTAAAAATGTACAAAAACATTACTAAGATGAATGAGCATAATTAATAGCAGGTTTTACAGACTTTCTGTGCCTGAGAGGAACTTCCATCATACTGGTAGTGGATCAAAGATGTCTTATAGCCAGTATTATAAAACCAGTGTATCTGTGTATTCAATCATTAAGTCTTTGAAGCTTTAAAATGATGGCTCTTCCTTTTACATGAAATATAACACCGACCATCACTGGTGTTTTGAATGTAACACATAGAAGATGCATTTATGGTTATTTATTGTACAAGTGTCACTTCTTGGATGGCCTCCGCTTGAGACTCAGGGACCTCATGGAGCCAAACACTCTCCTCCCCAAGTCCCTCAGCGATCGAGAGCGCTGCAGGGGCATCCGTGGAGGCGGGGATGGGGAGAAGGACGGGGAGGAGAGCGGAGGGAGGGAGTGGCAGCTGCCCTCCATGCTCTGAGAGCGAGAGAGGTTAAAGAGGCTGGCGGTGGAGGACAGGCGTTTGTCTTCCTCCCTTGCTCGCAGCAGTCTGACGCCTTCGTCTCTGCTGAGGCCCATGCCGCCTTGCCCCACGTCTAACGAGGAGACCCAGTGCACCCGCTTTGTGGGCTCCTCGCCGTGGTTACGAGACACCAGCAAGCCTTGGGACTCGCTCCTGAACAAAGCCCTCCTGGAGAGCCTGAGGCTGGTGCTGCGTCTCTCGCCATCTTCCTTGCCCCTCTTCTTTGAGAAGATGGGGGAGTTGTCTGCTTTTGGCCTCTTGTCGTTACTGCTGGATGAAGCCTTCATCTTTCGATGCTCTCTCCTCCAGCTTCCAACGCTGTTCCTCCTCCACCCGTAGCCATACTCCGCTCTGTCCATCTCCTCCCTCTCGGTTTCGGACTCTTTGCCCCAGAGGCGTCCCTCGAAGCCCCTCCAGAGTTTGTTGGAGGTCTTCCTGGGCGTCTGCTCTGCCGATCGCTCCCTCTCCTGCTCCTCAGCCCAAACGGAGCTATAGTCCTCTCTCTTGGCGTAGCTGCTTACTGTGGCCGCCCGGATCAACTTGTGGGAGGCGTGCTTTCCTCTATAAAGCCCCTCACCCTCCTTTCTCTTCCACCCGCTGCCACCCCCACCTCCTCCCGCACTCTGCCGAAGCGATCCACCCCTCGGTTGGATACCGCCGTGCTCTGAAGGAGAGCTCCTCATATTGGTGCGAGGCAGGGAGCACTGGAAGGGCGCGTCCCGTCGGAAAACAGAGAGCGGGGTGGCACCCAGAGGCGATGCCTGGAGAGGCCGGGGAGGGGAGCGGCCCCTGGTGGTGGGGCGGGAGGCGGGGGAGGAGGCCGTGGAGGAGGGAAGGTCAGATGGGGAAGGGATCTGCTGGTAGTGGGAGTGGGAGGAGTAGTGGGGTGAGGGGATATGGATGGACTGATAAGGGTGTATGGGGCTGCTAGAGTGTGAGAGAGGAGGGGTGAGGCTGCAATGAGACTGTGGAGAATGGGTGACACTGAGAGACAGCTGTACTGGTCTCGGGGGACTCAGGTTGGTCAGTCTCGTATAGTCATGTGACTGATCTGACTGGGCTGTCAGGTGAGTTTTATTGTGACCCCTCACCTCGCCTGCGGTTTCCGATTGGAAGCAGTCAATATCCAGCTCCACACCTTGTTCCATCAGTCCGACCACAACGGCCCTCGAGAGGCCGGAGAGGCGGGAGATCTCCCCCACCATGGGGGAGTCTTCGCTTAGCTTGGGACTGGAGCTGGACTCTTGGATCAAGCTGCTGCGCTGAGACCCAGGAGCCGATCCAGAATTTGTGCCAAACACTGATGGTCCGGTCTCAGGTGGAGCACCGCTGCTCCAGTATGGTCCGGTCTCAGGTGGAGCATTTGGCTTGTGTTTTGAGGAGTTGTAGCATTTATTCACCGACAGCCTTAACCGTACACACTGCTATGCTCACAGCTAGTTACAGCTGATGTCCTCTCATCGTTCCACTCCGTCACACACACACTCCCTCGCTCTCTCTCTCTATCTTTCTCTGTCTCACTCTTGACCGCTAACACCGACACTTGCTAACGTTAAGCACACAACCTACGCACTGAGTTATTCTTTAAAGGAGATCGCTACACATTTTAGTTAAAAAAATATCTTAAAAATGCGTAATTCCCCGATACTTTGCCCCGGCGGGGAGTCATCTCAGGCCCACTGGTCTTGCAATATACTGGCGGAACCCCATACTCAACATAATTGAATATCATTCTGTTATTGTGGACATGTGAGGACCGTTATCGTGGCCAATCAGTATTGTGTCTAACGATAATCACGTTACATCGCCCAAACCTAGTGTGTGTGTGTGTGTGTGTGTGTGTGTGTGTGTGTGTGTGTGTGTCAGTGTGTTGTGTTTGCGGGGGGTGGGAGGTGGAGGGGTAGGAGGCTGGGATAAGAGGTATATGTGTTACATGTAAGAATGTGATATGAATGTACATGTATTTTGTGTCTTATGTCTTGTGTATAAATGTATTAATGTTTTATGTTAGCTGGACACCAATCTCGGATAGTTTACTGCATACTATCTTATACATCAAGGTAGCCTATTATATATGTTTTTGTAAAGAGATTGTAAGCAAAACCTCATGGTGAAAAGCATGATATTAAATAAAGGAAATTGTGCAAAAAAAATAGATTTTGGAGATCAAAGCTCAAGGTCACTATGACCTTGCGTTCGTCCCATTCTCGTGAAAGCCATATCTCAAGCCGAGAGGGAATTTCAATATATCTGGCATAAACATGCACTCAAACTCAAGGATGAACTGATTCAATTTTGGTGGTAAAAGGTCAAGGTCACTGTGACCTCACAAAACACGTTTTTGGCCATAACTCAATAATTCATATGCTAATTTCATACAATTGTCTAATAGGATAAAATGATGAAATGATGACATTTGGCCAGACATGGATGCAAACTGCAACTTGACTGGTTGGTGGAGGCATACAACCGTGATGCAATATATACAGGTATATACAGTATACACAGTATATTAGATTACTTTTTGGGTATTTTCAAATTTATTGGACAGTGACAGTGAAGAGGCAGACAGGAAGCGAGCTTCAGCTACCAAGGCTCTCCTATATCTTAATATATTTTATGTTATAATCATACCTTCTTTTTTTTTTAAAACCTAGAAACCTATAAAACCTATATTCATATTGAATAATATTTGTATTTTAGGCTATGTGAGATGATTATGAGATTGATGTACTAATAGCCACAGTGTTAATGGCAGTTATTTTTCTTGAAAGTTTTCTACATAAGTTTAGACATGACTCAATTTGAGTATTATATCATAAATAAAGAGATGCTCACCATGTTGGGGTTCATTTCGCAATAATGACCGGCTCACTGTACGTTATCTCTTACATAGTAATATGTAACAATCTCAGTGTGAAAAATATTGTCAAATATTTAAAAATAGAAAACCAGTGCAATTATTAAAAAGACAGAGCTATATACAATGTATTTACACATGTACTGAATGAGGAAACTACCCTTTAACAACTAAACACTCCATCAGTTCAACTGTTAAAGCCCTAGCTACAGGTGTGCGACCAGCAGACCGTGTACTCTGACCTAACGATGGAGAGGGACAAGCAAAAAGAGGTTCCTCCAAGAAACAATACGTTAATGCTAGGGCTGTCAATCGATTAAATTAATTAATCACAATTAATCACACGATTGTCCATAGTTAATCGCCATTAATTGCAAATTATTTGCTCACTTTTTATCTGTTCAAAATGTACCATAGGAGATTTGTCAAGTATTTAATAGTCTTATCAACATGGGAGTGGGCAAATATTCTAGCTTTACACAAATATATGTATATATTTATTATTGGAAATCAATTAAGTACACAAAACAAAGGACACATAATGTCCAGAAACCCTCACAGGTACTGGATTTAGCACAAAAAATATGCTCAAATCATAACACGGCAAACTCAAGCCCAACAGGTAACAACAGCTCAGTGTGACAGTGTGCTAACTTGACTATGACTTGCACCAAACTGCATGTGATTATCATAAAGTGGGCATGTCTGTAAAGGGGAGACTCGTGGGTACCCATAGAACCCATTTTCATTCGCATATCTTGAGGTCAGAGGTCAAGGGACCCCTTTGAAAATGGCCATGTCAGTTTTTCCTCGCCAAACTTTTGTGTAAGTTTGGAGCGTTATTTAGCCAGCAAGCTCGTATGACATGGCTAGTACCAATGGATTCCCTAGGTTTTGCAGTTTGATATGATGCCATATATTCATTCTAGCTTTAAAACTGAGCCTGCTACAACCTAAAAATTAGTTAACGTTACTGCGTTCAAGAAATTAGTGGTGTTAAAATTAATTCACGTTAATGCGTTATTATTGTGTTATTATCGTGTTATTATCACATTAACTTTGACAGCCCTAGTTATTGCATTGATTTTTTCATCTTTGCTATGGGATGGATGGAACCAAAATGAGATGAGCCTTACAGTAATCTAATGAAGCAAGATTTCACAAAAAAATTGCAGAAACAATACATAAAATGCAGTCAAAATAAATTATAGTGAAGCATATTTCAAAATTGAATAAAAATATCTCTATATAGAATATATACACAGAAATGTACTTACCCCAAGCAATAGTCACAATTTATCAATATATATACAGTATATATATAGATTTAGATTTGCATTATTTTAAAACAAATTCTGAGGCTCCTTGTGTACTCAACCCTGGTGTATATCTCTTGTGATGCCACCTGTATGTTCAGGTCTTATATATATGGCTGCAATGTAAAGGGAAGTGTTGTGACATGGGTGGTTAAACAAAGGAAACAAAGAAAAAAAAACTGCCCACACAACTTCAGACTGACTGTCATGGTTCTGTTAAAAGACAATCCTGAGCGCTGTTGTTCATGCATTCCACTCAAATGAACTGCGTGAAGTGAACCTGTGTATTAATAAAAATAATATAACGTAATATTTTGGAGATGGCTACCATTAAAAATAATTGTGACCTACATTTTGTGAATTTCCACATATTTTCAGTAGAAGTTGGAATGGCACTCTTTTCTTTGTTCAGCCACAGTCACGGTGGCTATTGTTCTTATTTTTATTTTTACAAAAAAAAATGTCTATATCAATCTATTAGGTTATTTTAAAACACAAAAACATTGTTGACCAGACCAGGGTACATTGGTGCACCTGTACATTTTTATGCTATCACCCTCATTCAAAGTCATGTGAAATACATGATAGTGAAATAATACAAAGGCAAGGTAACAACGTCACGTCTTTAACTAGAATCTAAATACAGAATTGACTCACCCTGTGTTCTTATTGACATTCACAAGTAGTGAAATTCTTTTCCGGTGGGTGGGGATTACTGCAACATACCACACACTTTCTGTGGCTTCAACACAACTTCATAAAGGAACCCTCAAAGCAACATCTGATCTGGCCCGGGACAATAAGTTCATACTGACATATTTATCAGTATGACATACAGTATATTCATAAGTCAGTTATAAGCCATTAACCTTACCCTAATAACCAGACAAGAGCTAAGTGTGGCTTTTTAGAAACAGAATAAATAGTGGCAAAGCATGACATAGCATCTATAGACATGATTAATTATTTTATTGGAAGTGCAATTAGTTGCAGTGTCCTAAACAACAAAGGTATTGGTTTCAGCACATTCAAAACATAATAAACAAAAGGATGATGAAGTCAATGAAAAAAGCTCAACATGAAAGTAAACTCAATCTTTCCATATGTGTTATGTTTGTTATCAACATGTTTTTACATTATTATTTTGTGTCATCTTTAAAAAGGGCACAGACGAAGAGAAACAAACATGTCGGAAGAAACTCTGGACATAAATCAGTATCAGTATCAGTGACGTCACATACATTACATTACATCTGCTAATTCATCCTTCTGGCGGCAATGTGGGAATCTGTGTAATTAAAAGACAAAGACAAAGACTAAAAGAGAGAAAGACAATTTACTAGAAGAAGATCTGGACAAACATCAACCTGTCAGTCCATGCTTTTGTAATGGCTTGTAACTGTGGATGTAAATTATTAGGGATAAACACTAAACACATTGCTGGAACACATGTATTCATACAGTGATTATTCATGGACAATCGTGCGATTAATTGCAATTAAATATTTAATCAATTGACAGCTCTAGCACATATATATATATATATATATATATATATATAGCCAGCCTTTATTATAAGCTCATCGCCTGTAGGCTGTAGCATCACAAACATAAGAGTGGTATCAATTGTCTCATCTAACTCTAGAAAAGAGTCAAACTATTCTTTAAAAACATTTGTAATTACCTCACTTGTGTTGTTCTGATCTGGCTCTTGTTGCACCACAGAGTCTGGAATGAAGGCCTTCGAAACTTCGAATGTGGTCCGGATCACAGTTGGGTGGTCAAACCTAAGGGGCCTTACAGCAGCAATTTTGGGGCTATATTTAAAAAACACTGTATTTCCTTCGGGTAAGATAACAGAATTAGGATCAACTTGCTGCTCTGTTGTGTTGGCTTCACCAGGGTTTAGAGTTGATCCAGCCACGGAAGATGACAAAGGCTGATGAGAACTTGTTGTGGACACTGTTTGTGCTGTGAATGTTGGTGCCATAGCGGGTGTAGTTTGTGTTGATGTACTTTGAATTGCAGTGGATTCAGTAATTTCTCTTGTAACTGTGGGTTGTTCTGTTGTTAATGATGCTGATGTTGATGTTTGTGAAGCCACTGGATTGGTCGTTATAGATGGCACAGCTCCTGCTGAAGTTGCCGATTGTGTGGTTACAACTGTAGTTTCTGTTGGACTTTGTGGTGATGAAACAACGGATGCTGTAGTTTGTGTTGGTGTTGTTGATGATTCTGTTGTAAGTGGAATAGGTTGTGTTGGTGTTGTTGTGGATACTGTTTCCACAGATCCTCCGGTTTGTGTTATCAATGTTGTTGCCACAGAGGGTGTAGCTGGTGTTGCTGTAGACAATGATCCACTTTGCGTTGATGTACTTTGGATTGCAGTTGATTCAGTAGTTTGTCTTGTAGCTGTGGGTTGTTCTGTTGTTAATGATGCTGATGTTGATGTTTGTGAAGCCACTGGATTGGTCGTTATAGATGGCACAGCTCCTGCTGAAGTTGCCGATTGTGTGGTAACAACTGTAGTTTGTGTTGGACTTTGTGGTGATGAAACAACAGATGCTGTAATTTGTGTTGGTGTTGTTGATGATTCTGTTGTGAGAGGAATATATTGTGTTGGTGTTGTTGTGGACACTGCTTCCACAGATCCTCCTGTTTGTGTTATTAATGTTGTTGCCACAGAGGGTGTAGCCGGTGTTCCTGTAGTCACTGATCCACTTTGCGTTGATGTTCTTTCACTTGCAGTTGATTCAGTAGTTTGTCTTGTAGCTGTGGGTTGTTCTGTTGTTAATGATGCTGATGTTGATGTTTGTGAAGCCACTGGATTGGTTGTGTTAGATGGCGCAGCTCCTGCTGAAGTTGCCGATTGTGTGGTTACAACTGTAGTTTGTGTTGGACTTTGTGTTGATGAAACAACGGATGCTCTACTTTGTGTTGTTGTTGTTGATGAATCTATTGTGAGAGGAATAGATTGTGTTGGTCTTGTTGTGGACAATGTTTCCACAGATCCTCCTGTTTGTGTTATCAATGTTGTTGCCACAGAGGGTGTAGCTGGTGTTGCTG
The DNA here is from genome assembly GCF_015220745.1 of Sebastes umbrosus. Lineage (NCBI taxonomy): Eukaryota > Metazoa > Chordata > Actinopteri > Perciformes > Sebastidae > Sebastes > Sebastes umbrosus. Next base: position 16,546,309 of record NC_051290.1, read on the forward strand.
TAGACATTGATCCACCTTGCGTTGATGTACTTTGAATTGCAGTTGATTCAGTAGTTTGTCTTGTAGCTGTGGGTTGTTCTGTTGTCAATGATGCTGATGTTGATGTTTGTGAAGCCACTGGATTGGTCGTTATAAATGGCACAGCTCCTGTTGAAGTTGCCGATTGTGTGGTTACAACTGTAGTTTGTGTTGGACTTTGTGGTGATGAAACAACGGATGCTGTAGTTTGTGTTGGTGTTGTTGATGATTCTGTTGTAAGTGAAATAGGTTGTGTTGGTGTTGTTGTGGACACTGTTTCCACAGATCCTCCGGTTTGTGTTATCAATGTTGTTGCCACAGAGGGTGTAGCTGGTGTTGCTGTAGACAATGATCCACTTTGCGTTGATGTACTTTGGATTGCAGTTGATTCAGTAGTTTGTCTTGTATCTGTGGGTTGTTCTGTTGTTAGTGATGCTGATGTTGATGTTTGTGAAGCCACTGGATTGGTTGTGTTAGATGGCGCAGCTCCTGCTGAAGTTGCTGATTGTGTGGTTACAACTGTAGTTTGTGTTGGACTTTGTGACGATGAAACAACAGATGTTGTACTTTGTGTCGGTGTTGTTGATGAATCCATTGTGAGAGGAATAGATTGTGTTGGTGTTGTTGTGGACACTGTTTCCACAGATCCTCTGTTTTGTGTTATCAATGTCGTCGCTACAGAGGGTGTAGCTCGTGTTCCTGTGGTCACTGATCCACTTTGCGTTGATGTACTTTGACTTGCAGTTGATTTAGTAGTTTGTCTTGTAGCTGTGGGTTGTTCTGTTGTTAATGCTGCTGATGTTGATGTTTGTGAAGCCATTGGATTGGTTGTGTTAGATGGTGCAGCTCCTGCTGAAGTTGCTGATTGTGTGGTTACAACTGTAGTTTGTGTTGGACTTTGTGATGATGAAACAACAGATGCTGTACTTTGTGTTGGTGTTGTTGATGAATCTATTGTGAGAGGAATAGATTGTGTTGGTGTTGTTGTGGACACTGTTTCCACAGATCCTCCGGTTTGTGTAATCAATGTCGTTGCTACAGAGGGTGTAGCTGGTGTTGCTGTAGAAAATGATCCACTTTGCGTTGATGTACTTTGGATTGCAGTTGATTCAGTAGTGTGTCTTGTATCTGTGGGTTGTTCTGTTGTTAGTGATGCTGATGTTGATGTTTGTGAAGCCACTGGATTGGTTGTGTTAGATGGCGCAGCTCCTGCTGAAGTTGCTGATTGTGTGGTTACAACTGTAGTTTGTGTTGGACTTTGTGATGATAAAACAACAGATGTTGTACTTTGTGTTGGTGTTGTTGATGAATCTATTGTGAGAGGAATAGATTGTGTTGGTGTTGTTATGGACACTGTTTCCACAGATCCTCCGGTTTGTGTAATCAATGTCGTTGCTACAGAGGGTGTAGCTGGTGTTGCTGTAGACAATGATCCACTTTGCGTTGATGTACTTTGGATTGCAGTTGATTCAGTAGTTTGTCTTGTAGCTGTGGGTTGTTCTGTTGTTAATGATGCTGATGTTGATGTTTGTGAAGCCACTGGATTGGTCGTTATAGATGGCACAGCTCCTGCTGAAGTTGCCGATTGTGTGGTAACAACTGTAGTTTGTGTTGGACTTTGTGGTGATGAAACAACAGATGCTGTAATTTGTGTTGGTGTTGTTGATGATTCTGTTGTGAGAGGAATAGATTGTGTTGGTGTTGTTGTGGACACTGTTTCCACAGATCCTCCTGTTTGTGTTATCAATGTCGTTGCCACAGAGGGTGTAGCTGGTGTTCCTGTAGTCACTGATCCACTTTGCGTTGATGTTCTTTCACTTGCAGTTGATTCAGTAGTTTGTCTTGTAGCTGTGGGTTGTTCTGTTGTTAATGATGCTGATGTTGATGTTTGTGAAGCCACTGGATTGGTTGTGTTAGATGGCGCAGGTCCTGCTGAAGTTGCCGATTGTGTGGTTACAACTGTAGTTTGTGTTGGACTTTGTGTTGATGAAACAACGGATGCTCTACTTTGTGTTGTTGTTGTTGATGAATCTATTGTGAGAGGAATAGATTGTGTTGGTCTTGTTGTGGACAATGTTTCCACAGATCCTCCTGTTTGTGTTATCAATGTTGTTGCCACAGAGGGTGTAGCTGGTGTTGCTGTAGACATTGATCCACCTTGCGTTGATGTACTTTGAATTGCAGTTGATTCAGTAGTTTGTCTTGTAGCTGTGGGTTGTTCTGTTGTCAATGATGCTGATGTTGATGTTTGTGAAGCCACTGGATTGGTCGTTATAAATGGCACAGCTCCTGCTGAAGTTGCCGATTGTGTGTTTACAACTGTAGTTTGTGTTGGACTTTGTGATGATGAAACAACAGATGCTGTACTTTGTGTTGGTGTTGTTGATAATTCTGTTGTGAGAGGAATAGATTGTGTTGGTGTTGTTGTTGACACTGTTTCCATAGATCCTCCTGTTTGTGTTATTAATGTTGTTGCCACAGAGGGTGTAGCTGGTGTTGCTGTAGTCACTAATCCACTTTGCGTTGATGTACTTTGAATTGCAGTTGATTCAGTAGTTTGTCTTGTAGCTGTGGGTTGTTCTGTTGTTAATGCTGCTGATGTTGATGTTTGTGAAGCCACTGGATTGGTTGTGTTAGATGGCGCAGCTCCTGCTGAAGTTGCTGATTGTGTGGTTACAACTGTAGTTTGTGTTGGACTTTGTGATGATGAAACAACAGATGCTGTACTTTGTGTTGGTGTTGTTGATAATTCTGTTGTGAGAGGAATAGATTGTGTCGGTGTTGTTGTGGACACTGTTTCCACAGATCCTCCTGTTTGTGTTATCAATGTTGTTGCCACAGAGGGTGTAGCTAGTGCTCCTGTAGTCACTAATCCACTTTGTGTTGATGTACTTTGACTTGCAGTTGATTCAGTAGTTTGTCTTGTAGCTGTGGGTTGTTCTGTTGTTAATGATGGTGATGTTGATGTTTGTGAAGCCACTGGATTGGTTGTTATAGATGGCACAGCTCCTGCTGAAGTTGCCGATTGTGTGGTTACAACTGTAGTTTGTGTTGGACTTTGTGTTGATGAAACTACGGATGCTGTACTTTGTGTTGGTGTTGTTGATGAATCTATTGTGAGAGGAATAGATCGTGTTGGTGTTGTTGTGGACACTGTTTCCACAGATCCTCCGGTTTGTGTTATCAATGTCGTTGCCACAGAGGGTGTAGCTGGTGTTCCTGTAGTCACTGATCCACTTTGCGTTGATGCACTTTGAATTGCAGTTGATTCAGTAGTTTGTCCTGTAGCTGTGGGTTGTTCTGTTGTTAATGATGCTGATGTTGATGTTTGTGAAGCCACTGGATTGGTTGTTATAGATGGCACAGCTCCTGCTGAAGTTGCCGATTGTGTGGTTACAACTGTAGTTTGTGTTGGACTTTGTGGTGATGAAACAACGGATGCTGTACTTTGTGTTGGTGTTATTGATGAATCTATTGTGAGAGGAATAGATCGTGTTGGTGTTGTTGTGGACACTGTTTCCACAGATCCTCCGGTTTGTGTTATCAATGTTGTTGCCACAGAGGGTGTAGCTGGTGTTCCTGTAGTCACTGATCCACTTTGCGTTGATGTACTTTGAATTGCAGTTGATTCAGTAGTTTGTCTTGTAGCTGTGGATTGTTCTGTTGTTAATGATGCAGACGTTGATGTTTGTGAAGCCACTGGATTGGTTGTTATAGATGGCCCAGCTCCTGCTGAAGTTGCTGATTGTGTGGTTACAACTGTAGTTTGTGTTGGACTTTGTGGTGATGAAACAACGGATGCTGTACTTTGTGTTGGTGTTGTTGATGATTCTGTTGTGAGTGGAATAGATTGTGTTGGTGTTGTTGTGGATACTGTTTCCACAGATCCTCCTGTTTGTGTTATCAATGTTGTTGCCACAGAGGGTGTAGCTGGTGTTGCTGTAGACAATGATCCACTTTGCGTTGATGTACTTTGGATTACAGTTGATTCAGTAGTTTGTCTTGTAGCTGTGGGTTGTTCTGTTGTTAATGATGCTGATGTTGATGTTTGTGAAGCCACTGGATTGGTTGTTATAGATGGCACAGCTCCTGCTGAAGTTGCCGATTGTGTGGTTACAACTGTAGTTTGTGTTGGACTTTGTGGTGATGAAACAACGGATGCTGTACTTTGTGTTGGTGTTGTTGATGAATCTATTGTGAGAGGAATAGATCGTGTTGGTGTTGTTGTGGACACTGTTTCCACAGATCCTCCGGTTTGTGTTATCAATGTCGTTGCCACAGAGGGTGTAGCTGGTGTTCCTTTAGTCACTGATCCACTTTGCGTTGATGCACTTTGAATTGCAGTTGATTCAGTAGTTTGTCTTGTAGCTGTGGATTGTTCTGTTGTTAATGATGCTGACGTTGATGTTTGTGAAGCCACTGGATTGGTTGTTATAGATGGCACAGCTCCTGCTGAAGTTGCCGATTGTGTGGTTACAACTGTAGTTTGTGTTGGACTTTGTGGTGATGAAACAACGGATGCTGTACTTTGTGTTGGTGTTGTTGATGATTCTGTTGTGAGTGGAATAGATTGTGTTGGTGTTGTTGTGGATACTGTTTCCACAGATCCTCCGGTTTGTGTTATCAATGTTGTTGCCACAGAGGGTGTAGCTGGTGTTGCTGTAGACAATGATCCACTTTGCGTTGATGTACTTTGGATTGCAGTTGATTCAGTAGTTTGTCTTGTAGCTGTGGGTTGTTCTGTTGTTAATGATGCTGATGTTGAGGTTTGTGAAGCCACTGGATTAGTTGTTATAGATGGTGCAGTTCCTTCTGAAGTTGCTGATTGTGTGGTTACAACTGTAGTTTGTGTTGGATTTTGTGGTGATGAAACAACAGATCCTGTAATTTGTGTTGGTGTTGTTGATGATTCTGTTGTGAGTGGAATAGATTGTGTTGGTGTTGTTGTGGATACTGTTTCCACAGATCCTCCTGTTTGTGTTATCAATGTTGTTGCCACAGAGGGTGTAGCTGGTGTTGCTGTAGACAATGATCCACTTTGCGTTGATGTACTTTGGATTACAGTTGATTCAGTAGTTTGTCTTGTAGCTGTGGGTTGTTCTGTTGTTAATGATGCTGATGTTGATGTTTGTGAAGCCACTGGATTGGTTGTTATAGATGGCACAGCTCCTGCTGAAGTTGCCGATTGTGTGGTTACAACTGTAGTTTGTGTTGGACTTTGTGGTGATGAAACAACGGATGCTGTACTTTGTGTTGGTGTTGTTGATGAATCTATTGTGAGAGGAATAGATCGTGTTGGTGTTGTTGTGGACACTGTTTCCACAGATCCTCCGGTTTGTGTTATCAATGTCGTTGCCACAGAGGGTGTAGCTGGTGTTCCTGTTGTCACTGATCCACTTTGCGTTGATGTACTTTGAATTGCAGTTGATTCAGTAGTTTGTCTTGTAGCTGTGGATTGTTCTGTTGTTAATGATGCTGACGTTGATGTTTGTGAAGCCACTGGATTGGTTGTTATAGATGGCACAGCTCCTGCTGAAGTTGCCGATTGTGTGGTTACAACTGTAGTTTGTGTTGGACTTTGTGGTGATGAAACAACGGATGCTGTACTTTGTGTTGGTGTTGTTGATGATTCTGTTGTGAGTGGAATAGATTGTGTTGGTGTTGTTGTGGATACTGTTTCCACAGATCCTCCGGTTTGTGTTATCAATGTTGTTGCCACAGAGGGTGTAGCTGGTGTTGCTGTAGACAATGATCCACTTTGCGTTGATGTACTTTGGATTGCAGTTGATTCAGTAGTTTGTCTTGTAGCTGTGGGTTGTTCTGTTGTTAATGATGCTGATGTTGAGGTTTGTGAAGCCACTGGATTAGTTGTTATAGATGGTGCAGTTCCTTCTGAAGTTGCTGATTGTGTGGTTACAACTGTAGTTTGTGTTGGATTTTGTGGTGATGAAACAACAGATCCTGTAATTTGTGTTGGTGTTGTTGATGATTCTGTTGTGAGTGGAATAGATTGTGTTGGTGTTGTTGTGGATACTGTTTCCACAGATCCTCCTGTTTGTGTTATCAATGTTGTTGCCACAGAGGGTGTAGCTGGTGTTGCTGTAGACAATGATCCACTTTGCGTTGATGTACTTTGGATTACAGTTGATTCAGTAGTTTGTCTTGTAGCTGTGGGTTGTTCTGTTGTTAATGATGCTGATGTTGATGTTTGTGAAGCCACTGGATTGGTTGTTATAGATGGCACAGCTCCTGCTGAAGTTGCCGATTGTGTGGTTACAACTGTAGTTTGTGTTGGACTTTGTGGTGATGAAACAACGGATGCTGTACTTTGTGTTGGTGTTGTTGATGAATCTATTGTGAGAGGAATAGATCGTGTTGGTGTTGTTGTGGACACTGTTTCCACAGATCCTCCGGTTTGTGTTATCAATGTCGTTGCCACAGAGGGTGTAGCTGGTGTTCCTTTAGTCACTGATCCACTTTGCGTTGATGCACTTTGAATTGCAGTTGATTCAGTAGTTTGTCTTGTAGCTGTGGGTTGTTCTGTTGTTAATGATGCTGATGTTGAGGTTTGTGAAGCCACTGGATTGGTTGTTATAGATGGCACAGCTCCTGCTGAAGTTGCCGATTGTGTGGTTACAACTGTAGTTTGTGTTGGACTTTGTGGTGATGAAACAACGGATGCTGTACTTTGTGTTGGTGTTGTTGATGATTCTGTTGTGAGTGGAATAGATTGTGTTGGTGTTGTTGTGGATACTGTTTCCACAGATCCTCCGGTTTGTGTTATCAATGTTGTTGCCACAGAGGGTGTAGCTGGTGTTGCTGTAGACAATGATCCACTTTGCGTTGATGTACTTTGGATTGCAGTTGATTCAGTAGTTTGTCTTGTAGCTGTGGGTTGTTCTGTTGTTAATGATGCTGATGTTGAGGTTTGTGAAGCCACTGGATTAGTTGTTATAGATGGTGCAGTTCCTTCTGAAGTTGCTGATTGTGTGGTTACAACTGTAGTTTGTGTTGGATTTTGTGGTGATGAAACAACAGATCCTGTAATTTGTGTTGGTGTTGTTGATGATTCTGTTGTGAGTGGAATAGATTGTGTTGGTGTTGTTGTGGACACTGTTTCCATAAATTCTCCTGTTTGTGTTATCAATGTTGTTGCCACAGAGGGTGTAGCTGGTGTTGCTGTAGTCACTAATCCACTTTGCGTTGATGTACTTTGAATTGCAGTTGATTCAGTAGTTTGTCTTGTAACTGTGGGTTGTTCTGTTGTTAATGATGCTGATGTTGATGTTTGTGAAGCCACTGGATTGATTGTTATAGATGGCACAGCTCCTGCTGAAGTTTCCGATTGTGTGGTTACAACTGTAGTTTGTGTTGGACTTTGTGGTGATGAAACAACGGATGCTGTACTTTGTGTTGGTGTTGTTGATGAATCTATTGTGAGAGGAATAGATTGTGTTGGTGTTGTTGTGGACACTGTTTCCACAGATCCTCCAGTTTGTGTTATCAATGTCGTTGCCACAGAGGGTGTAGCTGGTGTTCCAGTAGTCACTGATCCACTTTGCGTTGATGCACTTTGAATTGCAGTTGATTCAGTAGTTTGTCTTGTAGCTGTGGATTGTTCTGTTGTTAATGATGCAGACGTTGATGTTTGTGAAGCCACTGGATTGGTTGTTATAGATGGCCCAGCTCCTGCTGAAGTTGCTGATTGTGTGGTTACAACTGTAGTTTGTGTTGGACTTTGTGGTGATGAAACAACGGATGCTGTACTTTGTGTTGGTGTTGTTGATGATTCTATTGTGAGAGGAATAGATCGTGTTGGTGTTGTTGTGGACACTGTTTCCACAGATCCTCCGGTTTGTGTTATCAATGTTGTTGCCACAGAGGGTGTAGCTGGTGTTGCTGTAGACAATGATCCACTTTGCGTTGATGTACTTTGGATTGCAGTTGATTCAGTAGTTTGTCTTGTATCTGTGGGTTGTTCTGTTGTTAGTGATGCTGATGTTGATGTTTGTGAAGCCACTGGATTGGTTGTGTTAGATGGCGCAGCTCCTGCTGAAGTTGCCGATTGTGTGGTTACAACTGTAGTTTGTGTTGGACTTTGTGACGATGAAACAACAGATGTTGTACTTTGTGTTGGTGTTGTTGATGAATCTATTGTGAGAGGAATAGATTGTGTTGGTGTTGTTGTGGACACTGTTTCCACAGATCCTCTGTTTTGTGTTATCAATGTCGTCGCTACAGAGGGTGTAGCTCGTGTTCCTGTGGTCACTGATCCACGTTGCGTTGATGTACTTTGACTTGCAGTTGATTTAGTAGTTTGTCTTGTAGCTGTGGGTTGTTCTGTTGTTAATGATGCTGATGTTGATGTTTGTGAAGCCACTGGATTGGTCGTTATAGATGGCACAGATCCTGCTGAAGTTGCCGATTGTGTGTTTACAACTGTAGTTTGTGTTGGACTTTGTGGTGATGAAACAATGGATGCTGTACTTTGTGTTGGTGTTGTTGATGATTCGGTTGTGAGTGGAATAGATTGTGTTGGTGTTGTTGTGGACACTGTTTCCATAGATCCTCCTGTTTGTGTTATTAATGTTGTTGCCACAGAGGGTGTAGCTGGTGTTGCTGTAGTCACTAATCCACTTTGCGTTGATGTACTTTGAATTGCAGTTGATTCAGTAGTTTGTCTTGTAGCTGTGGGTTGTTCTGTTGTTAATGCTGCTGATGTTGATGTTTGTGAAGCCACTGGATTGGTTGTGTTAGATGGCGCAGCTCCTGCTGAAGTTGCTGATTGTGTGGTTACAACTGTAGTTTGTGTTGGACTTTGTGATGATGAAACAACAGATGCTGTACTTTGTGTTGGTGTTGTTGATGAATCTATTGTGAGAGGAATAGATTGTGTTGGTGTTGTTGTGGACACTGTTTCCACAGATCCTCCGGTTTGTGTATTCAATGTCGTTGCTACAGAGGGTGTAGCTGGTGTTGCTGTAGTCACTGATCCACTTTGCGTTGATGTACTTTGAATTGCAGTTGATTCAGTAGTTTGTGTTGTAGCTGTGGGTTGTTCTGTTGTTAATGATGCTGATGTTGATGTTTGTGAAGCCACTGGATTGGTCATTATAGATTGCACAAATCCTGCTGAAGTTGCCGATTGTGTGTTTACAACTGTAGTTTGTGTTGGACTTTGTGGTGATGAAACAATGGATGCTGTACTTTGTGTTGGTGTTGTTGATGATTCTATTGTGAGAGGAATAGATTGTGTTTGTGTTGTTGTGGACACTGTTTCCACAGATCCTCCTGTTTGTGTTATCAATGTTGTTGCCACAGAGGGTGTAGCTAGTGCTCCTGTAGTCACTAATCCACTTTGTGTTGATGTACTTTGACTTGCAGTTGATTCAGTAGTTTGTCTTGTAGCTGTGGGTTGTTCTGTTGTTAATGATGGTGATGTTGATGTTTGTGAAGCCACTGGATTGGTTGTTATAGATGGCACAGCTCCTGCTGAAGTTGCCGATTGTGTGGTTACAACTGTAGTTTGTGTTGGACTTTGTGTTGATGAAACTACGGATGCTGTACTTTGTGTTGGTGTTGTTGATGAATCTATTGTGAGAGGAATAGATCGTGTTGGTGTTGTTGTGGACACTGTTTCCACAGATCCTCCGGTTTGTGTTATCAATGTTGTTGCCACAGAGGGTGTAGCTGGTGTTCCTGTAGTCACTGATCCACTTTGCGTTGATGCACTTTGAATTGCAGTTGATTCAGTAGTTTGTCCTGTAGCTGTGGGTTGTTCTGTTGTTAATGATGCTGATGTTGATGTTTGTGAAGCCACTGGATTGGTTGTTATAGATGGCACAGCTCCTGCTGAATTTGCCGATTGTGTGGTTACAACTGTAGTTTGTGTTGGACTTTGTGGTGATGAAACAACGGATGCTGTACTTTGTGTTGGTGTTATTGATGAATCTATTGTGAGAGGAATAGATCGTGTTGGTGTTGTTGTGGACACTGTTTCCACAGATCCTCCAGTTTGTGTTATCAATGTTGTTGCCACAGAGGGTGTAGCTGGTGTTCCTGTAGTCACTGATCCACTTTGCGTTGATGCACTTTGAATTGCAGTTGATTCAGTAGTTTGTCTTGTAGCTGTGGATTGTTCTGTTGTTAATGATGCTGACGTTGATGTTTGTGAAGCCACTGGATTGGTTGTTATAGATGGCACAGCTCCTGCTGAAGTTGCCGATTGTGTGGTTACAACTTTAGTTTGTGTTGGACTTTGTGGTGATGAAACAACGGATGCTGTACTTTGTGTTGGTGTTGTTGATGATTCTGTTGTGAGTGGAATAGATTGTGTTGGTGTTGTTGTGGATACTGTTTCCACAGATCCTCCGGTTTGTGTTATCAATGTTGTTGCCACAGAGGGTGTAGCTGGTGTTGCTGTAGACAATGATCCACTTTGCGTTGATGTACTTTGGATTGCAGTTGATTCAGTAGTTTGTCTTGTAGTTGTGTGTTGTTCTGTTGTCAATGATGCCGATGTTTGTGAAGCCAATGGTTTGGTTCTGTTAGATAGCGGAGCTCCTGCTGAAGTTGCTGATTGTGTGGTTACAACTGTGGTTTGTGTTGGACTTTCTGGTGATGAAACAACGGATGCTGTACTTTGTGTTGGTGTTGTTGATGATTCTGTTATGAGTGGAATAAATGGTGTTGGTGTTGTTGTGGACACTTTTTCCACAGATCCTCTGGTTTGTGTTATCAATGTCGTTGCCACAGAGGGTGTAGCTGCTGTTCCTGTAGTCACTGATCCACTTTGCGTTGATGTACTTTCACTTGCAGTTGATTTAGTAGTTTGTCTTGTAGCTGTGGGTTGTTCTGTTGTTAATGATGCTGATGTTGATGTTTGTGAAGCCACTGAATTAGTTGTTGTAGATGGCACAGCTCCTGCTGAAGTTGCTGATTGTGTGGTTACAACTGTAGTTTGTGTTGGACTTTGTGGTGATGAAACAACGGATGCTGTACTTTGTGTTGGTGTTGTTGATGATTCTGTTGTGAGTGGAATAGATTGTGTTGGTGTTGTTGTGGACACTGTTTCCACAGATCCTCCGGTTTGTGTTATTAATGTCGTTGCCACAGAGGGTGTAGCTGGTGTTCCTGTAATCAGTGATCCACTTTGCGTTGATGCACTTTGAATTGCAGTTGATTCCGTAGTTTGTCTTGTAGCTGTGGATTGTTCCGTTGTTAATGATGCTGATGTTGATGTTTGTGAAGCCACTGGATTAGTTGTAATAGATGGTGCAGTTCCTGCTGAAATTGCTGATTGTGTGGTTACAACTGTAGTTTGTGTTGGACTTTGTGGTGATGAAACAACAGATGCTGTACTTTGTGTTGGTGTTGTTGATGATTCTGTTGTGAGAGGAATAGATTGTGTTGGTGTTGTTGTGGACACTGTTTCCACAGATCCTCCTGTTTGTTTTATCAATGTTGTTGCCACAGAGGGTGTAGCTGGTGTTGCTGTAGACATTGATCCACCTTGCGTTGATGTACGTTGAATTGCAGTTGATTCAGTAGTATGTCTTGTAGCTGTGGGTTGTTCTGTTGTTAATGATGCTGATGTTGATGTTTGTGAAGCCACTGTATTGGTTGTTATAGATGGCACAGATCCTGCTGAAGTTGCCGATTGTGTGTTTACAACTGTAGTTTGTGTTGGACTTTGTGGTGATGAAACAACGGATGCTGTACTTTGTGTTGTTGTTGTTGATGATTCTGTTGTGAGTGGAATAAATGGTGTTGGTGTTGGTGTTGTTGTGGACATTTTTTCCACAGATCCTCTGGTTTGTGTTATCAATGTCGTTGCCACAGAGGGTGTAGCTGGTGTTTCTGTAGTCACTAATCCACTTTGCGTTGATGTACTTTCACTTGGAGTTGATTCAGTAGTTTGTCTTGTAGCTGTGGGTTGTTCTGTTGTTAATGATGCTGATGTTGATGTTTGTGAAGCCACTGGATTGGTTGTGTTTGATGGCGCAGCTCCTGCTGAAGTTGCCGATTGTGCGGTTACAACTGTAGTTTGTGTTGGACTTTGTGGTGATGAAACAACAGATGCTGTACTTTGTGTTGTTGTTGTTGATGAATCTTTTGTGAGAGGAATAGATTGTGTTGGTCTTGTTGTGGAAACTGTTTCCACAGATCCTCTGGTTTGTGTTATCAATGTCGTTGCCACAGAGGGTGTAGCTGGTGTTCCTTTAGTCACTGATCCACTTTGCGTTGATGCACTTTGAATTGCAGTTGATTCAGTAGTTTGTCTTGTAGCTGTGGATTGTTCTGTTGTTAATGATGCTGACGTTGATGTTTGTGAAGCCACTGGATTGGTTGTTATAGATGGCACAGCTCCTGCTGAAGTTGCTGATTGTGTGGTTACAACTGTAGTTTGTGTTGGACTTTGTGGTGATAAAACAATGGATGCTGTACTTTGTGTTGGTGTTGTTGATGATTCTGTTGTGAGTGGAATAGATTGTGTTGGTGTTGTTGTGGACACTGTTTCCACAGATCCTCTGGTTTGTGTTATCAATGTCGTTGCCACAGAGGGTGTAGCTGGTGTTCCTGTAGTCACTGATCCACTTTGCGTTGATGTACTTTCACTTGCAGTTGATTCAGTAGTTTGTCTTGTAGCTGTGGGTTGTTTTGTTGTTAATGATGCTGACGTTGATGTTTGTGAAGCCACTGGATTAGTTATAGATTGTGCAGTTCCTGCTGATGTTGCTGATTGTGTGGTTATAACTGTAGTTTGTGTTGGACTTTGTGGTGATGAAACAACAGATGCTGTACTTTGTGTTGGTGTTGTTGATGATTCTGTTGTGAGTGGAATAGATTGTGTTGGTGTTGTTGTGGACACTGTTTCCACAGATCCTCCTGTTTGTTTTATCAATGTTGTTGCCACAGAGGGTGTAGCTGGTGTTGCTGTAGACAATAATCCACTTTGCATTGATGTACTTTGAATTGCAGTTGATTCAGTAATTTGTCTTGTAGCTGTGGGTTGTTCTATTGTTAATGATGCTGATGTTGATGTTTGTGAAGCCACTGGATTGGTTGTTATAGATGGCGCAGCTCCTGCTGAAGTTGCCGATTGTGTAGTTACAACTGTAGTTTGTGTTGGACTTTGAGGTGATGAATCAACGGATGCTGTACTTTGTGTTGGTGTTGTTGATGAATATATTGTGAGAGGAATTGATTGTCTTGGTGTTGTTGTGGACACTGTTTCCACAGATCTTGTGTTTTGTGTTATCAATGTCGTTGCTACAGAGGGTGTAGCTGGTGTTCCTGTGGTCACTGATCCACTTTGCGTTGATGTACTTTGATTCGCAGTTAAATCAGTAGTTTGTGTTGTAGCTGTGGGTTGTTCTGTTGTTAATGATGCTGATGTTGATGTTTGTGAAGCCACTGGATTAGTTGTAATAGATGGTGCAGTTCCTGCTGAAGTTGCTGATTGTGTGGTTACAACTGTAGTTTGTGTTGGACTTTGTGTTGATGAAACAACAGATGCTGTACTTTGTGTTGGTGTTGTTGATGATTCTGTTGTGAGAGGAATAGATTGTGTTGGTGTTGTTGTGGACACTGTTTCCACAGATCCTCCTGTTTGTTTTATCAATGTTGTTGCCACAGAGGGTGTAGCTGGTGTTGCTGTAGACATTGATCCACCTTGCGTTGATGTACTTTGAATTGCAGTTGATTCAGTAGTTTGTCTTGTAGCTGTGGGTTGTTCTGTTGTTAATGATGCTGATGTTGATGTTTGTGAAGCCACTGGATTGGTTGTTATAGATGGCACAGATCCTGCTGAAGTTGCCGATTGTGTGTTTACAACTTTAGTTTGTGTTGGACTTTGTGGTGATGAAACAACGGATGCTGTACTTTGTGTTGTTGTTGTTGATGATTCTGTTGTGAGTGGAATAAATGGTGTTGGTGTTGTTGTGGACATTTTTTCCACAGATCCTCTGGTTTGTGTTATCAATGTCGTTGCCACAGAGGGTGTAGCTGGTGTTCCTGTAGTCACTAATCCACTTTGCGTTGATGTACTTTCACTTGCAGTTGATTCAGTAGTTTGTCTTGTAGCTGTGGGTTGTTCTGTTGTTAATGATGCTGATGTTGATGTTTGTGAAGCCACTGGATTGGTTGTGTTTGATGGCGCAGCTCCTGCTGAAGTTGCCGATTGTGCGGTTACAACTGTAGTTTGTGTTGGACTTTGTGGTGATGAAACAACAGATGCTGTACTTTGTGTTGTTGTTGTTGATGAATCTTTTGTGAGAGGAATAGATTGTGTTGGTCTTGTTGTGGAAACTGTTTCCACAGATCCTCTGGTTTGTGTTATCAATGTCGTTGCCACAGAGGGTGTAGCTGGTGTTCCTTTAGTCACTGATCCACTTTGCGTTGATGCACTTTGAATTGCAGTTGATTCAGTAGTTTGTCTTGTAGCTGTGGATTGTTCTGTTGTTAATGATGCTGACGTTGATGTTTGTGAAGCCACTGGATTGGTTGTTATAGATGGCACAGCTCCTGCTGAAGTTGCTGATTGTGTGGTTACAACTGTAGTTTGTGTTGGACTTTGTGGTGATAAAACAATGGATGCTGTACTTTGTGTTGGTGTTGTTGATGATTCTGTTGTGAGTGGAATAGATGGTGTTGGTGTTGTTGTGGACACTGTTTCCACAGATCCTCTGGTTTGTGTTATCAATGTCGTTGCCACAGAGGGTGTAGCTGGTGTTCCTGTAGTCACTGATCCACTTTGCGTTGATGTACTTTCACTTGCAGTTGATTCAGTAGTTTGTCTTGTAGCTGTGGGTTGTTCTGTTGTTAATGATGCTGACGTTGATGTTTGTGAAGCCACTGGATTGGTTGTTATAGATGGCACAGCTCCTGTTGAAGTTGCCGATTGTGTGGTTACAACTGTAGTTTGTGTTGGACTTTGCGGTGATGAAACAACGGATGCTGTACTTTGTGTTGGTTTTGTTGATGAATCTATTGTGAGAGGAATGGATTGTGTTGGTGTTGTTGTGGACACTGTTTCCACAGATCCTCCTGTTTGTGTTATCAATGTTGTTGCCACAGAGGGTGTAGCTGGTGTTGCTGTAGACAATGTTCCACTTTGCGTTGATGTACTTTGAATTGCAGTTGATTCAGTAGTTTGTCTTGCACCTGTGGGTTGTTCTGTTGTTAATGATGCTGATGTTGATGTTTGTGAAGCCACTGGATTAGTTATAGATTGTGCAGTTCCTGCTGAAGTTGCTGATTGTGTGGTTATAACTGTAGTTTTTGTTGGACTTTGTGGTGATGAAACAACAGATGCTGTACTTTGTGTTGGTGTTGTTGATGATTCTGTTGTGAGTGGAATAGATTGTGTTGGTGTTGTTGTGGACACTGTTTCCACAGATCCTCCTGTTTGTTTTATCAATGTTGTTGCCACAGAGGGTGTAGCTGGTGTTGCTGTAGACAATAATCCACTTTGCATTGATGTACTTTGAATTGCAGTTGATTCAGTAATTTGTCTTGTAGCTGTGGGTTGTTCTATTGTTAATGATGCTGATGTTGATGTTTGTGAAGCCACTGGATTGGTTGTTATAGATGGCGCAGCTCCTGCTGAAGTTGCCGATTGTGCGGTTATAACTGTAGTTTGTGTTGGACTTTGTGGTGATGAAACAACAGATGCTGTACTTTGTGTTGGTGTTGTTGATGATTCTGTTGTGAGTGGAATAGATTGTGTTGGTGTTGTTGTGGACACTGTTTCCACAGATCTTGTGTTTTGTGTTATCAATGTCGTTGCTACAGAGGGTGTAGCTGGTGTTCCTGTGGTCACTGATCCACTTTGCGTTGATGTACTTTGATTCGCAGTTAAATCAGTAGTTTGTGTTGTAGCTGTGGGTTGTTCTGTTGTTAATGATGCTGATGTTGATGTTTGTGAAGCCACTGGATTAGTTGTAATAGATGGTGCAGTTCCTGCTGAAGTTGCTGATTGTGTGGTTACAACTGTAGTTTGTGTTGGACTTTGTGTTGATGAAACAACAGATGCTGTACTTTGTGTTGGTGTTGTTGATGATTCTGTTGTGAGAGGAATAGATTGTGTTGGTGTTGTTGTGGACACTGTTTCCACAGATCCTCCTGTTTGTTTTATCAATGTTGTTGCCACAGAGGGTGTAGCTGGTGTTGCTGTAGACATTGATCCACCTTGCGTTGATGTACTTTGAATTGCAGTTGATTCAGTAGTTTGTCTTGTAGCTGTGGGTTGTTCTGTTGTTAATGATGCTGATGTTGATGTTTGTGAAGCCACTGGATTGGTTGTTATAGATGGCACAGATCCTGCTGAAGTTGCCGATTGTGTGTTTACAACTTTAGTTTGTGTTGGACTTTGTGGTGATGAAACAACGGATGCTGTACTTTGTGTTGTTGTTGTTGATGATTCTGTTGTGAGTGGAATAAATGGTGTTGGTGTTGTTGTGGACATTTTTTCCACAGATCCTCTGGTTTGTGTTATCAATGTCGTTGCCACAGAGGGTGTAGCTGGTGTTCCTGTAGTCACTAATCCACTTTGCGTTGATGTACTTTCACTTGCAGTTGATTCAGTAGTTTGTCTTGTAGCTGTGGGTTGTTCTGTTGTTAATGATGCTGATGTTGATGTTTGTGAAGCCACTGGATTGGTTGTGTTTGATGGCGCAGCTCCTGCTGAAGTTGCCGATTGTGCGGTTACAACTGTAGTTTGTGTTGGACTTTGTGGTGATGAAACAACAGATGCTGTACTTTGTGTTGTTGTTGTTGATGAATCTTTTGTGAGAGGAATAGATTGTGTTGGTCTTGTTGTGGAAACTGTTTCCACAGATCCTCTGGTTTGTGTTATCAATGTCGTTGCCACAGAGGGTGTAGCTGGTGTTCCTTTAGTCACTGATCCACTTTGCGTTGATGCACTTTGAATTGCAGTTGATTCAGTAGTTTGTCTTGTAGCTGTGGATTGTTCTGTTGTTAATGATGCTGACGTTGATGTTTGTGAAGCCACTGGATTGGTTGTTATAGATGGCACAGCTCCTGCTGAAGTTGCTGATTGTGTGGTTACAACTGTAGTTTGTGTTGGACTTTGTGGTGATAAAACAATGGATGCTGTACTTTGTGTTGGTGTTGTTGATGATTCTGTTGTGAGTGGAATAGATGGTGTTGGTGTTGTTGTGGACACTGTTTCCACAGATCCTCTGGTTTGTGTTATCAATGTCGTTGCCACAGAGGGTGTAGCTGGTGTTCCTGTAGTCACTGATCCACTTTGCGTTGATGTACTTTCACTTGCAGTTGATTCAGTAGTTTGTCTTGTAGCTGTGGGTTGTTCTGTTGTTAATGATGCTGACGTTGATGTTTGTGAAGCCACTGGATTGGTTGTTATAGATGGCACAGCTCCTGTTGAAGTTGCCGATTGTGTGGTTACAACTGTAGTTTGTGTTGGACTTTGCGGTGATGAAACAACGGATGCTGTACTTTGTGTTGGTTTTGTTGATGAATCTATTGTGAGAGGAATGGATTGTGTTGGTGTTGTTGTGGACACTGTTTCCACAGATCCTCCTGTTTGTGTTATCAATGTTGTTGCCACAGAGGGTGTAGCTGGTGTTGCTGTAGACAATGTTCCACTTTGCGTTGATGTACTTTGAATTGCAGTTGATTCAGTAGTTTGTCTTGCACCTGTGGGTTGTTCTGTTGTTAATGATGCTGATGTTGATGTTTGTGAAGCCACTGGATTAGTTATAGATTGTGCAGTTCCTGCTGAAGTTGCCGATTGTGCGGTTATAACTGTAGTTTGTGTTGGACTTTGTGGTGATGAAACAACAGATGCTGTACTTTGTGTTGGTGTTGTTGATGATTCTGTTGTGAGTGGAATAGATTGTGTTGGTGTTGTTGTGGACACTGTTTCCACAGATCCTCCTGTTTGTTTTATCAATGTTGTTGCCACAGAGGGTGTAGCTGGTGTTGCTGTAGACAATAATCCACTTTGCATTGATGTACTTTGAATTGCAGTTGATTCAGTAATTTGTCTTGTAGCTGGGGGTTGTTCTATTGTTAATGATGCTGATGTTGATGTTTGTGAAGCCACTGGATTGGTTGTTATAGATGGCGCAGCTCCTGCTGAAGTTGCCGATTGTGTAGTTACAACTGTAGTTTGTGTTGGACTTTGAGGTGATGAATCAACGGATGCTGTACTTTGTGTTGGTGTTGTTGATGAATATATTGTGAGAGGAATTGATTGTCTTGGTGTTGTTGTGGACACTGTTTCCACAGATCTTGTGTTTTGTGTTATCAATGTCGTTGCTACAGAGGGTGTAGCTGGTGTTCCTGTGGTCACTGATCCACTTTGCGTTGATGTACTTTGATTCGCAGTTAAATCAGTAGTTTGTGTTGTAGCTGTGGGTTGTTCTGTTGTTAATGATGCTGATGTTGATGTTTGTGAAGCCACTGGATTAGTTGGTATAGATGGTACAGCTCCTGCTGAAGTTGCTGATTGTGTGGATACAACTGTAGTTTGTGTTGGACTTTGTGTTGATGAAACAACGGATGCTGTACTTTTTGTTGGTGTTGGTGTTGTTGATGAATCTATTGTGAGAAGAATGATTTGTGTTGGTGTTGTTGTGGACACTGTTTCCACAGATCCTCTGGTTTGTGTTACCAATGTTGTTGCCACAGAGGGTGTAGCTGGTGTTCCTGAAGTCACTGATCCACTTTGCGTTGATGTACTTTGAATTGCAGTTGATTCAGTAGTTTGTCTTGTAGTTGTGTGTTGTTCTGTTGTCAATGATGCCGATGTTTGTGAAGCCAATGGTTTGGTTCTGTTAGATAGCGCAGCTCCTGCTGAAGTTGCTGATTGTGTGGTTACAACTGTGGTTTGTGTTGGACTTTCTGGTGATGAAACAACGGATGCTGTACTTTGTGTTGTTGTTGTTGATGATTCTGTTGTGAGTGGAATAAATGGTGTTGGTGTTGTTGTCGACATTTTTTCCACAGATCCTCTGGTTTGTGTTATCAATGTCGTTGCCACAGAGGGTGTAGCTGGTGTTCCTGTAGTCACTGATCCACTTTGCGTTGATGTACTTTCACTTGCAGTTGATTCAGTAGTTTGTCTTGTAGCTGTGGGTTGTTCTGTTGTTAATGATGGTGATGTTGATGTTTGTGAAGCCACTGGATTGGTTGTGTTAGATGGCGCAGCTCCTGCTGAAGTTGCCGATTGTGCGGTTACAACTGTAGTTTGTGTTGGACTTTGTGGTGATGAAACAACAGATGCTGTACTTTGTGTTGTTGTTGATGATGAATCTTTTGTGAGAGGAATAGATTGTGTTGGTCTTGTTGTGGAAACTGTTTCCACAGATCCTCTGGTTTGTGTTATCAATGTCGTTGCCACAGAGGGTGTAGCTGGTGTTCCTTTAGTCACTGATCCACTTTGCGTTGATGCACTTTGAATTGCAGTTGATTCAGTAGTTTGTCTTGTAGCTGTGGATTGTTCTGTTGTTAATGATGCTGACGTTGATGTTTGTGAAGCCACTGGATTGGTTGTTATAGATGGCACAGCTCCTGCTGAAGTTGCTGATTGTGTGGTTACAACTGTAGTTTGTGTTGGACTTTGTGGTGATAAAACAACGGATGCTGTACTTTGTGTTGGTGTTGTTGATGATTCTGTTGTGAGTGGAATAGATTGTGTTGGTGTTGTTGTGGACACTGTTTCCATAGATCCTCTGGTTTGTGTTATTAATATTGTTGCCACAGAGGGTGTAGCTGGTGTTTCTGTATTCACTGATAAACTTTGCGTTGATGTACTTTGAATTGCAGTTGATTCACGTGTTTGTCTTGTAGTTGTGTGTTGTTCTGTTGTCAACGATGCCGATGTTTGTGAATCCAATGGTTTGGTTCTGTTAGATAGCGGAGCTCCTGCTGAAGTTGCCGATTGTGTGGTTACAACTGTGGTTTGTGCTGGACTTTGTGGTGATGAAACAACGGATGCTGTACTTTGTGTTGGTGTTGTTGATGAATCTATTGTGAGAGGAATAGATTTTGTTGTTTTTGTGGAAACTGTTTCCACAGATCCTCTGGTTTGTGTTATAAATGTCGTCGCCACAGAGGGTGTAGATGGTGTTCCTGTAGTCACTGATCCACTTTGCGTTGATGTACTTTTACTTGCAGTTGATTCAGTAGTTTGTCTTGTAGCTGTTGGTATTTCTGCTGTTAATGATGCTGATGTTGATGTTTGTGAAGTCATTGATTTGGTTGTTACAGATAGCACATTTTCTGCTGAATTTGCTGATTGTGTAGATCCATGACTTTTGGTTGATTTTGGTGTTGATTGATTCACAATTGGTGAACTTTTTTTCGGTGATTCTTTTGTTACAGGAGATGTAATTTTTGGTGGAGTTGCTGATTGTGGTGAATTGGTTGTAGATTTGTCATCATGGGTTGATCTTGTGGATGTTGTTGCCTGTGTTTCATGAGTTTTTGACTCTTTTGTAAATTCCATGCTTTGTGTTGGTGTTGTGTTGTCAATTTTTGGGACATCTGTTTTTTTTTGTTGATCTGTTGGTTTATCATTTGGGTTTTCTGTTGCTGTTTTTTTGTTAAATTCTTTTTCTATGGGTGGTGTTTCTTTAGGTGACTGTGTTAAGTCACCTTTTTTTGCATCAGGGGCCTTAGGTGGTGTTGAGGTTTTAGAGGATTCTTTCTCTTTAGCTGCCATTTTTTTTTCTGTTTCAGTTGATGGTGCTTCAGATACCATTGTTATCGAGGGAGTTCCTTGTTTTGGAGCTGACATTACATTCATTATAGATAAATTATTTTCATTTGTTGCAGCGGTTGATCCGGGAACTGCAAATTTTGAATTCCGAGTTTCAATGGGTTCTGTGGCTTGTTTCTTCGTTGTTTGAGGGGATTCTGAATTCCGCCCTTGTAGTATTGTTTTGAGGTTGTTGGTTGGCTGTTTTTTGGCTGTACTTTTGGCTTCCTTCGTAGTTGTGGATGCAGAAGTTACTTCTGTTGCAGATGGGCTCAAAGTTAAATGCGTGGCTTGGAAGTTAATCAAATCTGATGATTTTAGTGATGTCACCGTCTGCGATATTTTCTCAGATTTGTCTGACGCTAAATTTGGCTTCACTGTCTTTGTTTTGTCTTGGAATTTGCGTGTAGATGTTAACTTAGGATCAGTTTGTGATAACTGTGGAATGCTAGTTGGCATGTTGCGATCTGTGACATCTGACATCTTAGGTGTGGCTGCCATAGCATTCGCAAATATGTTTGTGGGTGTGTTAACAATGTGTGTATTTTCCAGGGTTGTAGATGTGGGGGTTTTACGCACTGATGCTGAAGGGGTATCGCTGGATACCCCTGTATCCTTCCCATTTGAATTAGGTGAAGGTGAGCCAAACTCTGGCATTTTCAGAGCTTTGCTGGAATGAGCTGTAGTCGAGGCTGAAAGAGTTTGTGTGGAGTCAGTATGAATCTGTGTTGCAGTTCCTGCTGAGGAAGCGTCAGACCCATCTCCATCCATAGGAGAATTGCTAAGGTTTACCACTGATGGTTGGCTTGTAGTTATATCAGATGACGGACCGGCTTGGGCAAGCAAATCTGTCTTGTTGAATTCCTGAGGTCTTGAAAGTGTACTGACCTTGTTTACTGTAGTAGTCAAAGCATTTGTTGAGTTAATTAGGGGAACCTCAGTAGAGGCTGTGGCCCAGAAGTGAGCTGGGCAGAGAACTGTGTGAGAGGAAAAAGCAGAAGGTTTCATATCAATTAATTATATCTTTATTTCATAAACAATAGCAGCAACTAACTAACTAACTTTTGCTGAGAAATCAGTATATAGGCCTATCTCCTTAGTGTTTGTTTTGACTTTTGAACTTATTTGGTACATTTAAATTCAGTTCACTAAGTCTGGACCCATGATAGAGAGACTACTAACGCTAGTCAGACAATCCTCCTTTGTGTAATGCAGGATGGACATAGCACCATCGGCGGTACTGAGGGTGCTGCAGCACCCCCTGTTTTTTTCTCTAGGCCTGTTGTTTAACTGCAATGGAAAAAATATATATATATATTATTAGAATATTTTTCATACTGTCTCATATGAACCTCCGAGGGGTGAGTGCACATCGGTAGATTGTCGCTCGTCTCCTGTATGAAATGACTGTATCCTCACTGTCCTTCATTGTTATAAACTATAGTAACCTGGTGATTGGTCATCCATACACTGCCTCATTCCCTATTCCTCTCCTCAGTTCTCATGCATTAGCTCTGTGTAGTTGCTGTGGCTGCTTTGACATACAATAGGCCTGTGTTGTTGTTCAAGTTTGCTTTTCTAAAATCAGGGTTTTCCCTGCAATTACAGCGTGTTTTTTGCGCTGCGTAAAAACAATGTGGAGAGCATCCGGACAAGCCGACACACGGGACAGCACAGGGGAGGTGAGGGGGATGAGAACGAGGGTGCTGTAATTTATCAGTAATATAAGATAATATCGCCAATGAGAGTGAGTCATCTACCAGTCATTCTGGTAAAATACCAGGAATGAACTAATGCACAATGTTATACACTGATAAAACCATGTTCCGTTTCCTGAACCTGCTCTTTTGATTTATAGAGCATGATTTTACAGGGCAAATACTGCCATAAGAATTAAATGATCAGACGAAGGCTGTGATCTGTGTAAATTATACAATAATTATTCAACTATAGAACGTTTTGTCTATAAGCTTTTTGGGGGTTATTTATAGTAATACTTAAAGTCCAAAATGGTGTGAAATTGCATAGTTTGAGTCAAAAACCTTCAACTTTTCCTCGGGGGAGGACCCCCAAACCCTCCCACTCCCCGTACCCCAACTGCTGCACAGCACCTAAGCTCTTTAGGGGAAAACTTGAAAATTAATGTAAAATGGTGTAAATAACTATATAACTATAACAAGGTCACTGTGACCTCACATCTGTCCCATTTTCGTGATATCTCAGGAACGGCCTCAATGAATTTCTTCAAATTTGGCACAAACGTCCATTTGGATTCAAGGATGGCCTGATTTGATTTGGGCTGTCGAAGGTCAAGGTGACCTCACAAAACACGTTTTTGGCCATAACTCAACACTTCATATCCTAATTATGACAATTTCACACAAATATCTAACAGGATAAAATGATGAAGTGATTATATTCTGGACAGACATGGATGTAAACTGCAACTTGACTGGTTGGCGGAGACATACAACCACAAGGCGGTAATTCTAGTTTGAGAAATGAAAAATGTTCACAATAGCTGCAGTACATTTTCTTACACAAAAAGTGAGGAGAATTCAAATTTCAGTTGCATGGCTATTTATGTTGGGAGATGGATTTAAAGCTTGACAGATGAATGTCACAATATAATCCATGAGAGATTTTCTTTTTGGGTGCCTTTCTTTTCCTTGAATATTGTTTTGACTTCATGGAATCTGGTTAACATGTCTGACGTCCGTTTTGCTATAAATATACAGTTAGTCATGTCATGGAACAATTGATGCATTGTAACCTGACTCACCTGCCAGTAGGCTTAGAAAGAATCTGCAGTTCATGGTGGCAAGTGATGGTTATCCATCAGCAGCAAGCATCTGATAACAAAGCAAGGACAAAAAGCAACACATTCAAGGCATTAGTCTCCTATTATTTTTAGCCAAACATCTTCTACGTACAACTGCATGCTCTACATTTCTTGTATGCGTACAGCCATACCTTTTAGTCTTTGTGTACCCTACTTACGTAATAGGAAAAATGCATGAAATGATGTGTTGTAGATTGCATTCCTCCACTCACTGGTACATATGCATCCCTTTTTTTTTTTAACGTGAATTCTCAATCAATCCCTACTGGGTACTATTATCCTGTTTTTTTGTTTTTTTAAAAACATTATTCCTGCTTCTATCTCCAGATAGTTATTCTACTTGAAGAAACCAGGGTTAATTTCTCTCTTAAACAAAAAAATACTATCTACAGTAGACTTTAAAGTTTATTTTTCAAACGGGGAAGAGGTTCATTTATAGCAAGCAGAAGCATAAGGTTTGTATTTAAAAACAAATGAATATGGTATGCATGGCAAAAATGACTGGCTATTCTTTATATGACTATATATGACTATGACTAATGACTAAACACATGACTGTACAAAACTACACACCCCAACATCATGCATCAAAATTATTTTTTAGTTCTGGTAGCTTAATAGGCATGAATATTAATAATTTCTCACCTCACTTGATCTGCTGACATTTTTGTGCTACAATAACCATGATATTATATTTTATGTCAGGAGGGAAGTAATACATATAATACAAGGTGCTTCCTATTTCAATACACCCCAATCACCTTAAACTGTTGTGTTAAATGTATGTGTTTCTCAGAATCAATCTACTATATTGTTTTGATTTTGTCTGCTTTTAACTCCAACTACAATGACGAAAATGATATGGAGATTTACTGTATATAGTCATATTACGTAATAGTAATAATAAAGGCCTGCCACATGCTACTAGAAGACTTCACATGGTTCAGAATGCTGCAACTATATAATTCAAACTAAAACTAGAAAATTTGACCATAAAACACCAGTTTTAGCTTCCTTTCAAAGAGTCAAAGGACCGAGGATGTCGTATATTAAGCCGATTGTAAAGCCTCTTATGACAAATTTGTGATTTGTGATATTGGGCTATATAAATAAAAATTAACTTGACTACTGTAAATAATTCTACAATTTATAATTTATTTCTGAAAACCAGATGTCATCCGTCTTTTACGTTGTTTGATGTGAAACAAAGTTTTATGAGCCCTAATTTAGTTGAATCAACAACCAGGTTGAAATGCACCAGTGGGAAATGACCAAACAGGTCATTGGTACTGGAACATTGATACTGTGTAAATGTGCATGAAAAACAGGTGAATAGAAACACATTTAATGTCATTCTTATTTGAAAACAGCCAGACAGGGTTGTACCTATGTACATCAACACACAGTGTCATAGGGTGAAATATGTGTCTGGGACCATTGTCACAGCCCCCACCTGTCCGCTCTTTCTTTTTCTTTTGTTCTCTCTCACTCCCACACAACAGTAGAGGTCTTCCACTTCTAGAGCAACACCTCCACATAGAGATTCAAATAGAGAATAAAACCTTTCAAACCCAGGTCTAACTTGTACAACTTGTACACTGCATCCTGAACCGACTCGACCAAGCATACAAAAGAGTTCAAAAGAATCCAAAGAATCTAATGTTTGGGGTGGTAAAAATCTAAAAATCACACTCACCTTTCAACACCATTGCCATGTTGCGTGACTCTTCAGTGTACCGATAAGCGGAAACAAAACTAAAAACATGAGCAATCTAAATTAGTCTCACAAAACCAGTTCTACCTGCTTTGAACACACCTGTCAGTCCGCCTCATGACAGTCACAGACAACGGGAAGGAATTTGCATATTGTAAAGCAATGGCTGCAGCTGACCATAAATTAAGTATAGAAGAAGATTTAATTTCTTGTAATAGCCCTCATTAGTCTGATAACTGTTGGATGAGCATGACTTTTGTTTTCATTGGTAAAAATGACAAAACAACAAGAAGGTATTGTTCTGAGGAATCTGTATTCAAAGTAGTTCAGTATGCTTGGACACATGTTCTGATTGTAGCTGATAGTCATGAGAAGAAGAGATGCGACTTGTTCAGCAACAATCCATTCAGTTTATTTTGAGACATGGTAGCCATGACAGTGAGCATAAAAAATCCCCTTGAATTGAAGTAACCCTGACACACTAATCAGATTTCATTATGTTGATTCAGAGGCTGATAGCTGAAGACATTTCATGCGGGAGTTGTATTGTGTTGAGTCGATAAGTATAGGAATAACAAAAATAAAGAACATTCTGTTTTAACTTTATTTACCAAGGGGAGTCTGCTCCGTTGGCCACTGAGCAGCACTATACTGGAGCAGATTGGGGTTAATATAATACAATGGAAAATAAAGGCTAGTATAAATCACACATAAATAGGATTAAAAGAACAATAAGTAAGAGCAGTAAGAGATATGAATAAATAGCCACAAATTTAATTTAGTAGAAGGCAGTGGCAAACAGAAGTTTTAAGCCAAGTTTTTAAAAAACTGAATACTTTTTCTTTTCTTTTTTTTACCTTGGGAACAGTGAGCTACGACTGAGTATTATGGACACATTGAGGGGGGAAAAAAATCTGAGATTTCGAGAATAAAGTCATAATATTAAAAGAAAAAAGTCTCAATTTAATGAGAATAAAGTCATACTATTTCAAGAAAAAAAAAAGTCATAATATTATGAGAATAAAGTCATAACTATACGAGAAAAATTGTAATTTCCTCCTCAAAAGAGGCAATATCCCCCAGGTCCGTTTGGTACTTTCTTCGGAATAAACTCAGTTTTTTGCAAAATCTTTTCAAGGTCTTGATACTTCTGATAATGTGGTGCTGATGTGCCAAAAGATAATGTTATTTGTGAAACCTATACTCAAGTATAACTTCACAAGATACTCCACGTTCCTCATTTTCACACTGCTCTATTTCCCCTCTAAAATAACCCGTAAAATTACTACTTTATAATATTATGAATTTATTCTCATAATATTAAGACATTTTTTCTCGTAAACCAATGACTTTATTCTTGTAATATTATGACTTTATTCTCGAAAACTCAGATTTATTTTTTTCCCTCAATGTGGCCCTAATACTCTTAGTCTTAGTGAGCAAACCTATCTGGACCGTTCATATCATAGCAACAGATCATAAATGTAATTTGTCCTTAAACCATTTAGCTCTTAATAATCCAATAAATCAATTCTTCATCACACAGGAAGCCAGTGCAGTTGAGATGAAACATCATACGACTGGCACAGACCTTCAAAGAACTTCAAATCTCAGCATCTCAGTCTGTACCACACCTAACCAAACGACATTGTCATCACTCATGTGTAGACAGTACTTTATCAGTTCATCCATGCAGGAGACATGTCACCAGCAACTGTTGTGACACAGCCACACCTGGAATTTCAGTGACCACATGCTACATTGCACAATGTGGGAAAGTTAGTCTTTTTGTTTATATATCATTTATGTGTGCCATATACCACTATATAGACTGCACATGTGTACATATTACATTTATTTATTGATGGACTGTACATACTATGTTCACCCATTCACTCCGTATCTTTTATATCTCTATTTATTGTTTTTAATTGTATTTCTATAACTGTACCTCTCCTGTGTTTCATTCTGTTTGCTGCTTTGACACCCAAATTTCACTCCAGGGATTAATAAAGGTTCATCTTATCTTATCTTGTCTTATCGTTATATAATAAGAGAAAAAATATATTAATATAATATATAATAATATATAATATAATAAAATATACATATTTAATTATCTAAGATTGGTTATTTGTGCAATGTCAGAGGCAATAAGACTATATGATTTTTTTTTTTTAAACGTTAGTAGTCCTAATGGTAGTATCTAATAAAGATAATAATGCACACAGTGCACTTTCATAGACTAAACTTCTGGAGTTACCCTGCACTATACTCATTTTTAACAGTCTCTTCTGCACTATATTCACTTTTTTTAATAGTCGTGTATCACAGCTGTTACCCTGCACTATATTCACTTTTAACAGTTTTTCTTCATCTCCTTGTATTTTTATATTTGGTATATTTTTTTGTACTTTGCACTACTAACTTTTTTACTGCCTTTTTACTAACATGTTTTTCCACTATGGAACTGTGATGCTGGAAACTTGAATTTCCCTCGGGATCAATAAAGTTACTATCTATCTATCTATCTATCTATCTATCTATCTATCAAATTTTACTCCGGGGATTAATAAAGGTTCATCTTATCTTATCTTGTCTTATCTTTATATAATAAAAGAAAAAATATTTTTGTAGGATTTAATTATCTTAGATTGGTTATTTGTGCAATGTCAGAGGCCATAAGGCTATACGATTTTTTCAATTTTCTTTTTAAACGTTAGTAGTCCTAATGGTAGTATCTAATTACTTTAATATTTGTTTATTTGTTTTGCACAATTTAAAACTATACAACATAACAAAAAAATAAATGAATAATATACAGTGCAGGAAGAGGCAAAAAACCCACTGGGCTTATCTGAAGCCTCCACCTAGAGACAAGATTAATATAAAGAAATAATATGACTACATAATAGCGATAACAAACAATTAACAATTAGGACAAGATATATATAATAACAACAAAAACAATACAGTAAATATACAAAAAAAGACAAGTGTGTGTGTGTGTGTGTGTGTGTGTGTGTGTGTGCGTGTGCGTGTGTGTTGACTTCTGGGCAATCACTACCAAACAACATTGTGAGTGGGAAAAAATAAAAAACATAAAAACAGATACGTTGACAACAAAATCATATAATAAAAGAGGCCAAGTCTTTAGAAAATGTCTTAAAAGCACTAATTCATAATATTTAATTATTCATAGGACCAAAGTAACTGAGATGTATTCATATTTTAACGGATTTAGCACAATTGCATGAATTTAACTGCATAAGTGTTTTAAATCATGACTACATTTCCCATAATCCCCCTTTTTCAATTAGCATGGAAGCCCTGTGAGTCCAAACATAATGCTCTCGCATATCCGCGCTGATGCTGCTGCTGCTCTTAAAGGAGACGCATCCCAAAACAGGCCTGTTCTCGGTTACAGAAATACGAGGTTTGCTATAGCTTTAAGAAGTAAATAATCATGCATGTTTGTAAGATTATATTCATCGTACAACGTAGCTTAATTTTAATTAATAAGATAGTTAATTAAATGCATGCATAGTGACTTATTTACTCTTGACTGAGCTACTTGGTCCCAACGCAGGGCCTGCAACGTTAACGTGGTCTTACATGTTTATATGTGCATAAATAACTAATGACAAAGGTCTGTAAAGGGTCATAATAGATAGATAAAGGGCAGCATGGAATCGGAGGAAAACGAGATTGCAGGTTCTCCTCCTACGACTGAGATAACAGAGGCCGCCAAACCATCCCCGGACTCCACTGAAGCGTCCAGCCGGAGAAAAGGAAGCAGAAAGCGGTTGCAGACAGCCGCGGACTCCGATCGTGTTCTGCGAGCCAGAGGAAGAGCTGCAGCTGGAGCCTGCATTCAGGAGACCAAGAATGCCACTTGTATGCAAAAACCTACCAGTGTGCACCGTGGACGTGGGAGACCATGCTCCAAAAACACACAGTAAGTCAACTACTTTGCTGTGCACACTAGTGTTGCAACAAGCTGACTAACTACATCACTCACTCACAGGCTTTAGGAGTAGTAGTGAGGCTGCACTGCAAGGATGCTTGGGGCTGTGATTGTAGGAAGTGTGTGCTATGGGGTTTCTTAAAGACATACCGTAGGTTTACCACATATTGAAACCAAAACAAATGAGTTGCATGCTTGTGATGTCTTGTCTGTACTTTTGTTCTCCTTCTTGTTCATTTTCAAAGACCAGTAGAGTTAAAGCTGCAGTAACTTTGAGCAAATATGATAAAAGTTTTATAAAACTGTCCTTATATCCTGACAGTAGTGCTTGAGACAGATCATCTTTTGGAAAAAAAAATCATGTTCCTCTGCCTCCTACTAGTGCTTAAAAAAAAATTGTCCCTCTGGCATGAACTTGGATAGATGGATAGATAGATAGTAACTTTATTGATCTCGAGGGAAATTCAAGTTTCCAGCATCACAGTTCCATAGTGCAAAAATATGTTAGTAAAAAGGCAGTAAAAAAGTTAGTAGTGCAAAGTACAAAAAAATATACCAGATATAAAAATACAAGGAGATGAGGAAAACTGTTAAAACTGAATATAGTGCAGGGTAACAGCTGTGATACAGGGCTATTAAAAAAGTGAATATAGTGCAGAAGAGACTGTTAAAAATGAGTATAGTGTTGAATATGAATAATGTTGTGGGATTATTTCTTATTTCACGGGCTATTTTGGGATTTATATGTTATACATTACATACATATATATAAAAAAAAAGCAAACTTTTTAATTTTACAGCTAAACAGTACACTGAAAGAGGAGGACACAGAGAAACATGACTTTTTCACAGATTATCTGTCTCATGCTCTACTGTCAGGATGTAGTGACAGTTTTATAAAAAATCCCTTTTTATCATATTTGCTTAAAGTTACTGTCTGCAGCTTTAAAGCACACTGTATATTTTCCACGATATACTACAGATTTATTTTGATTTGCACCTGGCTGTCATGTACTGTCTCTCTCACACAGACCTGCGATAAAGAAATCCACTGCCAAAGGTAAAAAGATACATACTTAAGTCCTTTTCATCTACAAGCAGGAATTTTGCTCTTGTAATTTATTACATCTGTCACTAACACCTGGGCACTCTGACTTCCTCAGCATCCAAACACACTCTTGGACCAAAGCTGTCCAAATCTAGAGAAGGCAAAGGCAGACCTCCAACCCGAGCCTCTCGCACCACACCAGCAACAGCATGCAAACCTGAAGCAGAGACAGAGAATTCATCATGTAGTAAGACAGTCCAGACAAGTCCACTTGCATTCTTTTCACTACATACTGTGTATGCCATGACGACTAGACTACAAACAACGGCAGTCATCTGAAACTGAAATAACATTTCTGTTTTTTCAGGAGAGGAAACAGGTTCTTTGAAAGGAAGCATTGACAAGTGAGTGGTTTACAACTTATTGAATGAGCAGCAGAGAAAATGTTGGATTTCATGTTTGATTTGCTGATGTAAATTTAATTGTGGCCAGTGTGGTGTTGATGTCTATATTAGCGTTGCAGATCCAGATGCAGCTCTCAACGAGGACCCTGCGTTCAGAGATGACCCGAATGACCTCATCTATAAACCCGAGACAAAGACGTATGCTGACTCACTGCCTTTCCGTAATGAGTATCAGTCATGATTGCTACTTTATATGACGACTTCTAACATGGTGAATGTCAAAGTGTTAGTTTCAATAGTGAATTGAGCTTTATTTCCTTAGGGAAAAATCAAGGCGGCGAACAACGTTAAAACAAAAGGATGTCAAGAAAGAGGAGTCAGAAAAGGAGGAGGAGGAAGACGACATTAAAAAGGAAGAATCAACCGAGATTGTTGTGCAGAGTGAAGATGGAGTGGGCAATAACACAGAGCCACCCAGGAAGTAAGCAAAATATGGGTTGATGATTAGTTAAAGGTTTTGCTTATAACGGTATAGTCATACCAAACTTATCCAGGGCCAACATTAAAGCCCAGAGCTAGGGCTGTCAATCAAATATTTAATCGCATGATTGTCCATGATTCATCGCAAATTAATCACACTTTTTATCTGTTCAAAATGTACCTTAAAGGGAGATTTGTCAAGTATTTAATACTCTTATCAACATGGGAGTTGGCAAATTTGCTTGCTTTATGCAAATGTATGTATATATTTATTATTGGGAATCAATTAACAACACAAAACAATGATAACTACAAGTGCACTCGGAGAGCGCAGACCTCCGCCAAGAAAACCCTCACAGGTACTTCATTTAGCATAAAAAAAATGCTCAAATCATAACATGGCAAACTGCAGCCCAACAGGCAACAACAGCTGTCAGTGTGTCAGTGTGCTGACTTGACTATGACTTGCCCCAAACTGCATGTGATTATCATAAAGTGGGCATGTCTGTAAAGGGGAGACTCGTGGGTACCCATAGAACCCATTTTCATTCACATATCTTGAGGTCAGAGATCAAGGGACCACTTTGAAAATAGCCATGTCAGTTTGTCCTCGCCAAAATGTAGCGTAACTTTGGAGCGTTATTCAGCCTCCTTCGCAACAAGCTAGTATGAGATGATACCAATGGATTCCGTAGGTTTTCTAGTTGCATATGTTACCAGTGTCTTCACTCTAGCTTTAAAACTGAGCCCTCTAAGGCCTCCGAAAGATCGATTGCATTAATGCGTTAAGGAAATTAATGGCGTTAGAATATTTTGCCTTAACGCATTATTGTGGAAACTTTGACAGCCCTACCCAGAACACACCTTTTTTTGTGAACACATCAAGTCATGAGGAACAGGAAGTTGGACAGTATTCAAGCTGTCATACAAAAAAATGCAGGCGGTACAACTAATGCACAAGATAACAATGCATGTTACCGGAGCAGTCAAAACAACTTTTTGTAGTTGTTGCCAAACAGGAAGCTCAACAAATATTACAGTTACACGCTGTACTTATTGATTGTCGAAAATATGCTGAGCTGCTCACGCCAGTCTGACTAATCTGATCTTGCACAACATAAAATATGTTTGCTATTGTGAATGTCATTTTTGTTGATACAAGTATTGTTTTGTAATTGAATCATAGCAACCTAAATGCAATTTAAAATCAAATCGTGCAGTAGCTGATGAAGATTTCTGACTTTAAATAGACAATTGGAAGTTTGGGAAGAAGGGTTAAAGCATTTAGCGACATTTAACATTTTTGCAATCTGTTTTCGTTTTAGGAGAGGTAGGCAACAAAAAGATAACAAAGTCCCTCGGCTGCCAAAACAAAGGTAATAGTCTTAGTTGCATTATTCACTGTAGATAACTAGCACCATTTGGATTCATATTCATATCCATTTTTGTGTTCATAGGAAAAAGCCCCCAGTGCAGTACGTCCGCTGTGAAATCGAGGGCTGTGGTACTGTCTTGGCCCACCCACGCTACCTACAGGTTTGCCAAACTGTCAACTGTAACCATGACAGCCCCAAACTGTCTTTTAATTTGGCTTTGTACAATAGCAACAATGTTAGTTTGGTTGGATGTGTTTACTGTAATATTTTCTCTACCCTCATAATTTCAGCACCATATCAAATACCAGCACTTGCTTAAAAAGAAGTACGTGTGTGATCACCCCTCGTGTGGGCGCTTGTTTCGTCTGCAGAAGCAGCTGTTGCGCCACGCCAAACACCATACAGGTGATGTTTATTTACACGCTGTTACCACTGGCAACGTACCTTATGTTTATTAAATTATGAAAATCATTTCTGAGCTGCTCGACATGCCATGGCGGTAAATCAAAACACTTGACTTTGTCTATCCTATCATATAGTTTATTTATTCTGCTTGTCATCTGTCT
This sequence comes from Sebastes umbrosus, assembly GCF_015220745.1. Taxonomy (NCBI): domain Eukaryota; kingdom Metazoa; phylum Chordata; class Actinopteri; order Perciformes; family Sebastidae; genus Sebastes; species Sebastes umbrosus. The sequence continues at coordinate 16,579,473 of NC_051290.1, forward strand.
TTCAGATCAGAGGGACTACATCTGTGAGTTTTGTGCGCGTGCCTTCAAGAGCTCCCATAACCTGGCTGTGCACAGGATGATTCACACAGGAGAGAAGCCAATACAGTGAGTAGCAATGACACTTTGCAGCCTCATGTCACAATGTTGAATGTGTGGACAAGGAAGAAGTTTAAGTCTGGCTTGTGTCCATTATTACAAGGAAGAAAGCACATTTCTTTCAGTTCCGTCTCATTTATGTTGAAAAGATCCATTCAAAATAACCCCATAATTAGGGATGGGACGACACAGCTATCTCTCGATTCAATACTATCATGATATTTGGATGCTGATTCGATATGTATTACGATTTTACACAATTTATTGCATTTTCTGTTAACTTTTTTTAACACTAGACCATGGGAAAAAGATGAATCATACACTTCTGGAGACTTTTACTTCGGAAAACAGCTAAATTGATACAGTAAAAATGTCCTAAAGTAAAATATATCCGTCATTGTCAGGAATTATTTATAAAAAAATTACAGCAATCCAAAAAACAAAGAATAAAGACATTTCCCTCACAAATTAGTGGTATTTTCTTTTTAATTTATAAGGGACATGTGGTGAATGTAGTCAATCAATCTTATTTCAATATATGTATTTTTTATAAACAGCTCCCTTTGTTAACACCTTATTTTGAAAATCTGACGTAGTCGCACATGTATACTTCTGATAACTTCGCCAAGTCCGTCGATAGCTCTCCCCTTCTTTAAATTGTGAGGATGCAGGTCGTATCGATGCGGACCCTCCAACGTTTTCTACCTTCTAGTTTCGGCTAGCTGCTGCCGGCTGCGGTTTGTTTTGTTTGACGCATACGGAACGGATATGACGTCGTGTTACTCATACTACAACAATAAAAGCGGTAACTTCCTTCTACCTTTGTATTTGCTTCAAATGAAGCAAATATATCGATTCTGGCATTAAAGAATCGATTTCAAAATCGTAAAAAAAAAAAAAAAGGGCGATATATGGGTGAATGCATTTTTTTTTTCCACCCCTACCTATAATACATATTATCTTTAATATCTTCCTTTAATGTTAACTACAAGCATTTTTAGTGCCCTCTTGCTTTCATGAAGAAATTCAGTTTTTATTTTTTTTTATTTTATTTGTTTGATTGTTTGTAAAAGACTAAATAAAAAAACACTGACGGTTTCAGAAAATAAAAGATAAACACCTCAAACTTTGAACTCATTGTTAGGTATTGAAGCGCTTCCTGTTCCAGCCCTATTTATCCCAGCTGAGTGGAGCTCCGTTACTTGAATCGTGTTCACTTCACAGAATTAACAATATAATACATACAGTTTATACTGTATAATAGTGTATCTGGGTATGAATTAAGCAATTAATTTTTTTTATAACAATAACATGAAACCAATATATTAATATCATTGGGATAGTAGTTTTTTTCTGCATCAGTCAGTCATTTCATTATGTGATGCAATATTGTTGATTTCTGTACTTAAGTCACTCAAACTAATAAAAAATAAAATCACAGAAATTACAGCATTAATAATATGAGTAAACTATATTAATTTCATTGTTTGTTAACAGTAAAATAACTATTAACTAAATTTTATTTAACTAACAATTTACCATTTATAAATGATGGTTATAATAAAGTGTTACCATTTTAATATTGTTACAATATAGTTTACTTCTACTGCATTTATCTGACAGCTATAGTCACAAGTTACTTTGCAGGTAAAAATCTATTATGACTATATAAAATAGATCGATATACAGTAAATTAAAGCACTCAAACAGCTAGCATCAGCTCCATGTCGGCAATACAGCATTATTGATAATTACAATATTGAAATGCTTCATATTAATGTATTAGTAATAATAATGAAGCAGTAGTATACAGTATAATGATATAACTCTCACTGAGGCTATTTGCCTGCATAGTGAGTACTTTTAAACTTAAATGTACATTTTCATGGTGACACTTTGGTGCTTTTACTTAAATAGAATGTTCAATGTAAGACTTTTAATTGTATTTCACACAGTGGTGTTATTTTGTTTACATCTAAATACTTCTTCCACCACTGCTTCTGAGTAAATTGTACTGAAATTGGAGGTTAAGTGTCACAGATGAGACTCGCGCTTCAACTCAGTTCCAACTATAACCTGTTCTTTGTCTCCACCTTGTGGCAGGTGTGAGATCTGCGGCTTCACCTGCCGTCAGAAGGCCTCCTTAAACTGGCACATGAAGAAGCACGATGCCGAAGCCTCCTACCAGTTCTCTTGCTCCATTTGTGGCAAAAGGTTTGAGAAAAAGGACTCCGTTGTTGCCCACAAGGCCAAGAGCCACCCCGAGGTGCTCATAGCTGAGGCCCTAGCAGCTAATGGGGGCACGGTAATAAAAACTCCCATCCCGATCCCAGAGACTGTCCCGGCTCCCATCGCGACCCTAGAGACATATCCTGACCCGGCGCTCATCCAGCCCGACCAACCCTCTGCTAGCAAGGAGACCAAGGAAGTGGTGAACAGCTCGCTCACTCCGCTGCAGCAGGTAGTGCTCCCGCTCGCTCCACAGACTCAGATAGATGTATCTCAGGGCCAGTTTCTCCAACTGCCCACGCATCACGTGGTGCAGGTGGCGCACCAGCAGCAAGCCTCCACCTTGCTGCACCTCACCGCCGCTCCTCCGACTCACTTCTCCAGCATCGGCCACCCGCAGCTCATCCAGCTCTCCGCCCTCCCCGCCAGCACCGTCGCATCCATGACCATCGCGGACCCCCAGAGCGCCCTCCTCACCCTGAGCTCCGTCACCGCGCTGGCCTCCGCGGCGTCCCAGCAGGCTGTGCAGTGGGGCAGGGCAACTCAGGAGGACACGGAGCTGCCTGGGGAGGGCGAGCTGTGGGACAGGGTGGTGGTTGGTGGCGTCCATCAGGACGTAGGGGAAATGATGTGGCAGGGTAACGAGGAGAGGAGGAAGGAAGAGGAGGGAATTGTATGGGAGAGGGAAGGAGGGAGGCCGATTCTATTACAGTGTGCCGAGGTTCACGGAGATAGTTTAATCTAGATAGAAGGCCACACAGTGATCTGAACGGGAACTTTATGCACAGTAAAGTTTGGATTTTAAGAAAGAAACAAAAGACTGAAGGACCTGTCAAAAGTTGATAAGCTGACATTCTAAATATTTGAAATAATGGACTTTATCTCCACGGAGTGTAACACAGTAGTCATATTAAATACATAGCTACAGAGAGCTACTTATATCAGGGAGTATAATTCATAATATTATAGATTACGTACACTTCTTTTACTGAATATTTTGTAACTTTTTGGTTTTGTCACCCTTGTGTTTGTATATATGTGTGTATGTTAAGATTTTAGAGGGATTAAAAAGACTGCAAGATGATTGTACATATTGTACAAAAGAGTCACAGATGACATTTATATCCCTCATGTCCATATGTGAATGGATGAAATAGTTGGGTCAACTCTAGTAGTTATTAAAAATTACAGAACAAATTAACTACAACCAAATGAGGTTCTCGACGTAAAATAATCTTTGTTTTAAGATTACAACAAAAGGCGTATTAAAAAGGGAATTCGATTTTTAGTCTGGACCTTTTAGAGACAAATCTATTATGATAAAGACATAAAATCTATAATCGGTAGTTTTTGAACTCCTTTGAGAAAAGTGAGATCTTTTCTTTCACAGCAGACATTCTGACTATGCATCATGTTGAAATGTTTGTGAAAGAAGGCCTATTGCCTCATTTTCTCAATTGCCTTCCTTGTATTCACTCCCCTTTCCAAATTGTACTGCACCATCTGATTTAATTCTTTACAGATTCTTGCTTTAATATTTTTTCACAGTTAAGACTATGCAGGCAGCAGTATTATGGTGGAAATGTTTTGTCATTTTCTTTTGAAGCAATCTCTAATAATAGAATATACCTCTGTACACTGCCACTACTACTGAGCACTTGTTATCTTATGATCTTAATTTATCAAAAAAAACATGTTCAGAATAACTATAATAAACCAATGTGTGTTCTGAAGTATTTGTTTATTATTCTTGACATCCTTTAAACTGGGTGATACGATTCTAGTTGATTTATGTATCAGGGACATAACACACTGATTAACATCAATATGATGTACAACATTTTAAAGAAACAAAAAAACAGACAACACAGCATCAAAGCACATACGTACTTAGGATTTAACATATTTGAGAAATAGCTAATAAAAACTTATAGAGAAGGCACATACAAGTGCATATGACAGCCATAACTATGCTAACAAAAGACTAGAAACTATAATCTTTAATAATGTTCAAAATTACCTCAAACATATCTGATATTTTTGTAATTGTAAGTTTTCTGCCCACATATACACTGATAAATACACCTAATGAAAAATCGTTATGATATACCTATTAATTCAAACTGTTTACTAAACCAAGAAATTGAGAACAGAGAATTCCCATTCCATTTCTTTAATCCAACTTTATTCACAACAATGGTCAGGGCAGTGTCTTTTCAAAACATCCACAAAAAAAAGAAAGAAAATAATCAGACAAAAATCTGAATCATAAATACTTCATTTGATACCCGGGTGGAAATTGGAGAGAGAGCGTTTTTTATTGGCTGTGCTCCGGCTGGTGGGCGGTACTTGGTATTTCCTCGACTGTTAGCGGTCATGCCACAAACTTTCTCATTTTGCAGCTGAACAGTACACTACAAGATGTTTCTGAAAACATTTGAGACGAGAAATAGGCATTACAGTAACAGAATATTGATTCATATTTGATCAGCGCTGCCTAGTTTGACCGTTTGATCGGAGTTTGCGAGTGATTGACAGCTGCTCATAGACGGCAAGGCTCCAGCTCAGCTCTGATTTGTTGTTTTCCTCTGGTCTGTGAAATCTTGCAGATGCCATTAGGAGCACAGGAGTACAGAGGAACATGATTTTTTTTTCAGATTACCCGTCTCATGCAATACTGTATAACTTTTACTAATCATATTTTTCTCCATTTCTACCCACTGTAGCTTTAAGTCAGTATTGTATATAGCAGCTGAAATAAGTCCAGGACTTTAAAAAAAATTTAAATTGATAATAGCTTTATGAATTTTTACAGGATATTTTATTTTGTGGAACTGGTATTTTGCTAATAATAATATATTATATATATTTTTGTATGCATTGTATTAATCAGATGACACATTTTCTAAACTTTTTTTTTTTTTTAAATCAGAGACTGTTATCAGTTATGAATCCTGTTATAAGGAAAAGGGATAAAAAAAAATTAAAATAAACTATTTTATTGGTCAGAAAATATTGTTTTTTTTTATGCTTTCTTTTTTGAACTCATGTTCATTAACAGAGGTACAGACAGTTGAACAAAAAAAAAGACAAAAAATAATTACACATACATTTCATAATACCAGTATTTTTGTTTATGTGCTATACATCATATAATAATTTATAAATCTTACTGGCTTTTTTTGTTTTTAATATAGGGTATGATGGTGCTATACTGTTTAAATCCATTCATAAAATACAGGAAAGTTGGCTTGGTTCCTGACCAATTTTTTATTGGTGGTTTTTGCACTTACAGTGACTTTGAAAACCCAATAGCTTGATGATAACTTTATTGAACTCTTGTTCATTAACAGAGGTACAGATACATAGACAGTTGAACAAAAAAAAGACAAAAATAATTACACATACATTTCATAATGCCAGGATTTGTGTTTATGTGATATACATCATATAATAATTTATTATTATTTATTTTATTATTATATATTTATTATTTATTTAGGTCTTACAGGCTTTTTTGTTTTTAATATGATGGTGCTATACTGTTTAAATCCATTCATAAAAAGCAGGAAAGTTGGCTTGCTTCCTGACCATTTTTTATTGGTGGTTTTTGCACTTACAGTGACTGTGAAAACCCAATAAAGAGTATCATTAGTGTTAGGATGGGTGGGCCACATGGTGACGGAGAGAGAGAGAGAGAGAGAGAGAGAGAGAGAGAAAGGCCCTCCTGTCCTGTCCTGTGCGTCCCCCTAAAAACGCCCCCTTGTGTGCTTTGCGGAACCAATTAAATCCCCTCTGGTTGCGTGCATGCCAACATGAACACCGACATCAACACGCTCCACTGACCGACCTCCGCTCCGTCTCCACGCTGCTAAAGTATCTAAAACAGGATTTCAGCGCTTGAAACACGTTGTTTTTAGGTGGGTTGGTGGGTGGTGGTGTTGCTTATTTCTGTGCTCGGTCTTCATCCAGCTCGCTGCTGCTGCTGCTGCTAATAACCCACCTCTAGAATAAACAGAGCTGGAGAGAGCAAATGGCAGATCAGGAGGAGCAGCAGCAGATAACAGCCGAGCTGCTGGACACACCGGCTGCCGGCCCGTCGCAGACCGGCACAGCGGTGGCTCTCGCCCGGCTACTGCAACACGAATGCACCCGCCTGCTCCAGCTATACGTGAGTTATCACCGTCGTTTATATGCTTATTAGCTCACACTCTGTGACACACTCCTCTTCCCGTTACTTGTGGCTTATTGCTCCAGCATGTTGCACTGAGGGCCAGCTAAGCTACCTGTCGCATTTGAGTTATATGTTTGACTGTATCACCAGTATGCACCAGTATACACAAGTGCATACTGTATCACCAGTATGCACTTGTGTATTCTTGGAAGGGGAATGCAGTGATGCAGTGTAATCAGACTAAAAGACCCCACCTCCACCTCCTCCTCCATTTTCCCTGGGGTGCCTAATGGATATGGATTTTTGTCTGCTGTCATGCATCTGTGCCTCATCTTCCTTTTCAGAACACCTTTTAATTGATCAATATGGCTGTCACTTAGTGTTAAATTTGTAAATTGAGCTAAAATAAAAAAGGCCCAAGTGCAATGCCAGGAAAGCACCTTGTTGTATCTGTCTGCTTTGTACTCAGCATCAAATGTCTTCTTTTCCAGCAAGAGAAGGAGACCTTCTTGGCGGACCACACCCCTGAGGGAGGACGCATCGTGTCCCTCTCCCCGGCCTCCGAGGAGCCCAGCGCGGAGCAGCAGGTGCAGCTGCTGCACTCGGCTCTGCGGCAATGCCTGGGGCTGATCCACTGTGTCATCCTGAAGGAAGAGGAGGAATGGGGCGAGCTGGAGGGCGACTACGAGACCATGAGGAAGAACGTCCGGCTCCGGCTGGAGCACATGCTCCGCAGCACCAAAAGTCTGGTGGAGACCGAGGACACGACCCTGGAAGTCACCCCAGACCACAAGTGTAATGAGGTAACAGTATTTGTTATGGTTAGTTTTCATTTCTATATATCAGGGCTGGCTGACCGAAAGCTTCGAAGCTTCGACCGTTGCCATGGTAATGAACCTCCAAATCAGTATTGGAATGCTTCATTTTGTTTTGTTTTTATATATAAGTATGTTATAATAATGTATAAATCCCCAAATAGCCCATGTAATAAGGAATAATCCCACAAGTCATATTCAACATTAATTATTAGTAGTTATTCTCAGCTAGTCAGCCTGCTGCGTCACAAAGCGAAGCACAAAAAAAATGGTATTCGGGACAGACCTTCTATACTGTATATACACACACACACACACACACACACACACACACAAAACCATAATGTATTGGGCTCGTTCAATCTTGTGAAGGGCTCATTGCATGGGTGGAATATGGTCTCAAAAAAGTACAAAATGCAAGTCTCCCTCAAAAATAATCCAAGGCACACTGTAGTGTTTGAACTTGTATTCACTTCCTCTTAATATGCCCTCCCTCCCCTTCTTTCCCTTTATTTCCCCCCTCCCCTGTTTGCCTTTTTTTCTCCTCTATATTGATGAGCATCTTTCAGCTCATTTTTTTGGTTTTCAGACCTGCAACTTTACTACTGATTCTCTCTCATAGCGTCGCTCTTGGCCGCAGTCGGTAGCTGCTTTCAGTGGGGAAAAAAAGCTCTGCTAAACCCACTGTACATTACCTGCTCAACAGCAAACAGCAAAGTTAGCAAAGTAGCTGGTGAACAAAGTGGAGAATTTAGCAGCTAAAGAGATGTACATTTCCTTCAGGAGTTGGTGGAGAACAAAATGGAGCTAAAAGTAAAGTTAATATTGGACTTCCATTTGTAAACATCAACCACTACAAATTAATAATGTTGCTCAAAAATTAGTTATTGCAGGTACAGATTTATTTGGCTTTGTGAAACTTTGACTTAGGAACCAAATAGGAACACATTCATCTAGAAGTAGTCTCTTAATTTGTTGTTATCCTGCGTATTTATCTTCCGTAGTACAATGAAACTGGACATTTACTCTGAAAGTTTACGCGTGACCGCAACATAAACACTGTTTTACTTCAGCATACCCATCCACTAAAACACCTTCTCTTATTCTTTCGAACTGTATCTGGGTATAACGAAAGGCACTGGATGTTAAACTGGTCTCTTCTGCGTAGGAAACCGACGGCGCCGGGGGAGTTTTCGGGCTCAAAATGTGGACCTATCGAGTGCTGCTGGAGCTAGTCCACTGGGCCAACCATGCTACGCAGACACTCCATGTCTTACACACAGAGAGGGAAGGAGCAGAAGAGATCTGATTTTCATCAGTTTCAATCCAACATCTACGAAATGGATGAACTCAACACTAACAGCCAGCTTTCCCCTTTTACGTATTCCAAATTGAATATTAAGCAGTTGTGAAATATGCTCTGTGAACACTACAGGTTAAGAAATGTACCGCTTAACTAAAATCACAACTAAGCTCCTTTTAACAAACCCCCAGCTTTCCCCAGACGTTGGTATTTCCACAGCAAGTGCTAAAATGACCTCTAGTTTGCCAGAGTTGCTATTTCCTTTGACAAAGATGTGTGCAGACTTAGCTGTATAAAGGTTGGTTTGCTTTGTGAAGTGGCAGTTAGAGAGTTATTTTTTTTTGTATGCTCTGTGTAATTTATTTTATTTTATTTACTTTTGATGTTTCCTAACACTCCAGTATCTACTAACTGCTAGAATGTAGCCAAAAATACATGACTGATAAACTGTGACTGATGTGCAGCTGAATCTGTAGCCGTTTGCTATTTTAATAGGTCACTTAGCTCTTAATGTTCCACCTTTTACTAACATATCTAATCTAGATAATTCCATGTCAAATTTCATGTATAGACTGAATGCTTGTATTGTTTATGGTTTGGCACGATGTCTGATGATGGTGAAGTGTCATGTTTGCTGCTCTGGTCACCAAGTTCTCTCCTGATGTTATACTTGAATATGCTGCTACACCGTTCATACGTTTGAATCATAAGACCAGTGGTTCCCAAATTTTCTGTCATGCCCTTCTTTGAAAGGTGCAAAACAAAGTTTGAGAACTACTGTATTGACTAATAGTTTATGGTAGGATTGTACTGCCTATAGCCAAAAGTATCAAACCCACTTGTTGGTATAGTGGATTACTTCATGCCATGCTTTTCTTTTATCTCTGTGATGATTAACTGGATGTGCATTGAAGATTAAAACCCACTCTTAACACTTTTGTTGTGTTGTTCACCTCAGCTCTACTTTCCTTTTGGTTTTTTTTCACTCCACTGCTGTGTATGTGTGTAATGATAATATCAAAATAATAATAATAGATGTTAAAGCCACCGTTTTTTCTCTTTAATTATTTGGTAACACTTTATTTTAGAAGTCCCTAATTTCCTGATTATTTCCTAGAAGTTCATGTAAAGTATGGAAGACCACAAGAGTCACATAAATAGTAATACAATATTTAATTGATTAATAACTAATTCTACAATAAAAATAGCCATTAATAAATGTGTTTACAAATTGATTTATTAATTTATGAATAAATGGACTAAATAACAAAGTAATACGCTATTTGACATTTTAATAAGAAATAAAAAGAATTATAAAAATAATTTACAAATGAAATATGAATCCATCAATAAATAGTTCAAATTAAAAAAAGAGATTTACAAAAACACCATAAAACAGTCAATAAGTACATCATTTAAAAATACATTAATAAATTCATAAAAAAAAATAATGGAATTTAAAATTCTATTTGAAAATTCAGTTTAAAATGAGAAATAAAAGAGAAAAAATAATAATTGGATTAATATTTCATTTGTAAATTCTTTTAATAATCATTTTTATTGCCCAAATAATGATTTACTTTTTAATTTAGTCAATTTATTTATAGATTAATAAATCAATTTGTAGACAAATGTATTAATGGTTATTTTTATTTTACAATTAGTGATTAATCAATTAAATGCTTTATTACCATTTACGTGACTGTTGTGGTCCTCCATATGAAAGAGCTATATAATTCAATATATATTTTAGGGAAAACAGAGACAGGGTTGAACTGGAAACTCCCAATTAGGTAATTCTATTTAATAGCCTAGAGCAGTGATTCCCAAGCTGGGGTCTGGACCACTGTAGGTCTTCGTCATTTGTTGAATGACCTGACGAAGACCCGGTCGAAACATGTTGGCTTTTAAATGATTTAAGCCACTACAATAAAGGCTTTTATTATTATTTTTATATTTCCTTCCTCGTTGCCACTTGTTTTAGTATTTTGAAGTGCCTGGATTGCCTTCCTGTCAGTCCACTACTTAAATCTGACAGCTGTAATAACTAGTTACTTTTAAGTTGGAGACTTGGCATAAAAAAACATGTAAGATTATAGAATACACAACACCCAGACCCCTATAGGTTGGGAGGCACTGGACTAAAACTACATACAGTAGCTGTATATAAAGTAGGTAAAACTATCTCCACCACGAGAAGCTCCAACAGTAAAACGCTACTCACACACTGATGCATTAAAGGGACTGTTTGTAAGAATCAGAAATGCTTGTTAACAGCGACACCTGTGGCCGTTAAGTCAACGAAAGTCAGCGTAAATAGACATGAACGAGCATCGCTCAAAACAGTGAGGCGACACACGTCAGCTAAAACCACAATATCACTCTATATTTCACCTGCTTGGCAGTAATGTTAGCTGACCAGACAAAGGTCTCTCCATGAATCAATGCTGATCCTAGTGTTGGCTTTTCCTGCTTCAGCCTCCCGACCGCGGTCGGAGGGAACAGGGGAGACACCGTCACCCGGTTTGGAGACGATAACGTTTCTCTCTGAAGAGCCCCGTCACTTCACAAGACACGGGAAACCTCTGTTGGTCTGGAGGAGCTGCAGCATTTATTTCTGCACAAACGTCCACTGTACATTCACTAGATATTCTCAGAGCTATTAACTCTTCTACAGTGTGTAGTGTGCGCGCATGAACGTGAGGTGGAGCGAGCTGAGCGAGAACGAGCGCGGTGTGTGAGTGAAGGCAAGCAGGCAGGCAGAGGAGCAGAGGAGCAGAGCACAGCAGAGACTCCGGCCCTGGAGACCAAAGCTACGGTCTCCCCCGCGTCCTCCGACCGCGGCCAACACTGTTTAACAGACGGGCTAAACTAGATATAACTTTGCGGTTTTGGTGCTTCCGTGTAGTTTGTGTCGGAGTCCTGTCTGAACAGCGTAGCCACACGCGAGCGCGCATGGGACACCGACCCGGGTGATTTATACATGTAAGAAGTTATAAACAGTCCCTTTAATATTAATCTAATAATGTCACATATAATAATGTATTAATTGCAGAGGAAGTTTTTTTCTACAGAATATGTGCTTTTACTTTTGATAATACTTTTACTTTAGTAGGATTTAGAATACAGAATTAAAACAAGAAATGTTATTTAGTATCAAGCTGGTAAACAGTGATGTTCAACTGTAAAACAGAACAGAACTAATGTGCCTATATGCAGGGCTTCACTTTAATCTTGAAACCTTATTTCACAGCATTTATTTGACGTGAATGCATGAAAGATGAGTTAACTACTGAACAGCTGCAACACTGTATTCTCAGTCAATGCATTGACTAAAATGTGTGAATCTTGAGGTTTGTAGGTCTCTATCTTCCCTGAGAGGAATGGATGGGAGATGAGTTAACTACTGAATAGCTGCAACACTGTATTTCTCAATCAATGAATTCACTAAAAATGTGAATCTTGAGGTTTGTAGGTCTTTATCTTCCATCTTGAATGCATGAAAGATGAGTTAACTACTGAATAGCTGCAACACTGTATTCTCAATCAATGTATTCACTAAATGTGTGAATCTGGAGGTTTGCAGGTCTTTATCTTCCTCAGAGGTGGGTGCACCCCATTTTACCATTAGAACCCCCCTGAAGGGATTACTATTTCTATTACTATTTATTATTTAAAACAGTGTGAAGGATGATGTTCAGCTGTGAAACAGAACATAACTAATGTGCCTTGTAGGGCTTCACTTTAATCTGAAACCTAATTTCACAGCATTTATTTGACTGCACTTCCACCTTGAATGCACGAAAGATGAGTTAACTACTGAATAGCTGCAACACTGTAATTCTCCATCAATGCATTCACTAAATGTGTGAGGTTGTAGGTCTTTATCTTCCTCAGAGGTGGGTGCACCCATGGATGTATTAAAAGAAGGGTGCACCCCATTTTACCATCAGAACCCCCTGAAGGGATGATGTTGTGCACATGCGCGTTGTGTGGATGTTACCGGAGCGCGAGAGGTAGGAGTGAAGGGAGTCCTAATGGCGGAGAACGTTCGGTCGCCTTTTGACTACCGGGAGCCACCGACCCTCGACAGCGACGGGGATGGGAGCAAACCGCCGCCGCCACGGGGGTGAGTGAGCACCGACAGCTCTCCGGTAGTGGTTTATCACCGGAGGGGGTTTTATTAGCACAATGCAAGAGCCTGCGACGCGTTGCACGGTTGTTTAGTTAAACGTTAGAAGCCGTTAATATGATTTCAGCGTTATAACGGGAGAAAACGGAGCACGGGAACGGGGTTTTCTACCGTTTATTGTTGCAGCTGTTGAGCCCAGTGAGGTCTCGTCGTCTCCTAGCAGCCTCAGCTCTTATTTCATCACCAGTCCTTTTATATTTAGTGATGTTTTGACGGGACATACAACGCTAGCTGCTGGAAGCTAACAGGCTAGCTGTGGGTTAGCATTGATGTTAGCATGCAGGAATCATCATCAGCTAGCTGTGTGTGTGTGTGTGTGTGTGTGTGTCTATAGCTGGGGCCAGATATCTGCTCTCTATTGTAGATAACCCACAGGTATTTATAGACATGCAACACAATATCCAACAAACCACCTTGTGCTCTTAACACTGCTTGACTGCTCAGCTGGTGCAGATCATGACTTGTTTTGGCTTTGAGTAAACAAAGTTGCTGACCATGGCTAAAAAATGCATCCAAAAAACAGTTGACTGACACCAAAGCACCAGTGAGTTAGGGAGGCTTTGTTGTGCTCATCAGTTCTCTGTTAATGCATATATATAATATATATATATATATACGGTCTGATGTGATTGCATGAATGGGTGGGGCTATTTCAATGTTTAGATTAAATAATCTATGATAACCAAGATAGCTGATAAATCAGTTCACACACTAGCTTCCTGTGTACAGTAGATATTTCTCAATCATGGTGATCACCAAGTCAAATCAGGAACTGACTCACAACCTGGATTGCAGCGAAACTTGCTTGATGTGATACTAAAATACATAAATTATGGCATGTAAAGCCAAGGATTGTGGTCAGGCTGCAATCATTATATTGTCCACATTTTAAATGGGCTGTGATGAGCTGACACCTGTGTGCAGTCTTCACTTAAACAAAAAGACATATATCTAATTAGTGCAGAAATGGATGGGGCTATTTCAGTGTTTAGATTAAACATCTATGATAACTAAGATAGCTGATAAATCAGCTCCCACACTAGCTTCCTGTGTACAGTAGATTTCTCAATAATTGTGATCAGGGACTGATGCACACCTGGATTGCAGCGAAACTTGCTTGATGTGGTACTAAAATATATAAATCATAAGCAAGTAAAGCCAAGGATTGTGGTCAGGCTGCAATCATTATATTGTCCACATTTTAAATGGGCTGTGATGAGCTGACACCTGTGTGCAGTCTTCACTTAAACAAAAAGACATATATCTAATTAGTGCAGAAATGGATGGGGCTATTTCAGTGTTTAGATTAAACATCTATGATAACTAAGATAGCTGATAAATCAGCTCCCACACTAGCTTCCTGTGTACAGTAGATTTCTCAATAATTGTGATCAGGGACTGATGCACACCTGGATTGCAGCGAAACTTGCTTGATGTGGTACTAAAATATATAAATCATAAGCAAGTAAAGCCAAGGATTGTGGTCAGGGTGCAATCATTATATTGTCCACATTTTAAATGGGCTGTGATGAGCTGACACCTGTGTGCAGTCTTCACTTAAACAAAAAGACATATATCTAATTAGTGCAGAAATGAGTGGGGCTATTTCAATGTTTACATTAAACATCTATGATAACCAAGATAGCTGATAAATCAGTTCCCACACTAGCTTCCTGTGTACAGTAGATTTCTCAATAATTGTGATCAGGGACTGATGCACACTTGGATTGCAGCGAAACTTGCTTGATGTGGTACTAAAATATATAAATTATAAGCAAGCAAAGCCAAGGATTGTGGTCAGGCTGCAATCATTATATTGTCCACATTTTAAATGGGCTGTGATGAGCTGACACCTGTGTGCAGTCTTCACTTAAACAAAAAGACATATATCTAATTAGTGCAGAAATGGATGGGGCTATTTCAATGTTTACATTAAACATCTATGATAACCAAGATAGCTGATAAATCAGTTCCCACACTAGCTTCCTGTGTACAGTAGATATTTTCAATCATGGTGATCATCACATCAAATCAGGGACTGATTCACAACCTGGATTGCAGCGAAACTTGCTTGATAATAATAATAATAAATTTGACTTATATAGCACCATTCAGAAACCCAAGGACGCTTTACAAAGGGGGCACACAAAATCTTACCAATAAATAACACAGAGAAGAAATTATAGCTAAGTAATTAAAAGAGTGATGTGTAGGAAGAGTCAGCTGAGATCATAGGCCTTGATGAACAGGTGGTGTTTGAGGTGTTTTTTGAAAATGTCCAGGGATGAAGCATTCTTTGATGTGGTACTAAAATATATAAATTATGGCAAGTAAAGCCAAGGATTGTGGTCAGGCTGCAATCTATATATATTGTCCACAAAATGCATTTTTAAATGGGCTGTGATGACCTGACACCTGTTTTCAGTCTTCACTTGAACAAAATACATATATCTAATTAGTGCAGAAATGGATGGGGCTATCTCAGTGTTTAGATTAAACATCTATGATAACCAAGATAGCTGAAATCAGCTCCCACACTAGCTTCCTGTGTACAGTAGATATCTCAATCATGGTGATCACCACATCAAATCAGGGACTGATCCACAACCTGGATTGCAGCGAAACTTGCTTGATGTGGTACTAAAATATATAAATTATAGGCAAGTAAAGCCAAAGATTGTGGTCAGGCTGCAATCATTATATTGTCCACAAAATGCATTTTTAAATTGGCTGTGATGAGCTAACACCTATGTGCAGTCTTCACTTGAACAAAAGACATATATCTAATTAGTGCAGAAATGGGTGGGGCTATTTCAATGTTTAGATTAAAAAATCTATGATAACCAAGATAGCTGATAAATCAGCTCCCACACTAGCTTCCTGTGTACAGTAAGATATGTGTTTCTCAATCATGGTGATCAGGGTCTGAAATTAAGTTTTTTCCTCACCTGCTACTGTGGCAGGTCACTGAAACTTAGATGTGCTTAGACAGTAGGAATATGGAATGTTTCATGTAACCTTAAAGCTAGAGTTGGTAATCTTCAAAAAAATGTTTTGTTATATTTGTTGAAATTATCATTACACCCCCAACAGCAATCAATAAATCAAATGCTCTGACAAAAATATAAAAGAATCTCTAGCTGTCGCAGGACTGTAAGCCAGTCCAATCATTTTATTCGGCTTGAATATTTTTCATATAATATTTCTTAACATAAGGAAAAGCTATCTGCCATGGTGGCAGGTGACCTGGAATTTTAACCTGCCACAGCCAAAATTTACCCTGTATTTGGCAGGTGCTAATTTCATTCCCTGATCATGGTGATCACCACGTCAAATCAGGGACTGATTCACAACCTGGATTGCAGTGAAACTTGCTTGATCTGGTACTAAAATATATAAATTATGGCAAGTAAAGCCAAGGATTGTGGTCAGACTGCAATCATTATATTGTCCACTTTTTAAATGGGCTGTGATGAGCTGACACCCGTGTGCAGTCTTCACTTGAACAAAAGACATAATATCTAATTAGTGCAGAAATAATGGTTGATAGAAATTATATACCATCGACAATTTTTATATCAGTACTCGTTGGAGTCAATTTTTAAGGAGAAATATCAAAGACTTTCAGTTTCCAGCTTTTTTCTGTTTTGCATAATTGTTGTTTGTTGATTTGGCAATACAAGCAATTTAACAATGTCTCTCTCAGCTCTTGGAATTTGTGATGGGTATTTTATCACATTATTTTCAGACATTTTATAGGATATACGATGAATAGATTAATGGTAAAAATTTAGGGATGCACCGATACCGGATATGGGGCTCATACTGACTCAAATGGCTGTATCGGGTATCGGTGACAATGGGGCCGATCATTTAAATTCAATTCTATGTTTATATACAGAAATTTTAATTCCTGTTTAAGTTTTAACCAATTTGTTGCTGCATTAAAAAGGTTTACACTTTAATTGTAATTCCTGTTAATTTTGAAGATTTGTTTTAAAAAGTTGCTGGTGTACAATTTATCATTTTAATAATAAATAACAATTCAATAAATTTATATCTGTGCATTTATTTGTTACATTTAGTTTTACAGAGTTAGGAAAGCTTAGGAAAGCTTAAATGCTTTAAGTCAAACCTGATGTTATCTTACACATATAAGAATGATCCCAGTCACTTCTACACAGTGAGGCTTATTAGTTAAACGCTGGTATCGGATCGGTACTCGGTATCAGCTGATGGCCAAAACCCAGGTATCGCTATCGGTATCGGGACTGAAAAAGTCGGATCGATGCATCCCTAGAGTAAATTTATCAATGAAAGATATCAAACATTTAACGTTTCCCGCTTTTCAAATATGGGGATTTTCAGCTTTTCTCTATTTTGCATAATTGTAAAAGGCATATTTTGGGGTTTGGGTTTAAAAATGTCTCTTTCGGCTCTTGGAAATTGTGATGGGTATTTTTAACACTATTTTCTGACATTTTATAGGCTAAACGATAAATAGATTAATGGTAAAATTAATCAACAGAATGATCAATAATGAAACTAATGAACAGAGGCAAAATTAAAAGCTTAAATGTTGTTGATATGTCTCTTACTTCATCTTTTATACATATTTTCAGGGGTCTGCTTTTCTTCTAATATACTCCCCAACCTGCAATATACTGTATGTAGGATGTGCAGAAATCTGCTTGTTTTGATTGCTTGTCAAATCAAAGACATTACATGTTTTCTTGTGGAAGAACACCACTGCTGCCACCATCACTAGTTAAGTAGTTCATAGCCTTATTGTTGTTGTGCATGAGTCACCCACCTAAGAGAAATGTTACGTGAACAGATTCAATTACTGCTTTGCTACAGGTATCACATGCTCTGCTCATTTCGGCTGCCCTCCGTTCGAATATTTACAGGCGGAAAGTCTTGAGCGCTGCTTTGTCTGAACGCTTCATTATGCTAAATGAAGCCCCGGTTTGTTTTTACAGGCGAGTGTGTGGGAGAAAAAGGAAGGGGACACCTGTGAAGGTGTGTGACCGAGCGTATGTAACAGAAGATGAGGAGGAGGAGAGCATGTCAGAACACAGCTACAGCCCTGGTATATATACAAGCACACACACACACACACATTTTGCCACCTGCTGTTTGTGTTTTTATCCACCCTGGTGCTTATGGAAAACAAGTGTACCACGATGTAATTAGCAGTGTATTGTAGTGAGGAGAGCCACCTTCCATGTTTCAAACATAAGGTGGTGTGGTTTGTGATGAAGCAGTTAAGATGTGCCAGGTTTAAACAGTCCACTTTGTCCCAGGCGATGGCCAGTATCCAGAGGGTTCAGAAGACCGCCTCCCTCCACCTGGCAGTCCCTACTACCTGCCCGATCCCACTCAGCTCTGGTAAGGAGGACCCTCGCCGTGTGCTCAGATGCTCTCTTTAGGTTGGGGATCCACGTTGCTAATTTCACTTTTATGTTTTTCCAGTGTGCCAGAGTTGGGGGAGGAGGGAGCGAGCGGTGTTCGAGGACCTGTCCTCTTCCATCCGCCGCCCAACTGCCGGATTCGAGAAGTCCACTGTGGGACCCAGGTGCGGCTGGTTGTCATAGCAATCCGAGACATCGCCAAAGGGGAGGAGATCACAGTGGACTACAGCCTGACGGACTGGGGCGAGAATGCAATGGTGAGCTGCTTATGTATTTTTCTGAGTGTCAACAAATCCCATGAAAAGACCAAAACCAACAATGAATTGATCCTACTAACAAGTGTGTGTATGCCGCCAAAGCCTGATGTAGCTTATTCCTCCGTGCCATAGAGCGCAATTGGTGTCCAGAAACTATTAAAAACACATCAATGAGCCACACAGTGGCACTGGATGACGTGTTTCTTCATTACCATAAACATAAACACAAATACTCCTACACATTGTTCCTAATAAATGCGCTGTTCTCATGAAACTATATATTTAGTAGAGATGTGTACTATTTTTTCCTTCCCAATACCGATTCCGACACCTGAACTTGCAGTATCGGCCGATACCGAGTACTGATCTGATACCAGTGTGATAAAAAAAATAATAATTATTATTATGATTATGATTTAACAGCTGTTTACTACTGTCCATGTATGGATGTGACATGGTTACTATCTTTGTTGTATGGCCTGGCTCAGAATAAACTCTTTGTAATACATGAACAAATACATACAGAGAATGAATGCAATAGAACTTTCTTTTATTATTCAGTTTGTCAGTTACAAAGAACATAAATAAATGAAGCTAGGAATAAATAAAAATTCAGTATTCTCTTAGCTGTCTCTTCTCAAACACTCTACAAAGGCACTGCCACCCCTCGAAATGGAAGACTTATGTACTGCACATATCGCCATTTTACTTGTTGGATTTTCCACTGTGAAATATTGCCGAATGTCTGACATTTTCCTCGCTCTGACTACCGTTACAATCTCCACTAGCACCGCACTGTTGTTGTTTGCTATCGTCACGTGACAAACTACCTGCAATCAGTTCTTCTTCACTGCTCTAAAACAGTAGTTGCCAGTGGCAGCCATGATACATCCAGGGCGACAGCACAGTGAAAGCTACTGTTTTGGAGCGGCGAAGAAGAATTGATTTCCGGTTAAACAAGTTGATTTTTTTCTGGGTTAATAAATTACGTTATCGGATCGGTACATAGGGGGCAGCTGTAGCTAAGTGGGTAGAGCGAATTGTCCTTTTAACCACAAGGTTGGCAGTTTGATCCCCGGCTCCTACTGTCTGCATGTTGAAGTGTCCTTGAGCGAGATACTGAACCCCAAGTTTCTCCCCAGGTGCTTTACAGCAGCCCCCTGCTCCTAATGCTTAGGAAGGGTTAAATGCAGAGGTCAAATTTCATGTATGTACTTGTATGTATATGACGAATATAATAAAGTTTTAGTTTTTTTTAGACTGGCGTACTTGCGGATACCGAATTTTGGGCAGTGTTGGATACATTTCCGATACTGGTATCGTTATTAAAACAACTCTAATTGTTTTTTTTTAAGTTATTATTTTGTGCCTTTATTAGATAACGATAGTAGAGATGACGGAAAACAAGGGAGAGAGAGAGACGCATCAAAGATCCTTGCCCAGACTCGAACAGGGGACATTAAGATCCGTGGTCAGCGTCTAAATCCCTAAACCATGGGGGGCATTCCTTTTTTTTTTTTTTTTTTTTAGATTTCTGTCTTTCATAGGAATGAAAGGGCTTTGGGCTGAGAGCCACAGACAGGGTAGGGAAGTCAGAGAGTATTGTGAAACGGAACACACTGTTGTTTTTTTGTTGATTTGTTGGCAATATGAGAACAATTTTAATTGCAACTTTAAATGTCATAAGAATGTAGATCCTGTGATAAAGCTACATGTTGAGCTAACATGGTTTGTTTTAATTTTAAATCTGTCAAACCAGGAGGAAGAGGCCGGCCCCCACCCGCTGTCCCTCTCTGTTTCCGACTACCTTACCCCCTCCTGGTCATTATCCCCCTCATCCTCCCCACTCACCCACTCTGAGCCCAGTGACTCAGACCGCGAGGAGGACGAAGAGGAGGAAGACGACGACGATGACGACGACGACGAAGAAGAGGAACTTGAGGAGATAAGGGGCCGGATGCTTCGCCGCCGCAAGAAGCGCAAGCTGCCCGCGGCCGCTGTCGATACGAAGAAGAAGAGCTCGCCCACCTCCTCCAGAGGACCTGGTCGCCCCTGCTCATCCTTTTCCCACCCGGCACCTGTCGCAACCCCCGCCAGATCCCAGCCCCCAGTCAGCGCCCTGACACCCCCGACCACCAACATCAACAACAATATTAACATAAACATTGGCAGCTCCAGCGACGCCACAGTGAGCCGGCGGCAGCACTGCCCGTACTGCGGCCGCCACTATCGCTCTCTGGCGCGCCACCTGGAGAAGCACCACGCCAACCAGCCAGACGTCAGGACAGCCATGGAGCTGGCACACATGCACAGCTCTTCAAATGGCAGCGCCTCACACCCTCACCCCTCATCGTCCTCCACCTCCACCTCCGCCTCCGCCACTCACAGCCATTCCTTCGCTGTCCCTCAGCCCTCGGCCTCCAACCCCGCTCCCCCCCCCCTCTTCTCCAGGGAGAGGGAATCGCCAGCTACGCGCTCAAGCACAGGCGGCGTCTCGTTCTCCCTCTCGCTTACGCCGCCACCTTCCACTCAGCCTGCAGCCGCCAAGAAGGGGCCTAGCTTACCACTGCCCGGCACAAAACGTCCCGCATCCTCGATGGCGTCACGAGTTAAGAGTCCATCACCACCTCCCCCAACGACTCCCAGAAGGGGTCGGAGGATGAAGAGAGAAAAGCACGAAGAGCCGCAAAAGGTGGAGGTGGAGAGCTCGAAAAGTCAAGAGGAGCTGGTTCCACCTCCTACTCCAGAGCCAGACGTAGATCCAGATGAAGATCTAGAGCTGAGTGGAGACGGAGAAGAAGACGCACCAGAAGAGAAGAATGGAGAGATTGTAAGGTGTGGTTGGTTATTGTCTTTTTCATTGCACTGTTGTCTCTGAAACACTTTTTGTTGTCTTATTACCAATTAGATATTTATTGTTTTGGGTTTTGCTTTGTGGTTTCAACTGCTATTTTAAAGGCATTTTTTCCTCTCTCTTTCATTTCCAGCACACAGAGACATCACATGTCTCCGCTGCTCTCTTCCCTCTCCTGTTTGGTCATCTACCTGCGCCGCCAGCAGCACTCCTCTTTCCTTTCTCTAACCCGTTCTCCACACTCTGCCGAGGCCTGGCGCCTTCTCTGCCACTCCAGCCTCTCCCTGCTCATCCTCTACAACCGCCACCGGGAATGTGAGGTGGCCAAGCTCACTATCCAGGACTACCGCAACCGTACCACCCCCCTGGCCAGCTCTAGCACCACCCCACCCATCGGCATGGAAGCCCTCCTGTCCCCCTTTGAGCGCCAGGTCCTCTGTAACCTTCCGCGGGCTAGTGTTCTGGGCAAGCGCGGTCGCATCCAGCCACTTATTCTCCCGCCACACTGCGAGTCCTGCTTGGACCTTCTCCTTCAAACCAGCCCCAATGTGGGCGTGGACCCAGAGAGCCCCTATGTCTTCTCCCGGCCCTACCACTCTCCCGCCACACCGCTACGGGGCACGGACCTTCTGAGAAACCTGGCACGATCCAGTGGGGCCAAGAATCCCGGTGCACTGACAGCAACGCGTGTGCGGCGGCAGGTAGCAATACTAACTCAACTGCTACTATTAGAGGAGGAAGAGGGCCAGGGTGCAGCCACCAAACTGCTGGAGAGCTTCCTGGAGCGAGAGTACCACGTGACCCAGAACTGCTCAACTATCATACGGGATCCAGCACTGATGGGTCGTGTGGGTCGTGTTGTCCTTTATGGAGAGAGGGAGGGAGTGCTTTTCCGAGGGATGAGCCTGCAGCACATCTGCCTCGAGTTGGATGGTAAGGAGTTACATCACGCATTTTCTGTCTTTAAGGGAAAATACTGAACTCACTAAGGCCCATCAGTAGGTATTTCAGGCATGCAATGTTCAATTCAGTGCCGGTTCTGCTTCTAAGAACATTTTTAAGGTTGAACTCAAGCCATCTGTTTTGAATTACTAGTGCAGAGCCTGTTCAGAACGGGTGGGTGCTTGGCCTGTGGTGTTGCTGCTTTCTGGAGAACTATTTCACACTCGACACTGCACTTTCATGGGTCCTGAGCAATACACCTGCTATGACATAGTGGCGTCACACACTCAAGTCGTGGCTACTCACAGTCAGAAACACTGGTGAAATACACTCTTGTTCAGTGGGAAAAAACACACCCAAGACGCGGTTACTCACGGTCAGAAACACTGGTGAAATACACTTAGCGGAGGTAATTTCCAATAAGACTATTAGTTGCTTGCTTTGACATAACCACCGCGGTTATAAAGTAGAGCATTGATTTAATTAGCGGTGGTAATTTTGCTGGCAGCAATGTTATTAGTGTTATAAATAAATTGTTATTGCATTTTCTTCAATTCTACAGTTGTATAACTTAAGATTCAAATTACAATAATATATTTTTTTAAATATCTTTATAATATAAATATTGTCATTATCTTAGAAAGCGTTATGGTCTTTTTAAAATAAACAAACACTACACTAATACTTCAACACTGAACAAGTAATAGCATTCCAGGCATCTTCTTTTGTGTTATTTTTTTAGGACATTTCTCAAGAATATATATTTAAGAAAAAACTGAAAAGAAAACTGTTGAATGAGGCCCATTGTTATTGCTGTTAAGAGTGTTTCTGCAACAGAAGCCTCAGCAGCAGATATCTCAAAACCTGTTTACAATAAACCAGAACTATGTGCATTGCTGAATACCACTAGGGGTGAGTAGGGAAACAACTTTCTTGTGTGTGAAAATGTTTTCTTTTAATTATTTTGTGTGTCAGTGTGTGATTTTGGTGAACTGACCCTTTAATTATTTTACGTGTTTGAGTGTATTAGCATTCGTGCTCACAGTTAACAACTGAACTGAATTGAATGTGGGACTGTGTGCTGGACTATTTCTTGGCCCGGAGCTGTGATTTCGTCAAGTGTGGTTGTCATCGTGAGGTCGCTAGGTAACCAGCGCAGACTCCAGGAAGTAACTGTGTCCAGGCCAGGAAATAGTCTGTATAAAACCAAACCAACCAAAATCGGTCCTTTTTAACCTTCGGTGTTTGCACGGATTAAGTAAAAAAGATAGAATGTGTTAATTAGTTAGCTTTATAGGCTTTGTAGGCTTTACCTTTTGTACAGAGCCAGGTTAGCTTTTCCTTTATTTATGCTAAGCTAAGCTCTCGGCAGGAAAGCGAAAAGGCGTATTTACCAAAATATAGAAATATGCCTTTTAAGATGTGCCTTCCACATGTGAAGAAGACACATCTGGAAAAAATATTCTTTCCACCCCGTAACATATTCTGTATCCCTGCACCTGCATTTAAGATGCACTACACTTACGGCTGGAATATTACAAATGTAAGACACCATTTAATGGCAGCACCATCACATTAAGGAAAAAACCTAGATAGTTTTTGAGTTGAAGAAACCTCCAGAAATGTTGTCTGCACAACATTTTCCAGCCAGATTTTACTAGTATACAGTCATCATTTCATTAAGAAACATTTCAATAAGTAACAGCACAGCAGTTGATCCCTTTTCTTAAATATTAAACTGTATGTTAGTCATTTGATCTGAGTTAACTACCCTCCATTTCATCTCTGTCCTACAGTATTGTCTGGCAACTCGGCAGACTCCTTCTCAGAAGATTCAGAGGCAGAGGAAGAAAAGGAAGAAGTTAAGGAGAAAGCTGAGGTGATGGTGAAGAAGAAGGGACCAGGGCGACCGCCACGGAAGAAGAGAGCACCCAATCCCTCTCCAGTCACCCCAACAATAGCCAATGTTCATAAGAGACGATGCATTCCACCCAAATCAGGTAACCATCGGCCAGTATCAGTCTAGGACTTCCCAAACTTCACTTAGAAATTTGATCCTATGTATTCTATTTCCATTAATTTACACTTTGTTACACCTCCCCCCTCTATCTCACAGGGAAGCGTGGCGTGCTAAAGCGTCCCTGGTCAGAGGCCGAGCGTGTAGCAGTGGAGACTCACCTAAAGAGAAACCTTGTGGAGCTGCGAGTCCCCGCGAAGGCGGACTGCGAGCGCTGCCTCGAACTCTGCCCCCTGCTGGTGAGCAACCAGCGAGACTGGAGGGCCATCAAGTTTTACGTCCACAACCGCATCCAGCTGCTGAAGAAGCAGGGGAGGAGGGAAAGCGCTGCTGCGGTCTGCTAGGGCAAAACACAAGACACGGCAGAGGACACATACCATAATGTATAAACCACCAGCAATCACAACGAAGGGAAAGGTGGAGTGCTTTCTTTTCTTTTTCGGTGCAGTACCTGAAGTTGCCCAGTCTCATCACCCTGGTCATAAGTGAGTAGTGTAATAAAACTGACTAAACTAAGAAAACAGATGCTCCAGTTTAGGATCATTCAGTGTTGGGGACGCCCAGTGTCTGTTCCAGATGTTCTTTTTAAGCGGTTGGACAAGATGTACGTGAAAGTGTGAATACGAGTTCAAACACGTTTTCTTTTTTTAAAGATTTATTTTTTATGTCATCCTTACTTTTATGAAATAGTTGACAGTGGAGAGCAGCAGGAGATATAAGAGGGAGAGAGAAGTGGACATGCAACAAATGTCCCTGGAGTAACGCCAGTCCACAAGGTTGGTATGTGCTTTAAACCACCAGGACACTTTACAGCGAATAGTCCTTGGTCTGCTTCCACTGAAGGCTGATGACCAAACATGAATGTGTAAAGCTTTGGAAGAAGAAACCAACGGTTCTGATCTTTAAAAAACATCCCCACAAGTAGACTATCTATGTACGTATGTATGAACTTGTATAGTTACTGTTTGATATTGACTGACATTGCGCCCCCCAACCCACGGCGCCCAACTGACGAGCGTATTAATAAGTATTCCTCAAAGTCTTGGACCGTGATGCACCTGTGAAGTGGTTCTTGCATACCTCTTCTACCATGGTCATAGTCGAGACTGTTCTGTATCAAGGCACGCCTACTTGAATTTACCGCGTATCAGAATTTAAAAAAAATATATTTCAGAATCAACCTATGGTCTTATCCACAATGTAAATACTTCCTAATCTATGGAAAAATATACAGTAGTGATGGCAAAGTTAGTATTGTGTTATTGTGTATATACTGTGTAAATACTACCTGTACTTATTAAAGTGTATGACATTTTGCTGTGTTTTCTTAAATTGGATTGTAAAGTGAGTTTTACATTGTGGATGCAGAGTGAAACAAAGAAAATAGAAGTAACAAATAAACACAAGAACCCATATTGATTGAGTTTATTCAGTCACAAAGAGTACACACATTACAAAATGATTTTAACATCAGTCATTTCAAAGTACAGCTGCCTGTATGCATTTGCTCACAAAGTATGTACCACTTTAATCAGTAATCATGGTTATTGTTCCATTTTATATGTCAGTTTGTAACCACCTGGTTCACCACTGTGTCAGTGCTACCTTCACAGATCCTTCCTAGCGTCTCTGTCCACCTCTCTCCTCGTCCTTTCTCCCCCCCTCCCTTTTCTTTCAAGGAACCTATGGTGACGAAGAGGAGCTGCAAAGACACAACGCCCCTTTTCCAGAGTCTCATCCAAATCCACTCCCTCCTGGTTCAACCAATCCACCTGACTGTGCCACTCAACTCTCGCCCTCCCCAGGTGACATCATCAGACGCTGAGTTGTGTTTTAATCAAGTCAAAAGACCAGCACCATTTATGTCTTTTCTTAGTCCTACTCAGGTTGTAACCTGCCGTGTCCTGAATAAGCACAAGTCCACTTACGGTCCCTTTTGCAAGACCAATAAGATAAAAAGTTGTAGTCCCACACCATTTAGAACTTAAATAATAACCTCTGTAATATTTTAGTTTGTAGTGTGTGTTTACGGAATGGTAACGAGCAAAAGACAAGAAAATATCAAGTTGTGAATCACCTAAATAACTAAATTTCACAGCATCACAATATACATGTAAATTAAAGTGTACCAAAAATTTACTTAAATTCCAAAAAGCCGAGTCACAATATTGGCTATTCCAAAAGCAGTAGCTGAGCATAAACAATGATAACTTTATGAATTATTCTAATAAGTATAAATGAAATTAATATAAATGTCTGTGTGTATTTACTAATAGGGTATAAATACACAGTAGCATAAATGGAAAATATTCACACACAAAAAAAAATCAAACTTTACAGACGGTGGACATAACAGAAACACTTTGCTATAGAAAAGGAAATGCTGTTATTTTTTGATACCACAACACAAGAATGGTATCAATCTCCTCATCTGACTCTGCAAGAAATCTAATAGCCTACGGGTATTTCCCAAAAAGTAAAAAAAAATCATTTAACTGTATTTACTGAACAACGGCACAAACTCAAAATTAACTATTGAGTCGAAATGTCATTTCTTGAAGCTTCAACAACCACAAATAAATCATGTTGTTTTGTCCATCCCATGCAGAATTGGTTTGGAGTTTAAGCCAATATGACTATTGACATTTCAACTTTAATAAGACTTGTTTAACATTTAAGTCACTCAACAGATTTACCTAAACTAAATTAAACCATAAAGAAAAGACAAAACTTTATCTTGGTTGAAATCATTTTTTGTGTCCTCTTTTCAAGTTAGGATACAAGTACAGGGCTAAAACATAAATCCGATCCTATTCGTTTTCATCTTGCTCCCTTACAGCAGTTGGTATTGATGATATTAAGATTCAGACTCTTGTGCCGTTGAATCTACCGAGTTCCCCGTGTCACTAGCCTGACCCTGCAATATCTCCATAACTGCTTTGTCATCTTTACCAGGGTTGAACAATGGAAAAATGACACCTGTGAAGTTAGCTGTTAAAGTGCCAATGAGACGCTTATCTTCCACATTGTAAAAGGAAAGCTCTCCGCTGTCGTAATTCAAATACACGCCAACCGTCTGCAGTTGGGAAGAGATGGGCAGAAAAACATGTGTGTCTGTGCTAAGCTGAAGGCTATCTGTTTTGTCAGGGGAAGAGGACAGGAACCAGAAACCATTAGATGTAGTTGGAGAAAAATCTGACTCGTCAGGGATGACAGCTGCACTAGTAACTCCTACCCACCAGGACTGTTTGAGACCTATTCTAGGATCTGTTTTCCCCAAAGAAACCTCCCAGTAGTGTTGTCCAGAGGAGAAGCCAGATGTTCCTTTGATAGCTGTGAGACAGGTAACTCTAGCTCCATCAGGAAAATTACACCGGGCGTCTCTCAGTTTACCATCCCTGATTAAGAGATATTTATGTTCCTTCTGGTCAAGTGTAACATTGGCTGAAAATTGAAAACAACATTAGGGTGAAATCAGAAAAAATCTGATTGGAGAAACATGTTATTGTTATTTACAATAGATTCTTAAGTGATTACCATAAATCTGGCTATTTTTTGATAGATGTGTTGGCTGGATCACTCCTGTAACAGAGAATAATAGGTACAATCATCATTACAGAATCAATGTCAATGTGTTTTGCTTTTACTTTATGAACAGTGACCTCTTACCTTTTGGTAAAAGTGGTTGATTCTCTAGGGAAGAAAATACAAACATTGTTAAACCATGTGTTCTGTTATTTTTCAGTCCACTGATTTTACACTTGAAGTTCAGTTTCCTTGTCATGTGATGTACTACTCTGCCTGTGAAAACAGTTAAATAATGTCTTCTGTCTATGTTTTCAGGGCTGGGAGGGTCTAAAGGCCCAGACACACCAAGCCGACATCAGAGAACTAGCGGCAATGAAGGACGATTGCGTCGCAAGTTGCACTTGAACAAACCGCAAAGACTACAGCCGACGGCCAGTTGGCACGTACGTTCTGCGTTCTGTGTGAGAGAAAATAACTCTCCACACCAGCAGGCGGCGGTAGTGTGTATTTGTCATTCAAAAAGGGAAACCGGACGGCGGATGTACAAGCTGTTGTTATGATACGTACATGAAACAAAGCGTTGTTTGCCGTCTCACTCACACTTCATTCCAGATGCTGAAAATATCAGTGTATTGGAATGATCAGATGAGATGAAGATGAAAAATGAGGAGAGCCTTCTGTGGTTTGCCTCTTGACTTTACTCATTGGCTTGCTTTCCTCACCGACTGTCGGCTTGGTGCATCAGAGCCTAACGAGACTAGGGCTGTGTATTGGCAAGAATGTGGCGATACGATACGTATCATGATACAGGGGTTACGATTCAATTTATTGCGATACTATAAGCAAGGCGATATATTGTGATTTTTTTTAAATAAAATTTTAGGAAAACTGTCATAGTAGAAAGAACACACCAGAAATACAGAATTTTAGAATAGGCAAAAATAACACATTTGTGCTTTTTGTCCCAAACTGCATGTAATTATCATAAAGTGGGCATGTCTGTAAAGGGGAGACTTGTGGGTACCCATAGAACCCATTTTCATTCACATATCTCGAGGTGGAGGGACCCCTTTGAAAATGGCCATGACAGTTTTTCCTCAACAAAATTTAGCGTAAGTTTGGAGCGTTATTCAGCCTCCTTCGCAACAAGCTAGTATGACATGGTTGGTACCAATGGATTCTTTAGGTTTTCTTGTTTCATATTTAAGAGGTTAATTAAAAATCGATAAAGTATCACAAAACGTAATATTGCGATACTCATGTAATGATATTTTCTTAAACCCCTAAACCGAGAAGCTAACCTATTGCATTTTGGTTTATGTAGGATCCACTGTTTTTGGGGCTTGACTCATAGTAGGTACTTTTTAAAATGTGTCTCTCACAAGTCCTTTACAGAAGTGCTAAATAGTCAAATCTAATACTAAATCGCTGGATTATCCATTTAATACACATATCATGAGCTTTCGCTGAAATGTTGTGTAAGTAATAAATAATGTGTATAATGTGAGACTCTTACCCTCAGCGAGGTCATTTCCTGATTCAGCTTTCTTCCCTGAAACAGAGAAGATTTTCCTGATTTCATATCATATATAATAATATCACAAGTCCTTTACAGAAGTGTTTAATAGTAAAATCTAATACTAAATCGCTGGATTACCCATTTAATACACATATGAGCTTTCGCTGAAATGTTGTGTAAGTAATAAATAATGTGTATAATGTGAGACTCTTACCCTTAGCGTGGTCATTTCCTGATTCAGCTTTCTTCCCTGAAACAGAAGATTTTCAGGATTTCATATCATATATGTATATATATTTATAACATATCTCTAAAAACAAACATTTACGTCTCTTCATGAAGTACAGCACTCCAAGTAACGCCACCACCATGGCTATAAGGAGCAGAGCAAAGGCCACCCATCCAGCTGGTGAGGATCCAGACGACTCTAAATGAAAAGCGAGAAATGTATTTTTATGTATTGTTCAAAGTGAAAAAGGAAATGCAGAAAATTCAATTGTTGCACACATGCAAATAATTTTCACGCTATTTACCAGGTTGATGAGGGTTTTCCAGGCGCACTCTTGCCTCCTTTGTCTCTTCGCCAGAGACGCCTACTGAGCAGGAAACCTCAGTGGAGCTAGAGACGAGAAGCCAGCTGTGGACTGACTGAAGACCTGAAGAGCCTTTTCTGTACTTCAGGCTTTCTGGGGTAAGAACCTGCTTTTGATCTGACCAGCGCAGACTAGGCTTTGGGTACCACCCTTCAGATTCACAGCTCATATTCACCATGTTATCTTCTTTCCACACTGCTGACAGAAGAGGGAGGGCTCCGATTTCTAGGAAGGAAGGGGAGGATGGAAAACATTGAATGAAAAGACGAAAGGACAGCTTTTTTTAAAAAAAATCCTCCCTTAGTTTTGTGTGTTTTCTCCACTTTCACGATACTCACCCGTCACGATGACACTGACACTTGCCCTGTCGTAACCCTGCTCACTGCTGACGTAACAATTGTAATCTCCTGCATCCTCAATTGTGGCGTTGTCCAGCTTCAGGCTCACATCGCCTGCCGTCAGCCCACCAGACGCTGCGTCTTTTAAGCCAAACGAGACTCGGCCCGCGTACGAAGCTTCCTGGGATGAGTTCTCAAACTGTTTTGCCCGGTAAAACATGATCGGGGTGCTGTAGCTCCCACGGTACCAAGACACCTCCAAAGACTCTGCACTTTGTGGTGGGTTGAGCCAGCATGGTAATGTGGTGGTGTGGCCAAGGTGCACTGAGACAGGGGAACTGACTAAAACCTCCAGGCTTCCTGAAACTGAAATGTTGTGAGTTAAAGTGGTAGTAGGCAGAATATTTTTGGCATCATTGAGCAAAAATTCCATAAAAACCTTTCAGCATATTGTAATTCAAGAAAACTAGATGTCTGCACCTCATCATGGCTCTGTTTTTAGGCTTTAAAAAAATCACAGGTCATGTCAGAGAGAGAGCGCTCCTATTGGATTGCATACAGTAACATACATGTAATGGATACCGGAGCATACAGATGCACGTGATTTTTTTTTTTTTTTTTTAGATTACCTGTCTCATGCACTACTGTCAGGATATAGTGACCGTTTTATAAAAAATAACTTATTTTTTTTAACATATTTGCTCCATTTCTACCTACTGCAATGTAATGTAGAATGTAATATAAGTTCATGTTTGTGAACATGTTGGTAAAAGTTAAGATAAGAGCAATTTAATACTGAAGTACTAAGTGAGGAAGCATTATTGCCTCCGTAATGCTCCATCTATTTATTACTTTTATAGTAGCCTATATACTACACAGTGGAGGCTGGTCCATAGAGGAAGAGGTGGTTGCTCTATTTTTGAGAGGCAAGATAGGACATAAAGACCTTTGTAGATTTGTCATTAATCATATCTTTAAAGACATTATTATGGGAAAATGTGGTGTTTGGTGTCTTCAAAACCTCAAAACAATGTTTTCTTATAATACATTTGATGTTTTCTTTTAATCTTTTATTCATAAATATAAATTTAACACCTAAATAATATATATTTTGTTATTTTCCTGAAGAATATGTGAAACCACTTTCTAATTTGACAAACAATCAAGACACTTAACATCTGTTTGTTTTATAATAATTTTGTCTAGTGTCATATACCCCTTAAGTGGAAAAATAAACGCAAATTTGAAATAAAAAAGTAATAATAATAAGTGAATACATCTGAATAAACAGTGTTCAGATTTATAGAAATGTAAGAATTGAGAGTAATACATTGTAAAATACAATTTAAAAAAACACACTAATAAAAACAGATGTTGGGCTTAGACACAACAGGGACTTACCTGGAGCAGCACTACACCGTGATGCACTAAGAGCAGCCACAAGGAACATCGTCAGTGCACCTGTAAAATGGGAGTAAATTATGACAAAAGGCCATTTGAGTTGCACACACAGGAACATCAGGTAGTGCAAAGGTCTCCACACCTCTCCGCAATTTAAAATCGGACTTAACAACAGAATAAAAGTCACATTTCGCAAATGATAAACCATGCAAATGAAGGTCTCGGCCTACCCATTTTGGTGTTGTAACTCCAGGGCAAAATATCCTTCACTCACTGTATAGGATTATGCAGAAATTAGTACAGAATACACATTGAGATAAAGATTTGAAGTCAGCTTCTGCTTTTTAGTGCAATTTCTTCGTAGATCTGGAATTGTGAGAAGAAGAAAACGCAACACGCCTTGTCCTACAGATTTACTTTCACTTTTGAAATCTGTGTCGCATTCCCAGTGTGGAGAAGGTAACCCACAAATTTGCGAAATCCGATCTGAGATCTGCAAGAACTTGCTCTCGCGAGATTGGCTGCCCGACGACCTAGGTCAACGTCAACTAACCTCTCGCGAGAGCTTCCGCAATTTTCTGGTTCCCTTCTAGACACGACCGAGTGAGAGGGCGAAATCACAGCTCTGTCATTATGAGCACTTTTCTTTGCAGTAAATGCTCACTCATAAAATCTAGAAAGACAGTTTGTAGACTCTTTAAAGGCATGTACATCCTTCCACTTGTTTATTTGAGGTTTCACTTAAATACACCTTTCATGACAAAGTCAATAATCACATGAAATATAGAACACAAATAGAAACACATAGAATTGTGAAATAATGATCCATGATTAAAACTAAAAGCCTAAAATAATAATAAAGAGTATTACTGGAGTTTTTATTTAATTATTTGGCCTATAGAAAATTTAATTTAAAAAAATGGCCTTTGAAATACCATGTTCCCCTCAGCATTAATTGTATTGTCACTTTGATGAGCCTCTGGCTTCTCCTCTGGCGCCATCTTCAGGTCAAAATATAATTTATTCAAAATGGTTTATGACTTAATACCTATGCTAAATACCTGCAAAACTAATGACATTCCCATCAGTTTGGCCCTGTTTTGTTCTAATAAGCAAATGTTAGCATGCTAAAACTCCAAACTAAGATGGTGAATAAGGTAATATACATTATATGGGAATAAAATCATAACTTTACGAGAAAAAAGTCATAATTTTTACGAGAATAAAGTAATTACTTTACAAGAAAAAAAGTAATTTCCTCCACAAAAGAGGCCATTTCCTCCAGGTCCGTGTGGTTCTTTCTTTGGAATAAACACAGTTTCTGGCACAATCTTTTCAAGGTCATGACTTATGATAATGTGGTGCTGATGTGATATTATGACTTTATTGTCATAATAATATTACTTTTTCTCGTAAACTTCTAACTTTATTCTCATAATACAACTTTTTTTCTTGTAAACCTATGACTTTATTCTCTAAATCTCAGATTTATTTTTTTCCCCTCAATATGGCCCTAATACTCCGTCGTACTTTAAACACAAATGTAAAAAAAAGTCTAGAAGTAATGAGTCTAGAATATGTTACATTTTCCCTTTCTTAAATAACGAAGACAAAGAATTTTGAACTTTTTCAGGATATTCTAATTTGTTGAGCTGCACCTGTATGTATGGAGAGAGGGTCTCTTACATGCAAAGGTGAATAATGATTAAGGAAACTGCCCTGTCTTTTGATGGAGAGACTGAATCAGTGTCAATCGTGCTGTTGTGTAACTTAAAAGTATAATTTGCAACAATTAACTAAAAACAATGTATAGAATTATTCAATTTTATGGTGAAATAGTTGCTTATTCTGATTGTCATGATATGTGAACCTAACTGTGTAGCTAATGTTAAGTTCTAGCAGTCAAATAAAATCAAATTAATCAGTGTAAAAGTAGAAAATAGGACATTTTCGTTTAACCTTCACTGCACTGATAAAGGCAATTTTTATAGGTAACGTTACAGTTTTCTTTTATTCTTCTTTTTCTAAAGGAATGGAAAGTAACATTAATGGTTAATTTTGTCATGCAAGCGAGTATTTTTTCAGTTTTTGTCAATGCAACTAGCAAGTGAATCCAAGTGAACCTTTAGTTACATTAAAACAAACCAATGTTGCTGGCTGAAATAAATGATACCTAATATTACATTATTATAAGCTCACTGCAGGCTCAGCATCAGCCAAAGACTATTAATTGTCATATTTAGGCTAAAATACAAACTTTTTCTTACCTTTTCTATTGTTCCGTGAGATGTGAAAGTGAAAAAGTCAAGGGAAAGTTTGGTCCTTTCACCACTCAATGCCACAAGTGTGTGAAGGATACCGACAAATGTGTGAAGGATACCACATCTCCTGTAGGTTGTCACTGCTTCATCACTTTCTGTTTGTCTGCAAGGACTTCCCCCTTTACTCCCACACACACACTCACACATGGAGCATATAAAGATAATATGACTCAAAGATCTCTGTTGAACAAACAAGCACAAGTTTGCTTTGACACGTTAAAGCTGCTGTAAATCGTGCATGAAGATGCAAAACTAACAATTTGCATGAGGAAAACAATGATTGATCAACCTTTACAGGCTACTAGTAGGAAATGAAAGTGCACACCCAACAGTCCATTTAGTTTAAGATACAGACATAAAAGATGTATTATATTATTTTTACAAATGCAAAAAGAAGAAAACTAATTTAAATGCACACTTATTTTTGTGTGGGGCATTTTGTCCTCCATATTCTGTAAATTGTTGTGTTAAATGCAGTTGATTTTTCCACTTGTCCAAATCGTGTACCTTTTGCAGATCCAAATTTTGTTCTTCATGCTTCACTATGTAATACATTTAATTATGGGTGTAATAATATATTTACTCTAAAAACACACTGGATGGATAAATTCTGAGTTTAATTTTTGAAAATTTTAAAATGCAGCTCTTCAGGTTACAAGAAAAATATTTTATTTTAAAAACGTTATTATAGTGCTGTATTTTTGTGCCTAAATGTTTGTGGGGACTGTTATGTGGTTTGTTGTGAATTCTCACGTGAGAGATCTACGTCAATATAAACAGGAAACACCACTGACCCGGATGTTATGTGATACAGGCTTCAAAATAAAAGCATATAGTTGCTCACTATTGAAAAAAATGAACGGTTAGGTCTTAAATCTGTTCAATAATCATACAAACAAATGTACTCGAATTATTCTGTTAAGCTATGAACAGCACACTGTGGAAAGAAACACAAAAATAGCATAAACTTAATTCGGATTCACCTTATTTTGAAATGTGTAAACGGAAGTTGCTGTTGTTTGAATAGTGCTGTGGTTAATTAGCTGCCTCTGTAGTATCATAGTCCAGTTTGTGTTGCGCATTTCGTTCATTCTCTTCACCGTCGGTCGGAAACTACTTCTCTTAACAGTGTGTGTGTTATTCGTTAACGTGTATGTAAGAATGTACAATGAGTTGCTTACATCAGCTCATACTATAGCTACTTTTCCAGAGGAAGAGTTGTAGTAGTTAGCATTAGCAGTGTAGTTCACTGACCCTCGGATACATGGCGACTTAAAGAGACTTTGTGTTACATCTCCAAAGTCCAGGTTTTTTTTAGCAAAAATGTCTCAATTTGCTGACGCTGACGACACCACTCCATTGCTCAGGGATGATGCAAGCAGGTGGGTGCAGAGTTCAACAGCCATTGACTTGACACACTTGCCACTGTTACATTAGATGTGGTTAAACATTCAGCAGTGATTGTGCATTGTTTACCAAACAGGCTGTGGAAGTAAACTGGGGGGGAAAAGTTTGGAAACTTGTGTTTGGTCGATTATTTCTCTGTTGTTACAATGCTAATTGGCATTGTATTTTACATCGTTGGAAAGCCTGTTTATTTACCTTCACAATGATGTCCAACTTGTAAGGATCATGCATTTGTGGGATGAGCAGCACACTCTTGTTTTGAGTTGTTTGGTGGATTGGATGATTGAACTCTCTATCAGTAACAAGGAACAAACAAGACATATTGGCTATTTTACACTTTATTCATTTAATACACCGTCAGGAGAAGATCCATACGCAGCCACAACAGCCTGGCACCTCCTCCTCATGCTGGTCACCAACCCTAGTCACATCTCCACCAAACAACTCAAAACAAGAGTCAATACCAACAGGAGAATACACTGCTTACCATTGGCAGAGCATTTTGTCAAATTTTTCTTGGGTGCTACCCACATAATCAGCTGTGCTGCTCATCCCACAAATGCATGATCCTTACAAGATGGACATCATTGTGAAGGTAAATAAACAGGCTTTCCAACGATGTAAAATACAATGCCAATTAGCATTGTAACAACAGAGAAATAATCCACCAAACACAGATTTTCCAACCTTTTTTTCGGAGTTTATTACCAACCCTGTACTACATGTGAGCCATGCATTACGTAACATTAAACCACTTGGGGGCAAAATGTTTTGTAATTCTATATATCAGTAAACCTCTAATCACCTGTACTGTCTTGTGATCTTGTGTACCTACAGTGATGGCTCTCAGGATGGAGATTACAAGAGTCGGTGGAGGTCAATCCGAGTCATGTACTTCACCATGTTTCTCAGCAGTGTAGGTGAGGATGCCCCACGTGGATTTTATTCTCTTGAATTTGTTTAATTTAGAAAGCCCATTGGGTTAAACAAGTTGTGTATGTATAGAGAGAGGGGTCTCTTACATAAAAAGGGTGAATAATGATTAAGGCCCTGTCTCTTGATGGAGAGACTGAATCAGTGTCAATAGTGCTGTTGTGTAACTTAAAAGTATAATTTGCAACAATTAACTGAAAACAATGTATAGACTGGTACAAAAATAATCCCTCTCAATCATCACTTAATGCCCAACTATAAGTGTGTGGCAGTGTCTGTTTCTGCAGAGACCCTGCCCTCTGCCTGTATTTTCTCTTTTCTTCTTATTTTGCCTTACTTGGGACGCTTCTGGGCGTCTGCAAAGTGGCCTTGTGCCCCCAATAACAGCGCACAGGGTGTGCAGCCTGTTCAGGTAGTCACTGCTTTGTCACGCCCCTCGACTTCTGATACCGAGGTACAAGTCTCCACATACAAAGTGGCCTTATTTCACGGATGAGGACGGGTTGTGTTATGTCTATGCATGTGTTCCAGTGATCCCCCTGCTCCTCTCTGTGCTGTGAGTGCAGATTGGTGTGTGTCTGTAGTTTGATGAGAGCAGCACTGAGCCACAGCCTGCAGACAGGAAGCCTGCATTCATTCAAAATCTTGTAACTCCTATCTGCAGGGCTATGCAGAGTTGTGCGGAGTTAGTTGTGTGTTTTAGAACATAACTGCCGGGAAACAATCAGAAAATAACGTTTTATTTCCCTGATTTGCTGCTTTGTTCTCACTAACGCCGCTCTCTCTCTTCAGTCACTCTAGCTCGCTCGACCACCGCTGCTCTCTCTCTCTCTTTCTCAGCTCGTTGAGCTGTAAAGGTGTCGCCAACTTTGAATACTGTGTGTTCATAAACAGCAACCAACAACTGTTACATATTATACCTATAAAATACATCTGGCATACCTGTAGAAAGGGACCAAATTACAAAATCAACAAAACATCGTCCATTTTTCATCTTAACCAGCTATACAAATTACCACAAAAGATCAGTAGCTTATATGAGTTTTTGCAATAAGTACCATCATTGTGAATATGATGCATCTGTGTGTTTGCCTGGCTTGTGCATGATATGATTCATAACACAATGTTTAGGATCTTTGACAGCAAGGGAATCAACTATGTTTTATGTGCCCTTTCAGGTTTCACTATTGTCATCACATCACTGTGGCCCTATTTGCAAAAGGTACAGTATGTACTGTATGGCTTACCATTTTCTTTGTAAAAGATTGTTGACTGATTCTGCTGATGTCGTTAATGCAAATGAAGGAACTTTGTTTTTTTTCCTTTCAAAGGCAAATCTTGGCAGGGTAAACAGGAAGTGAAAGAAGCCACAAAGAACATTTTGGGCGACTTAATTTTAGATTTTGTACTGCACATGACCTGTGCACTAGTCTAACGGAGTAGAAAGTAAATCTAAATAGTAGGTCACATTCTAGTTCTGTGTCAAATGTAACCGCCTCTACTAAAAATGTAACTGTCTCATATATTTGTATTGTAGCAATGTCATTACAACATCATGCTAAGTCAACTGCAGGGTCTTCTGTAGAACACGCTCATGATTTCACATGTTTTGTTTTTGGTTATGTTTCTTATAGATTGATGATGGTGCCAATGCCAGCTTCTTGGGATGGGTGGTGGCAGCCTACAGTCTCGGCCAGATGTTGGCCTCGCCCATTTTTGGCCTTTGGTCCAACTACCGGCCACGCAGGGAGCCATTGGTGTGTTCCATCGTCATCAACCTGTCAGCCAATATCTACTACGCCTACGCATACCTGCCGAGTACCAATAACAAGTTCCACTTGCTCATGTCCAGAGCCTTTGTGGGCTTTGGAGCAGGTGAATTGTGAAGGCCTGAATATGTTTTGCATTATTTGTCCACATGTCTGCCTGTGAATAACTGTCCCTTTTCATTTAAAGTTGGTTTGCTCATAAACTGTACATATGGCTCTGCTCTACTTTATTATGATGTCATCCATGTCACACAGCTAACTCCTAACATTCTCTTTGGTCTTTTTATGGCAGGTAATGTTGCTGTGGTGAGGTCTTATGTTGCTGGAGCTACATCACTGAAGGAGAGGACCAGTGCCATGGCCAACATGAGTGCCTGTCAGGCCTTGGGTTTCATCCTGGGACCAGGTAAAGATGGCTGTATTTTGTTCATATTATGAGAACCAGCCAGTGCAAAGTACAGAGCAAATGATGCAAGCGTAGTGTATGATGGGATAAACAAGCGAAAGGTTGTTGGTTTGTTTGATTTAACACTTGCATATCTTTGTTAGCTCTGCAGGCATGCCTATCGTTCATTGGTGAGCATGGTGTCACGGTAAAGGGCATAGACCTGCAGCTCAACATGTACACTGCTCCTGCTTTACTGGCTGCAGCTTTTGGCCTCGTCAACATCCTGCTGGTTGTTTTTTTGCTGAGGTGAGGCTTTCCCGACATGTTTATAGTGTCTCTCCTTGTTTTTCTGTAGATTTCAGAGTTTGAGCGCATCAAATTAAGATCCTCTTACTGTTTACTCCATTTAGCTACGCTATTGTCAGTTTACTGTTTGTACAGTATTGAGTTTCTCAACGCTATTTTGTGTGGTTAAGATGTCTGCTGGGTTTCTTGTCAACAGAGAGCACCGTGTTGATGACCATGGAAGACACGTTCCGGCCATCAACTACACGTCGGAAGGTATTTATTTTTTACTTTTTTTTCAACCAAATTTTAAAGGAACTGTGTGTAGCATTAGGGGGATCTATTGGCAGATAAGTATGTTTTTTGTGTATAATTACCTGAAAATAAGAATGGTTGTGTTTTCGTTACTGTAGAATAAGCCGTTTATATCTACATATGGAGCAGGTCCTCTTCACGGAGTCCGCCATGTTTCTACAGTAGCCCAGAACAGACAAACCAAACACTGTTAACTTTTCCTGCTTGGGCCGGAGTTGATAACGTTACTCACTGCTATCGCCACCACTCTCTCTCTCTTACTTCACCACTCTCCCCCCTCGTACTCACACACTCTACGCACTGGCTCTGCTCCAAATGACCTATGCAACTCTTACAACAAGTTGCTCTAGATAGGGCCGTTTACATATTTGCGTCGGCCATCGTAGTTCTTCTACACGCTTGGCACACAGGAGAGGCTTCAGTAGGTTGCAATCTGCAACCTCACCGCTAGATACCGCCAAATCCTACACACTGCTCCTTTAATTGATGTTGTGATATAGAGTACAAACAAAGAAGAAGTTGGCAGCAGAGGCCGCGTTAAAAGATCTACAGAAGTGTTAATAAGTGTATTGGACAGTGTGTGACATTACCAGGAGAGAGATCATTGCTGTGCCCGAAATTGCATACTATTAGTGTTGTCACGATACTGTAATTTCTAACTTTGATACAATACATCATTGAGGGCATAAAAATTTTGATATTTATTAAAAGATAAATATTGGTGTGTGTGTCAACTCGATGTCGGAAGAGAAGAGAGAGCAGAAAGCGCAGCCGGTACCCATGCATCGATACTGTGGAAAAGGAGTATTGAAACCGTTTCAAATATTCAGTATCGATATGTGTCGATACTTCTATATTTTTTACAACGCTATACCCGATATTTGAACTATTGTTCGACATACTTTTGTGTGAATAAACAGTGTCTTATCGGACGCACTGTAATAACTGTAATTACCACGTCACTCCCTGAGTGCCTCCTTGCCGTTTGGAGGCGCGTAACCATGGTAACCCACACCAACCTCATGTGACCAAACGATGATTTGTGAGAATCAAAAAGTCTGAACTAATTTGAAAACTGTATTACGCCTATCGCAAAGTGGAATCTTGTACTTAATTTGAAGCGTTATTGACATTGCAGAATTGTCTGTCATGAACGTTTTCATTACTACCGCATTGCATTGTGGGATATTTAAGCCGGCATAGTGTTCAGTATTTGCATACTGTAATATTTGACCAAAAATAGTATGCAATTTGCATACGGACATACTGAAAAATCTCACATACTGTTTTAGTGTACTAACGAGCATGTTTGTATGGAATTTGGGACGCAACCCATTACACAAGGCAACCCTAGTCCATGCATATGTTACTAGTGCCTCTGAGAATCATAGATTTTATTCTAGATTATATTTGTAGTTGTCGTTGCAGGATATTGGTCTTTGCTTTTTGGTTCAAGCCTTTATTATCTTCTTCCCTTTCCTGTAGATACTGATGACATTAGTGAAGAAACTGAGGAAACCATTGATCAAGTAGCGGTCCTGACCTCCAACGTCCTCTTCTTCGTTGTCATGTTCATCTTTGCTGTCTTTGAGACGTAAGTATTTCATTACAGACTACTGAGGCAGACAAGCTAGAATATAACTCGGTTATATAAAGTTTAAAAAATGTGACCGTATATTTTTGTTATTTTTCAGAATTGCCACCCCTTTGTCCATGGACATGTTCGCTTGGACAAGGAAAGAAGCGGTGTTATACAACGGCATCATCATCTGCGGCATTGGATTTCAATCCGTTCTGGTGTTTCTAGTTGTGAAAGTGGCCTCTCAAAGGTACCGACCCTCATGCATGTATGGATTAGATAGAAATATATTTCAACATAGAGCTGGGCGATAATTCAATATGATAATTTATCATCTTTCAATTGAATATCGTGATGAAATCAGATATCGTGATACACAATTACGTTGTCTAAATTGATAATAACAAGCACATACTAACTGAAATTTCTCAGAAAATCTGATTTTTTTAGGGAAAAGTTCTATCATTTGAAGATTGTGGTTTTGTTTTTACATCACCACTCAGATCAATGTGATTAACAAACTGGACTCCAACTGTCAACCAGTCACCAGCTTCTCTAACCTCTAAGCTCCATTAACCCAGAATATAATAGTGCATACAGCTCATGGCAGGGTTCTCTCTGCAGAATGACGGCAGAGGTAATGTGTAAAAGTTCACTTTGAACCCAAATGTTGGTTAAAATACATTGTGAGTAGTGTTTTCTAACAGCAGTGTGCAGGATGTTTTCATTCATTCATTCAGCTTTATTGTTCACCTCCTGCCTGCCCTTTGCTTATGGGAATACCCCAGTGTAGTTAAATCAAACTATTGTTTAATCTCTTTACTCTGTAGTTGTGTGCATGCATGTAAACATTGTCATTGTATAGCTGGAAATATTCATTTTTTTCTCTATAATTCCACTTGAAAGTGTTAGGTTAATTAAAAGAGAAAATACTCAGTACCTTTCATTTTTCAAGTATTTAATTCACACAGGAGTATATCAAAATAGGCTTTACCATTTCATATGCTATTTATTTATTGAATTGCCAGAAAACATGCTACCTCTTGATATATATTGTTATCGAGATATGAAATGACCGATATCAGGATTTATGCCATATCCCCCAGCCCTACTTCAATGTCAAACATTCATAATGATTAACCAAATTTATTATTTCCTTTCAGGGTCGGGGATCGCCCTGTGTTTCTAGCAGGCTTGGCCATTATATTCTGTGGCTTTTTTATGCTGCTTCCATGGGGAAATCATTACCCTAAAATCCAGTGGGCAGGTATACACTGTTTTAATTGCACAGATTGATTCTGTTTCCTCTGTTGAGTAATTAATTGCCTGTTTGGCTCTTTTTTGATTGGAATATTACTGTTGGGACCTTTTGACTTTGATAATTTGAATTTTTTTTTTACAGATTTTTAAATGTCCTAGTGTTTGTAGTGGTGACAATTCGAGTTACACTGGATAACTGTTGAACATTAGCAGTATGGCTGAGAATCCAAGTGTTCAGGTTCTGCTTTTCTTTTCAAAATACAGACCTCAAAAACCACTCTTTGGTCAGTGAAATATCTAAAGACACGATAGCCTCCAACAACTCTTTAGAGCCGACAGGCTGCCCGTATGAACAGACCTGGTGCCAGTATACTCCTGCCATCAATCTGGCCCAGTACATCTCAGCTGACATCCTCATCGGGGTGGGATACCCGGCCTGCAACGTGATGTCCTACACACTGTATTCCAAAATCCTCGGACCCAAACCTCAGGTAAGAAGACTGGAGGGTAGTGGTTAATTATTAGGGTGCTTTAAACCACTTTGAATGTGCCTATACATACATTTCTCAAAATGTTGTTTTACTTTGAAACTTCATAAAATGATTATATCAAATGAATGCATCTTCTGAGAACCCAGAGTGTGGATGTTTCCTGTTGCTTTCTGCAGGGTGTGTACATGGGGTGGTTGACAGCGTCAGGGAGCGGAGCGCGGACGTTGGGCCCAGTCTTCGTCTCCCAGGCCTATACCCTCCTGGGACCCCGCTGGGCCTTCAGCCTCATCTGTGGCATGGTGGTAGGGTCCATCATCCTCCTCTGCTGTGCTTACCACAGACTCATCTCCTTTTCTGTACGCCACGGAAGGACTATAGAATAACAAGTGAAGATTCCCACTGGAGAGACGGATGGCAGTTTCCTACGAATATTCTCAAAAACTTAAAATCCAGGTTATAATGAAGACTCAACTGATAAGCCTTTGAGAGTTTGTGACCCAGGGTTGACCTTTTCAACTCTAAGGCGAAGAAATAAGGCCAGGTTATTTCTCATGACTTGACCAAAGACGGCTGCTTCGCGAGTTAAAAGGAAGCTAGTGCTGCAGCTGCTCGCTCACTCACGTGTTGTGAAAGTGATTGTATTTTTAAATTGAGTTACTGAATGCACAATTTTTATGTAATCGCATTGTTGGTCTCAAAGATGAATTAATTAGGACATTTTTAATACTCAGACTACTTTAGCAAAGCCTTTGTCACCTGAAAAGGTTCTCAGAATGTCTTTGCATTAAATTTTAACATTAGATTGTGAAGTCTACGGGCACATGGACTGTGCACAGGAGCAGCAACAGTGACCTAATCACGGGTACTTGAAAATACATTTTATCAAATTGATATTTAGTTTTTGTCAACATAAAATGTGCTGACTACTGAATTATGTTTGAATCATTGGATGTGCCAAACATCTTCAAAATTGTTATTTTGCTGTTTAAATCATGAAAATGGGAGACGTCAGTTTTACTGTGCAATGATTGTTGTCGTGCAAGAAATGTACAGAGAAACAAACATTACATAATATATATATACGTATGCTTTAAACATTTCCAGTGAAACATTTCCACATTTAACAGTTTCCCTCTAAAGAAAGATATTTCTATTCCTATTAATGGCTCCACTGGTAGTTGTTTAAAACTACAGGTTGCTGTCTACCTGAAATCCTTCATAAAATGATGAATGTGTGGGTGCTAATTATTTACTGAGTGATGCATTAAAGGTTTAATATAATCTTGAATTGTCAATGTCACTTTATGTTCAATTTGATCAGGATGGGTAAAGCAATTGAGTGAGAAAAGGCTTTTCTACTGATATAGCCGACCGTATAAGACAAATGATCCTCGGGGGGAATTTAAAAGCTACACCAGCAAGAGAGACAAATGCAAAAGGGTAAGAAAACCAGTAAATAGCTATTCACATGAAATAAATTAAACATGAAATGAAATATTATTTAAAATATATACATGTAAAAGATATTAGTCTAGTAGCTTGTTAGAGTCTACTACTCTTTTTGTTTTGTCATGTTTTTATTGTATAGCCTAAGTGGACTAGGTTACAACTGTATTTTGTTGTGCAATCCGGTGTTGCAGAATAAATTATCCTTTTTTTTTAAAGTATAATTTTATTAGGCAAACAAATTAGAGATACAAAAGTCCTGTCTGAGCTGTCATACATTCCATGCAGAGATTTATTTAATTTTTTGAATGCAAATTGGGTTTTTTTGTTTGCTTTTATTAAGCAAATTCAAATTGACAAACAACATGGCTCATAGATCATTGCATTAGAGTAAAGGGACAAGGTGCATACAGAACAAGAACTGATAAAATAGGTAAAATTAGACATGAAAATAATAATAAATTAAATTAAGGGCTATAGGGCTATACCTGTAATTCATATTCTTCTATTATACTAAGAAGTTTCAAAGCATTTTTGTTTTTTCCATGACTTTAAGGGCTTTTAAGTAAGAAAGAAACTCAGTAGGGTCAGTAGTGTCACATTGCGCATGTGTACAATGAACGACAAGCTTCTTCCGGTCACGTGATGCAGACAGAAAACTAGTTGAGCGCGCGCAAACAACATGCACGCCGCAAAAGTTTAGGTGCTGCTAACATTAGCGTTAAATTAACGCAACTTTGCGTGCGTTTAACTCGCAGTTAGGAGTATATGAGGCCGCAGGGGGCGTGTGTTACTAAACATGGAGGTATTTAAAGAGGAGACGGGTAAGAAAAGTGCTCTATTAGCCTGTCAGAAGAAGTTAGTGGCTAGTTTAGCTAACATGCTAACGATAGCTTCCGCATGAATACTGATATAAATCACCATGTGGGTTTGTGTTTAACTCTACTTTGTCTTCCTCTTTTTCAGAGTTTACAGACATCCGAATGGTTGTAAGTATACATTTTAAACTATCCTCAGCTTTTGGGCAAATACATCAAAGATATGTGGGTGATTTAGTAGCTAACACTGATGT
Source organism: Sebastes umbrosus (assembly GCF_015220745.1). NCBI lineage: Eukaryota > Metazoa > Chordata > Actinopteri > Perciformes > Sebastidae > Sebastes > Sebastes umbrosus. The sequence continues at coordinate 16,624,411 of NC_051290.1, forward strand.
GATACTGCTCTCAGTGTGGTGATAATGTGTCCTCAATGTACCAGCAAACGTTGTCCATCCTGTCCTTGAGAGACTAATGGATTCATGAGGCTAACTTTGATCAGTCTCACTCTCAAATATTTGTTTGGGGGACACTTTGACACAGTGTTTGAAGTCACTTCCGGTGTTCCTGCAGTCAGAAGTGCGCAGCTAGATAACTTTACTGTTCATACTAATAAACAATTAGCCACACGGCGTCTACTGGCAACGATACAGATGACTCACTGGTTTGACAACACACTTATATTAAAAGTTAAAGTGGCTGGGCTGCCAAAGCTCACCTTATAACTTGTTTGTCTAATCCAAACTAAAACTTAAAGGTCCCATGTTGTAAAAAGTGAGATTTTCATGTCTTTTATATTATAAAGCAGGTTTAAGTGCTTTATAAATACTGTGAAAGTATCGAAGCGCTCAATATACAGAGAAATACACACACAGGCCGTATTCAGAAATTGTGCGTTTGAAACAAGAAGTTAGGATTTCTGTCCATTCGTGATGTCACAAATATACAATATTTAGATAGATAGATGGATAGATAGATAGTAACTTTATTGATCCCGAGGGAAATACAAGATTCCAGCATCACCGTTCCATAGTGCAAAACATGTTAGTAAAAAGGCAGTTAAAAAGTTAGTAGTTTAAAGTACAAAAAATATACCAGATATAAAAATACAAGGAGATGAGGAAAACTGTTAAAAGTGAATATAGTGCAGGGTAACAGCTGTGATACACAACTATTAAAAAAAGTGAATAAAGTGCAGAAGAGACTGTTAAAAATGAGTATAGTGCAGGGTAACTCCAGTAGCTTAGTCTATGAAAGTGTACTGTATGTAATATTATCTGTCCTGCAGACCGTCCTCCTTTGTCCCCAAATATTTAGACCATTACACGGTTTTAAACGTAAACATTCTAAATGTGTCCCAGTTTATTTCCTTGTTGACAGGAAGTAAACATGGACCCAAACTGTTGCCAAGCAACGCAATTCCGTTGAAATGCACCAAAATGGAGCGTTTCAGACAGAGGGTAAATACAGGTATATTCAAGCAGACATAATGAGGAAAATTAAATTTTTTTTTAACAGTACAGCATGTAAACATGTTCTAGTAGAAACACAAAATACAAGTATGAACCTGAAAATGAGCACGATATGGGACCTTTAAGATTTCAGTTGTTTTAGACTTTCTATTTGAGTGAAAACTATGTAATTATGCTCAGAGTTTAGTCTTTTTGTTGATACATGAGCTTCAACGTTTTGAGACTTGTGTGCATAGTTTCATTTTTGGTTGTATACAATGGAGAAAAACACATTTTCAGGAAATGTCACCACAGACACCCATTTGATAATAATAACAATAATACTGGAAATATATAGATATTGGAATACTTTCATCAGTGGGCCATAGGCTCAACCAGGGAATGGAATAAGCACCTGCCACCTGCCAAATACAGGGTAAATGTTGACTGTGGCAGGTCAAAATTTCAGGTCACCTGCCACCACGGCAGACAGGGTTTCCTTATATTAAGAAATATTATTTTTAAAAAGCAATTCCTAAATTAAAAATAGTCGGGGATTAAGGTTACTTTATCCATATTCCTACTGTATATTACTACTGACTGAAAATATCAAAATAGAGAGTATTGCAATATTATGTTTTGTGATACTGTATCGATTCTCAAAAAACGTGTATTGATTTTGAATTAATAGTTTAAAAGCAAGGATTAACAGTCAATACTTTATTGTATTTGCAAAGATATGTGTCCTCTGTGATTAAAACAAATCCTACTATTGCGTAAAAAAGTTAAAAAAAAAAATACTGCATATGGCGGTGTGTTCTTTATACTATGACAGTTTTCTACATAGATTTCAGAAGTGGCAGACAAAAAAATTGTGTGGCTAGTAGAAATGTTCAGTGATCTGCCACAGTGGCACGTGAGGAAAAAACTTCTCAATCATTGTGTTACCTCATTTGGCAATAGATAGTGACTTAATAGACATTTATTTAAATGAAAATCTTCAAAATTGTCACCATAACGTTACAACAATCCTAGCTAGTTTTTTTTATTTTTTATTTTTTTTAAGTGAATTCCGATACTGACATTGATATTTCTTCCAGGAATTTTGTGAAATAGCAACTGTTACTCTGAAGTAGCCTGTGGTGTATTCGCAGTGTGTCCTTTTTGTCGGTCATGTGTTAATTCATTGGACATTTCTGCATTTAAAGCTTTGAATCAAATCATTTACTGTTAGGAACTACACTGACACTTTAAAGTATCAATCTTGAAGATTTTCATTTAAATAAATGTCTGTTATGTCACTATCTATCGCCAAATGAGGTAACACAATGGGGATTGTGCCTATGGCCCACTGGTGAAAGTATTGCAATATTTACATTTACATATTTGCAGTATTATGACCTGGGGTTGCGTCTGAAATTCTATACTAACATGCTATTTAGTAGGCTAAAACAGTATGTGAGATTTTTTGAGTACTTTATCTGTACTTTATCATTACATACTTATATTAAAAGAAAAAACAAAAAAATGAAGCATTCAAATATTGATTTGGAGGTCGAATACAATGGCAACGCTAGAAGCTTCCAAGCATCTAGCATTCGGGTCAGCCCTAGTTAGAACACACAATTTGTCACCAAATTAGATGCAGTCTCGAGTCTCCAGAGTTGTTGGCCTTACATGTGTTTATTAGTGAGTCAGCTTCCTGTGGGTGAAGGAAAATGAAATTTAAGGATCCAGTGCCGCAGTGCTCGAGTGTTAACTCACTGCAACCAGAGATCACATTCAGTGCTGGCATTGACACGCAGCTTTGGACAGCCTCGACAACTCACCAACCTTTGTTTTGTTTAGTGTATAATGGGGTCTAAATGGAGGACAATTAAAGTTTCAAGACTGAAGGTGCTGAGCTAATGTGATGATTGTGAGAAACTACGTACAACTAACATTTACATCTCTCCTTCTCCTGTTTAGCAAAGGGTTGTGGATTTGTTTGAGAGTCGTCCTGGTTTTCAAAGGATAGTAAGACTTGGCCTTATTGGTAAGCAGATATCACATCTCCCATCACACACAAGTCTGTTTTCAGTGTTTTGTTTGTGAAATTGCTTTAAACTTAATTGAAGGCTTTACACACTTATTCAGTAATTTAAACGTACTCTTTCCCAGCAAATATGGATTACGATGATGAGCGAGGTGGTAAAGATGAGGATGATTATGGAACTGGCAATTGGGCACATGGTCATAACAACTTCCATGGATACCCAAGGCTCTCTGACAGGAGTAGTGACAGAGGATCAAGTGGGAACCATACAAGGTCATCCAGCTCTGTTTATCAGCTTCCACGGCATTACTACGCTTCATCTTGTGCAGTTCCTCACCCACCCGCTGTAAAAGTTCAGGCAAAGGAGAGTGTAAGTTCACTTTTATTTTGTCTATATTGTTAAATAGATAGCATTCTTAGTGATTCTACGGTGTTCAAGTGGCTGAAATCAATGCAATGTTTTTTTGCAACTCCTTAAGGACTCTGAAAGAAGAGCCAGATTATTAGAAGAAGCGAAAAAAGGCAAAGAAAAGGCTCAGAAGAAGCGAATTAAAAAGCAGGTAAATTTTGCAATCTCCAATATGAGTTTCATAGTAATGAGTTAAAGTCAAATTGTGTAAATTAAAGTTCATTATGTGTATTCCTGTCCTACAGAAACAGAAAGAAAGAAAACAGCTTGAGAGGTCGGAGAAGGAAGAACAGAACCCCATTAAAGATAAAGAGGTAATGATCAGTGTTTGCAACATCTTTATTCTTCTCTATTAACCAAACTGCAAGCTTTAACAGGTTCGTTTTTTTCCACTTCACAGGAAAAAGATGACGCACAGCAATCTAAAGCAGACGAGAGCAAACCAGTTAATGATGAATCCAGAAACGATATCATTTCCAGTGTTAAACAGTTGGCTGCAGCAAAAGATACAGACAGCAGTGACAGTAGTGAAGACGAATCCAGTGATGAAGATAGCGACACCAAGAATGAGTCGGGCGACTCTGAGGTACCAAGCGCTCATCTTATTGTCATTCATACTCCTATTGTTTAAAGAGTGTTGAGCAAAAACAGAGGTTTATTATAAAAATATTGAATCGATGTTGCACTAATATTTTTGTGTGATATATATTGGTATGTCTGTATTTTTGTTTGGACACTTAAAGTGAAAAAGGTTGTGTTGAAAGTATGATTTGCAGATGCTGAGATGTTTCCTCCTGGTAACTTTGTATTCAAAACTTAGTCCAGGGCCATTTCTAATATAAGCCATACATCCACAATTGCCAAAATAGCTATTATGATACCATATAGTGGTATGATATGGTAAAAAAAAATGTACCTTTATTCCATTTCTGCTCTGTAAGACTTAAAGGGATAGTTTGGGTGTTTTGAAGTGGGGTTGTAGAGGTACTTATCCAGTAGGTGTATTACTTACAGTAGATGACGGTCGGCGTGCCCCCAGAATTGCAGTTGTGAGCCGCAAAGTGTAAAACCGTGGTACCGCCAACTGCCGTCTGACTTCCGTCTGACTTCCGTCTGACATCCGTCGGACTTCCGTCGGACTTCCGTTGCTCTTAAAGTAGTGTTATTATCGTAAGGATGGCCAGGCGAGCGGCGTTACAACGGTTTTGCACTCTGCGGCTCACAGCAGGAGTGAGCGGAGGGGTACTTAGTTTGTTGCAATCTGCAATCACACCACTAGATGCTGCAAAGTCCTACACACTGCACTTTTAAAGACTTAGGAAGGTGATTAATTGTGTCTCTCCTGATTTGTTTTTAAGGAACTGGACATGACGAGTACATTTGTGAGTAAAGCTGCTCTTATAGCCCGGCGTAAAATAGAGCAGAAGCCCAGGCCTGAGTGGAGAGAGAAACAAAAGACACCAGTCAAAGAACAACCTAAAACCGTCCCTGACAAACCTACTGAAGACCCGGAGGTTGAAAAGAAGGTGAGGTATCTTGCATATTGATCCGATTCTCAACAGAGAGGACAGATGATGATTACTATTCCAATGACTACAGATTGACCATAGTACTTGGATTTTGATATTTGGGATTATTCATTTCTCTCCTATTGTCTGAACAGGAAGCTGCCGCCCCTAGCAGCCCCACTTTGGAAGATAATGTAAAAATAAGCACTAATCTTGCAAGTAAGTTGTATCCATCTCATGTACAAACTCTCAGCCAGATGGGCTGATTTGTAGATAGATATTTATTCATATGTAAATTATGTTTTTAATTTTAACTGAAGTTCCTCCCTTTTCTCTCTACAGTTATTGGAAATAGATTTGCCAGTGCTGGAGACTTTAATATGGCTGTGAAGTATTTCACGGATGCAATTAAGTACAACCCTACAGAGTATAAGTAAGAGCATGTCCCTTTACTTCATTTAAAGTAAATTCGCTGATGGATCTTACACCACCATTGGTTTTTACTCAACGTTTTAACTGTTATTTCCATTGCAGGTTGTTTGGCAATCGTTCCTTCTGTTTTGAAAAGTTGCAAGAATATGAGAAGGCGTTGACTGATGCGGAGTTGTCTCTCAGCATGTGGCCAGGCTGGGTTAAAGGCCTGTTTAGGCGGGGCAGAGCTTTGGCAGGTTTAAAGGTAAGTGGTCTCCCATATGTGCTCTGTTATGTGAAAGTTGAGTCCCTGTTGATGTGTGGGCCGGGGGTATGTTGGGGGATGACAAATAATGCTGAATGCCACAGCAGCACCTAGCTCAGTTATACTCTGTTATAGAAAACATGATATACAGGCATTAGCTCAATACTATGTTTCTTCACATTCAAATATTTTTTTGATCTTGGCAGGGCAGTATTGATATATTGATTTTTACGCATTGGCCATATACAAAAGTACCATCTGTAGTAATTGTAGCCCACGAGCCACTGTTTAGTGTTGATTTTACCCCTCTATATTGAAACCATGGTATGTATCAAATAGGGCTGCACGATTATGGCAAAAATGATGATCACGATTATTTCGATCAATATCGAGGTCATGATTCATAGATTTTGGGACAAAATATTTTAATTTCAATTTCACATTTAAATAAATAGAGTGCTGCTTTCTTTTCTGTGTTGTGCTACAGTCCAACCGTTAAAAATTCAAAATGTTATCCTTATACTTTATTGTCATCTATAGTGGTTATTCACATAAAAACACACAATTCAAATGATTAGGAAATAAACGATTGTTTTTTTATTTAAATATTTACTTTGATTAAAAAATCTTGGCATTAGTAGTTCTAATTATATACAGTATTATAAGCTGCTTAGAGCTAGTGTTGGGAAGGGAAACAGGTCATAATTCCCTCTATTTTATATTGCTGTCATCAAACAATTGGATTTATTCCTCCGCGTCTTATTTTGGACTTACAGTTGTGACAGACTTTAGCTTTGTCTTCTTCACTCACACTGAAGAACTTCCACACTGACATCATGTTTTGTGTGTGTGTGACGTTACTGTCTGTGCTGCTGTGTGGCGACGTAAAACCATCATGTGGCGGCTGCACACGTGTGTGTGACCTGCAAAAAATCTGATTTATCAGACTGTTGAAAACCGTCTAGCTTTGATCTACCGCCAATTGACGGTGCATCTCTAGCTGTTATTTTAGTAAGCGCTTGATTTATGCAGAGTGTTCTATGAGCGGAGCATTTTAAACGTCAACATCGCAGTCGATCATGTTCATTTAATTCTGGGAAGCCGAAATCGTGATCGCGATTAATATTCAATTAATTGTGCAGCCCTTGTATCAAAGTATTTGTTCCGCTAAATATGATCCAGCTCTTATCAGTTTTTGTAGCTGTGACTATCTCTGAGTTAAAGTCATTTTTCATCAGTGTTTACACTGTTTTGTTTGCTCCCAGTATTTCATTTGGCCTTGTTGCAACACCATTGAATAAATTCCACGTTTCATTGAGCTGTGCAGGGTCACATTATTTACTCTTCTTGTTTTGACTAGCTGTTGCTGTAAACATTAACTGATGACTAATAACTGGGCCGGGCAGCGTGGCATTGAATGAGCCTGAACTTTGATTTAGTCCTGAGATAGCGAGTGGTGAAAGCTCATTGTATTTTTTTTTCTCCTCCCCTTTCTTCTTCCTCCAGAGGTATGGGGAGGCTGCCCAGGCCTTCAGGGAGGTTCTCAAACTGGACAGTTCATATGCAGAAGCTGCCCAGGAGCTGATGCGGGTGCAGATAACACAACTAATGGTGTGTAACCGTAACACATGTGTTGGTGGGAAAGCTGGGAAAATAGTGTCAAAAAAGTTCTGTACACCATGTAATCAAAGCAACTTGTTGCATTTTGAACAAAAACACAACATTGTTTTTCAGATCAGTCGTTTCATTAAAATGTATTTAAGCCTTATAATCATCACACAAAAAAAGCGATAGAAAATAACTGATACAAATGTTGCTTCACATTTAAGAAACAGTCTTGAAGAGCATTGAAGGCAAATGGATCGATAATCATTCACCGAAGGGGTTTTTAACCTGACATTCTGTGTTTTGTTTCAGGAGTACGGTTTCACTCGGGAGCAGAGCTCAAATGCTTTAATTATTCACGGGACCGTAAAAAAAGCGCTAGAGGTGCTGTCCAAATTACACCATCGACCTGGTGAGTGTGATTTTTACTAACAAGGATTAGATTTAAATGCTGCCATGCATCAGAGGAAATGGAAATGTCCTTGTTTTATTGGAGCCTACCTGTGTAGAGTACATTTCTTAACCTCATATTGTAGCTTCAGTTGAGACTGAAAACACTCTGTTTGTACACTATACTCATTTTTAACACTTGTCTTTAGGAGCTATTCAAAATGGCGCTCTCCAACCGGCTCAACTAGCAAATGTCACCGGGATCTCTCCGGTCCTTTCAGCCATCACGATCCCTGCTCATCATCCTCCTCCTCAGACCCACGATGCACCACAAACAGCATTTAAGAACAAAGCTTTAGGCCCAGCCCCGAATATGTCCAACATCCAGAGTCAACCAAAGCCCATTCCTTATCAGGCCACGAAGACCAACAATGAAGACCCACAGTGAGTACAGATTCAGTCACACTGCAGTGTTTGAAAGGTTAAGGTGTTTAATTATGATTTACTTAAAACAGGCGTACCAGCATATTACTACTACTGTACTGCTGTAGAGTTTGATTCTTAAGTTCTGTTTCATGGATGATTTTTACATTACATTTTACGTTACATTTGACAGTATTTTAATGACAAAGCTGTCACTAGTCTCTAAGAATAGCTCGGTTCTCTGTCAACTGTGTCACAACAAGGTTTGGGCGATGTATGGAATTCATTTGAATTTTTGTATAATTGCTAAAAGGACAATTGAACGACAGTCCCGTAAACTGCGTCGGGATTAGTTACAACATATGCACACCTGTTGCAGTTTTACAGGCCTGTCGTGACTCCAGGTGTCTCGGCCCGTCTCCAGGTGACTAGCCGGGTCCGGCTATCTTTTAGTTAATTTAACGGTTGTGATAACGTTCTGAGAGGGACAGACTGAAAAAGGACTGATCTTGGCTCCCTGGCTAATGTCTAATCAGGAAACGCAAACAAGACGAGATGAATTGGTGTGCAGACTTTTAACCTGTGTGTTGAATGTGCATACTATAGCAAAGACTGACATGCAGGTGGTGCAGATCTGATAATTAATGCTAACTATCTTGCTCACAGAGTCTTAATGAGTCTTATGATATTTCAGTCATGTTTTAGTCTGGTTGCATGTTGTAGAATAAATCGGCACCAAGCTTGATCAATATTTTGGCCATATTATATATAGAAAACAGATCCAGTTCCCTACTTCTTGTATGATACTTGGTGTCTTTGGAGTTCTATAAGGTACTTAATGGTAAATGAGCTTTGATTTGGTGCTGTATAATGCTTGCATTATTAACGCTTCTATTGTTTGTATGTGGGGTATGATTACTGATGTTGTGGAGCAAGAGCGAGTTGTGTCCTCTAGAGTTGAGCCGGCATAAAAATGTCCAAACCGGTTTGATACTAAGCCACAACACTGGACCAGACTGGTATACCAAATTTTACCACTAGGTGTCACACTTGACTCAGCAAATGCTTGTCACAAAATGAGAATAGCTGGTCCACCTTATGTGAGCGTGGGCCTAAGTTGCCACTAGCTTCGGGCCTAACCCTTCACCTCAAATTTGTAGTAAACAAACACAACGTGTGCCGTGCATCCCTTCCCACCTCCCACCTCTATTGAAATATGATCTCCTTCATGTTGCCGGTGTTATGTCGAAGTCACCGGCCTCCGTCTGACATTAGTGGCTCCGTTAGTCCGTTTCTAAACAAACATTATGTTAATCACCTTGTCATATCGCTTATTACTAATGCAATACAAGCTGGATTTAGCGCCGTGACGCCATTGGCATCTATTGCTGATGTCGGCTACTTTTTAATTTTCCAGAACGTGTCAAATGACAAATGCCGGGTTAACCGGTTGGCATAAAACCGGTGTATACTCGTACACCGGACCGGCAAAACTGGAAATCAACCAAACTCTAGTGTCCGCTGGCTGGCTTGCTTCAACTCTTTTCCACTCAACACTGCCAGGAACAAAATTGACCCCTGAAGTGGGCCAATTCTCCCTTAAATATTTAAACTTTGCCACGCAGATCAATATATCCATGATTGATTTGATTAATTAAAGCATTATAGATAACAATATTAGCCGGTATGAAAGAAGGTTAATTGGATGATCAGTTCTCGTATTGGACACGCTTGATTCAGTACTCTACAGACAGTATACTTATGGATATTGGTATTGCTTCTCCTCTAATTAGACAGTATATTCTAAGAGAGCAGAAAATCATTGAATGCTTTCATGCAGTTTAATGTTGAGGTGTGTTTTTACCCACAAGATGATTTCTTAAAATATAACAATCAGGGATCTCTGCATAGGTTGCTTCATGTGTTATCTGTCATCTTCAAATCCTTTTAAACACGTTAAATTAATCAATATTTTCTCTCAACAGGGAGCTGTTTCCAGTTTGGGTGGGAAACTTGGTTTACCCAGTAACTGAGTCCATGATAAGCAACGTGTTTAACAAGTAAGAGCATTGTGTTTCATTTCAGTGAGACACCACACATGATTTCCTTTGTGTCATTTCTACAGTTCAACCTTTTGTAGTCAGATACTTAAAGTACGTGTTGACTTACTCTAGTCTTGTCTTTCAGGGTTGGGGTCGTCTATAGTGTGAAGGTTCTGATTTCCAAACGATGCGCCTTCGTAAACTATACAAAACAAGAGTATTGTGATGAAGCTATCCAACGCTTGCATGTAAGTACACCCTGAACTCTTAAATTACAGTGTGACTACAGACTTTCCTACTTCAGTTGTCACTTTTGTCTTCATTCAATCGCACATTTCCCTTCCCGTGTACTCCTTTTTCTGATATCATGAGATCAGTAATATGCACAAAGTTGTGACTACATATGACTCTAAGAAGGGCCCATATCCAGGACTGAGACTCGTTTAAAAAACTGCAGCAGAATTATTAATTTGGCTGCTTTTTGCAACTTCAATTTCAACTAGGTGTCTCAAGTTTTCTTATCAGAAAGTCACAATCACTTTTTGTTCTGCAAGACTAGTGAAAACATTTATTGCATTTTACAACCAAGCAAGTTCTTTTAATTCAGCTACAAACACCTACATTAGTCGTAATCAGCCCTGCTATCTGTTCACTCTGAAGACAAAGTATTGCTCCCTTTCCTACATGAACACAATGAGGAATATGTTTCTGCCAGGACAGCGTATCAACTTTCATCTAGCATATTCACTCCTCCTATAAAACTATTCTTTGTGATCTCTGTTCACTTCTTCAGGGCTATGAGCTGAACGGCATGAAGATAGCTGTGAGGTACCCAGACAGGATTCCTCCAGGCATGGGCATCTCCAGAGCTGCCCTCAAAGCTGAAGACCTGCAGGATGAGAATGTGGGGTGAGTGCTTTTATATCCAACATGGATTTAAAGGAATAGTTCAACATTTTAGGAATTGTGCTTCTTTGAAGGAGAGAGTCTCTCTCTACCTCTACCTACCTCTCTCTCTGTACCCCCTCTACACCCCTCTCTCTCTCTCTATCCATCTATCTCTACCTACCTCTATCGCTCTCTCTCTCTCTCTCTCTACCCATCTCTCTCTCTCTCCCTACCTCTCTCTCTCTCCCTCTACCTCTCTCTCCCGCCCTCTCTATCTCTCTACCTTCCCATCTCTCTCTACCCCTCTACACATCTCTCTCTCTAGCTACCTACCCCTCTTTACCCATCTCTCCCTCTACCCCTCTCTCCCTCTACCCCTCTGTACCTCTCTTTACCTAACTCTACCTCTCTCTCTACCCATCTCTCTCTCTACCTCCCTCTCTCTCTCCATCTCTTTCCCTACCTCTACCCCTCTCTCTAACCCCCTCTATCGCTACACTTGTCTGTTTTTTTTCCTTTTGCCAATTGAGTATAAATGAGTCATCTTTCATTTAATCTATTGGTTACAGGCAAAACGAGTACGGAAATGCAGCTGGAAACCGAAGACCTTTTCGCCCTTACAGATACGTCCCAGAATACAGAGGCAAATACTGAAAGGAAACGAGATGCTTAAGAACAGGTCCAACTGTCCTTCTCAATAAAAGTATAATCACTTATACTTCCCAGTACAGATTAATCACTAGTATCTACAGGGTTTTAAGGCTCCTTTTGAAGTATTAGCAGTATTTTTAGTGGACCACAGTGCTTAATTGGTAGATTTTTTTAAGAAGGAATGTAAGTATTAGTCACTGAAAATGACCTATTGATCTAAAGAAATGATAAAGTTTTATGTTTTTTGACTAAAGGTAAAATCTATGAGGTTTATGTGAGCGGATGATACCAGGTATTATTAACAAATGCTTCTTTATGCCAAGCCAGTTAAAGCCTGACAGATATACTGGATGATACTGCATTTTAAATGTCAGTATCCGGGAAAACCAGAGTTTATAATTTACATATTTCACTTAAGGTTTCATTTTAATATCTGTCTGCAGTACAAGCTGGCAGAGCAGTACAGTATATCACAACTGAGTGAAATGGCGGTAAGGTGTTCAAGATAGTACACAATTTATAAATATAATGATTATAAATATGTCTACATGAGACTTTTTTAGTCCTAATTTTTGGTATTACCATTAAGCTCCAGAATCCACTATTACATGGGCTTTAAAAATGATTAAAGTTAAGAGACATTTATGGGTTTTTTTTACAGTTGATGTACACACAGATGCAGAAATCATTAGTACACTGTGTAGTGATGTTGACTTTACTTACATATACATGTGAACTTTACAATAATACAAGCGCCTCACATTATGGCCTGTATCTAAATGATCTGTAATCTATATTCAGAATTATCTTCACTATACTTTTACATACAAATTGCATCTATATCCTGTTTAATTGTAATCCACTATAACATAACAGTAATTATTTTATAGCGTACTTAATTATGGTTTATTGCTCAATTGCATCCATAAAATGATTTAAAGTTACAGTTGTTGGTCACGGGGCGGCATGTTTTATTTTATTTTATTCATGGAGTTTGTGTTCTTAATTCAAGAATTAAAGATACTTTCATATTCTCATTTCCTCTCTCATTATTTAAACATGCTGTTTAACCACTAAGGGGCTCAGAATATGAATTATGTACTCAATTTCCTTGAAGTACAGTAAACACAAAGGGCGCTTCTGATTATATTTTACCTGAAACCCCAGCTCACATTTCACAATACATACTGAAGAGCTGGTGCAAGCTATCATTTCATTGCAATCCGGGTATTAAAAGGAAGATAGACAAATCAGAAGATTATTAATTTATTTTGCACCATAAAACTGAATTAATAAAAGATATTAACACTAGATTTTGACACTGGGCCCCTGTACACAATGCTGCTTAACATTTTAGTTGATGTATTTGAGTGGTACGTAATACTAATCTAATTTAATTAATTCCAAATGTGTTTAAACTAGTGGACTTTGAGCTTTCCATCACCCTGGAGACATTTGCCCTCTGTCCAGGTAGTAACTGAGCTCAGAGTTTAAGCTGATTTTTTAGGTCTACAAGCCAATAGATGGCAGCACAAGTTAAGCGTTGGATCTGGAGTGATCAGACAACTTGGAGAAATTCCTCCAAATGCGTATAACTATGTTAAAAATAATTCCTAGTTGGTGGAAACTTCCTATTGTGATAGATTATTTAGATAAACCTACCGTTGTCGCACATGGAGATGAAGTCCTGCGCTGCATACAGTGCACGTCTTCTGCAGCACCTGGAACAACAGCACAAGCAGTTTGAATACCAGTCATCACTATAATTTGATGTACAGCGTTTCTTCAGCTTAATGTGAATCTGAACTAATGAACAGTAGCGCTGGTAAATACTCTACACTATAGGTTTGTGTACTTTATGCTAATGACATTTCCTCGCAGTCTCAATTTTATAATGTTCACTTCATTATGTGGGTGACTGTATATAGTCTGCATTATGCAACAGCACTAAGGCTACAAATGTGCTTATCGCATGAAGGCACATGAGCAGAACATGTATTGCTATTAAGATAAATCTAGATGAGCTGTATTCAAGACATTTTTGCCTAGAACATCTTGAAAGATTATTTGTGGAGCTTTTGATGACGCCAATATCAACCATGAGGCAATCTGTGGATTGAGACTGACATCATCAAATATTATAGGGCACAAGACTGGCATACTAACAATATGGCTACACCTTAAAATTACACTTATTTACCTTGAAAATATTGTCTTCAACATGTACAATTAATGATCCTAATTATTTGACAAAAAAACAAATAAACATATAGAAATGTTATATTTTAATCCCAGTGACTGTTAAAGTGAAATCTCAACTAAACTCTACTATAACATAAATAACGTACATTCCCCACTAATTAATGATCTTCACATGCTGAAAATGAAATCAAAACAGGATGAATCTTAAAATCAAATCATCATGTTCATGATTGAAACTCAGCATGTAAATCATATGATGTGAACCTGACGACATCAGAACAAAATTACCCATATTCAGTTTTTAAAACGATATGCATCTAAAAGTAGGGCCTAATGATTTTGAAAAAATATCTAATCGCGATAATTTTGACTGATTGCAATATGATTTGTGATATTAGAGGGAATGATCATTTTTACATTATTCTCAATCTCATTATGGTGTGCAAGACAAGACATTTCTGCAGCACCACAATATTGAATTTAAAATTATATTTGACAAACATATCGCCTTAAACATTGCACCTCTTGCGATTTGAAAATTGCAGTAGGCCATATTGCGATTTCGCTAACATTTTGATTAATTGTGCAGCCCTATCTAAAAAGGAAAGCAAAAACATTCAACTCCCGAATGTGAACTGATTATTTAATTTTTGCAAATCGGCTCCACCCTTTCACCTGTCATCCTTCTCCCTCACTATGGGGTTTGTGTATGGCTGTTGGTGGAGAGGAGTAAATAATTAGTTTTGAGATTTGATGCTACTTTCTAAAAAGCCCACAAGTCATGCAACTATGCAGAGTACTTTGAGTTTTTCGACATACTGTACTATGATATTTTTTCAACATTCTATACTATGACTTTTTAATTTTTTTTCAGCATAATATACTATGATTTTTAATTTTTTTCGAGATACTATCCTATGACTTTTTGAAAAATATTTGACATGCTATACTATGACTTTTCAATTTTTTCAACATACTATACTATGACTTTTTTATTTTTTCGACATGCTATACTATGACTTTAATTTTTTTTTGACATTGTATGACTTTTCTCCAAGATACTACACCATGACTTTTTTCAACTTACTGTAATACCATCACAGTAATAGCACAGCTCTCACCTCGGGCCACGGACTGTTTGCCCTCCTCTCCTCTGCAAGGCGCTAAAGGACGCTCCAATCCAGGACCAGCAGGCTCAGGAAAAGCTTTCTCTCAGCTGACACCTTGCTGAAGACTGCACCTCTGTAACAGCAATCATACACACTGTTAATAGTGGTCATAATGCTCATACTATATACATCTAATGTGGACATACGCCTTACTGCTTATTCCACATAAAATATTTTGTTTTTTACACTGTACATATTGCACTTTTTGTCTCAGTACCTGTACTTTGTGCAATGACAATAAAGTTAAATCTAACAAATTCATCTGAATACATATTTTACAACATACTGTAGTATGGCTTTTTTTTGACATACTGAAATGACTCATTTGTGACTTTTTATGACAATGACTTTTTTCAACATACAATAATATGACTTCTTTTCAACTTATTATACTATACTATGATTTCTTTAGGACTCTTTTTGACATACTATAATGACTTTTTTTCGACATACTATAATATGGCTTGTTTTATGATTATTTTTATGACATACAATACTGTATGACTTTTAAATTACATTTAATATGGTATACTATACTACACCATTTTTTATGACATTTCAATGGCATACTATATGATGACATTTATTATGGCACTTTTTATGGCATATTATTTTATGATTTTTATTATGACACACAATCCTATGACTATATTTGATATTTTAAAGGCATACTATACATGGCATTTTATGACATGCTACACCAGAACATTTTGGTATTTTACTTAGTATTTTACTAAACTATGAGTTTTTAATAGCTCACTATACTGTCACATTTTGGCACAATGGCACTTTTTATGGCATACTATACTATGACATTTTTATGGCATACTATATCCACTGTCCTCAAAACACCTATTAATACTGTACAGAGCCATTCTACTTCTCTTTTTCCTTTTTTTAAATGAGATCCAAATACACCAGCTATAGTAGTTCTTGCACACTGATTTTGTGTCTTGATGGCAACTTTGAGCTTAATTAGAAAACGTGTGGTGTTCGCCCAGCTGTGGCTGTGCAGCAGCCCACCTCTTAAACATTCTCCTTAAACACTGTCCTCGGGCCAGATCTGTCAGGATCGCCTGTGGCCAAGGAATGCCTTATAATGATCC
Organism: Sebastes umbrosus; assembly: GCF_015220745.1. Classification (NCBI taxonomy): domain Eukaryota; kingdom Metazoa; phylum Chordata; class Actinopteri; order Perciformes; family Sebastidae; genus Sebastes; species Sebastes umbrosus. The sequence goes on from NC_051290.1 coordinate 16,640,568, forward strand.
AGCTTCCACTAGGTTCCTGTGTAAGATTCATGACAACAGAGCGGATAATGAAATACACCTGGTGATAGCTAGGTTTGAGTCATTTTCTCTCTTTTTTAAAATTTTATACTGAGTGCTGTACAGGTTGGTGCTCTCTTTTCCTGATGTCACAATAACGAACAATAATGTTGAATAGACACAGACCAATTCTGAACCTTTCATGTGAAAATCTCCCGGTTTTGTCTTTCAGCTCTCAAAACTAAATTAACAAGATGTTGTGTTGAATCTGTTTTGCATAGTAATCTCCTAACTTATAAGGGCAATGAAGGCTTCAACTTTGAGCTGAAATGATTAGTTGAGTGACGGAAAATTAAATGGGAACTATTTTGATATTTAATATGTTGATCAAGTAATTTCTTCAGCAAAAAAATGCCAAAAAATGTTCCTAGTTCCAGATTATCAGATGTGAATATTTGCTGGTTTTCTTAGTCTATCTATTTATCTATCTATTCTAATATCTTTTTCAACTATTGGTCAAACAAAACAAGCAATTTGAATACCGCTATGTCAGTTTGGGCACTGGGAAATTGAGATGGACATGCTTCATAATTTTCTGACATTTTATAAACCAAACCGTAATCAAGAGAATAATCAACAGATTAATTGATGATAAAAAAAATAGTTTGTTAAAGCTCTACTTATACACTACACTTTATACCAGCTAGCATGCAGGTCTGTGCAGCGTCTTATGCTGGATTATCATGTTATTCTTGCTTCAGCCAGTGAGCTAAATTCTAGTTCTATGATTCAAGTTTGACCTTTATACTTCAAACCCATAGAGGGCATGCACATGACATCGCCATATGCAGAAGTCACCATGGTCACTCATCTTTGAGTGGCAAACAGACATTCTGCAGGAAAGCGTGGCTAAAATGTTAATTAACTGTGGTACAATGCACGGCATAAATGAACTCAGACATGCATACATTTTTACTGACTGCTACAGGCTGTCTGTAAAGCAGAGAAGTTGAAGTTAATGGATCACTGTAATTTGGTGAGACAATTCAATCTCAATTTTGTATTTGTTTTGATGCATTTCGAAGTAAAGTCATACCTTAAGACTGTTTTTGGTCTACTCAGTGATTCCATCTTAATTGCTTTTCATCTGTTCTCTGTATGGCTGTTCAATGTACTTCTTTGGTGTCGAAAAAATGTCCATGGGCCCATTTCAGTGACAACAGGCTCTAGTGAGACAATTCCAAGTCCTTACTTTCTGAGATATTACTTTGTTTTCCTGAATGCATGATTTACAGTCTAAATAATTTAGAAGTTTAAATCAAATGCAATAATACAATTATTTTTTGGGATTTGTCACTTCATTTGGCTGGAAAAGCATCAGTACAATATGTGGCGCCATGCAATTTGGGCAAATGAGGTGAATCTGCAGCATCTCAATTAACACTTTTCTCTTGTAGGCCCACTTTGTTATTCAGGGTGATATCACAGGTGTATTTTCACACACAAAATAAAGTGCATCTTTGAGGCATATAAAACATCCCGATGCCACTTAAGGAAAACTCAGTGAGCAGGTAGCGGACAGGGCATCTAAGCTCTTGTTAGAATGTCATCATGGCTCTTACCAAACCAGCCTGTCTCTGCCGCAGGGCGATGATGGAGGATGAGGATGAGGAAGCGGAGTGGAGCGAGGCGTTGCTCCCCAGCAGGCCTGCTGACACATGGCTGCCTGCCTCGCTCTCAGCTGCAGTGCCAAGGTCAGCCAGCCTCTCCAGTCAAACTCCACGGTGGAGCACTGCCTCGGAGGGAAATGAGAGTTACTAGCAGGTAATTAAATGAGAACATTTTCTTTAAATTTAACCACTGAATAAAACTTTTGTAATATCAATTGCATATTATTACGTTATTATAATGTTAAAAAACTCTCACCATGAGGTCCATTTAGTACCGGTTATAGAGCTTTCAGTTATAAAGCCCGGTCCTCATCAGCATTTAGAGTTATCACAGTTGTCATGAAGTTGTAGTTCTTTGTTTTTCTTCTTGTCAATGTTGAAGATCATATGATTAGATTGAATGCTCAAGAATGGCTATTAAATAGACCTTGTGGTAAGACCGTTTTCTCAACGGTTATTTCCAAGGTCACGAATAAAACCAAAGTGGAAGTCTTAACTCTGCAATATAAATGGTCCACCAGTGCCTACATTGGTATTTTTGCTTAATGTGATGTCATATCTTGGAGTATCTTCAAATGCTTCACATCCCTAAAATCTGTACATACATCCATCCATCCATCTTCAACTGCTTATCCGGGGTCGGGTCGTGGGGTCAACAGCTCCAGCAGGGGACCCCAAACTTCCCTTTCCCGGACCACATTAACCAGCTCTGACTGGGGGATTCCGAGGCGTTCCCAGGCCAATGTGGAGATGTAATCTCTCCACCTAGTCCTGGGTCTTCCCCGTGGTCTCCTCCCAGCTGGTCGTGCCTGGAACACCTCCCAAGGGAGGCGCCCAGGGGGCATCCGTACTAGATGCCCGAACCACCTCAGCTGGCTCCTTTCAACGCAAAGGAACAGCGGTGCTACTCCGAGTCCCTCACGGATGACTGAGCTTCTCACCCTATCTCTAAGAGAGACACCAGCCACCCTCCTGAGGAAACCCATTTCGGCCGCTTGTACCCGCGATCTAGTTCTTTCGGTCAAGACCCAGTCCTCATGACCATAGGTGAGAATAGGAACGAAGATTGACCGGTAGATTGAGAGCTTTGCCTTCCGGCTCAGCTCTCTTTTCGTCACAACGGTGAAGGTAAAGCGAATGCAATACCGCCCCCGCTGCTCCGATTCTCCGGCCAATCTCACGTTCCATTGTCCCCTCACTCGCGAACAATACCCCCGAGGTACTTGAACTCCTTTACTTGGGGTAAGGACTCATTCCCTACCCGGAGTAGGCAATCCATCGGTTTCCTGCTGAGAACCATGGCCTCAGATTTAGAGGTGCTGATTCTCATCCCGGCCGCTTCACACTCGGCTGCGAACCGATCCAGTGAGTGCTGGAAGTCGCAGGCCGATGATGCCAACAGGACCACATTATCTGCAAAAAGCAGCGATGAGATCCTCAGCACACCGAACTGCAAACCCACCTCCCCAAGACTACGCCTCGATATCCTGTCCATGAATATCACGAACAGGATTGATGACAAAGCGCAGCCCTGGCGGAGGCCAACCCCCACCGGAAACGAGTCCGACTTATTGCCGAGAACCCGAACACAGCTCTCGCTTTGGGCGTACAGAGATTGGATGGCCCTGAGAAGTGACCCCCTCACCCCATACTCCTGCAGCACCCCCCACAGTATCTCCCGGGGGACCCGGTCATACGCCTTCTCCAAGTCCACAAAACACATGTAGACTGGATAGGCATACTCCCAGCAAAGAGCTGGTCCGTTGTTCCACGTCCAGGATGGAATCCGCATTGTTCCTCTTCGATCCGAGGTTCGACTATCGGCCGAACCCTCCTTTCCAGCACCTTGGAGTAGACTTTACCAGGGAGGCTGAGTAGTGCGATACCCCTGTAATTGGCACACACTCTCTGGTCCCCCTTTTTGAACAGGGGAACCACCCCCCCGGTCTGCCACTCCTTAGGCACTGTCACCGACTTCCACGCAATGTTGAAGAGACATGTCATCCAAGACAGCCCCTCCACACCCAAAGCCTTCAGCATTTCTGGACGGATCTCATCAATCCCCGGGGCTTTGCCACTGTGGAGTTGTTTGACTACCTCAGTGACTTCCACCAGGGAAATTGATGATGGTCCCCCATCAGCTTCTAGCTCTGCCTCTACAATAGAGGGTGTATTGGTCGGATTCAGGAGTTCCTCAAAGGTCTCCTTCCACCGCACAATTACCTCCTCAGTTGAGGTCAACAGTGTCCCATCCTTACTGTACACAGCCTGGCTGGTACCCCGTTTCCCCCTCCTGAGGTGTCGGACGGTTTTCCAGAAGCACTTTGGTGCCGACCGGAAGTGAAATCACCAGATGGTGATCAGTTGACAGCTCCGCCCCTCTCTTCACCCGAGTGTCCAAAACATGCGGCCTCAGATCAGACAAAACGATTACAAAATCGATCATCGACCTTAGGCTTAGGGTGCTCTGGTACCATGTACACTTATGAGCATCCTTATGTCCGAACATGGTGTTCGTTATGGACAGTCCATGACTAGCACAGAAGTCCAATAACAAACGACCACTCGGGTTTAGATCAGGGAGGCCGTTCCTCCCAATCACGCCACTCCAGGTGCCTCCATCATTGCCCACGTACACGTTGAAGTCTCCCAGCAGAACTATGGAGTCCCCTACTGGAGCCCCATACAGGACTCCATTCAGGATCTCCAGGAAGGCCGAATACTCCGAACTGCTGTTCGGTGCATACGCACAGACAACAGTCAGAGTTTTCCCCCCCATAACCCGAAGGCGTAGGGAGACGACCCTCTCGTCCACCAGAGTAAACTCCAACGTAGCGGCACTGTGGGTATCCCCACACCCGCCTGGCGTCTCACACCAAAAAATAATCCGTACAACCTAAGCTAAAAGGTTATGTAAGTCAATAAACCATAATAATTGATAAAAGTATACAAAACAGTATTTAAACAGGATCATGCAAACAACGATCTGCATTTAAAGGGTTAAAGTGGTCAGAAAAAATGGAAATTTATTTGATCTACAATTCTATGACAACTGGGCAAACTCCATGTGCTGATGAAGATCATTTAATATGCTCGAAAGCCCCAGAACAGCTTCTAGATGGACCTTTTTGTGGGATCGTTTTAGGTAGGATACTTACCTTAAAGCGAAGAAGTCCTGTGAACCTTTACCTGGATATTAAACAGCATGTGTATCTGTTTTTAACTGGTCTTAGTCACAGGTAAACCTCAAGCACAACTTGCGCCACATAAAAACACGTTTAATTTCAGCTGCTAACATTGTGGAAAAAAAGAAATATCTATTGAGCTTATTTAAAAAAAATCCAAAAACCTGGGGGGGTGGGGGGACATGACAGAATTGTGCTTACTTGTCTTTCTAACATCACAACTTTAAAAACCTTTCACTATCCCTCTCTGACTGCACAGACAGGTTCAATATTAGTCACTATATGAGTTCTTTCAAAGCTGAAGGCACCTGTGTTTTACCTTTTCTCATCTATTCTTTCTGAATCTTAAAAACAGTCACTGCATGTCTACAATGAACCTAAAGTAGAAAAATAAAGGGTGTGTCCTCTGACTCTAATATAAGGTAGCGGAAATGTTCCCGTTGTGATATTCCTGATTTCAGAAAGCTGCTCTGACTGCCATTCCTCGAACACTATTGGTCCTGACGTCCAACAGACCGTCACAGGCGGTGGACTCAGATGCTTCTGTACTGATCTGAACTCTGCTCAGAGTTCAAGCTCCATCTCCGCTGTGGTGAGTTCCACTCTCCTTCAAAAATGTACCAACGGAGGATTCTCAATCTCAGCAGCTCCAGAGCAGATGTTAAAGGTGTTCCCCATCAACCAACGCTGCACCCAGGTCAGCTCCAGAGGCAGATGTTGCTCATGGCCTGGCAGGTGGAGCTGGTCTCTGCAGGTGAGAGGTAGATCTTGCCGCTGGGGCAGACGCACACCTCGTATACGGCCTGCTCCTGGGAGGCCTGACTGGGCGACGCTGTGTAGACGCCCAGCGGGAGACTCCCCAGCTGAATGGTGTTGGCATCTAAAAGTATCTGGGAGGAAAAACATCAGAGACATGCTGGAAGTCATTCAAATAACATCGCCAGAGGCGCTTGAAGTGATGCATTACCAACTCGAACTGATAAATGACTCTGGTGCAGTCAGTAAATACAATGTGACAGGTGGAGGAAAATACAGCAGCACTTGATCTGCTGAGTTAGGATTAAAGAGTGAAGGAAGAACTCCATCTCTCCATTAAATATAGTTATTTGAACACAAAATTGCCCATTTTAGCCATGTTGGCAACGTTAGTCAGTCGGTCCACCACTTTGGTCCGGACTGGAATGTCTCAACGACTTTAGGATGATTCCCCATGAAATCAGGCAATCTTTCAGGCTTGTATTTCATTGGAATAACTTTGTTGATCCCTTAAAGCTGCAGTGCGTAGAAATCCGGAAAACGCAAAATCCTGCATCCCCTCGAGCTGCTCTCTCCTCTCTCTCCTCTCTCCGCTCTCCCCTCTCTGTCCGAAGCCCCTCCCCCCACACGAGAACGGGCATATGCACGCGCTTCATACGTGCTCGCTACATCTGAGGAGGCTACCGCAGCGAGCTACACATTACCTTCTAACGACATCAACAGTTTGGACTGTCTTTTTGAAAGTCTGTCTTTCTTTTTTTGGGTTGTTTTGAGGTGTAGGCAGTTGCTGCCAATGCTGGAATAGCAAGCTTTCCAGTAGGTTGTTCCGCCATTGACCGAGGCTTTCACTATCTACAGAGACCAGACGTGAACGCGCATCTCCTTTTGTGGAACAGCCAATAGGAACGCTCTCTCTGAAATGCCCTGTGATTGGTCAAAGTCTGCCGTCACGGGCAAGATGTTCTAAAGCCTGTAAACAGAGCCATGAGGAGGTGCAGAGGTGTAGTTTTCTCTCAGATCACTTGAATTACAATATGCTGAAAGGTTATTATGGAATTTTTGCCAAATTATGCCAAAATATTGTTGCCTACTGCCACTTTAACTTTTTATCTAGCACCATCATCAGCTTGTATAATGTTGAATTTGTGCAATACTTCTCATCAGCCTCAATTTGTACTTGTGTTTAGCAAATGTTAGCATGTTAACACACTACACTAAGATGGTGAACATGGTAAATATTATACAGTACCTGCTAAACATCAGCATGTTAGCATGCTGATGTTTAGCAATTAAATGAAAGCAGCACTGAGTCTTAGTACAGCCTCACAGAGCTGCTAGCATGGCTGTTAAATCTTAATCTTGTCATTAAAGGTGCTAAATTCGATATTCAGAGCATTAATAAAGCAGAAAACAACCATTTGCTATGTAAAGATACAGAGTAGTAATGTCTACCTGAGCAGAGAATGAAGTCGCTCTCCCTGTGTGGGTTGTAATCCAAACATTGACATAGCCGGGCCGGTTAGTGTGCTTTTAGTACATGTTCGTGCTTGTGAGAGCGTGCCCAACTGGCTAGTTCACGGCTGATAAAGCCGTCTCGACCGACGGCACCGCTGCAGAAGCTTAGCACCCAATTTCGCCGTTGTTAGCACTGTTAGCTGCGAGTTGCGGCTCGCTGTCGCCATGTTGAGGGCCGTTGAGAGGCAATAGAAATGCTCCCAATCCCGTTTTTAGCACCTTTAGGTATTTTTATTTGAAACATATAATTTGTAAATTGTCCCTTATTCCACAATAACAATCCCACAATTATTCCACATACAACAGAACATATGTCTCATCTCTCACGCCAACCCTATGGACATACAATACAAAACAAAGAACAAATTATAAAGAAAAAACTAAAGAGGATATAAATAAATAAGGGCATGAAAGAGGACCTTTTCACTCCCCGTATAACTTCTAATCCTCCTAACCTCTCCCTCTGTGGACTCCAGCTGTAGATCCTTTCGACCGCTGACCTTCAGCGGACCCTTGGCAGCGCTCACTTCCACCCCTCTGGGAGCCTCCATGGTCAGGGTCCGCGTTGGAGACTCCAGTCTGAAAAAAAAAAGGAGCACAAGGGCAGAGATTTAGAGCATAAACTCATCTATTATTTCTATTTATACTTTCAGGATGTTTGCATTACTAAAACTTCACCTTTCAGTATAATCTAACAGCTGAGGAGACAAGATGTGTTGAAGGTTAAATTGATTGTTATTCAGCTCATAGTTTCGGAGTATTCCTGTGTAATTACTTATTTGGGGCAGGATGATGGAATTCAATCGCATTATTTGTTTCACAATAATAATATATTTTTTATTTATAAATCAATTTTCAAGCCATAAGCACAAAGCGTTTTCCAAGGTGAGGAAATTCAAAACATAAGCGATACTAGGATCAATTGCAAGAGGGAAACAATGAAACGTGCACATACAAACATACGTACATACATAAATACATACATATATGCATTTACATAAAAATAGTTAGAAGACCCAGACTGGCAGACCTGGAGCCTGTTCAGACAGTACGGTGTGAGGAGCTCAGATATACAGTATACTCCGGCGCCAGATCATTCAGAGCCTTGTATGTGGTTAAGAGTACTTTATAATTGATTCTAAAAAGAGACTGGAAGCCAATACAGTGAAGCCAAAATTGGTGTGATGTATGAGAATCGCTTTGTGTTTTGGTCAAAAGTCTTGCTTCTGAATTTTGAACAGTTTCAAGCAGCTCCATTGTTTAGGCAAGTGAACAAGGCATTACAGTAATTGAGGCGGGAGGATATAACTGCATGTATAATTTTCAAAAACAGAACAGGTCCCAAGATTGATCCTTCCATGTTAAGTCTGAGCAGTTTGTGAGGTAAATTCCCCAACAGAAACAAAACATCCTGTTGGCTAAGTACGAGGAAAACCAGTCCAGAGCAGTTCCAGTGATACCAGCCCACTGTTTTAGTCTGTCTATAAGGACAGAGTGCTGGACTGAGGTCAAGCAATAGTAGTACAGAACATGAACCAGAGTTTGCAGCCATCAGAAAATGATATGCAACTATAAAGGCCTTTACACACTGGAAAAACTGGCATGGCCATTTTCAAAAGGGGTCCCTTGACCTCTGACCTCCAGATATGTGAATGAAAATGGGTTCTATGGGTACCCACGAGTCTCCCCTTTACAGACATGCCCACTTTATGATAATCACATGCAGTTTGGGGCAAGTCATAGTCAAGTCAGCACACTGACACACTGACAGCTGTTGTTGCCTGTTGGGCTTCAGTTTGCCATTTTATGATTTGAGCTTTTTTTATGCTGAATGCAGTACCTGTGAGAGTTTCTAGATAATATTTGTCATTGTTTTGTGTTGTTAATTGATTTCCAATAATAAATATATACATACATTTGCATAAAGCAGCATATTTACCCACTCCCATGTTGATAAGAGTATTAAATACTTGACAAATCTCCCTTTAAGGTACATTTTGAACAGATAACAAAAACAGATAATTTTTGATTAATCATGGACAATCATGCAATTAATCACCATTAAATATTTATTTTAATTGATTGACAGCCCTAGTTTCAATGGGTTCTTTTAAGGGTACAAATTTGTTCGTTCATCCACAGGGCTATTTTGACAGTGGATTTAAGTATGTTTTTTCAAGGAGCAACCATGTCCAGGGTAGATAAACATATTTTGTACTAGAAAGAGTGGACAAATTGCCACTGGCAGTATTAAAAAGTGAGGAAAAAGACTAAGCTGCGCTTTTATTGAGAACACGGGACTGTGCCTTTTGCTTTAGGAGGTTTTATAGTAGCCTGGAGAACTGTATTAAGCAGGATACACATATGGTCAGAGACAGCAAGATCTCAAACGGAGAGACTGTCTAGATTCAAGCCAAATAACAGACACATGCAGCGAGGCATTTAGAAATTGAGTAAAAATGTCTCACATTTGAAAACACAAACCAGCTTTTAGATATTTCTGTTTGACTCTTGCTGCATAAATACATTTTATGTGTTAGTAATACCAGCTACTTCTCCACCTGTGGAATATTAAACCTGCTGCTCATGCTTAAGTAGCTCTTCTCATTATTCTAATCCAGTATGGCTCCTAAACAGCCCATAATTGTATCAGCTATATTTTGACCTCCAGCAACACTGGGGCTAATGCAATTTGCATTTTCCTCCCGTGGACTATTTGTTTACACAGGGAAAGATAAGTGTGAGAGCCAATCAATGTGGAATTTGTTTTCATAACTCATAACCGTTTCAAATTGATTTCTCCCCCCCATCTTCCCCAAATCTGTTTTCAATGAATTTTAAATGGAAGACTTTAAGGAGCCGTCTTGAAATCGCTTAAATCTCCATACCCTCTGAAAGTGACACACATTTCGGATTATGCGCTACTGGAATAAAGGGGGAGGGGGAAGAAAAGCAAATGAATTTCATCTGCATTTGAAAAGCCTCTTTGACTTTAAATCAGCTTTCAGTAGACACAGTTTGGAGAGGATCTGTGAAATGTGCCTTTGACCTGGGATTGTTTGTGCTATATACCTGTAGAAATACAGATAGACGTCTGCTCTGGTGTTGCTTTTTTCACTCTTCCACTGCTCATTTTTTCTTTTTTTCTTTTTGTTTAAACTAACAGCAGCCATGCTTTGGATCAACTTACAATACTGTGACATGTTTGTTAGTTTTTTTTTGTTATTTTCTTGTTTGAGTTTGAACTCAATTATCACTTTTTTATTGTTGATAAGTGACAAGAAATTAACTGTAAAAAAATAAACTAAGTATATTTAACTCTGCAATTATTTTTAATACATCCTCAGTCCATCTCCCGTAGCAACACAACATACCATTCCTTCTCCCGAACCCCCTCCATTCATTAGCAAGCCACAAGGATCTATGTCCGAGTGCTCCTCAGCTCGGTATGTTTCAATCATTATTTCTCGAGCATCCACTGATTATCCATGGCTTATGGACGAGTCATTAAAAGACCCATTTAAAACACTTAAAACACTGAGCTGTGCAGTAAGAAGTCAGTAATATGTGATGCGTATGAGATATTTTAACTCCACTCAAAGCAGTTCTTTCATCACCCGCTGCACACACACACACACACACACTCACAGCTCGGGCAATTCTGCCAAAAGACAAAGTGCTCAATTTTCAAGAGTGCTTGTTTTAGACACAGTCCATAATAAAACATTAAATGAATTAAATTAAATTAAAATGTCTCTTGGGTTTTATAACCATCTCAGACTACTTCCATTTTTATGTATAGAAAGCTTATGGTCTAGTTTTCTGAGGCTCCTGTTAAATTCAGGGTTCCTACAGCATAATGCCAGTTGGATTTAAGACTTTTTTGAGGCTACTCGGAATTAAATTAAGGCCAATTTTACAATAACCAAAAGCGAAGAAAAAACTAAATAAAAAATGACACAACCTCAATTAGTTAGAGTTAAGGACATTTTTGATGCTTACTGTAACGTAAAAGATTACTTTTTTTTCTCTCGTGGCGGAGACGAGGGTAGAACAGAACTGGGAAATACCTGCCATTTGTTGCCGAGTTTTCTTGCCGGTTTTGCATTTCTCACTCTGCATGTGGGATTCCACTGCCTTAATTCCCATCTTGCCGAGTTAGAAAAACTTGTTGCATAAAATGCACAAGCTTCGTACTGTATGCGTTGCCTTGTACCAGTTACAGCCATGCCACAAAATCTTGGTTAATGTCGTCCAGTGTACAGTGACAGCTGGCTAGACAGTGGATTCTCTGAGCATCCTGGCTGGAAACCCTGTAAATTAATAGAATTTAAAATGTGTGAATCGCATGAAATTGGACTAAAAATGTAAACTTTAAGCCAACATGGACAAGAAGTCCTTAAAAGTGCTCAGAAAAAAAATGGAAAACAACTGGACAAACTCCATCTACTGATAAATACCATGTGGTATGATTGAAAGCTCCAGAACAGTACTAAATAGACCTTGTGGTTAGATTATTTTCTGTTTCTAAGGCCAACAATGAACTTTGAAACTCAGCTGTAAAACTAAAATGCTAGATGTTGTGACAGTAGAAGCTGATAGACAGATTTTATTTTACAGGTTCTGTAATTTCCTTGTAATTTATGTTACTATGTAATTTGGTATGAATTCTAAGGAAAGAGAAAATGTCTTAAGACAGTTATTTGAATGTTGTTAGTTGTGTTGAGGTTATAGGTAGTTGTTGATTTTAATCTCCTTCATATCTGCGAACATATCTCCTTTATAATTGTTGAATTGTATGCTTGCCTGTAGAGTTTACATTTTTGCAGGTTACACTATCAATTTGTTACTAAAGTCATGGGGAGATGGAGACAGTGTTGAAACTACATAATTCTTAGTTCACTTCTGGGACATTGTTAGAAAACTGTGAGCCCATTTAAGTGTTACCCATTAAGACATTGAAATGAACTAAGCAGCTTTGAGACTAAATCCTCCGTTTGTGTCCAGAAACTTTCAGATCATTAGACTGACTGATCAGTTAAAGAAAGCTCCATCCTCCTCAGTACCAAAGAGCTCCTTGTACCCAGAATAGTCCAGGGATTCTGGCTCCATCCAGAATAATCTGATATGTAAAGCCCTCACTACAGATAACCTATGTGGTACTTTCAGTCATAACGGCTGATTACGACAGACCACCTTTTCTTGTTGTGTTCAGGATGACCTTTATATCCACTAAAAGTTCACCGTATCACAGAGCTATAGCTGCTCAGAACCAAATGTGCTTGCTGATGGCAATAGCTGAAGTCATAGTGGATGAGGTTGGTTAAAATACTGCATATCTACTCTGTTAGCGGAGGGGATTCCAAAGGTGAAAGTCAAGTTTATTTTCATAAGTCACCATCACACATGACACCAAAGAACATATAACTTAAAAGGCCCAAACTTAACTTTTCAACCATTTGTCGTAATTTTCATTTTTAGGTTTATCCAGGAATTATTCAATGCTTATTTTTTATCTTCTATTTTAGTCTCCTAAAATCGTATTTGGTGTCTTTCCATATAAAACACTTTTAATTGCTCAGTTTTTAAAAAGTGCTATACAAATAAACCTGCCTTGGCGCATATATATATATATACAGTATATAGTATACTTTATCCTTTGCATTTCGTTGTGCAACCCTGTGTGGTAGAATGACAATAAACTAACCTCGAACCATGATATATAATTGAAGAGTTGGACGTGTAAATGAAAACAAGTATTTTTGTGGTTCTTTGGTTGATTACATTTGAAAATAAAAACCTATTCTACTCCTCTGTTCTCCTGTTTGGGACTCAACTCCGTATTTGACGTGTTAATGTGACGTAGTAACTTGAACCTTTGAAATTGTGATACAGATTACCAATGATCTTACAAGCCACTTTAAAGGTGCTAAATACAGGATCGGGATCATTTCTATTGACTCTCAACGGCTCTCAACATGGCAACGGCAAAGCCACGGCTCCCAGCCAACGGTGTTAACAACGGTAAACGGGGCAAATAAGGACAGATATAACGGTGTTTACCCAAGGGGGGAAACGGAGGGTGGGTGCTACGCTTCCGCAACGGCGCCATCGGTCATGACGGTGTTATCAGCTGTAACTGCCGTATGAGAGCAGTGCAGAGCAGCGGCCGTGACCTAGCCAGTGGGGCACGCTCACATGCACTAACATGCACTAAAAGAACACACGGCCGACCCGGATATGTCAACAAAGCACAGAGAAGCCCGGATTAAAACACACACAGAGGGCCAGCGACTTAATTCTCTGCTCAGGTAGACTTTACTCCTCTACGTCTTTACACATCAAATAGTGGTTTGCTGCTATATTAGTGATCTGAATATCGAAAATAGCACCTTTAACTATGTGATGAAATTAACATATTTACAGTTTTGACAGAGCCCGAACCGTGTATAGCAATGATAGATGTTTATTTATACTGACAGATGGAGGATTGTGTCTGACAGTAAACAAGCCTTCCTTCCAAAACCTTAAACCAATTATTTCCCCTGTAGCTGTACGTAATGTTCTCTCATGGCCAAATAAGACCATCACAACAACAAAGAACAACCATTTTTCTTTGCCGCAGTAAAAACTAGAAGAAAAAAAAAAAAGAATACACTCCTGCTGCACTACATCTCAATCCCAACAAATTGGAGGTAGAAGAGTCTGACCAGAGCTAAGTGGGACCAAGAAGAGTTGTTCTGTTCTGCCTTTATCTTCTTAATGAACCTGTCACTCTTGTGTGGACACAGCTACTTGCAGAGACTGTCCGGAAAGCTGCTCGGATCAACTGAAGAGCGGGTACGCGGCTGGCCGAGCTGCAAACAGACTTTAAATCTGAAGAGGAGGAGAGGAGTTGTAGTGAAAATGAAATGAAAAGCTGTTTTCCTGCTCTCTGATGCCGGGCCTAGAAATGTACCATGTGATATCTGCACTGTAAGAAAGCAGAGAGCCTTCAAATCCTGTCTGATCTGCCTTTGCTTCTTAATGTCATACTTGTCTCACTACAGATTCCCATGTGCTTTTTGAACTGCAGCTTGCAAAAAAAAAAAAAAAAAAAAAAAAAGTTTGTTCTTGACACGACTGAGACCAGGAGAGTTTTCGTCTCATTGATCAGACGTCCATCTACCATCTGTCCTCCATACGTGTCAAGAGAATAGACCAAGTCTCTGTGAATGTGAACAAACTAGATGATGTAAGTATCACAGTGATACTACAAAAAGCAGCTTTACCAAGAAAAATATCACAGCATTTATCACACAGCTTCCCTGCCTATTCAGATGTATTTGGGACATTTGCATCAGGAATCAGAGCACCATCCTCCAGACTGAGACGCAACATGATCTGATTATGTAATTGACAGAAATATTTTCATATTTAGGCCTGTAGTTTCTGGTTGGAAGCTGCTACTATTATCAGACTGAGTGGGCAGCTAGCTGGGGAGTCAAAACCCGTTTTTGTCTTCGAACTCAGCACCAGAGTGTATTTTGAGAGTGAAACCAAACTACAGAGATTACTGTCAGGTGAGGGAGCTAATCAGAGCCCGACGAGAGCTATGACTAAAAGGTAATGAAGCTGTGAGCTGAGAGCAGGACATGACAAACTGACACATCTCTCCTGCAGGACTATATCCCCTTTATAACTGCACTGCCCTTGTTTTAGAGACCTCAACATCAAGGCCTCTATTCTTGATAGCTCCTCAGCACGTGTGCAATTATTCATAAGTCACCATACACAAACATGTCTCCTAGGTTTTTGAGCGTACAGTTGACAAAGAGGATGAACTGAAAAAAAACAAAAAACAAAGCGAGTCGCAGGGGACAAAAAACAACTATAAATCAAACTGCTCAACTGTTAAGCTTCTGCACCACTGCCTCTGCATTATAAGATGCACACTGAACGCCTAAATGATCAGTCGATTTATCGACGAGTCAACCGACAGGAAATTAATTGGCAACCATTTTGATAATCAATTACCACACTCCTGGGGACTATCTGCTGCTTTTCTCTTTTTTATGTCATTGTAAATTGAAAATGACGGCGTTTTAGACTGTGGGCCGGACAATCAAACATGACATCCGAAGACGTCACAGAGGCATCTGGGAAATTAGAACGTGCGTTATTTACTATTTGCATTTTATAGATGATTAATCAAGGAGATAATAATTATTTCACACACTTTTTGCTGTTACAAGTGCAATAACTCTATTTCATACTGCTGACACTGCTGTTTGCAGACAAGAAAATGTACCCACCATCCGATTCCATTCTCTTCTATGCAATTTTTTTCAAAGGCAGTTATTGTATTTAATATCTCATTCTAATGTAACGCAACTTTGTCTCCTCATTTTATTTGTAAGCATTTTTGTCTCCATACACTATACAATACAATACTATAAACACCAAAACTCAAATATATAGTGTTTATTGTAGAACCTATATTTGTGTTTTCTCATGCTTCATTTTGTGTATAGTTAAAGGTGCAGTGGAGAGCTACGGTGGCCGACGCAAAAACGAAAATGGCCCTATCTAGAGCCATTTGAACCAGTGCGTAGAGTGTATGTGTACATGGGAAGTGAGAGGTGAAGCAAGAGAGAGAGAGAGCGGCGGCGACGGGAGCGAGTAACGTTATCGGTTCCGGCCCAAGCAGGAATTTTGTGTTTTGTTTGTCCGTTCTGGGCTATTGTAGAAACATGGCGATGCAACATGGCAGACTCCGTGGAGAGGGGACCCGCTCCCTATGTAGATATAAACAGCTCATTCTAAGCTAACGAAAACACAACAACTAATTTTCAGGCGATTATACACTAAAGAAAACATACTTATTAACATTATATTCCATTTCTGCCAATAGATTCCCCTTATTGTTACACACTGGTCCTTTAATGTCATAATGTATATAATATTTTAGTTATTAAAGTTACTAATCTATACTATGCATCTGTGCTCGTGCTTATTCTACTGCTGTGACATCTACATACATTTCCCTGCACAGGATCAAAGTTTATCTTTTCTTATGTAGTGCATACCTTTTTACTAATTGCAGACAAAAGTTCAGACAACAGTAAACGGCACAGTAAGAGCAAGAAAGTCTTACAGTACAT
Source organism: Sebastes umbrosus (assembly GCF_015220745.1). NCBI lineage: Eukaryota > Metazoa > Chordata > Actinopteri > Perciformes > Sebastidae > Sebastes > Sebastes umbrosus. The sequence goes on from NC_051290.1 coordinate 16,656,834, forward strand.
CATTATAATAGTACCTAAATATTAATGCTTAGTGACCATTATGTATGTGTCTAAAGAAAACAAGAAAAGGATTTGTCATACACCAAATCTCTGCTTTAGACCCATTTTTTGCATTATGCATTATTCTGTGAACACAAACACAGGAAGCAAATGTCATTTTTTAAACTGAAATTATTTTTTTTATATTGTTTTCATTTTACCTGACTTATTTCTCTCGTTTTTAAATTTTTTAAATAATGCCCGTTTGAGCAGCACCTGACTGAATTATACTGCTGTGCAGAGGATTTCAACTACAAGAGAAGATTGATTGTAATTAAATACCAATGGAATCATTATACTCGGTATTCAATTATTCAGAAGCAGCATGATGACGACAAATGAGGAGAAACTTGAGTGCCAGCGTACACAGATAAAGCGCTCGGGGAGAAGAACAGGGGCTTCAAAGAAAAGGAAGATCTCAGGTGGATTTCTTTGATTTCGTCTCGGCTCTGTTTTTCTCCCAGATTACCGTTGGCTTGCAGAGAAATAAAATACATCACAAACAGAATGATATTTCTTTAAAGAGGGAAAGAAGGGCAACATGGACGCGAGCCAAGCCGCATCGTTGTCATCTAGAGGGGTTTACTAACAGGTGGTGAGAGGTTTGAAAAGAGGGTTTAACTTGGTTCACATTCAGGGGTGGTGGTGAGATGGGTAAATATGGCTGAAAAGTCCCTGAGCCACATATACTGTATAAACAACTCAAAAATAGATGCACATTCTACTTTTAACACAGATGTTGGAGTTTTAGAAGAAACCTCCCAAGTTTGCTTTACAATAAGCATAATGAAAGTAGTCAAAAATAATGCCAGAGAGTACATTTTTGTGATAACAGGGGTGTGTCAGTGTCTAAGAATTGATATTTCAGTAAGAATAAGTCTTTTCTGACACCGCCACCCTAATTATACAGTATGATGTCATCGTATTGGATGATAAATTAGATTTACACATGTGTAATCAATCAACAGGCTATTCTGGCTCATAATTTACATTCTGGCTTATAATGAAAAAGTGCCTGCTTTGGTGACATTAACAGGAACCAGTGGAGGGAGAGGGAGTCGTCACAGATGGTGCTGATTTTCTGGTCCATGATGGTGACTCGAACTTTATGTCAAATCATATTTAATAGGGATATTGATGAATCTGCTGGCAGAGTTACTGAATTGTGCTCTCTATACGTATGCAAACGGTTTGGAAGTTCTGGCCTAACTGGTAGTAAAAGCATGATTGTTCAATTTGTCAATAGTTTTAAGTGATGGGGTAATGAAACACAATTTCCTGACAAATAATTCTGTTCTCTTCTCTTATCTTTAACTTTGATTATTGCTTATTTAGTCAAGCATATCTTATCTTATACACTGAAGCTGCCTGCTTTACATTTTCAGAATTTACAAGCTTATGAATTTAAATCATCAAACTTCCAATCTATGATTTCATGCTTTGCCATAAAACAAATTACATAATTTAACTAGAAAAGCACACTCAGTAGAGTGCAGATCTCTGCCAGGTGTGTCTGCAACGATCACTGCTGTAATGTTTGATCAAATGAATACTAACCAAAATTGTCCCCTGTCTAGACCGCAAGCTTATTAAACGTGTTTTTCACTTGCACGTCTCATGCAAAAGATACGCTCTCATTTTAATCTATGCAGCTGCCTGCATCGGCTCTGTGCAGCTAAACTGCAGTTCACTGTTTAATGCTTCATGTTGACTGTTAAATGCTTCCTCTCAAAAGAAAGTCCTGCTGCAATTAGTTCCCTTAGCTGTTAGCTCTGCTAGCTGTATTTAGCCCCATTATCTGTTAGCTCTGTAGGCCAAACACATGGGCTGCAAACAGCTAACTAGCTCTCCTCCTACAGACATGAGAGGATGCGCTCCGTTTTAGTTAACGCTCAGTTCAGTTTGTCATTTGCTATGCGATAGTTATACATACATACATACATACTAATTGTCCTACCTTGGCATGCAAATCAAGAGACGAACAATCTCTAATCCCTAACGGAAACAAGATTCTAAACAGAAACTGTTGTTGATGATTTGCAGCCCCAACCGGCCGGTAGTCAGTAGACAATGACAGTATAAAACAGTCAATAAAATATGTTTTTCAAACAATGGGAATCACCGCAACCATGAGAGGTCCTTTAGCATACAGTCATAAATGAGAACCAAAGATATTAGGCTGATGGGTCCAGTAGTATGCGAGATTAGCCGTGGACAGACAGACAGAAGCACACACACACGACCGAACACATAATCTCCTCAGGCTATGCCTGGCAGAGATTATAAAAATTGGAAATGTAAAATTGTGAAACCATCTTCTTCACAGCCAGGAAACATAACTATGCAGTGAGGTTTTGGTGACATAAATATAAAAAGACATCTAAGCGTGTGCTTCAACTGGACAAAATTTAATTGAGAAGTAATTTAATTAGTATATTAACATGTGGCAGGTTCTACAGGATAGGCTGCATGTGCTTCTGTAAAAGCTGTACAAAAGCTGTTAAAAGGTGAAATCCTTTATACATACAATAACAGTACTGAACAGGTTTACTGACATGGCACTGCAGTAATGGCGGCTTGTTTACTTTGCCCACATAGACCAATTAGTCTATAAACGGATGCTAAGAATAAGGAAACATAAGAACATAAAAATGTGTTTATGCTTGTATTCATGTCATTAATAGTCCTCATGATTCTGTTTTCTCCATTTAGCTTTTTTAATACGACTGTGTGACTAAATATAAAAATTCTTTGACACGGTGTTTGGAAAATAAATTGGGTTTAGATAAAAGGAACATTTATTTAAAGCCCTGACAGTACAGTTTGTACAGCTGCTTGTTTGGGAATATTTCAGTAATTTGTCAGTGAAGGAAGGCAGTCGTTTTGAGACAGCCTAAGGAAATTATTTTTTGAAAATGCAATATGTATTAAATTAAATCACACAAACAGAATCAAACTTTGACAATGCATAAATTGAATATCTTTGACCAAATATGGATTCAAACAGACAATCTGAATCCTATTGAAGCAAACATGTTACCGCTTTTGCGTCTTAACCGTCTCCTGTTCGGTTTCCTCTCGTTAAGATTTTGACCACATTGCAGATGGTCACCCCTGAGCGGAGTCTGTGTGTGTGAGTCCTGTCTGTGTGTGTGTGTGTGTGTGTGTGTGTGTGTACGTGTGCTTGCTTTAAAGTGAACCTCATCAGTATTCCTCTCACTCTGGAGGAATTAGATGCCAGAACACTGCTTTTTCTGCCAACTTTGATCCCAGCCCTCCCTTCAGGACCAGTAAGGTGGACAACAAACCACACTCGTTATAGCTCGTTAATGGACCGACACAGGGCTCAGAGCCTCGGGCGGAGTGCGGTGGGGATCGCATGCTCGGGAGTGTTTTGTATGAGTTTAATACGCGTCTCAACCTCACCAACTGTCTCCGCGCTCCCTCGATACTCTAATCAATTCCTGACTGCGATAGAGAATAACTAACGAATTAGCTCACCCCTCGGCTGTGAAATTAAAATAATGGTCAAATCTAGTTTTAAATCTGTGTGATAATGAGCCGACCAGTAGATGCTTGAGTTTACAAGGGGGTGCTTGAGAATAGTTATACTGGTGAATAATGGTTCCTGCCACGTTTTTCCTTTTTTCTGTCAGCACAGGCATTGACTTTGAAAGGCCATGGAACATTTATCATCATTATTTCATTTTAATTGAACAGGATATGAACATGTGACATTAAGCTTTAATGAATTTCTGTTAAGTCAGTGAATATGAACTCACTTCAGGTCTTCAGAAGCTCTCGCCTGGATCAGGGGAGTTTCTACCGAATGTCCAAAGACGGCGCCTTCCAAGCCTAGAAAGAAAATATACTTTTAGAATTCATAAAATGACTAGAAGGATGCACCAACTGGAATGCATCTATAGCACGGTATCAGAAACTGTGTTGCTAAGGTTCAGACAAACTCTGGAACATTTGTTAGTCCAAAAGACATCAATCAAAGTGTAGACTGTCTAATGGATATTCCCCCGGAGAATGAGCACACAAACATGCTTGTCTGGCTCTTAACAACAGAAGGGTGCTCCCTGGCGTGGCGCTGAAGGGCGAAAAGTGTATGGAACACCGTTAGTCTACGTTACAGCACATTTACCTGTGACGGTGAACCTTTCTGTTGTCATGATGACCTCCTCCTCATTTGCAGTGAACAGCAGCCTGCCTCCGTCTTTACTTCGTACCTCCAGCCTCTGGCACTGGGCTTCCACAGCCTCAGGTCCTGCAGAGAGAGAGAGAGAGACATCCAGGTTGGAGCTTCTGGCTTTCAACACAAAACTACCATAAACACTGTTGATTATACATAAGTGAGGTGCAAGAAATAAAAATTGCAAGACGTGGATGCTGAGAATTCAACCTATTTGTATTTGTTTTGTTCTACTGCATTACACTTCCAGGACTAAACGTATATATTTTAGTTTGACAACGAAAGAGCATTAAAAGAACAGATTTCCACCTAAAAAAGTTTTATAGTCTGCGATGCCAACCGTAATGATCTTTTTGTAAATGGCGCTGTCAAATAAAGGTTGCCTTATGGCTTTGCAAATCAGCTTTGGGAAACTATGTTTGGGCTTGTAAGACTATTAGCAATTTGAAAAACTGTGTAGAGTGCTTGCTCTGCCAATGAAAGGCGCCTAACAAAGCTGGATCCGCCATGCTTTTACAATGGATGGGGACAAATTAGTAATCTGGTGAGGAATATTAATTCCTGTTCTCCAGACTTTGGTGTTTTTCCAGATGTGCATGCAGAAACTTTTAACGTCTGCCTTCCTCGCTCTCTCTCCTCCTCTCTCTTCCATTAATCCGCGGGGCTGCGGCGGCTGGGGAATTTAATTATTCTCGCCAAGTTTCATCTCATTTCAGAACAAAAATGCACTTTCTACAAAAGCAGGCACTAATTTTCTGCGGAAGGTCAAGCGTGACCAAAAAGTGTCATATCACCAGTCTTGTCAAATCAGCATCAACTCTCAACTTATGTTGGCTCTAAGATCAATAGCTATTAATGTTAATAAGCGGGTCATCTGCTTTCCAGTGGTCATTAATCATGTAAATGACTTTGGTAATTTGGACTGACTGATGGTTGAACTTGATGATAATAAGAAGAATCCATTGCCCTTTCAATAAGAGCATCAAAGGTTAGTGTCTGGAAGAAACTACAGAGTCTCTTCTGAAGGCACAGAGACGATTAAAGAGAATTTAAGGATGAATTGTTTCACTAATCTTGATTAAAGTCATTAATAAAATAAAAAGACTGATCAGGCAATTTACAGTCAGGGCTGGATTAATCTAAGATCGCTTCTTAATAAATTGTACATAGAGAGAGAGAGAAATAAAGGCTGAACCCAAGTGTAATTTAACACGTACCTCGGATAATTACGCGATTCTTTCAACATTAAATAACAAAAGGCTAAAAACATGTTTAAACTACCTTCAGGCCACACCCCAGCAGGTGTTTCCCCATCAGTAAGTGGAGATTTTTCATCTCAAATATAATGGCTTCCAAATGGATCATGTAGTCAGACTGGAGACTCACCCACTGTGAGCTGACCGGTCAGCTGGCCGTGCTCGTTCCTGGCGTTCAGCGTTACGTTCTTTTCTGACCCCAAGACCAACAAGCTGTCCTAGGGGAAGCATGAGCGGGGAAGGAGTAGAGAGGCCGAGAGAGAGGGAGAAAGAAAGAAGAGAAAAGAAATATGTTATGTTAGGATCTTAAATATTATATTGGGATCCCTTTAGCAGGAGGGAGAATCTCAGCTAAGTGACTTCTCCTCTTGCTTTTCATTGTCGTGATGCCACTAGCTTGAACTTTGGTCTCATTTTAGCCATCATTTCTATTAGTTTTGATAACATCGTACTAAAGTAATCATTGAGATCCATCAAGGAAAGAAGCACAAGCAGTCAAACAGGTTGTAGACAAGCCAACCGTTAAACCAGATTATCAAACCCAGTAGCTTTAAAGTAGCTGCGTTCGTACAATTATTTCAAATCCCCATACTCAGAGGCTATTAGAGAAAGTCGCTGCTGTACCTCCAAATCTGTACGAGTGTTACTGCGTCAATACAAAGCAGATTGTACTGCGCTGTAAAAAGGACTTCCCAAGTGAATCTTTCCTGGATATAAACCACTAAATGAAACTACAATAAGACGAAAATGGAACAAATTAAAACTAAATTATCCCAAAGATGAGTAATGAAGTGCAGGTAGAGTTTAGGGAGAAAGGGGATAGCAGGGTGGTTGAGCTGAAGATGTTTGTTTGCCATCAGTGACAGGCGTAGGTGTATCCTGTCTATGGTTGTTGTTCTTACTTTGTTGTAAATAGTGTGCGTACAAGTTTAAGCTTATGAGAGCAACAGAAATATGGTTAAAGGGAACAAAATCAGAATCATGGATGTGATGGTAGTCTAACTTGAAGGGATAGTTCAGGTAATTTGAATTGGGCTTGTATAAGGTGCTTATCCATAGTCAGTATATTACAAACAGTGGATGACAGTCGGAAAACAGACAGTCGGACCGACACAGGAGCAAAGAAATACAGTGCTGTGGACGGGGCTGGCAGTAAAACGAATTTTAGCCACCTAAAAAAGAAAATCGATATATGTTTAAGTGTATGCTTCTGTATATTTTGAGTATTTTCACCGCTTTATCTTGCCTTCAGACAGCCCCGATGAGGAAACTAAACTGAAAGTGAAACTTATCTATGCTCTCTTCAAAGCCGCCAGACTCCGTTGACAAAAACAGTGTAGATAAGTTTCACTTTCAGTTCAGTTCCCTGTCGGAAAATATTCTAAACATAGTGTACACTTAAACTGATATTGATTTTTTTTTAGGTGAGCCTTTCTTTTAGGTGGCTAAAATATGTTTTGCTGCCGGCCCCGTCCACAACAGTACGCTGCTTTGCTCCTGTGACAGTAATCTTGTTTGCTTCAAACTAGAGGCGTGCCGACCGTCATCTACAGTAGGTAATACACTGACTATGGATAAGTACATCATTACAACCCCACTTCAAAACACCCGAACTATCCCTTTAACTGTATAATAATGATTATAGTTCACGCCAGAAAGTGGAAATTCCGTGGAAATGTAATTGTACACTCTTGTGACATAGGTGGTGCTGAAAGCTTGGCGACATAGTGAGTACTTGCACTCCTGGCTGCTAACCCGGCAGTATGTTAAGGCAGCAATTGTGGGCAGCTGTAACAATCTGTTAACACAACATTGACTTAAGTTACCATCACCTTAATAATTTACACATCCAGCAGATGTGGTGCAACATTAGCATTCATTTGGAGTCACGTTTCTGGCTCTGTTTTAGGTAATATATAACTTTTTAGCTGCTAAATGCTCCACTATATTCACCAGCTAGTCACTGACATTGTACAATACCTTTCCAGCACCAGACAGTATATCAAAGACTCGGGTGAAAAATTCTCTTGTGTTCATCCCCACGACGAGTAACCCCTTTCATATTACACAATTAGACCCATTGTTAATATAAAGGTATTAATTAGTGCAGCTTTGTTTTAGCATTTAGCTACAGTTTTACATGTGAGATAATAGTCATGCCGTGATGCAGTCTAATAGGTTTGATTAACTTCATGCCCTCCCAAAAGAAGCGTGCCTGTGTGCTGTGTAACTTTGCAGAGGTCATTCGGTTCATTTTCATTCCCCGCTTGCTCCTTCCCGCTATAAATGCGTATCATGAACAGAAGTTCTCCAGGAAGACACGGCATCATGAAGAAATTTGAGTTCTTGATTCGAAAGCATCCCTTTAAAGAGTTTATAGGTCTTAAACTGTTTCCTGGGGGCCGTAACTGAGACGCCGTTGCTCTGAACACTTCTTTCAGATCACATAAAAGGCTTTTTAGTCGCTGCGCCCGTTGAGGAAGGTCAAGTGCAGATCAGAGTGAATGCACATAAATGGAGCCTGTTGTCGTAGGTGCACTGGGCCCCGTCAGACTGAAAAATTACCATGGCTGCTGTAAGGCAAAGGATGCTTCCCTGCATACAATGAATAACATCACAGCTGAAAGCGAGAGCACGGCACACTGCTTCGATGGAAACAGTTTAAAACAAAGCAACCTCGTATGATGGTACAACCTTCCTGTGAGCGAGCGAGTGTAAAATAAAACGCAGACCTTTAAAGCACAGATAAAGAGCTCTGCTCGGGATTTAACTGTAATCCTAACCCAATATTTGCATAACTATATTTGAATTTTAATTATTTTCGATTGTTGTGCTAGAAGCCCATTTGCATACCGAGCTGAACAAGTAAATATAATGAAGAAAAAAATTGTCACAAGTTGAAAAGGCACGCTTATTATGTCTTCATTTCCCTCATCCGAATATTAAATATTGCAGGCAGGCTCTTTCCACGCAGGGTACAGGCTGTTTTGGAACATGTTTGCCAGCATACTTAATATTTTTCACATTAAAAAAAAGGCCCTTGTATTTCGATGCAATACTGTTAGCCAAATTAAATTGGTTCTAGCAAGCTTGGTTTGAAGGATGTTCAGATCTCTTTGGCACTGCTGCAGTTTGCTCCAAAAAAGCTTTGATTTAAAGCTGCGAGAGTTCAACATGCGGATGGCTTTAGCCCTCATCTGCAGACTTGGAACTGGTGCTTACAATCAGCTTTTGTCGTGCATCTCCAACGCAAGTAGGTGAGACTCGGTGAGGGAGAAGTTTCACTCCAATAAAGATACACCTGCATCTGATGCTATTTATAGATGAGTCAGGGTCCCCGGAGATGATAAGGAGAGCCAACAGCCTGAACAGCAGAGATTTGATTAACTGTATGTGGGCACTGTGTTGCCTCATACAACAACATTGTTTCTCACATTGAGGGAGAGAGTGCAAAAATGCAATTTCAGAGTTTTTCTCTTGATTTCAAATTGCCATAATAGAGTCGGAACGGAATAATATGAATACGAGTTACTTGTTAAAACAAATCACAAGTGGCCAATTATTTGGGCCATTTACTTCCTCACTCCTCTTATAAAAACAATGCATACATAACAATTTAAACTTTGTGTTCATTGCAGGCTTTATTATAATTAAGGAAGGCTTTTGTTTTTCTAATAAAGCAAAAAAATAGTAACTGCTTATATGTCAGACAGTTGTTGAAATTTGCCCCTCTGCAGTGCCGTCACTAATTAGGGGTGTGTGAAAATATCGATACACATGGAGTGTCGCCATATTATGTTGATCGATACTGTATCGATTCCCCAAAACACTGTATTGATTTTTAATTAACCTCTTAAAAATCCAACAGCAGCCGTCGGGCCCGGCTGCCGTTTGATATTTCAGAGGTTGTAGCGGGCTCAGTTTTAAAGCTAGAGTGATGTTACTGGCATCATATGAAACTAGAAAAACCTAAGGAGTCCATTGGTATCAATAATGTCATACTAGACTGTCGGGAAGGAGGCTAAATAATGCTCCAAATCTATGCTACATTTTGGCAAGGAAAAACTGGCATGTGAATTTTCACAGGGGTCTGTTGACCTCTGACCTCAAGATATGTGAATGAAAATGGGTTCTATGGGTACCCACGAGTCTCCTCTTTACAGATATGCCCACCTTATGATAATCACTTGCAGTTTTTTGCATGCAATACAAATGTGTTATTTTTGCCTATTCTAAAATAATGTATATCTGGTGTGTTAAAAATGTAATAAAAAAAAGAAAATAGCAACATATCGCTTTGCTTACAGTATCGCAATATATCGCGATATATTGAATCGTTACCCCTGTATCATGATATATATTGTAACGCCAGATTCTTGCCAATACACAGCCCTATCACTAATAGGGTGGAAGTCGTAGCTGGAAAGAGTCACAGAGACCAAGACGTACAGAAATTGTATCTACTGTACTTCCCCGGCCCCCTGCCTGCTTTCATGTCCACCTGCTGTTTGCATCAGTGGCCTTTAACCGTGTGCAATCGCATCAAAGGCTGCAGGCTAAACCCTGCAGCTGATTTTTTTTCTCTAAACACGTTCAAGCAGAGAGAAGGAACTAATCAGGGAAATCAGCTCCTGTAGTTCTTAAAATGAATAAAATACAACATTGCAACGGTCCATGATTGAAATTCACTGGAATACATCAATTTACAAAACACTAAAAACATCAAATGTCAGTGGACTGACCACTCTGCTAAAAAATGTATCTGCTCATCAAATCTAATTTGGCCTCCGTTGTCCTCAAGCAGCGGCAGACATTATTACCCTAATGCATGTGCAAACCAGGAGCTATTCCAAGACAAATCACCAAACCCAAGACTTGTCTCCTTCGTGTATTCCTTTCAAGTGTTTGCAGGAAGTCTAACGGAAATCAAAAATGCATTAGCTCAATAAGATAAAATGTGACTTTCTGCAAAAAGAAATATTGTATACTAAATAATTCATATTTCATTTAACTCTTGACCAAAACAGAGGCGTAGTCTGTGTGGATTCACAAATGATGCATTTTCTGCGATATTCAAAATTTGAAAAGGGAAGGTTCGGGAAGTAAAAGAAACAGAAAACTGTGCAGAAGTTTGTAGTAACATATCCAGATGGATAAAAACCGAGAGTGTCTGACAATTTGACGTTTCAACCAATAAGCAGCCATTACACCAGCATTGCCAGAAACCAACATGTTCTGCCAATGCCTGCAACAGCCATACTAAAAGGTTCACAGACAACATGTTTGTCTTTGAACTAACATTACTTGATCTTCCCTGTTTGAAGTTTCTGTGTGAGGAAAGTGACAGGGGTGAGAAATGCCTGCTCAAACATTCGGTTTCGCAAACGCTTGAAATCATGAATGCAATGTTCCTCTGGCAGGTGGCAAGATTTCTAAAGTATGAAATTGCAGCCGCTTTGTTGCTTTCAGATGGGTGAAATCTCAAGCGTCAAACTGCTTTTGCATGCCTGAAATTACAGTAGTACTGTGGCTTTCACGTGTGTAATCATATGTTTGAAATTTTAAGGTGTAAACTGGATTTCAAAGACTGGTTGTCCTGGCAAATCTTTTTCATGGTCCTCATATTGGCTTCTTTTCGCCGTAATGATTCACGTGTACGGGTTCTATGGCATCTGTAAAAGCTGACAGACTGATGGATGAATGGATAGATAAGCAGACGTGCATAGGGGGAGCCCCCAGGGTGAGGAAAAATAATATACACAATATTCCATCCATCCATCTGCCTGTCAGATTTGACAGAAAGCTCAGCAGGAATACGTGAAAGCTACTGCAAAAAGAGGCCAACATTATTCACACGTATTAAAACGATCATAATATTGAGTGTCTGTAGTCCAAGTTACACTTGAACCTTCGAGCAGGAGTGCCACACAATGCCTGCAATTTCAGATGTGAACGCAACAATGGGGCTCTAATTTTTAAGTGCTTGAAATCAACTCTGCACTTCAGATTTCGCCTGCCAGAGGCACACTGTTACCAAATCAGAAGTTTGGAGAGGCAGCTGTGACCGACTGGGTTCACACACACAGCAGGCAGGAAATGTGAAGCATCAACATTAAAAAGGCACTGGAGTCTGCACTTTGCCACCATAGTGTGAAAGATACAGAGCGAGATGGATATATTATATAACCCAGTATATAGTCTGTATGGTGCATGGTAGGGCTGGGCGACATCATCATCATAGATATCATTATTAGGGATGCATCGATCCGATTTTTTCAGTTCCGATACCGATAACGATGCCTGAACTTTGGGTATCGTCCGATACAGAGTACTGACCCCGATACCAGTGTTTAATTAATAAGCTCTATGTCTCACTGTGTGGAAGTGAGTGGGATCAATCTTTTATGTGTAAGGCAACATCAGGCTTGATTTAAACATTGCTTTCCTCACTTTGTAAAAACAAAATGTAACAAATAAATACATAAATATACATTTATTTAATTATTTATTATTAATGTAATAAATCGTACACCAGCAGCTTGGTAATTTTTTTTTCAAAATTAACAGGAATTACAATTCAGGTGCATAATTGCAACCATATATAAAGCTGTATTGAATTGAAAATACTCTATTGCAAAATATCAATGCAAAATTGGGTCTGTAATTCAGAATATGACTGCAAATGGCCTGTAAAAGTGTCTGTAAACTCCACAAAACACATCTGTTGTACTGTATGCATATCTTTTTTTTTTTTTTTACTTGGCAGGGATTGCAACCACCGTAAACCGTTTGTGCAAAGTTACCAGCTCTCACTTCACAAACTGCTACTGAGAGCGCTGATTCAAGGGGCTACTTAGCCTGTAATTTGCTGCCAGCTATCAGAGTTCCTGCCAAAAACACTGAGGGAGTTATTTCCACTTGGTATTCACAGATTACGGCTTCAGTCATTGCTGAAGATTCAAAGCACTGATTGATCCACGAGAAATAAAACGAAAGCTACTTTGAGTTCGGCCTCGACAGCAGCTCGGGACTTGGTGAACATATAAAAAAAAGAAATAGTCATACTATATTTAACTTCCGCGGTGCACTACAGAGTTCACTGCTGTTTGTGGTAATGACTTATTGATCAGCGGTGGTTATCTGACTGAAGAACAGCACTGTGCACTGTGGTGTAAACTCATTGGATAACCATAATCCCCTGCTCTCACAGTGCTTGACATATTTCCTCAGGTGAGAAATATCGAGTGACCCACAGAGATTTTTTGTCCTGCAAATATCTCTGGTGCCGGTAGATAAGGCGGCCACTGCACAGCCTGTCTGTAAAACAAGACAGTAAAAATGTCTGCAGGTGGTATTGTGCCGGGAGAATGAAATATTGGCTTTGTCCGATGTTCGTTTGGGCGTCTGCTATGGCCTTGAGGTGTTTGCTATTGCTAAGCGCCGAACTGTTATATTTAAATCAACATTTAGCTCCAACTAGGAGATCAAAGAGCAAGAGTGGGCAATTTCCAAGTTGTTTCCAAATCTGCTGTGGCAAATTGTACCCACTATCGAAGCCACTTCCTCCGTCGACGTCCCTCAAAAAAATCAAATTTACATGGAACCCCAGCTTCCAGTGCTTGAAATTGCTTTCTGCACCATGGCTAATCACTGAAAAAGGGGATGATCCAACTGAGCGTCTGTGATTCGTGTGGGAGAAGGAAATTTGGATCAACTTTGCACTGGAGCTGTGTTGGTTAATCTACTAAACATCAAAGAAGAGAGAAAAGGGAGGGAGGAAGTGGAAGAGGGGAATTTATCGCGTGGGCTTGATTGGAAATCCAGCGGGGGGACTCTGGTCCCTCTGTAATCGTCTGTAATCTCCTGTAGGGTTGTATGTGGCCTGAGAGGAGCTGAGAGGCAGCCTATTACCCATCTCCTGCCGATGGGAGGCCCTGATAGTGCACTGTTGGTGGATGACAGGAAATGAGGAGGAGGAGGAGGAGAGGACGGAGAGAATCTCTCCCATCCAGGCACAAATATAAGGTAACATCAAAGTTATCGTCAAGTCAGAGCTCCGAGGGAAGCTGGCTTTTGTTGCAAATTAATTGATCATAACTTCCTCGACATTGTGAGATCAATACCAGCTTGTCTGCAGCTTTGGAGAGAGCTTTCCATGCGAGGGATTTTCACATGCTTTTCAGTCGATGGTACTTATTCCTAGTTTATCAAAGTATTGATCTACAGGCAAGATGTTGAGGAGAGCAAAAGGAGCAACTTACCCTTCTGGACTGGATCTCATTGACGTAGAGAGGCAAGAGAAACTCAGAGACTCCCTCCAGGCGAATCCCGTCCTGCTTCAACTGAAGGTTTCCCATCCCGTCCTGAAACACAAATCATCATCATCATCAGTGATATTGTGATGAGCAGTGTTGATTTAAAAGGACTATATCTTCTTCCATGCATAAAACATTGAGTCCTGCTGTTCGCTGAACTGCATTAGGAAGAGCGGGAGCGGCTGCGTGCCAGACGGGCAGCGGCGTTGAGTGACAGGGAAGAAGTAGGACATGACATCGAGGTGACAATGCCACAGACACTCGGCAGTGTCAGGGTGACAGGCTGCGTGCAGTGGGAGGCTGACTGAGGAGAACCAGGCTAATGTGGCAGCTGTGGATGGGAATGTTGAGGGGATTCATGGAAATGACAAAAGAAAGAATCGGATTTATGCTCATGCAGATTTAGATTAGTTGGCTTAGAGCTGATGTTTACATTATTTGAATGCACTGATTTGATGCATCAGGTAGATAACAGAGTCGATGCTAACCTTATCAAGCTGACTAAGTATCAGCCACACATGATCAATCCATGTTAAATACAAGTTTTCTCATCAATTTCATCATAAAACTCAGTATTTTGCTATGCAAATTCGTTTTAACGCCACTAATTAACTTAACGTATTAACGTAACTTGCAATTTTTAGGTTGTAGTGGGCTTAAAGCTAGAGTGAAGATACTGGCATCATATGAAACTAGAAAAACCTTAGGCATACATGCCAACCATGTCATACTAGCTTCGCTTGTTTAGTTAGTTCAGCGAAAGAGGATAAATAACACTCCAAAGTTACACTAAATTTTGGGGAGGAAAAACTGGCATTGCCATTTTCAAACGGTCCCTTGACCTCTGACCTCAAGATATGTGAATGAAAATGGGTTCTATGGGTACCCACGATTCTCCCCTTTACAGACATGCCCACTTTATGATAATCACATGCAGTTTGGGGCAAGTCATAGTCAAGTCAGCACACTGACACACTGACAGCTGTTGTTGCCTGTTGGGCTGCAGTTTGCCATGCAGTACCTGTGAGGGTTTATGGACAATATTTGTCATTGTTTTGTGTTGTTTATTGATTTCCAATAATAAAGTATATACATACATTTGTATAAAGCAGCATATTTGCCCACTCCCATGTTGATAAGAGTATTAAATACTTGACAAATCTCCCTTTAAGGTACATTTTGAACAGATACAAAATGTGCAATTAATTTCTGATTAATCCCGATTAACCATGGACAATCATGTGATTAACCGCAATTAAATATTTTAATCTACTGACAGCCCTAATAAATAATGATCCCAGTGAGATTTAAATTTCTGAGCAATGATATTGGATCAGTACTTGGTATCAGCAGATACCTAGAGTTGAAAAGAGAAAGTTGGATTGGTACATCCCAAACTATATGCATCAAAAAACTTGACTAAATTGGCCTTTCAGAAGCCACCTTACTAGATAATACTAGTGTATTTTCAGGTTTTAGTTCCTTAACTCATTTCTGAATACGGGCTGTAGTTTTAGATTTTTAGACACATATTTCCTACTGACCATTGGTTTTCATTTATTTCTATGTGGTGTGAAAATCAGTTAGCGAGCTCTTGAAAGCTGTGTATCCATCACCGTGAGCATCAAGTCTGTGTTGATTTTTATTAAAGATTTTCTTTGCGGCCTGTTAATTGCGGTTTAAGTGCGTATTGATTTTAAAAGTCTGCAGTGAATTACCTCAAATAATTACGATGTAACTTTGACAAAAGGTTAATGCAGGCTTGATGCTCGCCGTGATAAATTCCACAACTCAAGCAAGTTTTAAGAGTCTGCTACTTTATTTTCATACTGTAAAGGCGTAAATAGAAGTCAGTGGTTGCCTGGAGAGTAGGAAACATAAATCCAAATTTGTAAAAACACAGCAGCATGGTTTGACAGATGGTTGGTTGTGACTTTAAGTAAATGGGCTGCAACCACGGGTATGGTCATTTAAAAACTTATGAGCAGCAGAGCAAAAGCAACGACTGCATTACATTTAGATGAGCTAGTTGCGGGGACATCCTGATCCAATCTCAAAGATCAGTATCGAGGCCGATCAAGGTGAGGCTTAATAACGTAATAATGTACTTGAAGTGTGTACTGTGCAGCTGCATTATCTTGGAAAATAGAAGTATCGGATCAGGACACGGTATAGGCGCAGATACTCAATATTAAATGACTCGGATCAGGATCAGGGGCAAAATGACTTGATTGGAATATCCTTAGAAGCACGATTCTGCAACTTCACTGCATATTTTTCACCTCATTTATATTATTGAGGAACTGATTTGGTTGCAGATAGTTCAGTGGAAAATTGGGCAAGGTTATACCTTTCCACACCACAATGAGCAAAGTGAAGTTTGACAACTTTGTGAGGATGTGAGTGAACAGATGGGCCCTGACGGATGAGTCGAAAGAATCCATAGTGCTAGCAGCACAAATGGATGGAGATAGTAAATTATAGAGGCGGAGTACAGCGAGGAGAGCTCCATCATACATGGTAGAGAGCCAGGATTGGGGGACAGACGGGAGGACAAAGTCAGAGGAGCGGAGGAGGTGGGTGGGGAGTTATTTGTACTGTATGTCAGCAGCCAGACGTTAAAGTCACTCCTGTGCTGAAGTGGAGGTTATGTGGTGGGTGTGACGAGTTCAGTACAAGCCGCAGTCAGTCAGATGAGTGGGTGGGTGGCAGGACAAACGGGAGGGCGTTACGACGGTTCGGTCGTGACGTGCTGAAGGCCTGGATGGGTTCCTCAGCATCAGTGACAGAAAGGAAAAGAACAGATAGAGGCGATGTTTCTGAAGTGGAAAAACAACAACTAGAAGGTTTTGCTTTGCAAGATTTAAAAGAAAAGTCTAGAGACAAAGACACCCAAGGTCACCCTCAAGTTGTTTTGTGAATGACGTGGTTCTAACCTTGTCACTGTTGAACTTTACAAGGCTTCTGTATACTTCATTTTGATCCAGTGCAGAGGATAAGTTGTCAAAGATGGCGCAGACACAGACTAAACAGCCATTGCGACTGATTTTTCCAGACAAGTGAAGAAGTCAAGAATGAATGAGTCACACATCCAGGTGTGCCTGCGAAATGTATTCTGTTCAGAAAAAAAAGGGAAATGGTAATGGATGTAATGGGTTTGGTTTTTGAGCAGGAATTAGTAGTGGAGTCTGCATTTAAAGCACACAAAGAAGCATTTCATGTTTATTAATGTGTTCCTTTGTTGTCTTTTGCAGGACATCTCAAAGTCCTAGGAACACATTTCCATTCTATTTGGAAGACATCAACACATTTTGGAACCTCGCCATCTTAGATTTCTTTGATTTAAAGCAGCTTTTAAACATAAAAGGTCAGTTTGCTTGTTATGTGGGGTGCTAGTCAGCCTGCAAAAACAGGTGTTTTGTGTGGCTCTGGGGGAAAATAACCCTGGAGACTACTCTGGGACTTCAACTTTTTAATGTGGGCATTGGGTGCATTCATGCAATTTCGACAGAATGAGAAGATCAAGAAAAACTATTCTTACTTGGGAGGGTTCATGCATTATTCCAAGGTGGTTAGCCCTTGTGCTAACCTTGTAATCACACCAGATTAAAAAGCCTACATTTGCTACTTTTGTTGTGTTATTGGTAGCCGTTTTTTTACCAAGTGAAACCAGACACAAACCAACAGCACCTACAAAATTAGCTGAATCAATTCTATTAGGGTTAATATTGGATTTCATTTTCATGTAAATGCCAGCGGTGGTGAATTTGCAGCCATTCTGCCAACAGTTTGTTGACATGATGTCGGTAGTTCTTTTCACCAAGTGGCAGATATCGAAGTCGACGTTTTTTTTCCCCACTCGGCTGCTCGTAATTACCATTTACACTATATGGTGCGAATGCAGTAATTTACTAATCTATCATATTCTTCATAAGCATAGCACGCACCTATAAGATGAAAGTTCATGTAACTGACTCTTAAGATTTGAGAACAACTTCATTGATCAGATTTTGTTTGTGATGTCTCCAGATCGGTGCAGGAAATGGTGAAACTTTTGGTGTTGTCTGGCAGCTTTTTTTGGAACAGCGTAACCGCAATGACATCTTTAAAACTAGGAAACAATGCTCTCATGCCAGGATGTACAGGTTTCGACTATAATACCAGTACGACGGGGTGTAGTTTGGCACGTTGTTTTCTTATTGAGCTGCCCGAGTCCTGAGAGATGGGGAGCAGCGAAGTACATTTTCTGGAGCGACACCAACAGCACTGATAAGGTCTTTTACTCGTGACACAGATTGATGGGAGGCGAAGGAGTAGAGGAGTGATGGTAATAGTCAGGGGACGCATCCGTCACAGGGGGAGAGGGGGGGGGGGGTTGGGGGTTGCCATCGCGAGTTTGTTGAAAAAACGCTAAATTGTTTGCATTGTCCCTGGAAATGTCACAGGAGCTCGCAGCGTCTGCCTGTTTGGTTTTCGTTTGAGATTAACACATTCTGTGTCAGCTGGTCCTGCTGCCAAGTCTTTTCTAATTCTTTATCAAATCCACATGAGACGAAGTACACAACATGAGAGATTTGAAATGGGCCTGCATGAATAAATGCTTCCACTGAGGCTTTGTATTGAGGTCAACATAGAGAAAGAAAGGAAAAACCTATACTTGATCTACATACAGTAAAATTATTAATTTATTAATGTCAGCTGACAAACTCTGAGTCAACAAACCATGCAATGTAGCGGATTGACGTTGCTATTGCCATTATTTTAACATGGCCCAGTGTTGGTAATAGATGCTTTCTTTTGCCATGTTTTCATTGCGTTTTCATTTGAAATCCATGTCATATTTTCTGAGAACACAATATAAGACAATATTTGTTTGAGTCTTGCTGTGCACTGTATGCAAAGGGCTTACTGTTTAATTGTCTGCCCTCAAAACACATTTCCAAATTAATGGTTGCATTCTAATTAATGTTATGCAAGTGAAGAAGTCTAGCTCTAAGCCTTTTTATTGTAAGTCTACGAGTCTTCAGAAGGAATTAAGAAACTGATCGTTGCATTTGACAATGTACCCAACTAAAGTCTCTTTAAAATTGTAACTTCTTTTAAATGATAAAAACATCTTTAGTGCTAAAAATGCAATACAATTGTTATGGTATTTGGAATATTTTATATAATTTCTCTGGGTTTTCTGTTTGGGTTTCTGCATTGTGTGCTCTTTTCTTTGTCCAGCCATGCAAACTACAGCTGCTCATGCTTACTACTACCCAAATAAAACAATGCATTGAAACAAATCATCTCTTTGTTCAAGTGGACTAGTTCTCAAATGAAAAGTCCATTAATTGATTAATCAATTGACAGAAAATAATGTCACAATTCTGATAATTACCTGATCATTATCAAGCAAAAATGCCAGGCAAATGTAAGGATTTGCTGCTTTTCTCTGTTTTATATAATTGTAAATAGAATATATTTGCATTTTAGATGGTTTGTCAAACAAAACGAGCGATTTGAAGACATCGCCTTGGGCTCTAGAAAATTTTGATGGCCATTTTTCACAGTTTTTTTTGGCAACTTTATTGACAAAACAGTTGATCAATTAATTGAAAAATGATGTAGAAATTAGGTGATAATGAAAATAACCATTAATTGCAGCCCTATAATGGAGATTTTTCCAGGAAACACTAGTTGTCAAGAATAGTAAGTAGAGTCACACCAATTCACAATAAACAGCAGCTATTGTAAAACTAATTCACTCATGAATATGTTGCATATTGTTATTGTGTTAAATAATAAACTAATGGACTTGGATTTATTTTGGACGATGCCGTGCCGTACTCACCACTGAGAAGTTCATGACCTTTATGATCCAGACAGTGAGGGCCAGGTTAACTATCATGGTGACCAGGAGCAGCAGCAGAAAGAAGTAGAGGCATCTCTTCCGCCAGCCGTACAGCCCCACCGGGTACACGGCGTCACAGCCCGGTCGCTGGAGATGCAGGGATTGGGACGCGAGGATAAACTGCTCCTGGGTAATCTGGAAAACAAACACAGACAGGAGCGTTTATGTTAGCTGGCTGTCGAGAATATATTCACTGAACAGAAGCAATCACATATTGTTAGCGGTTATTACCTTACAAGCCAAGCACCACTAAAAATGACTCTGGCCTGAGGCATGGCTGGGTAATCTTACAATTATTTTTGAAAAGTGGTGCTACTCCATAAAGAACAAAAGGTGAGAGCAAGGCATGGATGCAAGCTGGGGTATTACTGAAACATACCATGCTTGGTGATTAAATGGAGTGAGAAGGGGATGCAGATACACTGGGAATTGATTTATTTATTGTTTTAATAAGGGTTGCAGATGTGTTTTCGGAAAATTACTATTTTCCGTTGTTTGCAACTTTCGTAATGACATACCTGGGTACACCGGCCCTACACTCTTTTAGAAATTGAACCAGTAGCAGGGTAATTCATCAAACTCTGTGCCTAAAAGACAAGGTCATTTGGGTGGCTCTATTTTATTAAAAGAGATAGCAAATCAGAGTGCACACTCTGAAAGGAAAAAAAAAGCCCAAATGGTGGTGTTTCATTCGGCAGGAGAGGGGAATCATCAGTCAAGATTCATCGATTACAAGTTAGCGATCAAGTTGTGGGAATATCTGGCCCAGAAGCAGAAAAGCTGTTTAAAATTGCATATTTACACTTCTTGGTTTGGTCAATAAACAGAAAGTTACGGTTCTGAAAAGCAAGGTCCTTGACCGTTATGCTTGTATATACGTACTTTACAATGAAAACTAATTTGTATGGATTTAATAGTATGCCACAGCTTTATTTTCAGTGCTAATTACTTTTTGACATTTTGTCGATCGGGATCCCTGAGCTCACAAAGAAAGTCACCATGAGTGACAGCTTCCTGCAGCTGATCTGTTTACTGCTCCACTCTGGCTGAGATCTTTCTAATGTTACAGGAATACATTTCACATGCCACGCCGTGCACTGAGCAGGCTTTATGGAGCTGTGTCCAGCATAAATGTGAAGTCCATGACTTTCTTAAGTAAAGGACATCTCTAAAGCCCAAGTCTTCATGTATCAAATATCATATTATGAACAAATTACAGGCTGCTTTTCTCTACCACTCAGCACGAATGAAAACAGGAGGTGGATTATGAGAAAAGAGGGTCAATTTGGTGCCAGAGAAATGTTCTCCACTCTGCCTGAGTAACTAAGTGCCTGCCAGCCGCTGAGAAGCTGCTACACGCGAGCTCTGATCTGAGATCAGAGAGGGATGATGTCTGTCAAGTGCGGTCGTCCAGGCGAGGGCGAGCGGTAGCTGTTCTCCAGCCGATCGTGACTGCGGGCTGACAGTGTGAAACTTCCCCGTCACAGGAGTTGCGAGGCTGGCTGAGCTCTGAACTGTTCGGCTCAGCTGTTGTTGGGAGGAATTCATACTGAGGCTGCCTGCCGTCCCAGCCTCTTACATAGATAATTAATAGAGCGAAGCGCCTGCCGGTACAAAAACCAAGATAAAATGTCCAGCAGCGGCAGCAGAATGTTTTATTACGTCCAATTATGTCAAAGATTTTCCTCATACTTCCAAGGAGCAACTATTAATTCATCACGCCAGTACAAAATGCTTTAATTGCGTGAAACACGCATCTATAATTGACACACCTGTGCAAAGTTTTCCCAGTGGGACACCAGCGGTGTAATGGATGCATAACTCAAGTCAGAATCCATGATGCTCCACATGCTTTATTCACACTCAGTATGTCATTAGCATAGCACGCTGATGGCAGGTATCATTAGATTGTATGTTTTTCCTGACAGGCTCTCATTAACTGTGGCAGAGCGAGCACATATTGTTTAGCTCAGCAAGCTAAAGACTTTTTTTTTCCCAGACTAACTAAATTACTTCACCCAAGTTTAAATAGATGCAGAAACCTTTTTACCTCATCGGTTCAGATAACGCTGGAGTTAACTTGCTTACAGAAAGAGTAATGCTACAGAAAGTGTCTGTTTTAAGACACCAAGACACAAAATCTCAGCCCTGGATGGTACTTTATGAAGCAATATCTCCTACAAAATGTTTACAAAGCCACTACAATGTGATGTGTGCCTGTGCACTGAAGCCTACATTTCCAAATCATCCCCATAATTGACAGAGTTCCTTGGAAGGGGCATGAATGATTGAACAATCTCTAAACCAGAACAATAATAACACAGGGTAATGCACTTCCAACATGGCATCTAACAAGAGTCTTCCTCGGCCTTCCCCACAACTTTATGACGGTCTCCTTGGACCAACAGTTTAGGTCACGTCTGCAAGCGGTGGCAGATGTCTCACAAATGGATGTTGCGACTTTGCAGCAAATACAAATGACCCATGTCGCTGGCCTAGAAATGTCAATGATTCCAATTTAACCAGTGATACAGCTGAGGGACAAGAGCTTTATGAGAGGTGCTTACACAAAGGCTCAATATAAACTCTCAATGCAGTGTCACAGGAGACTTTTTTTTTACAACCACAATGTTCAATAAAACCACACACTGAGTTAATACAGATCAACTTCAAGCTGATCCGTAGACTAACTCGAATCTAAAGCACTCAAAACTTGCATACACATTCAAATAACACCAAGAAAATACTGTTTAAAAACCTAATCTTTTAGCCTACAGCCATGCCCCTGCTGGACAGATTGGTCTATTTTCAATACACTGTTGCTAAGGGAAACTTCAGCACTTGTAATTTCTATGGCAACCCACTGTTCCCAACGATAGTGGATCCTGTGATTTCTTTGCAAGAGTTTTAATGCATATATTACCCCGGTCGAGTCATGCCTCCTAAAGCTGGGTTATTCACAGAGCGAATGGAGGAGTGCATAGTGGCTGGCGTTTTGTCAATGTGTCATTTCAGCATGCCGCTCACAGCTGACTCTCGCAAACAAGCCCGACTGGACTGATGGAGATGTCCAACTGCAGCGGGCGTGAGAAACAACTTTGACTTTTCAGAAACAAAATATTGATTACATAGCGAGCTGGCGGCGGCACGTCACGCCATGTTGAATCCCATTTACAGTATCAGTTTGTGTCGGCTTCAGTAGGTCTGACAATTAACACTTCATGTGCAAAAGCATTGTTATGCAACAAGAGTGGCTGAAAAATGTGTGTCCACATTGTGGGTAGGACCACTCCAAAACTGTATAATTAATCATTTTGCCCTTTCGCTGTCTGCTACTACAGAATGAGTCCTGATAATAATTAGAAAATAGGAGCAGTGGTCAGTTAAAGGTCGCTGGCAGGGACAGATGGACACTTGCAGTTTGCAACTGTGATGCAACTGTCTGGGGCCAGAAAATAAATAAGTATAAATCTCTTACCAACCTTCATTAACTCATACAGCCTAACAATTTTCAATAAACTGTCAGAATCCAATATAATAAAACGGATGATAGTTGCAACAACTGATGACATCTCAAACCAGACATTCAACCAACTAATCAGCCCAAGCCAGTGGTCTATGAGAAAATGACTCTACTTCTCACTTGATTTATTACCTCAGTAAACATTGTAAACATGAGTTTATGGTCTCAATCACTAGTTTCAAGTCTTCTTAAATACAGCATGATGATTATTTAGTAAATTATGGTCTCATTTAGAGTAAAACAGCCAATAAAGCAGGGTATGCTTTAGGGCGTGGCTACCTTGTGATGGACAAGTCACTACCACGGTGTTCGGTTGTTGTCTTAGAACTTTAACCCTTTCACAGTTTGTTTTCAGTTCATGTATTTTAATATTAACATTTTGATAGCCTATTCGGTTGTACTTAACTCTACCCTCTCATGTCACTTCTGGTTGCAAAAAACAGAAGGCCATAAACCAAGATGGCGACGGCCAAAAACGCAGAACTCGAGGCTTCAAAACGTCAGTCCACAAACCAATGGGTGACGTCACGGTGACTACGTCCTCTTCTTATATACAGTCTATGGCCCAAGCCCAATCCAAAATCTTTACATGGTCAGACTGTTAAGAATTTGGACAAACAAATCAGAAATTAGCCATTACGAGAAAGGAAATAACATGCACTGATGTATTAGAAAAATTTTACTTATCGTGATATTAATTTCAGGTCATATTGTTCAGCCCAGTTGTTCCTAACCTGGGGGTTGGTTGGACCCCCACAAAGAGTCACAAGACAAACAAAGGGTTCACAAGATGATTAGTTGGGTAAGAACACAGAATTATACTGAAGTTTTGCAGTTTTCCCTAATCTTGTTGTTTGAGTATAGATCTCCAAAAATTCCGCAAATCAAAACAGTCCAAGAGGAGAAAATGTTCAACTGAACTGCTCACAATTCACAGACCAAAAAAGCTGCACTCCTGAACACTGGGGTTGGCGAGTCGTCTATCACCCTGTTTCCTGTATCTGTGATGCAAACTGCAAATGCTCCATTAGCATCTTACAAAAGTGATTATGTGTTCTCATACATATTGCTAAAAAAAATGCAGAAGTGATTTCATGAGATCAGGAGTCCAACACAATTTAACACGTCTTCACAGACCAAAAAAATCACTATTTTACCCTGCCTTTCTTGAGTCAAAAGAAGCATTAAACACAATTAACAGCAATGTTTTACTCCTGCATTTAAAGATACGGCTGACTATTTAGTCAGTTGCTTTTCCTATGAAAACACGGTCCTACATCTTGTTACATACTGTATAATTTAGGACTTTGAGAAGGAATGAAGCTGCTTTAAAGCAAAAGACGTTCTGCTCCTTATTAAGTAAAAAATGTAAATGTATTTTTTTTTTTATATGTTTTGTCCAACACTTGTGATTCAAAGTTATATTTTGCACCCCAGTGGTTGAAAACAACAAATTAAGCTTAAATAATGTAAATGATACTGTTGACAACAACCATATGAATGTGCGCACAATCAAACGCTCAATTCAACGCTCAAACTTCCAATCACAAAATGTCTAAAGACCATTTTTCTCTCCACTCAGACAACAACAACAAGATGAGAAAAATGATTCCAGTCCAACAATTATTCTGAGTATATCTGCAATCCTCCATCCATAAAGGCTGGTTTAGGGGTTAGGGACAGTTGTGCAGCTCTAAATTATCAAAATATATTCTAGTATGCTTCGAGACAAACGTCAACAAACAGATGGGTCGGAAATCTACTCAAAGCTACAGATGGTTTACCACCTACAGCCCTGATTACATGTAGTTTCTATTAATAGAAACATAACACCTACGCAGTAACTTTGCTTCACAATAAGCTATAAAAGCTGCTGTCTCTGTAGATCATGCGCTGCACTGGAAAAGTCCAAGTGGATTTGTTGCACGACCATATTTATCTTTGTATATCATCAATCCCCTTTAAGTTTGTGCTGAGATCTGACTGTGTCACTTTGCTTTTTGCTAAAGGGGGGGTGGGGGAGGGGGAAGTGGGTCCTCAGAGCTTTGACTACAGACGTTACAGCTGGATCCAGCCAAAAACCAGCAATTACCCAGCAGTCCCCTACCCGCTGCCAGCACGCCTCATCTTCACCAATTAGCGTAGAGGGTGATATTCTACATGCTGTTTTGATCAAACAGTGACACGCTGCAGAGGCAGCAAAATGCAGCTGAAAATCCCCCCTAATGAAAGAAAATGAGACGTTATTAATGCTTGATGGTGTTAATCAGCAAATCGGCCGGCGCTCTCTCACTCAGCGGTGCCACGGGAGTCCCGCGGGGCTGCCTCAGCTGGAGGTAAGAAAACATTTGAGATGCGTTAATGACTGCGAAGCTTGTGCGCATCCATCCCGCGTAAGATCACTGCACAACCGCTGAGGCAGCAGCAGCAACGGGGAAAAAGGGATAGACACAGTCACGCCACAAGTCTGTCACACAGTATCAAAGCGCCTATTCATTTCGGTTCTGTGGGCCTTTTAGTTTGATAGAAAGCCCAATCAAAGAGACAGAGGAAGCCCGAATGCACGACTGTAACTGGGAAAACCAATTATACTTTTCATATGTGCAAGGCAATGCATTGATGTAACCATTTCACATTTTGTTGACGGGACAATCGAGCGTGCGAGCGAAGGCGCTGCCGTCAATAGGCGCTGCCGTCAATAGGCACTGCCGTCAATAGGCGCTCCTCTTAAGATGTGAAATCCAATTTTTGTGGCTCCATCATCTCTGGTGGAGTTACAATATCGGCAGAGCTCGTTCAATGGCTTCATCTCCTGCAGCATGGTTGGCCTTTATGGACGGATGACGGAACACTTCCTCCCAGCTGAAAGCAACAAAGGTAACCCTACTGTAACTGCGAGAGCGGTGGGGATCAAAGATCTCTGATAAGTCCGGCGCGAGGAAAAGGTCGCAGCTGTTCAATCAGAGCGCGCCGGCCAACAAGACTGAACATCACAGACTGTTTGAAGAGGGGGGTTTCAGAGAGAATTTATTTTTCGCCGTTACATGCAGCTCTGCTTTTGATGACACTTTCATGAAAAAATATTTGTACTCTGCAACAAACATCATCGGCACCTCTGACCTTTGCATCATTTTTTCAATGCAGAGAGCTGGTTTCATTAAAGGTCTTCATGATAACATTTTATGTAGATGAAAAAGTATAGCTTTTTCTAAAAAAAAATGATTATGATTGGGAATTAATTAGGGCTGTCAAAGTTAACGCAATAATAACGCTTTAACGCAATTTCGTTTTAACGCCACAAATTGTTTTAAAGGGACTGTTTGTAAGAATCAGAAATGCTTGTTAACAGCGACACCTGTGGCCGTTAAGTCAACGAAAGTCAGCGTCGGGCTCGCGCTTGTGCTCGCTCTACATAGACATGAACGAGCATCGCTCAAAACAGTGAGACGACACACGTCAGCTAAAACCACAATATCACTCTATATTTCACCTGCTTGGCAGTAATGTTAGCTGACCAGACGAAGGTCTCTCCATGAATCACTGCTGATCCTAGTGTTGGCTTTTCCTGCCTCAGCCTACCGACCGCGGCCGGAGGAAACAGGGGAGACAACAGCACCCGGTCGGAGACGATAACGTTTCCCGCTGCGGAGCCCCGTCACTTCACAAGACACGGGAAACCTCTGTTGGTCTGGAGGAGATGCAGCATTTATTTCTGCACAAGCGTCCACTGTACATTCATTAGATATTCTCAGAGCTACTAACTCTTCTGCACTGTGTAGTGTGCACGCATGCACGTGAGGTGGAGCGAGCTGAGTGAAGGCAAGCAGGCAGAGGAGCAGAGTACAGCAGAGACTGCGGCCACCACACGCGAGCGCGCATTTGTGAGCGCGCATGGGACACCGACCCGAGTGATTTATACGTGCAAGAAGTTACAAACAGTCCCTTTAACGCATTAATGCAACTTTGAGGTTGTCATACTAGCTTGTCAAGAAAGAAGCTAAAGAATGCTCCAAACTTACACTAAATTTTGCCGAGGAAAAAATGTCATGGCCGTTTTCAAAGGGGTCCCTTGACCTATGACCTCCAACTATGTGAATGAAAATGGGTTCTATGGGTACCCACGAGTCTCCCCTTTACAGACATGCCCACTTTATGATAATCAAATGCAGTTTGGGACAAGTCATAGTCAAGTCAGCACACTGACACACTGACAGCTGTTGTTGCCTGTTGGGCTGCAGTTTGCCATGTTATGATTTAATTATTTATTTCTATGTTAAATGCAGTACCTGTGAGGGTTTCTGGACAATATTTGTCATTGTTTTGCTTTCCTCACTTCCGTTTCTCTTCTCGTGCACCGATTCGCTTAAGCCGAACAGCCAATCAGAGTGATTTCTCTCACCGATTGGGCACCGCCGACCGATTCAACACTCTGAATCAGTCGAAAAAAACTCTGAACAGGGCCTTTAAAGCAGGGAGGGTGGGGGGAGAAGACGACAAACTTCTCCCCCCCAGTACAGCCTTTTCCTTGCTAATCCCTAGCAAATCCTCAGAGAGAGCAAACGGTCTGGGCCATTTTTGGACAGCGTCATTTACATTCATCAGTCGAAGGCACAGGGGAAAGTGGCAGACAGACAAAAAATGATGCCATAAAAGCCTCTGTTTTAATTTAAAGAGAAGATAGTAGGGATCCTTTAATAT
Organism: Sebastes umbrosus; assembly: GCF_015220745.1. NCBI lineage: Eukaryota > Metazoa > Chordata > Actinopteri > Perciformes > Sebastidae > Sebastes > Sebastes umbrosus. The sequence goes on from NC_051290.1 coordinate 16,684,759, forward strand.
CACACCTTCCAACAATTTATATAAAAAAAAGCACAAACATGGCAAATCAGCCGGAAAAGGCAAACTTGCAGACTTTCCCCACTAAGTGCTGGATCAGCTCAGAGCCACTGTGAGCAGGAGTGATTTCTTGACTGATAAGCGTGACTTAACCACTAAAGCCCAGAGCTGTGTGTGGTGTGTGTGTGTGTGTGTGTGTGTGTGTGTATATGTGAGTGTGTGTGTCTGGCCAAATGGATGGACTTGAGTGCACAGCCAAACAGTAGCTCTGCTGTGTGGAGGTTTCTGACACCGAGCTGCCTTTTTTTGCACTGCAGCACAGAGACGAGATGCACATACTGTACACCCAGAGGTTACTGCCTGCCTCCCTCCATGCTAGGGTGGAATGATAATGAGAAAGCATGCAGGCAGAATATTCATAGGCTGTCACACATTACTGTGATTCTTGAAGAGAGGAGAATGCATAGGATATATGAGGTGTACAGCAAGATATGTAAAGACACTCCACAGACAGGTGAGTGCTCATTAATCACCATGTTTCCTGCAACCACTGTTACACTACATTTACATTCATCTTTAATTAGCTGGTTAATGGAACAATTGAAACACCTGTTGCAGCAGAGAGGACTCATGAGAGTTTGGACTGCTGAATAAAACACAATATCTAGATAAATAATTCATGAATAGTTATATCAAATGTCCTCCTTGACCTGTCCTGTATAAGCTAGGTTAATAAACATGTCAAACTATTCCCCAATTACACCAAAAATGCACTTTTTCTCCACCATTGGTAGCTTACCTTCAACGTCTCTATGTCCAGAGTAGCAGACTGCTCCATGTTACAGTTTGTCACAGTTACATATTTCCACAAAAGTTGAGAACCAGCTAACTTTACAGTGTTAATTAAGAGAAGCAGGTTCAGGTGCTGCCATGCTGCTGCTGCTGCGTTCAAGGAGCCGCTGAGACGATCCGCTCTCCTACAACACTCAACTAGTCTAGTCGGACACAATGAGGAGGGACACTTCCGGTAAGTCATTTCAAAATAAAAGAGCACGAAGGTGAGCATGCACATGTATCTCTAGTATTATTTTTATTTTTTTAAACAATATTTTTTATTGAATTTTACATATATACATATATACACATACAGACAGTGACTAACAATATTAATAATTAAATTATACAATGAAATGTTTAGTCAGAATTTCAAAGAAAGAGAGACATGACATTTCATGTATTTCACTTATCTAACAAAGAAAACAAAGAAAATAAAAGATAAGACAAAATAAATAAATACCTATGTACATATGTGTATGTGTATGTATGTATATATTGCGGGTTGTATGGCATGTGCATATTGTATATTATAAATTGTATATTACAAATAATAATTTGCGCATATAAGAAAAGATAACAAATAGTCAATATGATAAAGATAAATATATAAGTAATGAATTGGTATTCTGGATTGATAACAAATTTATATTTTGATAAGGATAATAATAATTTATATTTCTGTATGACACAGATTAAAGGTAATATTTATATTTAGCTGGAATAATTATAAATAATAATAATTATAGTTAAAATTGAATTAGAGTATATGTATGGCTCAATAAGGAAGCTGGTTAATAATTAATAATTGACTTATGAAGAAGGGGTGGGATTAAATAAGTTTATACTTCTTCTCACTCCTTTTCGAATATGTAAATCAAGGCATCAAGTGTTTGTGTGTTTCTTACGCTTTTCATTGTATGTAAATACCACTTGTTTCTGACTGTCCACTTGTTGGTATGAGCATTCTTTTTCTTTATTTTTTATTTTTATTTTGTATTCTGCATGTTCGAAATAAATTTTGAAATGAAATGAAATGAAAGAAGAACAAAAAAAAACACAACAACACACAACAATTTCAACAACAGCACTCAGCAACACACAGCTGTTTCAATTTGACTGTGCCCCTTGACGTCCAAGAAACTCCAACAAAGGTTTCCAAACATTTTCAAATCCTGCTGCTTTTCCTCTGGATATGCATGTAAAGTCTCTCCAGTACAACACAAGATGCCATCTCCCTCACCCATACATGTATCGAAGGGAAATCCATTTTTCTCCAAGACAAAGCTATCATTCTCCTGGCCTGCAGGAGTCCAAAGTATCTCTAGCATTATTTATGGGAGGTTCATGTTTACCATTATGTTTGGATGATGTTTATGTTTATATGTATGGATGACGCTGGTGTGTTGCGCTGTTAGATGATGACCATGCAGGAATATTTGATATTTGTTGTTAGTTAATGTGTCTGAATAATCCCAGGAGGGATGGGTTATGTAAATGACCAGACATGAAAATAAATTATTCATTCATTCATTCAGAAACAATACACATTCTGAATGGTCCTGCATCACCCTATTGGGGTTTATTTCACAATAATGACCGACTTGCTGTACGTTATCCCTTACATATTACTGGATCATTATTATTGATAGATTCATATGCAAGAGGCATTTTAATGTTGTGGTTGACGTGAAACTATTTATTTTTTTATACTCTTTTAAATCAGTTTAAGTTAACCCCAATCAGTTAAAATAATATAATTTTACAAGCAATAATTGCCTCAGGAATATGTTTCAGTCGTGAAGGAGTACCGTAGGACTTTTTTGTAATATACTGCGGGGTAGTTTAATCTGTAACGATGTAATATCATAATAAAAAAATAAAAACATAATCTATAAACTGATCATATTGTTTGTATAAAACCTTAATGTGAACTGTCATATAGATGAATGGGAGTAAAAAGTACAATAACTTCCTTTAAAATGTAGTGGACTAGAAGTATAAAGTAGCATATAATGTTAATACTCAAGTTAAGTGCATGTACAAATATCTCAGGACTGTACTTAAGTACAGCACTTGAGTAACTCTGCAACTTTCCACCATTTGGAATAGACATTTTTTAGAAGAACACATATTTAAGGGTGTATAATAAGTGGTGGGATTTTGGTTGTTGTCATACATGGCAGTTTATATATACATTTTATTCTGAAAAAGGGGGATTGTTCAATTTCCTGTTTTATCATAGTGAACTTTGGTTGTCTTCACACAATTCAAATCCAATTTAGGAGGGAATAGATGGGTTAAAAGAGTAAAACTATAACTATGAGGCCATAATTCAGTTGCAACAGAGGTCACTCATCTAATATCACATCAGAGGAAAACTTTCTCTGACTGACTCTTATTTACTAGGTGTTGTGGAAGCCATATAAGGATTCATTTGACAATCATTAGAAAAAATAATAAATTTTCTTTTAAGTTAAAACCAAGACAGTATGTAGCTTAGAGGGACTTTCCTCCAGACCTATAGGCTACAGTAAATGTAACTGTATGTATTCTACATCTCTATCTGTTCCCATTCATCGGTGTTTGATGCACCCTGCAGGAGACATGGTGACACTGCAATATAAGAACAAATATGTACTATATCAAAAACATAAACTGATGTTACAGTATATTCAAGGCTTTATCTATTCATTCATTTATTTATTTATCAATTTAGATAATCAGGTTAATGTGTGGCAGTGTGAATTCTATTTTTGTTGCCCCATTAGATATTCAGGTTATTAAATTATTTGTGCTCTAGTAAGTAGAAAATTAGTTTATCATTATATTTAACTATAAGAAATCCAATATGGAGCTTTGTTTCCACTCTAACATTACTATATTAGGGCAGGGAGCCAGAGGTCTTATGGGCCCCAGGGAGAGCGGTAACACACAGTTTTTGACTGAACTGAATTGTCAGTACATCAGTTTATTTTATAGAAGCTTTTATTGTTTGTTTCTATTAATAAGCAAGATATTGGGCCTGTTTTAAAAAAATATACTTTGCTTTCATATTAAATATTGTTTATCCTTTTTAAGATCTTCGTAATCTTTGTTTGGACTGCAATCCCAAGCGTGTCTAACTGCATGCATCACACCTGGGGCCTCAAGGGAAGTTTGAATTGCCAAAAAGAAAGATTACGAATGTGAAAAATATGTGAAATATAATTTGCCTAAAGCCAGAGGTCACTTTGTGCACAGTTAAGACGTGGTATATTATCACGACACAATGAAACAGGAAGATACAGAGGTGTAATTGAAGACGAATGAGCAATATTGTGAACTAAATGAGGTTAAGAACGAAATTCATTTCCTTTTATTTTGTCCTTTATATCATGATTTACGATCAATATTATTTAAAAAAGTGCATGTCCCTGGTTTAGATTTGATAGGTATGGAGACTGGAGCCTTGATGATTGAATATCTTTTTGATAATGTTTTTGTATTTGCTGAATATCTTTCTGAAGCATGGGTTAGGAGGAGAAAAGTAACATACGATAAATTCCTCAGACTCTAATATATATATTAGAGTCTATATATATAGATATATATATATAGATGTATATATATATCTATATATATGTGTATATATATATAGATAGATATATAGATAGATATATATAAATTCAATTCAAACTTTATTGCAGACTCAAGGTCCAGATAAGAAAAAAGAAAAAAACAACAACAATACATTACATAAAATATAATACATTATATATATATACATATTAACACCTGTATCTTTAAAAAATACAGTAGAGGGCAGCAACGTTCAGGCTGGCTTTACTTCAGACAAACGTAATCAACCCAGAGCTCCATCTCTGAACTAGGATTAATAATCAACCACCGATACATTTATTCATCATCGCAAGGATGACAGACGCCAAGCAAATCATGGCACAGAAAAGGTACTTAATTACATTTAACCGGTGTTAACCTTTTTATGTTATGAGCTAATTTTAGCTCTTATGAAATACAAATGTCATCTTATGATAATTCTGCAAAACCACTGGTGTCGACACCCAATAGGGCTATTTATAGACAGACAATATGTTTATTATAGGGATACTTTAGCTGACAGTCTTGTGATGATCAATATGTGATGTTTATTCTGCCTGTTATGATGACACTGATTTGAATATTTCACATGATCTCTGTGTGTTCTCGCAGTGCTAAGATTGCAGCTGGAGCTGTTGTGTGTGTTGAAAGCGAGATAAGAGGAGATGTGACCATTGGTGAGAGGAGCTGTCACTACAAGCGCCATTTTTTCATCATCGCTCATCCAACATCTGTATGCTCCAATAATTTTTTTTAATTTTTTTTAATTTTTTTTTTTTTTTACAGGTGCTAGAACAGTTGTCCATCCCAAAGCCCGGATCATAGCAGAGGCAGGGCCTATTATCATTGGAGAGGGTAATCTAATAGAGGAGCAGGCACTTATTATTAACAGGTACAGTATTGTATTACAACATTATCTCCCTATTTGATTTTACGTTGTTTGGCATAATAACAAATTATTATTGTATATATATATATTATTATATTATTTTAACAGATTATTTATCTTATATATTATTATAAAAGATTTATCTTTTATATTATTATAGCCAATTATTTATTTAATTATATTATATTATTATAACAGATTATTTATTTAATCTATGTATTCAATTTTGAGTTTCTTAATTAATGTATTTAAGTTATTTCTTTATAGGAGAAAGGAAAAGTAGCTGCATCTTTATTTTGGAATTTTATTATATTATTTATTATATTACAGTTGTTATGCTGTAAACTGAATAATTTTAACTGTGTATATTATAATATAAAATGTAGAGATTTAGTATAACTTTCTACATTGTCTTTGAGTGTTTTATAAGGAGTTATTATAACTTAAGTGCAGGAACAAAGCACCTGGACTTGTTCTCGTCCAAATACAAACATATCATTGCGTTGATCGTCTAATTTTATTTCATGTGTTTTTGCCTGTAGTTATCCAGAGAATATCATGCCAGACACAGAAGGAGTGGAGCCAAAAACCATGACAGTTGGGACCAATAATGTGTTTGAAGTTGGATGCGGTATCCTTTGCAATGCAAATTACTTAATATATACCTGCAGTATAGAGCCAGACTGACACATTGGCAGCTTATTGCAGATAATATAGGCCTATTTGAGTTTTGTCAGCCAAGCAATAACAAGAAAAAGGCTGCCAAATATAGTTTGTCCATCAGAGAGCGTTGACAAGTTTATGTCTGCTGTTAAACGTCACACTCACTCAGTATATATCTTGGTCACATTTACTATTATAGTAGATATCTACTGCAATGGACAACAAGGATTAGTCCATGGGGTTGTTTATAGACTTTTTAAAAAGCATTACTATTGATCATGGCTTATTAATGAAGAAACTGGAGATATATGGTGTTAGTATACTCATGGCTAAGGAGTTGATGATAGATAACGATATGTACAAATTAATAATGTCAAATCTGATCTGTTAAAAGTTACTTGTGGGGTTCCGCAAAGTAGGTATAATAACCTTAAGCTTCTATCTACACTTCTTCAGTCAATATTTTTTGTTTTCCCTTTAATTTAATGCCTTATTTTTTATTTATTTATGTATTTTTATGTGCATTCTTTTTGGAAAATTGTTAATAAGGATCAAAATAAACTACTACTAATTTAAATGATCCTCGTAATAATAGTATGTGTTTATAAAAATTATAATATCAGACAATATATCAGTCGGGCTGTAGTTTACATTGACTAAAATACTTATTCAGTGGTTTAATTCCTTAATGATTCTGTTACAGTCTCACAGGCTTTGAAGATTGGAGACAACAATGTGATTGAGTCTAAAGGTAAGTACTGTAAACACGTACTGTATTCCTATTAGGAGTGAGCTACCCGGGTCAAATCTTCTATCATGGTATATGTAATTTTATATCTCAGTATTGGTACATATCATGATATTGTAGATTTTCTGGAAAATCAATGGTCGATAAAAAAACAGTCAGGAATGGTTAACACAATGAAGGTACGTCATCACATTGATGCAAAAACCTTATAAAAATACAACATTGCTATAAAGCATTCCAGCTCATTGATTTGGAACATTGCACACACTGGTCTAAATGACCCAGAGGTATTAATATAGCCATATAGGATAGAAACCATGGTATAAACAGTATGCCAAAGTTGATACATTTATATTGTCTCAAAGTGAATATCATCATATTGCCCAACCCTAACTTCCATTAGTTTATTTTTCTAACAAAACCCATCTTTCTGCTAACATGAAATCCCAGCTGATCTTGGGAGAAACGTGATCCTGACCAGCGGATGCATCATTGGCGCGTGCTGCCAGGTCAACACGTGCGAGGTCGTGCCAGAGAACACGGTAGTTTACGGTTCAAACTGCATCCGCCGTGTGCAGAGCGAAAAGCCACAGGTCAGTCTGCTTGTTCATGCCTGCGAGTCACGGAGTTTCGTTGTCTTGCGTGCACATTTGTGTAACCGGGGATTTATTTATTTTTTATCTTGTAGCCTCAGACTCTGCAGCTGGACTTCCTCATGAAGATTCTGCCCAACTATCACCACCTGAAGAAGACAGTCAAAGGAAACAGCACGCCTGTGAGGAACTGAGATGGAGTTGGATCCTTCCGCAACCCAAAGCATCTGCACAATTCCCTCAACTTGCACTTGTCTTTCACTTTGGTGTTGTTCCTTAATGTCTAGTGGAATACCTCTGACCATCACACAATCTACATTTCTTCCATTCATATGGAATATGAATCATATGAGGAATGCCTCAATTCTTCAACACGTGTTACAATTTCTGGTTTTGCACTTTTGCTTTCAGACCAAGACTATTTATGATATATTTTGGACCTGAATTTGAAAATCCTCTTGTGCCATTTTTATGTTAATCAATTATACTCGTATATATTTATAATTGTTCCAATAAAAATACAAAAAATATTGCAATAAATAGCAATAAAGATTGCATTTAAGCGTGCATTCCTCCAAGTGTTGTTTCTACATTTCCTATATTTTATGACCACAAGGAGGGACTATTGAGCAACTGTTTGTTTGCCCTCTGTACTGTCAACTCTGAAGGCTTTGTTTCATCAGGTGATGCAAAATATCCAGTTAAAATAGCATTTATTAATAATACACCTAAAAATATCTATATCATCATGTTTTTGAGCTAAAAAAATAGTCATAAAATCAAGTTTATGGGTCACTGCATTGGTGACTCTAAGCTGATTTACCATTTAAAAAGTGCAATTAGCAAAAATGATGCCTAAAACTTTGGATGTCTAACATCTTGGATTCAGTGGTTGCCAGTCCGGTGCCCTCCCACCAGGTGTTGCCAAATTGGTGCCGTGGGTACAGTGGGATTTCCATACAAAGCGTGGTTCATTGTGATTGACACGGGCGTGGTTGCAACGTGCATTTCTACTGCAGCACGGGCCTGAATAATGCCTGGCGCCCCTCCTCCTCATGTCTGAGCCCCTCGGGTGGTGCTCCCATCTGTGCCACGGCCACGCGGATTTGGGTGCGGATAGGCATGCGTGGTGGAGACCCAGTAGCAAGACTTGAAACTTGACTTGGACTTGGACAAAAAATTACTTGTGAGCATCTCTGTTTTTTAGTTCAATAAAGTATATTTTGTAACTTATAGCACTTATAGCCAATGATTTATGTATAATTAAAGAGACTTGCTCCGTTTGCTATTTGACTTGATGATTTGTGATGAAATTAGAAAATTAATAAACTGTTGTTCTCGCATGCCTCTGCGGTGAACTGATAATCCAAAAACTTGATGAATTGAAGTAAATTCATATCAAAACATCCTTTTACAAACTCTCACACACTTTAATAGGCTACTCTATCAAAAAGTAAGCACAACTACAAACCAAGTATTCTTTTCTGTAGGCCTATAAGGCAAGGATACTTAATTATAGTTTTCGTAAGTATATCTCTATCAAAAGATTAAGTAGGTAGGCCTATAAACCAAGTATACTTAGACTTTTAAGTATACTTGTCAGTATGATACTTGTATACTTAGACTTTTAGTACTTGTCAGTATGAGCCAAGTATACTTAGACCTTTAAGTATACTTGTCAGTATGAGCCAAGTATTCTCGGACCTTTCTGTACACTCGTCAGTATAAGACTTTTAAGTATACAGTATGAGCCAAGTAAACTTAAGTATACTTTTGTTAAGTATATCTCTGATAAGTACATACAAATTAAACTAAAAGCATACTCTTATTTTAAGTTCAAAAGAAGTATACTAATAGCACACTTGAGTAAACTTCATTCGGGTAAGGGAGCACATTGCTGCCTAAAAACATCTGCCGTAAAAAAGTACAAGTTGTTTCCTTTAAAGCTCCTTTAAAAGAGCTCAAGGCTGCTGCTCTTGGTCTTGAGAGTTTAAGGGCTTTGTGTCGTGCTCAGTGGGCACAGTACAGCAGCTCCCTGTAGGAGGCCCACAGCTGGTGTCGCGCGCTGCCAATACTCATTTGAACATGTCACGGTGGAGTCCCGCGAGGAGTCCACATCAACCAGGGGCTAATTATTTCAGCAGCGGAGTGCAGCCGGGGCCACGTCTAGGCTCTTTTCCGTTCTCACTTCGTCCGTTTTTTTTCCCACTACCATCCTTTTTATTTTGGGGTGTTGCCAAAGCGTCAGTTTACTTTAATATGACAAGGAAGACAGATGCTGGGCACAGTTGCACGGATGTGCAGAGTGACAAGGGCCTCATGGGGGGGAGGCGAGTGTGGCCTTTTAATCTGCAGTGGGTTTTTAGAGAGGCAAAATGGCTATGATGATAGCAACTGATGGCAGGAATTTGAGAGGAAGTTCAAATGTTGTTCTATATTTGGACGCAGTTATTTATACCTCTCCTTTACTGTACTGTTGTGAAACTGAATTATCCAGCTTCCACTCGTGCACTTTTGTACATCGCAGTGGTGTTTGCTTTGCTTTTCATAGGATTATCTCAAGTCAATATTTGGCCTTTTTACTAGAATATGCAGCATTCTCTGAAGAGTCAATAACATCTTATCATAAACAAAGAGAGAAGCGTGAGATTTTAGTTTGCAATAAGGCACTGGATTCTGAGGAAGTTGCTGTAAAAAAATGCAGTCTGGGTGTGTAGTCCACCACAGTCAGTCATGGTCAAGCAGGCCACCGGTTGGTTTGAGAGGATAAAGGCTTTCTGACAGCTGACCTTTGCTTCCAGGTCCACTCCACCTTTAAAAAGTGAAATGTGACCTATAGACCGCAGTGATTTCCATTGCAATCCCACAGAAATAATTAATTTCATCACAACAGGGACCCCTGAAACGCTGGATGTCATGCCTCTTAAGTCATGGTAGCGGCGTGGATGGCAATGTCAGTCGGTTGGTGCGCCACTTTGGTCCGGACTGAAATACCTCAGCAACTGTTGGATGGATTGCCATGAAAATGGATAGAGTTATTCATATTCCCCAGAGGAATAATCTCATAATGACTTTTCCTCCAATGCCACCATGAGGTTCACATTTGTTGTTTTGAACAGGGGCTGAAAATGTATTCAGTTAAAGGTGCAGTGCGTAGGATTTGTCAACATCTAGTGGGGTAACGCCGTTCTCTTCGCTCAGAGGCCATCCTTACCATAATAATGGTACTTTAGGTGAGTCAGACGGCCGCTGGCGGTACCACAGTTTTGCACTCTGCGGCTCTGATCCAGTGTTTGGTTTGTCCGTTCTGGGCTACTGTAGAAATATGGCAAAGCGACAAGGCAGACTCCGTGAAGAGGACCTGCTTGGTCATGTATAGAAGGTAGCCCCCAAGTTGCGAAACTTGCGCAAGATGGCTATGGTTAAGGTTAGGATAGGTTGTTTTTGTTTTCGCAACTCTTGGGTTCCCTTCTAGACACGACCGACCCGCTCACGATGTAGATATAAAGGGCTCATTCTAAACTAATGAAAACACAACGATTCTTAGTTTCAGGTGATTATACACTAATGAAAACATAGTCATGAATATCATATTCAATTTCTGTTACACACTGTTCCTTTAAGTCATAGTAGTAATACTACAGTGTAAAAATATATTCATCTCCATCCTTTATTTAAGTAAATATACATAAGTATTATCAACTAAATGTACTTAAAGTATCAAAAACTAAAATGACTTATGTCAAATGGCCCTTTTCATGGTGTCATATACACATACATAATAAAGGCCGGCATGGATACAGCATGCATAGTTTGCATGTGTATATATACATAAAGTTACATTCTGAATGCCAACTACAGTATTTGTAGTAATCTTTTTTCCTTCACTGCAAAACAACATACAAAAAAAAACACGGTAATAACATAAAAATGGTGACTTCACTAGACCTTGACATACCAATTACAAAAAGAGATGTAGCAAAATGAGAAAAGTTACAAATCAGAATATAATTGGCAATAGACACTGTAAGTAAAGGCCAATACACTGCAGCTCAAAGCAATCTGCAGAAAGCAAATTAACTACATTTTTTACACACACACTTCAATAAAGATTAAAGGTGATTGGAAGGACAAAGACCTCAGGGTTTTAGTTTAACCTTTTATTGGTTCCACTGTGCAACAAAAGAGAAGATATAACTTTACGTACTTCCTTTTGACCTGCTTTAAGTCCTTTTAGGACCACTCAACAGCATTCAAAGGGAGCATTATAGTCCATTACATAGACCTGTGTCAACATTTGGGAATTCAAGCCTAGGAGACATACTTAGCGTCTTTGCTCTCTACTCGACCCATCCTCTGCCCGCTGAACCATGAAAGCTTATTGTAGAGTCTAATGACACAGACTCGAGCGTATTTCTTGTATCTCTGTACCTTGACACAACTGAAGGTCATTCCATATATAGGGAGACGGAAAGGTGGTTTTATGAGTCAAGCTCTTGTCTTTGTTCAGAGCAGGTTTCCTTCTCGCGGCTTGTCAGATTTAACACGCGGCTGCACCTGACGACTCCGGCTGTGGTCTTGAGGATAAACGCATGTTCTACCTCACTACTCAGTAATGCAACCTAGTTAACCCCTTACCATTCCTCCCCCTTTTTTAGAGGGGCAGGGCTGGGGGACAGGGGATGTTCAGGTAGATAAAACATGAACAGTTTATGCCACATAGAAGTGGTGTACATCATCTGAGAGCTGGGAAAGCTGAAGATTAATTTGAGATGCAATATGTGCAATGTGTGTCAAGTATTTAGTCATAAAGAAATTAAAAAAAAATTATTTCTCTACTAATTGATTAAAATAAATTGTGAAAGTGTATAAGAGCTTAGAACATTGTGAATATAAGTTTGTGATGCCCATTCTCATGCTCACTTTTCACATTTGGAGATTTCTGCGAGAACTGCTCAGAAACCTCCTTTTTGTCAATCTACCTAAGAGAGCTATACATCTTCTGAATGCTCTAGATCTATAGTTTTTGGTTGTAAAGTTTCATGAGGCTGTGATTATCCTAGAGGTCACCACAGGTCATTTTATACAGTGAGGTCAAGTTTCAAAAAAAATCTTTACTACAATGAAATTGCTGCTATGGGGACTAACATCATCACACATGAATACAAGTGGGCTCATCGGATCTACAAGAGTCTCGGCTTTACAGTGATACCCAGTTTATATAATTCCAAGACTGTTTAGGGACCCCAGTATGCAGAAATATTCAAATACACCATTTTAGAATAGGAGAAAATAACACATTTATACTGGATTCAAAACACTACATGTTTTTGCCCCAAACTGCATGTGATTATTATAAAGTGGGCATGTCTGTAAAGGGGAGACTCGTGGGTACCCATAGAACCCATTTTCATTCACATATCTTGAGGTCAGAGGTCAAGGTGTTATTCCCATCAAGCTAGCATGACATGATAGCAATGGATTCCTTAGGTTTTTAGTTTGATATGATACCAGTGACTTCAATCTAGCTCTAAAACTGAGCCTGCTACAACCTCCGAAAGAAAGAATAGCGCCCAGGCCCGCCGGCGGGCCGTCAAGATTGTTAAGAGGTTTCAACAAGAGCTCTTGCATTCTCTTTCTCTGAGTCTTACAGCAGCTCATGATGATTTCCAGTTGTTCCGCCTCATCAACTTGGACTTTTTTGGCTTTTTTTTTAAATACTAACCTAACCATTTTCCCTTTCGCTTTTATACTTCTCCAGCTAACAAACAAAAAGAAACTAAAGTTTGTAAGGCGACACGTTATTGAGGGATTATTTCCTGGCAGAGGCTTGCATTTCTTCCTGTGGGTGTTTGGTGATTGACAGTAAGCAGAGCATGACGTGTGCACCGACATAAAGACACTCAACTCGGTCTCAGTGATAAAACAGGGAAACTATACTAACTAAACTAAATGAAGGCTTTCTGGTTTGCTTTAGCTCCAGGTGGCAACCTCCGGGTCTGAAAAGTGAAAGAGGTCTATGAAAATATGGCCCTACTTCTCACTTGATTTATCATATCAAATCGCTAGTTTCAAGTCTTCTTCAATACAGCATGATGCTCATTTAGTAAATTATGGTCCCATTTACAGCATAATAGACCATAAAGCAGGGCATGCTTTTGGGCGTGGCTACCTTGTGATTGACAGGTCACTACCACGGCAATGTCTGGTCTGGGTGTTGTCCGTGTTTTCATTTTACAACCTTAACCCTTTCACACTTAGTTTTCAGTTCATGAAAGTTAATTGTAACATTTTGGTTGTCTAAAAATGTCTTATTCAGTGTTTTGTTGTACTTAGCGCGTGTCACTTCTGGTTGTAAAAGGCCAAAATGCCAAACTTGAGGCTTCAAAATAACAGTCCACAAACCAGTGGGTGACATCGCGGTGACTACATCCACTTCTTATATACAGTCGATGTTTAGCTCAAGTGTTTGCCGTAGCTTTACGGATGGCAATGTCGGTCTGTCAACCACTTTGGTCCAAACTATCTCAACAACTTTTTGATGAATTGCTATTAAATTGACCATGATAATGACGATCAGGGTGCCCAAAGGATGAGGTCTACTGACTTTGGTGATCCTTTCTATCTAGCGTCATCATCAAGTCCAAATTTTGATTCATGGACGAAATACCTGCGAAACTAATGACATTCCTATCAGCCTTAGATGCACTTTGTGTTTAGTGCTAATTAGAAAAATGTTATCAAGCTAAATCTAAGATGGCGAACATTATACCTGCTAAACATTAAGTTCTATCTAGCATGGCTGTAGACTTGTAGTCTTGTTAAAATGTAGAATTTATTGCAGTAAATGGCCTCCCAGAAAGCTGAAAGCTCTGCAGACTTTACAGACACCACTTGAAAGGATGGAAAGGAAAGAGAACAATAAAAAACAAACTTCAAAAAAAGTACCGGTGATGTCATTTAATGTGATTTTTAAGTCACACAAAGGGTGAGTAAACAGAGCTTTGGTTGTGAAGAAGCCACTGAAAAAGACTGTGCAAACTAAAAAACAAAGCACCGAGCCTCTCATGGCCAATTAGAGCGGGTCAATCTGACCACAAATTGCTCATTGGTGATCTTAGAGGAAGATCAAGGGCCACTAAGCATGAGGGAGGAACGCTGTGTATCAGTAAGTCAAAGGAATGGAATGGCCTGGCTCTACGCCCAAAGAGAGCCACTTACCAAACATCACTCAAAAGAGTGAAGTGTGTTGCTCTGCTAAACCCAGAGCTGCTGTCAGGTCTACAGGCAGGCCCGCTTGTTTTTACAGATGACCTCTAGATGGATTGCAACAATGTCCTCCCTCTCTTTTTTTTCTTTTTGGTTGTTTTGGAGGAAGTTCGTAACTGTGGAGAGCAGGGATGAGGATTTTTCCTTTGATACTGAGTTGCAGGAATGCAAAGAACGAGTGAAAGGGGGTTAGAGGCAAGACATCTCTGAGTCATCTGACTGCGACCGAGCGGATTGCAAGAACCACAGGGGTCCTCCCTCGGGGATCCACCGCTGGTCAATACATCGGCATTGTGTCATAATACATTCTTGTTTTGGTGCTCATATCAAGCTGGCCTTTTAGCGATGAGTCAGTGATCCAGAAGATGATATTGGATAATCTGATTTGTGTCTCAATCTTCAATCCTGCCTTTGTGTCAGCAGAGCTTCTTGCAATATAGTTGAAATGTTTGTTATCTGGGCAACAAGAGATCTCTTAAAGCAATAGTTTGACATTTGGGGAAATAGTATATATATACTGTAGATGAGAAGATTGATAGCCTACCACTTTCATGTCTGTAACATTATACTAATTGTGGAACTACTGTATAACCAGCAGCCAGTTAGCTTATCATAGCATAAAGACTGGAAACACTGGAAAACAGCAAGCATGGCTCTTTCCTTAAGTAAAAACAACAACAAAGAAAATCCACCTACCAGAACAATATTTCAGGAAGTTTTTACACTTTGGTTTTTGTATGGATTAAAGCTAGGGTTGGTAATCTTAAGAAACTAATCTTCACTCTCCTTTTAGCTCTGTTTTAGTCTTAAAACTATGGTCAGTAATCCTAAGAAACTAGCAGGAACAAACTACATTTTCAAAATTATTCGGCAACTCAGCAACTCAGCAACACTCCGTCCGTCCCATCAGGCCTCTCCCCAAAGCCACTCCACCAAAATTATTATTATGAACGTAAACAATGAACATTTTTTCTTTTTTTTTTGGTCAGGGCATTTGATTTATTTTTTGCTATCAAGATGTAAAAAGAATTTCAACAAATTTAAAAATGTTTTTGAAGAAGATTACCAACTATAGCTTTAAACAAACACAATGCCACATTGGCCCAAATATAAACCGGTATTTATTTTTGGAAATTAACTATTATTATTATTTATATACTATATTATATATATAATGAGAGAGAAAGGCCTTAAGGATGAGGATTATCTTTGGTTGGATTTACAGAATCTTGGGGAAAATTTTCCCACCAGGACCAGTTAACAAAAACAGCTGTTGGAAAAGGTGAGGTCATCTAATAACCAGGGTCATCTTATATTTGTGCCAATACGGTTCTATAGCGTGTTACTTAGTGAGCTTCAGAGGTGCTAATAGGTGGATTTTTACCTTTGGAGAGAGGCTAGCTTATCTTTATGCTTAGCTAACTGGCTGCTGGCTGTATAGCTTCATATTTAGCAATATTTCAGGAAGTTTTTTCTTGAAAATAACTCGTGGAGCTCGTATTATAATCGAGGTCAAGACATTAAAGGTGCACTGTGTAGGATCTGGCGGCATATAGCGGTGAAGTTGCAGATTGCAACCAACTGAAATTTCTCATGTGTGCCAAGCGTATAGGAGAACTACGGTGAAAACATGAAAACACCAATGGCCCTATCTACAGCCAGTGTTTGGTTTGTCCGTTCTGGGCTACTTTAGAAACATGGCGGCCAGCTCCGTGAAGAGGACCTGCTTCATATGTAGATATAAACGGCTCAAGCTAAGCTAACAAAAACACAACTATTCGTATTTTTGGGTGATTATACACTAAAGAAAACATACTTTTTAATATTATATTCAATTTATGCCAATAGATTCCCCTAAATGTTACACACTGTTCCTTTAATGAGAGAGAAAAGACCTTATAAATTAGAACTATCTTTGGTTTGAACTGATAAACACCAGTCTAAAAAGTGTCTACTAACTTCAATAAGTCTTTTCCAAAAACAGCTGCTGGAAAAAGGTGAGTTCATCTAACAACCAGGGTCTATAATGCGTTAATTAGTGAACTTTGGTGGTAATAGACGGATTTTGACCTTTGGAGAGAGGCTAGGTTATCTTCATGCTAAGCTAAGCAAACTAAAATAACTTCCTGAACCAGTTTAGCCAGTATCTTCTTAAACTAGCTATCTCTTGATACCACAAAGATATCCTCATTTAAGGCTGGACCGTGTCAAAGCTTGCTGACATGTTACCCAGGACATTGTGACCATACTCTCCCCCCCCCCCCCCATTTTTCTGTGTGTGTGTGTGTGTGCGCGCGCGTGTGTGTGTGTGTGTGTGTGTGTGTGTGTGTGTTTTTGTGGGGTGGGGGTGGGGTGGGGGGGGCACCCTCCCTCTCCGAGCATCAGACCACACAGCTCAGCCCTGAGACCTGTCAAACACAGCTGGGACATCTCCCCCTCTCCCTCCTATCCTCTCCTCCTCCTTCCTACCTCTCCTCCCCCTCCTCTGCTCCCCAGACTCCGGCAGGAAGCTTTGATACAGGGGTGTTGAGCAGCAAGGGGAACATTTCCATTTTTATCTGCTTCGAAGACTCCAAGACCCTCCTCCCTCTCTTTTTTTTTCCCTCATCCCAAACTGCTTCTCATCAGCATAAAAGAATCTGCCATGTCCCTTCTTCATTGTGTATGCTTCAGATGCTGTGTAATTGATATAGACATGATCTAGGAAGGGGAAAGAGCAGAAATCTCTAAGACCGATGACTGTTTTTCCCTTCTTTTGTTGCTTTTGAGGTGCGAGTTCAGCAAAAATGACTGTTTTTCTGCACCGGCTGTCTTAAAACGCGAGCGTCCTGTCCTGTGCAATAAGTGTCACGCAACATATAGTCAAAGTCTACCACTACCGAGCCACTGTCAGCTCTTGAACTCTTCATCGCGAAAACACAAAGTGAGGCAGTTGCTCAAAATAAATGTTTTGAAACGGGGGAGCGTTCAAGGCTGCCTTGTCACCTGATCGCTGCTTTTAAGGCTGCGCTGTAGACAATAATAGGTGTACCAGTAAACTTTTGAGTGTTTGCTCATCTCCACTGTTGTTGAGACATTACTTCATAGCTGCAAGGTCTGGCTGTTTTCCCACTCAAAAGGTCATAAATCAAATAGTCTTGGGTGAGCTCACACACACACAGTGGATTAACGCAACTTGTTATCATATACAAAATCTTGAGCGATGTACAGGTGTTGTCTCCAGTACCTCTTTGCATGAACAACCTGCCATGGTCACTGTAAATCTAGACATAGATAGGATGTATGCGTGAGGAGAAATATTCGCCCGAAACCACAAACCACTCAGAGGCCTTGAAATGATAAACCAAGAGCCACGTGAAATGCATTAAACAGCCAGGTTGATAATTGTCTACTCCTCTGTACGTCTTCACAGATGATGAATTATGCTGAGGGCTACATTTCAAGGGGTTGAGGCAGTGGAAAGAAAGACAAAATAATCCTGAGTGTGCAGTGTAACAAGACATCTCGTGATGCCAGATTTATGACGGTATGTAATGCAGCGTGAAGGTTAAAGTTTAAATAGTCAACAAGTTAAGATATAGAAAAATGAGTGACTCTTCAAATACATATGTAAGTAAAAACTGATGGCAGATTACTCCCCAAAATAAAAACATGTCTGGATTGTTCCCAGGAAAGTACCTGGTAAAATACAAACAATTAAACAATGCAATCAAAAATGACTCTTAAAGGTGCAGTGTGTAGGTTTGGCGGCATCTACTGGTGAGGTTGCACATTGCAACCAACTGAAACTTTTCCCATGTGCCAAGCGTGTAGGAGAATTACGGTGGCCAATTCCAAAACGTGAAAACGTGAATGGTCTTATAGAGCCAGCGTTTGGTTCATCCATTCTGGGCTACTGTAGAAACATGGCGGCTGTGTGTAAAATGTAATAAATAAAGAGTTACTACAGCCTGTATTAGGCCCATCACAACAATTATGAACTAACAGCTGGCTCAGGGCCACAGACATGCCATCTGTATTTTTTCTGGGAATTTTTTAGCAACCTGGGGGCAGTTTAAACTCATCAATTAAACAAATAGCCTAAACATGGGGTGTTTTTAATTGGCTGATTCCAATATAATATTTAAAGAGGACCTATTATGCTTATTTTCAGGTTCATACTTGTATTTTGGGTTTCTACTAGAACATGTTTGCATGTTTAAATGTTCAAAAAGCGCTTTACTTTATCCGTATGCCAGCTGTGCTGCAGCACCTCTTTTCACCCTCTGTCTGAAACGCTCTGTTTGTTTGGTTTGTCCGTTCTGGGCTACTGTAGAAACATGGCGGTGCAACATGTTGGATTACGTGAAGAGGACCCGCTCCCAATGTAGATATGGAGGGCTCATTCTAAGCTAATGAAAACACAACGATTCGTAGTTTTAGGTGATTATACACTAATGAAAACATAGCTCTGAATATTATATTCCATTTCTGCCAATAGATCCCCCAAAATGTTACACACTGTTTCTTTAAGCCTGCAGTAGTCAGAATTTGTTCTGGCATCATTGGGCAAAAAATCCATAATAACCTTTCAGCATATTGTAATTCAATTGTTTTGAGAGAAAACTAGACTTCTGCACCTCCTCATGGCTTTTTTTTCATGTTTTAAAAAATCTAGCCCATGACGGGAGACTTTGGCCAATCACAGGTCATTTCAGAGAGAGAGCGTTCCTATTGGCTGTTCATTCACTGGAGGCAGCTGTCAATCACTTGCAAACTCCGATCAAAAGGTCAAACTAGGCAGCGCTGATCAAATATTAATCAATATTCTGTTACTGTAATGCCTATTTCCAGCATAAAATGTTTTCAGAAACATCTTGTAGTGTACTGTTTAGCTGTAAAATGAAAAAGTTTGCTCGGGCTGGTGGGCGGTGCTTATTTCCTCAACTGATCTCAACATGGCTGCTGTGTCACAAACTTTCTCATTTTACAGACAAACAGATAGAGCCAGAGCAACACAACCTCCTCTCCATGCCAAACAGATAGAGCCAGAGCAACACAACCTCCTCTCCATGCCAAATAGATAGAGCCAGAGCAACACAACCTCCTCTCCATGCCAAACAGATAGAGCCAGAGCAACACAACCTCCTCTCCATGCCAAACAGATAGAGCCAGAGCAACACAACCTCCTCTCCATGCCAAACAGATAGAGCCAGAGCAACACAACCTCCTCTCCGTGCCAAATACTATACGATACGATACGATACGATACGATACAATACAACATTATTGTGAGTTTGCACCGAAATTAATTTTGCATCCATAGGCAGCTCAGTTTCAGAAAAAGTACACATACAATAGACATACTGTTACCATAGACAGACAGACAAGTAAGATCCATCAGACAAAAAACAAAACACATCACAATTATTCATACATAACCCATTACAAAATGACCATCTGTCCTCGGGATTTACATGTCTTTAGCAGCACATTCATTATTATTATAATTATTATAGATAGAGTCAGAGCAACACGACCTCCTCTCCATGCCAAATAGAAAGATATATATATATATATATAGATCTTTATTGATCCCGAGGGAAATTCAAGAGAGCCAGAGCAACACGACCTCCTCTCCATTGCCAAATAGATAGAGCCAGAGCAACACGACCTCCTCTCCACGCCACATATAGGATATACATTATAAGTATAGCTTATGTATAGGAGTATTGAAGCAGTCAAATAATAACACAGGAGGTAAAGATAAAAAGAGAAGAAGAAGAAGCCTATAAGCCACAATAGACACGCACACAGTAATAATATTGCAGGAATGTTTTGCAGTGACTAAAATAACATTCAGCTGGTCTTGCTGGTGAACGGCTCTGGTTTTTCCACTGTAGCTCTCTCTTGCAGGCAGCACTTGATAAAACTTGATAAAGCCCCAGCAGCAGACGGTGTGGGTGCATCCCTCCCTTCATTACCCCACCCTAAACCCCTCCCTCCATCCCTCCCATCCCTCCCTCCCTCACGCCGAGGAGGAGATGGGGAGAGAGAAGTTTGCCTGCGGCGCAGTCCACTCTAACATTTACCGTGTTTCATTTTGGAGAACAGCAACAAGCAAGAAGCCTCCGGAGAAGCTTTCCAGGGAATAAGCTGAGGAATATCCGACTGACTGCACAGACACACACTCACTCACTCATTCACTCACTCACAAGCTGACTTTTTCTCCTCTTTAAATTAAAAATACTTCTCATTGATGTCGCCAAACTAGTGGGAAGCTTTGGGTCAGTAGGACGGACTGTTGTCTGTCGGAGGGTGCTTTCTGAATCTCGGAAAGACGATAATAAAGAGAAGAAGAAGACAGTCCTTGAAGTGAAAGTGACGAAAGAGTCCGACTCAGAATGAATAACAGCAAAACCGAGAAAGAAAACGAGCCAACCAGTGAATTCACCAACCACGAAGAGGAGGTACGTATAAACCCGAGCACCTTCATACAGTACCTGCTGTTTTAATGTGAACAGGTCGCTCTATGAACCATAACCACGTCTTAATAAAGCCAGTCATGCTAATGCTAACAGCTGGAATATTCTTATGATGTTCCTCCAGCTGTTTAACGTGTAAAAACACTGTCTTGTGCAGGGTTTTCTGTAGTTTTTACCTTGTAAAAGTTGCAGATGTTGCTGTTAGACCTACTGCAGGGCGCACTCATAGCATTTATTATCTGGTTTTATTAAAGGGAGTGTATCATTTTTTTTTTTTTTACCAAAAAATTGTGCACCTGTCATCTTTTTTCCCTTCATTTTTTTTTAGATAGGCTATATACATATATATTTTCTCCTCATACTGTAGGATTTTCGGAGTTTTTACACTGTAAAAGTTGCAAGGGTTGCTGTTTTATTATTAGACCTACTGCAGGGTGCACTCATAACAATTATTATCTGGTTTTCTTAAAGGGAGTGTATAATTTTTTTACCAGAAATTGTGCATCTATATTCCCTTAATTTGTTTAGATAGGCTACATTATTTTTTTTCTCCTCATACTTGTATAGGGATGCACCGATATCGATTCAAATAGTTTGATCAGATATCGGCAATGACAATGGGACCGATCTATTTTAATACAATTTTGTATATTATATAGTGGATTTTTAATTCCTGTTTAAGTTTTGACCAATTTGTTTCTGAATTAAAAAATGTTTACACTTGACTTCCTGTTAAATATGAAGATTTTTTGCCAAGTTGCTGGTGTACGATTTTTAATAATAAACATAAATCTATGTATTTATTGGTCACATTTAGTTTTACAAAGTTAGTAAAGCAATGTTGAAGTCAAGTCTGATGTCGCCTCACACATAAAAGAATGATCCCAGTCACTTCCACACAGTGAGGCATACAGCTTAGTGATTAAACACTGGGATCGGATCGGTACTCGGTATCGGCCGATATACCCAAAGCCCAGGTATTGCTATCGAAAAAGTCGGATCGGTGCATTTCTCATACTCTAGCCACGTCTTTTTTTTCCCTTTACATACCCACAAAAAAAGTAAGGAGCAAGGCAGGACTTGATAATTGATGAATCACTAATAAGTAGTTCCTGATAATGATAAGTTACCTGACGACACACTAAAGGGTTGCCAGGTCTGTACCTTACTGTACCACGAAGCCATGCAGACTTCACACAGCACTGAAAAAGCAGTAGTAAAAGGAACCCAGAGCCAGAGAGCGAATTAGTTTTCACTGAAGCTGAGGGAGCAATTGAAGTTCAAACAACTGCTGCTGCAACATGTAGGCAATAACTCTTTGTAGCCCAGACCCACTGCATTACAGTCGAGGAAGAGTGGCCGCTCCAGCCTACCGATTTCATCTTAACACGCCAGAATGTTGTCTGTGCAAAATAACAAAATGAGGTAATCCATTTAGTTTCTGGTGAAAATGTATTTCCTCCCTAACATGCTGGCTAATCGCCCAGTTTCTTCCTCTTTTCCTCTGTAAACATTGCACAATCTGGATCCCTAATATCTCGGTAAATAAGTTTGTATGGTGGTGCTCTTTGCATGGGGTGGGTTTTTCTTTTCTTTGGCATGGAAGTATCTCGGCTCAGACGACAGACTTGTTGTTTCAGAGCTCCGCGCATCCGCAGCCAAGTGATGTAAGAAAGGTATATCGGATTATATCAGATATTTCTCTTGGAGCAATTTGATTAAGGCTCAGTGTACTGTTCGTCACTTTGAAACTGAATAGCCAAACATGCCCGGC
Source organism: Sebastes umbrosus (assembly GCF_015220745.1). Classification (NCBI taxonomy): domain Eukaryota; kingdom Metazoa; phylum Chordata; class Actinopteri; order Perciformes; family Sebastidae; genus Sebastes; species Sebastes umbrosus. The sequence goes on from NC_051290.1 coordinate 16,707,590, forward strand.
CTGATGTAATACCATATTTGGTCCACTGTGGAGGTTACTATGGATGCAGGGAGTTGACTGTAGCACCAGTGGAGAGTTTCGGTTTATTCACCTTGTGACCTTATGTACTCAGTACCGCGGTAGAAGTATTTCAGAGCCTGTTTACTGTATGAACCAGCAGCACATGACTGTAGGGCTGCAACTCATGATTATTGTCAACATATAATCTATCACTTCATTTGTCAGTGACATTGATGAACATTTTAATCTATGAAAGGTTGACAAATATGGTCACAAGTTCTCAGATTAACCCTATAAAATGCAAAAGATATTCAATTAAAAGTCGTATTCAAACAGAAAAGCAGCAAATCCTCACATTTCAGAAGCCGGATGACTTAAGCGATTAGTAGTTTTCGGTTGATCGGTTAATCGACAAATCGTTTCAGCTGCAATGATTAATCGATTAGTTGTCAACTGTTAAATTAATCGACAACTATTTGGATAATCGGTTTGAGTAATCTTTTAAGAAAAAAGTTAAAAATCTCTGATTCCAGCTTCTTAAATGTGAATATTTTCTGGTTTCTTTACTCCTCTATGACAGTAACTTATCTGATTTATTTCCAGTTATCAGCTCATACATTTATTGCTCATTGTAGCATCTGACAGCTTTGTTTTAGAGCTGAAACAATTGGTCCATTAATCGATTAGTCAATCAAACGGAAAATTTCAACTTATATTTTCTGACATTTGATAGACCAAACAATTAATCGAGTACTCTTGAAAAGAATTAGCATGTTAATCGACAATAATCACTCAAGAATAATGGACAATAACCATCGGTTGCTCTAGCTCTATACTTTATTTGATCAGTAAATCTGTAGACTATAATACGTTAGAGATTCTGTGACGTCCGTGTGCGGGAGAGGACCAGACGAGGGTCGTCTCCTGCGTTGTGTTAAAGGCAGACAGCGAGACAGGGAGAGTAATGGCCGGAGGAATCTAATGGTTGTGGAAATGTTTGGAAGCCGTCCAGACTGGCAGGGACTTTAAATTTACTCAGGTGAATTAACGTAAGGTTAGACAGCGCCGCTTTGTCTTGTGTGTAATGACGTGTGTTGCATGCAGGGGAGCAGCGACTTTTGGGGATACTGTCCTACACAAACACACACACACTCACACATACGAGGAAAGGTGCGCATTTCACACCAAAACACACACAAGAATAATGTAGCTAATTTCTGGGTATGACTTGCACTTTTTCCACATGATTTATGAACATTAGAGTTTTTAACTTTCTGGTCACATAAGCAGAGGTGAATATATGTAAAATAAAAACTGCTTTATGGATGGATCGAGCATCTAATTTGACATTTTCAACTGTTGTGTTTTAACAGTTCTCCCATCCCGATCATCTGTGGAGGAACATTCACAAAAGCACTAAAAGCTCGGTGCTTAACAACACTAAAGTAACCATAAACTATGACCTTATGAGAGCCAAAGTTTAACAGCCTCCCTCCCTGGTATGACTCTCACATGCTGAACAACAACAGCAGCACTCAATGGATCACTGATTCGCACCAGTAAAGCACCGTAGCGAGCTCGGCTTCTCATGCCTGCTTCATTGCTCAACCTCACACGCCATCATCCTCATCACCGCACACCGATGCTTGACGATGCTTAAATGTTTATCTTCTGTGTGGACCAGTGCTCTCACCAAACATGGTCTCGTTGCAGGCGAGGTATGCAGGTTTCAGCGTCTAATCTCGCGAGCCGGTTCGATAAGCTTTATTATCAGGTGTTCTGGATGCTTTCACGTACCGCGGCACTCAGCGGCCACTGCTGATGTAGTTCGAGGTGACATACCGTCTCTTACATGGCGAACGTCAAAGATGTGTTTCCACACAGCTGTTTCCAGGCCTTGTATGGACAAGAGACCTGGAGGGGCTCTCCAGGGTTGATTTGATTTTCTAAATAGTGAGATGGTTTGAACATTCACAATTGTTTTTGTGAATGTTTTGTTTGTGAAGAGAGTGAGGGGGGGGAAGTATATTCATAATGACTGGCGAGGTGACAAATTCCAGACGTGGTCTTGTTATCGGGGAGGTGACATATCACGATGGAGCGCATGCAGTGAAGGAACAAGTCCAGTTCACCCAAAGTTGATCATAACAAGACTTCATTTACTTGTTTTACTGCGGAAATGATTAGTTGATTTGATCAATTAGCTGATTGACATAAAATGAATCAGCAACTTTATAGATAATAAATTAGGGCAGGGCAATATATCGGTATTATATCGATATCCTGATATGAGGCTGAGATTTTGGACATCATAATATGGCATAGGTGTTGTCTTTTCTTGGTTTTAAAGGCTGCGCTACAGTAAAGTGTTGTAAATAAAAACAAAATGTAATTTTTATTATATCCAAAATTCTCATTTTGTAGATATGTTTGATATATCTTTGTGAAAGCACCAATAGTCAACCCTACAATATCGTCTCAATATCGATCTATTTGGTCAATAATATTGTGATATTTGATTTTTTCCATATCGCCCAGCCCTACAATTAACTAATCGTTTATTAATTTTTCAAACAAAATAACAAACAATCCCCATTTTCAACTTCTAAAATAAGAGGATTTGCTGTTTTTTGTTTTGTTTTATATGATAGTAAATTGAAAATCTTTGGTTTATGGATTGGTGTTTGGAAAAAACAAACTATTGGGCTTTAGGCAATTATGATGGTCATTTTTCTTTTATACAACAAACAATTAAGCACATAATCCACAGATGAATCAATAATGACAATATTCATTAGTTGCAGCCCACATTTTAATTATTTATTTATTTAATTATCAATTAATTATTTAAGTAATTTATCAAGTAAAGCTTTGCTACTTCCAGTCAGGGCTGGGCAATATATTGATATTTTGATACGAGTATTGATATTGTCTTAGATTTTTGATATCATAATACGGCTTAAGTGTTGTCTTTTCCTGGTTTTAAAGGCTACATTACAGAAAAGTGATGTCATTTTCTGAACTTACAGGACTGTTCCAGCTGTTCTATTTTCTCCATATTGCTCAGCCCTATAATGAATTAACCATTTAGTGATTTTTCAAGAAAAAATCAAACCAAATATTCCCCAGTTCTAACTTCTACAATATGAGGATTTGCTGTTTGTTTTTTTTGCCTTATGGATTAGTTGTTGGAAAAAACAAACTATGTGAAGACGTCACCTTTAGGCAGTTATGATGGGCGTTGTTCTCCACTTTAAAGGAAAAAACAATTAATCAAGTACATAATCCGCAGATTAGGGCTGCAACTAACTTTTATTTTCATCGTTGTATTTATTTTCTCGATTAATCGATTATTTGTTTGGTCTATAAAATGTCAGAAAGTGCTGAAATATGTCTATCATTGTTTCCCCAAAGCCCAAGATGACGTCTTCAAATGTCTTGTTTTGTCCGCAACTCAAAGATGTTCAGTTTACTGTCATAGAAGAGTAAAGAAACCAGAAAATATTAGAGAATTTAGACTTTTTTTCCTTAAAAAATTACTCAAACCGATTATCCAAATAGTTGGCGATTAATTTAATAGCTGACAACGAATCAATTAATAGTTGCAGCTCTACCACAGATGAATCAATAATGACAATATTGATTAGTTGCGGCCCAAATGTTTATTATCAATTAATCATTTAAGTCATTTATCAATCAAAAGCTCCTTCCAGGTTCAGTATTGAAAATGTAATGTTCATTTATCTGATTATTTTTAGGCCTATTTAATGTATGGTACACAGCTAAGTACAGGTTGTGAGTACATGGAATGCATCATAGCTAATCGAGTCACCCGACCGAGCTTGACCTTTAACCTCCTTGCTGTCAGTTCTCCTCAAGCTAACGGGTGTTTATTTAAGCCTCCTCAGCCTCGGAGGTCCGCCGTCGAAACCGCACCTGATTTTTTGACAAATGAGTGAACACAGAGTATCTACCCTTTTATTGTTCCTCTGCAGTACGAAACTATGTTTTACTTGAAATCATATTCAAACCTGTCTCTCCTGGATGTTACAGTGAAACACAGCAGGAGCTTGAACCTCGAGAGGTATCTGTTGATTCTAGTTCCTGGCTGACCACGGACATGTAAGTGGATCTTTTACAAGCGCCCAAAGAGAAACAGAATATCACTCGAGCAAGAGTTCAGCAAATGCGCCGCATCTCCCCGGGGTGTAATTGGATTGTGCTTGGCCTGCTTTGGGTACCCACCAGGTCCTCTTCAAATAGCAGGTCATGTGGCCAGCGTGACCTTTTCCGTGAGGAGATGTAGGTGGGGAGGCTGTGCTTGCCGGAGGAAGCACGGCGAGGCGGAGGGAGGCCACGGCGGGGCTGCGTGTAACACGGCGGTGCGGGGCATGTGTGTGGTCCGTACTCGCGCATGTATCTATGAAAAGGGCACGCGGTTATATTAACGCTCTGTGACACGAGATGTTATCAGAGGGGAGCTCGGAGGGTAAAGTGGCCATGATAGGGCGACGGGGGAAGACATACAAAGAATGTCACGGCTTGCTGAAAACTACATAAGCAGAGGTTTACTGTAGATTAAGACAGATATGCCATGAAATATAAGTTAGTACAAAAACAGGCTCACACAAACGCTGCTCCATGTACCCGTCTGATAGGTAGGAGTTTATTTATAAAAGCGCAGGGGGGAATTGTCATCTTATCTTAGCCATTTGTCAGCTGCGCGACAAGAGGTATTTGAAAAGACAACAACAAGGCTTAGCGTCAGGAACGGCTGGCAAAGGAGCTAAACTGATGTGAGGAGAAAAGAGAGAAAGAACTGTACTAGATATTTAAATATATATATACCTACAGCTATATATAAACCGTTAAAACTGACCGAGAGTGAGGAGTGAAGTCTCTTATACGGCGCTGCTTTCCTTTTAAAGGCCTTAGTTGTCATCTTTTGCTTTGTAATTAATGATACACCGGTGAAGGAAGTGTGTGCCTAGACAGCGTCAGCCATCTTGTCGTGCTTTGTCATACCATATTTATGTGCTTGTCCTGTCACCTCCACTTAATATTGCTTACAAACAAGCTATAATTATCCACCTTACAGTATACGCCGTCTCGTCTCCTTCACACTCCTTTTATGCTCTTCTAATTCTCTAAATCATCTGGTTTCTTCTCTCTATAACCCCCCCTTCTCTCCTTCTCCCTTTCTACACCTTTATCTCCCTTCCCCTCCGTTTCCTTCCCCCCTTCCTCTCGTCCGTCCCACCCTTCTTTCTTCCCCTCTCTTTATCTCGTTCTCTAGCCGTTTCCTCCCTCTTTCCCTCCGCCCGGGCACTGTTTATAATTGCCACTCTTCTTCTCCTCTTTTCCTACCACTCCCTTCTTTTTTCATCCCGCCCCAGTTTAGTCCCAGTAGACCAACTCCTTATCCCTTATCGCCCCATACGTTGAAAGCGTGACCCTGAGATCTCTGAACAGAAGGACCGTTTATGGTCATGGGAAGAGCCCCGAAGACGGGAGCGAGCCAGGCAGAACGGTAACAAGGAGAAACTTGTCCGTGCCGACTATCCAACTGTGCGCAAGGTCAAAGCGTTCAAGATTAGCTTGAAAAGATGGGAAAAATCTAACCTAGAAAAGTGGACACGCCTCGATGGATTAGCCTGCTAACTGGGACTCATGTTGTCCATTGTTGGCTTTAATGTTGTGCTTTTCCAGGAAAAGAAGATTAACTTTTGCTCTTGTCAATCCACTTCTCAGGAAAGTACCTGTTATTGTAGGAATTGAGACTTCCTTCCATTGTTATGTCATATAAATGGCGTAAAGTGGAAAGTATTAGATGATTAATTTATTAGTTGGTAATCAATTCAGTCATCTTTTTAAGAAACATGCTGGTTCAAGCTTAAACAATCTGAGTATTTGATGCTTTTTGACATATATAATTGTGAACTAAATATCTTTGGGTTTTGGACTGTTGGTGGGATGTAACAATGAATATGTAACTTTAGACTCTTGGAAATTGTAAAGGGTATTTCTTTAAGTATGTTCTGACATTTTACAGACAATGATTATCAGCAAAGTACTAGATTTAGACAATAATCATTAGTTGCTGCCCTCGATTCAAGTGTTGTCACGATGCTGGAATTTCTAACTTTTATACAATACCTTGAAAAATATTAGATATTTGATACCATTTTCAACACCACGGGGAAAAATTCACACGACATTGTGGGCATAACATTTTTGATTTATATTAAAATTTAAATAGCAGTGTGTGTGTGTGTGTGTATCAACTCACTGGCGGAGAGAAGAGAGAGTAGAAAGCGCAGCTGGTACTCGTGTATCGATACTGTGGAAAATGAATATTGAAACCATTTCAAATATTCAATATTGATATGTATTGATACTTTGATATTTTTGTTAACTCACTATGCAAAAACCATCTAGTAATACGCATCTCCCCTCAGATGCATTCAAGTGATTTAACTAGGGCTATCAATCAATTAAAATATTTAATCACGGTTAATCCCAATTTTTTTTTATCCGATCAAAATGTACCTTCAAGGGAGATTTGTCAAGTAGTTCATACTCTTATCAACATGGGAGTGGGCCAACATGCTTGCTTTATGCAAATGTATGTCTATATTTATTATTGGAAATCAAAACAATGACAAATAATGTCCAGAAACCCTCACAGGTACTGCATTTAGTATAAAAAATATGTTCAAATCATAACATGGAAAACTCAAGCCCAACAGGCTGTAACAGCTGTCAGTGTGTCAGTGTGCTGACTTGACTATGACTTGCCCCAAACTGCATGTGATTATCATAAAGTGGGCATGTCTGTAAAGGGGAGACTCGTGGGTACCCATAGAACCTATTTTCATTCACATATCTTGAGGTCAAAGGCCCCCTTTGAAAATGGCCATGACAGTTTTTCCTTGCCAAAATTTAGTGTAACTTTGTGGCTTATTATTTACCTTATTTACCTTCCTTTGCGACAAGCTAGCATGACATGGTTGGTACCAATGGAATCCTTAGGTTTTCTAGCTTTAAAACTGAGCTCGCTACAACCTAAAAATCATTAGTTGTATTAATGCGTTAAAGAAATCAGTGGCGTTAAAACAAATTTGCGTAATAACAAACGCGTTATTATCACGTTAACTTTGACAGCGGCCATAAGTGAAAAATAATACATTTTTGCAACCCTAAGTACGAGATCTTTAAGTGCTGTCACCAATAAACACAAAGGAACAGCTGTACTATCACACAAAGGGAACACATTAGCAGTATAGGCTTACATTTCTTCATGGAGACACGGAGGATGACTGAGCATCGACTGTTGTTTTTGTCTCCTCTTGCACCGGACACTTAAACCCTCTCTGCCCACCCAACCTCAAAACCAAACAGTTTAAGGTGTCCACTTGGGCAGGCGGCAACAAAGGGAGTCCAGGAAAGGCAAGACGCGGACTTGGCCGATTAGTTCACGTTAATGAGTGCTTTGGAATGTGAGGTCCATTCATGGAGACGCATCAGATAAGAGAGACGAAGCAAACTAGTATGAAAGATTTTGATGAACTCTAATCTGACAGCCGAGGAGTCAAACTGTAGCTGACAATCTCCAAATGACACCTTAAGGCCTTTTCGTCGAGGTCAAAACATATTACGCGTCGTTAAGACTCTAGAGTGTTCTTTTCCAGGTTGGTTTTAAAACAAGGGAAACTGTTACGGAGAGGGGAAGAAAAGAGCAAGAGCAGGAAAAACGCAGTAAAGTGGACGCTTACTTGCTTTTCCTAGGTCATTTGTTTTAAATGTCTTTTAAAGGTTAACCTGTTGGAACATTTACAGGCCCTCACTGAGCTGTAATTGTTGGTCGAAAGCACTTGTGGGAGTAAGAGAGAGAGAGAAACAAAGAAACTCTCCTCTTAAGAGTTCAGTCGTGATGTTTGGAGTGTGCTCAACCTCACAGTTGACCCCCTGACCCGCGCCTAACCTGCGACTCCTGACCCCGAGTGTGAAACTCAACCCGTTTAACCCCGGCGATTAACGGACAAACGGAGTCATCCATTTATGGTCGCTTGTCACCTCTCGGGCCTGCAGTCTCTCACTCTTCACATTCTCCAACTGGCAGGATGATAGAGAGCGATGTCAACGCAGAGTGGTGACAACTGAGAGTGCGAGAGTCTGTCAGTTAGACTGTTTTTAATAATGCAGCGCTCAACTGATGCAAGAAAACTTAACTTGCCCTGAGCTCACACGGGCTTATGGGTAGACTTTGATTCTAGCTCGGTCACAGTGAACCAAGACTTGTGTGTGGGTTTGCAATGAAATATTTTATCTGAGCTTTCACACGCAGGTGATCGCGGCATTGTTGCGAACGCACGCTACAATAGGAGACTGTATCCTCTCTCTCGAGGCTTCAAGGTTAGAGCTGTGTCCTGCCACATCTGGCTCCGAGGACCTGTATCTATTAACTTGGCTGTCACACTCTCACACACACACACAGGGAGGGAGAAAGAAACACATAGTAATCATCTCACATCGCACCAAGGTCGTGTCCCTCATTTCAGCCAGAATGAGCGGTCAAAAAAGCACTCAATTAAAGTCGGGGCAAATATCTGCAGGAAGTCACACAGTGCTGCAGAGCGTAATGAGGCAATAGGTGTAACACATTTTTATTTAAGTCCACAACGCACGCTGAATAGAAATGACACATGAATAAGTTGCGAGGCCATTTAATTAGACAAATCAAGCAGCCTTTTTTTAAAAGGCTGACAAATTGCATTCTGTGCTGGAGAAAATGTGAAATAATTTGAAACAAGTTTCCAGTCGGCTATTGTCCTAGCTACGGAGCAGTTGTGGTGTCAATTTTGACGTTGTTAATTTAAAGCTTCATGACATTTGATAGTGGAAAGGCGGTTTGGAGGAAGGTCAGGGCCTAAGTTAGCTTTGCAGTTTTATTAGTAAAGCCAGGAAAGACATCATTGAGCTAAATTGATCCTCCTTTGTAATTTTGTTCATTAGTCTGGCTCATTTAAAGGCAAAATTTTGGTTTATTACAGGTTTGGCCATCAGTTCTATCGGTAGTACTAGTATACTCTCAAAGTTAAAGGTCTTATTGATAAAAATTTTATATATATGAATATTTAAAAAAATAATGCAGAATAAAAGTATGGCTTTTCCTGGAAAAAAAAAATTGTGATTGTGAATTAATAATTTAAAAGATTTTGGCGGGTCCGAAATGATTTGTTTATCTCTGTGGAAGATATCTAACGTTTGGTTCCCACTTCTAACAAGGCTTGTGAGCCAATAGTAAAACGAAGTTGGTATCACGTGGTATCTCTGGGTTGTTAGTTAGTGTGGAAAAAAACAGATAAATGGCCGAGATTGACGGTAAGTGCCTGGCAAGGACTTGTTATGAAGTGAATGCAATGGAACGGGGGAGGGAGAATGAGAAATCTAGTGGCTGAATGTTATCAATGTTATCAATAGAGCTTTTAGTTGCTTAAACAGAAGCAGTCAGACAATCAGACAGATTCCTTCCCGAAAAGGTGAATACAAAGGGCAACATTCTTCATTGTAAACATCCAGACCGACTTCCTGGTACAAATTTGACCAACTGTTCTTGTCGTTGAGGGATTATTACACTTTAGTTTTACTTCCAAATGAAGTGGTTTGGATAACCTTTGGCAACCTTTATGATAGTCTGAGTGTTGGACTTTGTATTAGCAATATCATTTGATTACAATACAATTGGTTGATTATTTGATTAGTTTATTGACAGAGAATATTCAACAACTATTTTGATAATTGTTTCATTGTTCCAGTAATTTCCAAGCAATAATGTCAACCATTCTGAGGTTCCAGCATCTCCAATGTGAATATGTGCGGCTTTTCTCAGTTATAAACAATAGTAAACTAAATATTTTAGGGTTTTGGACAGTTGGATGGATAAAACGAGGACTTTGATAACATCACCTTGGGCTCTGGGAAATAATGATGCCATTTTTCATTATTTTCTGACATTTTATTGACAAAAGGATTAATTGAGGAAACTAGTGTAGTGCCCCTTTGTGGCGTACTCGTTCAGAATGAGCCGATTGCTTGGCTCCAGGTAGCCTCCCGGTATTGCTGTTTGTACGGTTGTCGGGGACTTTTGACCGTTCGTAGCGAGTGTCGTAGAGCCCTGAAGCCTCGCCCCCAATGCTGAACAGAGCGCTGTTCACTCATATATTTAAAGTTTATTATTATTGAACGTGTCATGGTTTCAAATTGCACCAAATTCGACAAAGCACTCCGTGGGGTACCCAGCAATTCACCCGGCAAGTGTGTAGTAGATCGGATGAGCTGTTCTCGAGATATACGAAGGACATACGGAAAGACTGAGATTTTCCGCTTTAAAGTTGGATAATGAAGATAAGTAATTGATGATGAAAATAATCGTTCACAGGCCTAGTTCCCAGATCTCAGAATTTACTTTCGTGAGTACAATCTTGCAGAAACTAAAAAACAATAGTTGTGCTCAACCAGAGTTCTCCTTTAAGATAACAGACCCCTCACCCCTCCTTCTCCAGCCTTAGGGTGGCACCAGCAAACCTTCAAGGTGCAATGATAGAGTATCAATAAGGTGATGACCTCATCCGGGGCTTTGTGGAGTCAAGGATCTCTGATTAGAGGTGCATTGATCCCCTGGGACTCGCTGCAGAAGTGGCCTTAATAGGATGTGATGTTTTTTGGCCTGGGGCTCCACACTGCTGCTGTACTCCGCTAAGGCGTTGCCAGGGAACTGCACTGGTACGCCGGCTGTGAAGCACTCAGCTGGCTTGTGGTAGGTAGAGGCTGCTGCTTTTGATCGAAACCTGCCTTGATGTTGGTGTGCGAGCACGCCATAAATGGTCAATGATTCAAAGGCCTGTACCAGGCCACTCAGCACTATGGAAATGCAGGTATGTGACTCACGAGGGAACCAATAAAACAATGCTTCTAAAACCCAATAAAACATGTTTATGTTTTGCTCTTTTACGAATCTGCTCAACCCCTGGCTTGACCTTCGGTTTACTACATCGTGAAACTTTCATGTTTCACTTTACCTGGCGGCAAAGCGTTTACAGCGCCTTTATTCGAGCTGGTCTCAAAGCAACATAAATAAGGACCGATACTGTAACCAACAGCAGATGTCGGCAGGGGAGAGCTGTTGACACATGTGCCCGTGAATCATCCACGTATCCATCCAGCGTGTGCAGTCGGCTCCACACACCGGACACACGGCGAGTCGATCATATATCACAACAGCTGACGTCAGGAAGTCTCAGGAATGAGGTTCGGCGCAGCCAAGAATGTCCCATTGTTCGGAGCGTGTAGACGACTCATTGTTGTGTGTGTTTGTCTTAACTCGTGCAGCATATCAAGCTCTCAAGCGTCTAATGGCCTCAGGATAGGAGTTAAACTAAAGATGGGATCTTAGATAACGGGGCGAATGAGCGTTGGATGACGATATTTTCTTAAGATGTTTGCCAACTTTCTGATTAAGGTACAATTTTAGGAAACGCTGCAGTCTACATGATTATCATGTAAAAAATGACCCATATTATTACTGTAATCTTATTTGAAAAGTCAGAGCCAATGCTGCTGAAGTTTTGGCATCTTTTTGTGGTCATTTGCAGCTTTAACAAGATGTTCAATGAAAACAAAACCAGTCCCTAATAGAAATTTCAAACCTACAGTACTGATGCCAGTCTTTGCGACTTAGTTGTCTACCCCTTAAAACATCTTTTTGGATGTTTAGTTTCATTTTTAGCTTCTGCTTCTACACTTTTTAACCACCGCACTTTTAGTTTTCTCAGCTTCAACTGCTGTCAATGCTCGCCCTTGCTCGTGTCTGATTGATGCCATCCTGTTCTGCCTCTTTGTTCCTATGTAACTCTATATAAGGAGACCCTCTAAAAGAGTTGATTTAACCAGAACTGCCGGAGACAGAGCCCAGCGACGGCCCTGCAGGGTTCAGCTCGACTCAGATAAGATAAGATAAGAGAGAAGGTGAGAAAGTCGAGGTGAGATATCTTGGCAGGATGGCCGGCTTGGCACTCGCCGGCTATCGCTCCCCCCCCCACCCCCCCAGTTGCTAAGCTCCTTTGTTTGTGTGTTGCTCTGCCTTTGGCATCAGTGGTGCGTCTCAGGTTACATGTGGGAATGAGGTGTAGTGTTAGTTCAGCAGTTCCTTTGTCCCCCGAGTTGTGAATCTACTATCTAATGAATGCGGGAGCTTTGAATCTACTCCGTGTAATTGCATAGCTACAGTTTTATTCTAAAACTCGGCCTTAAATAGAATCAGAATATTGAATGAATAATTAAATTACACATCCAAATCCACTATCGCATTATTGATGTGGGCGTGTTGGGTGGAGTCGGTTTGATGCACACAGTCTATTGTTTGATTTTGTCCCATGTGCACTAAAGCAATTATTTTCTTGTACCAAGCCAACTTCAATTAGGTGATAATTCCAGGTATGAGGTGTGATTAGTGCCTGGTTATTTAATAAAATTGTCTAGAATAATTTAATGTCTGCCGCAGTTATCTTAGTACCACTTTATTGGAAAAAAGGGAGGATTTAATTTTAGTTAGAAATACCTGCAACTCCATACCGACCCATTATTTAGGACAGACATATCTACAATGACATGTTACAATTAGAATTTTCCTGTTTATTTGTCTCCAATATGTAACCAGATCTGCATTCGTGAGCTGTGACTGAACGTCTCAACACCTGCGTCTTGTAGTGCTGCTATGTCTGTGTTTACTAAATGTTGCCATTGGCGCTAATGTGTCTGCATATGTGTTGAAAGAACTACGGCTGTTCACACAAGCCTTTTTCAGACATGGCAGCCAGGTTGCTGATAGTGTTATTTAAGGAACAAGTGCTTTGGCAAATTTACCCAGTTGAACAGTGTCAGTGTCTGCAGGTACCCCCAGTATTGTAAGCCCATTCTAGAGAACGTTTTACCACTTTCTATTTAATACATCAGCTCTTAAAGGGATAGGCATGGGGATATGGGGTAAAAACCCTTTTGTTTTCTGAGAGTTAAATGCTGCATATTGAATGAACATTTATTTTTACTGTTCTTTCCTTAAAGACAATTTTTGGGGCAGCGCAGTCTCTATTTTACCTTAAAGGACGGGTCATTATTTATTTAATTTTTGAGGTTTTTATATCATTCTGTAGCGTCGCAGTGGTGTTCCTTATGTATTTAGATTAAGTGTTGAAGTGTGTATATTTTACCGTCAAAATGCTATTTTCCCAAGTCCAAGCCCTTCTAAAAACTTTGGTGGTCGGCACGCTCCCTGTTTGGAGAAGCAGAAAGATGTACCGGCACGGAAGCTAAGAAATGTACTGCTGTCGGACGCCACATTAGTTCGGATCCAAAAGTCACATAATAACACAAACAAACCAACCGATTGATGCAGCGGTAGAACAGTAACTCCGGTGTTCTGCGAGGTAAAAATAACTGTTTTTGTGAATGGAGTCTGGTGGCTTTGGAAACGGCGATATAGCGCCTTCAATTTCCCGTCGGAAAGGGTTGTCTTATGGCCAGGTGAAACTGATGTTGATTTTTTTTAGGTGGGCCTTTTTTTAATGTGACTCTCTGTCAGACAGCCCTTTTCCGACATGGAACTAAAGCCGTTATCTCTTCAAAACCACTGGACTCCATTCACAAAAACAGTAATTTCACCTTGCAGAGCACGGGAGGATACATACAACCCCACTTACAAAAAATCTGAACTATCCATTTCAGTTATTTCCAAACTTAGCACAGCTAACTTTGACTCAGGTAGTGCTATAGCGTTCACATTATTCATAATCTTATTGATTAGCTTCATAATTAACCTACTTAAGTAACATACGTCACTGCTTTTTGCTAACGTCTGAGTGGGCTTTTCCATTTGAAAAAAACAGACCCACCCTTTAACTGTCTTAACATTAATTCTTAAATTGTCAGTTTAATTTTCAAGTTCTTTACGAAGAAAAAAATCTGTATCAACACCTCTGCTGTTCTACTCACACAGCTCTGTCTGACATTTGAGTAGCAGACTTTAAGAAATATGTTGCTTAACTGTACTCTTTACATTTTAGTGCACAGTAAATGTTCTCAAGTACATTTTCCCCGTAGTTTCCATAGCAATATTTCAGGTTTATCCCTTTTCTCAGCACACACAGTATGACAGATGCGTTCACCCCCACCCAACCACTATCAGCTGTCTTGTGTCTCTTTCTCACACTTTTCATCTCCACATTTCTTCATCTCACAGGGTTGACTTTGAGGTTGTAGGTAACATATGCAGCTCAAAACGTTGGCTTTAAATTTGAAAATAGTGGTAAATTGAGATTTTGCTCACTGAAAATGTAGGTGTGGCCTACTTTTGACAAACGTAAACTTTCCCTGCAGTCCCCTTAGAGTGATAACGCTGCATTCGTTTTCTTCTCTTATCAACACACATAATAATTATAACAACTTTTCGAGTCGCCTTCTCTCGCTCAGTACGAACCGCAACAATAAAAGTTTCCTTTAGTCTCTCTTTGCGAACATATAAATTGTAATTCCCCAGCAATGCCAGCTCAAGTTGCAAGTTGAAAAGTTCAAATGTAAAACAGAGGCTAGAGTTGCGAGGGAGGATTGCCATAAAACACAGCAGGCCCGTAGATTACACAAGAGAATACAATACACTTACTGTAGAAAAAGGTGTGTGTGTGCGTGTGATACGGTGTGTGAGTATGTTTGCTGAGCTGAAAGACATCCCTATCAGTATTTGAAAATCTTTTAGTGGGAGAACTATTTAACTCATGTTCATTGTCCTTTTCCTCATTACCTCATCTGTTACTGTCAGGTACTGTATGCAAGGTAGCTATTTATAACTAGTGGAGGTTAATGAAATATACATGATCTCTTTCTTGTCTTCCTCAGGTCCGAACGCTATTTGTCAGTGGGCTACCACTGGATATTAAGCCGCGGGAGCTCTATCTCCTGTTCAGACCATTTAAGGTATGTTTGTATGTTTTTTAAATGGATGGGCCGCAGCTATTCTTAGCAGCTTTTTCTTTCCAGCAGTCAATGGGACCTCCATTAATGGTGATGAAATAAACGGCAATGGAAACTCTCCCGCGAGGTTCAAGTGTCTGTGTTCCCAAAGCCGAGGTTCAATCACATCTTGATCCACGGGAAGCTTGCATGTGTGTGTCTCATGGAAAGATGGCTCGTTGCCTGCGCGACACAAAAACAAAGCTATTTGCTTCACCTCAGAAACTTCACTTTTGTCACAGGCACAAAGAGCCCTAGAGTTTAGTTCAGGTGACTGCATGTAGATGTTGCAAGACGGAGAATAATGCACTGCAATGGCTCAGCATCAACACAGTCAAAGTGAGTAATGGCACAATTGCTATGCATCTAATCTCCCTCTTAGATAATGCTCATGGTATGTACTCTGAGCAAATGGTTTACATCATGAGCGTTGAAAGCAGTAAATCTCGATTAATCAGGTAAGACACAACAATCGGTCCATATGGTTTTCATAAGAGCCCTCTGACTCATGAAACAACCTGGCTTAGTCAGGGGTGATACTGCAATGCAAAAATATACTTTTGTTAAGCAATATTTTGACACAAAATAATATGTATTTACACAACGTAATCTCATACAACGGTTCGTATAATATCTTACGAAAAAGTTATTCCTCTTTTTGTTCATTTTCCTCCAAATGTCCAGCAAAACGTGTCAATTTCCACTTGATACAGGCATACAGTATTTTCAAAATAAACTTCCGTCCTCACAGGAAACAACTTCCTTAGGTTTAGGCAATAAAACAACTTAGTTAGGAGTAGGAAAAGATCGCCTTGGTTAGTATTAGGCAACAAAACTACTTAGATAGGTTTAGGCAACAACACTACTTAGTTTAGGTTTAGGAAAAGATGGTGATTTGGCTTTAAAATAACTCTGGAAGTGGTGTAACTTAAGTACGCAAGATACATAACAAATAAGCCAAAGTTTGGGTTAAAATAACACCAGAAGTGGCGTTACTTAAGTACGTAAGTTACGTGACAAATAAATCAACGTTGACTTCTGGAAAGTCTGTTATTTTTTGACCCACCAATCCACCCCGTCGCCCTCCCTACGAGGCTTGTTCACGATTATGTGGATTACATACAAATTGATGTTGTGGGATATACATGAATTACAGTGCACTACTTTCCGTAGGTATGCTGTAGCTACCAACGGTGTATGAGAACAGCCTGATTTACATCAAATTAAAGCTGTTGTCTTTGTTAAGAGACACTGACGATTTCTTTCTTTGTTTCAGGGCTATGAAGGCTCCTTGATAAAACTCACTTCTAAACAGGTATGCTACAAGACACACTGAGGGCTGTGTTTCTATACACATAAACTAATGAGTGAAAACAGTCTCTCATCATGCTGTTGCTGTTTACATTACTCAGTTTCTTGCTTATCAACACCTTCAATCTGTTTGTCTCTCCTTTCTCCTATTTTTCTTCCCCTCTCTTATGTTCTCGGCACGTTGACTATGACGGATTAGCACCCTTTGTCAGGAGGTACCTGGAATCGCAAAAAAAAAAGAAAGTTTATTTGGGGGGAGGGAAGGGAAAAAGTGTTGCACCAACTTGCCTTTGGCAGTCGGATAGTATGCTTGTAGTCACACACAATCGACTCCGGTGGGATGCGCGGGGATGGGAAGGGAGACGGGGAAAAATAATTTTTGAGGTGTCAAAGCGAACGTTTTGACAAGAGCAGTACTGACGGTTGAGTTTTTTGCCTCGAGGGGTGCGGGACTGAAAATGAGCTCTGCTGACAGGTGTCCACATCCAGAGTTAAGCAATTTAGCTACACGTCAGTGTACTTATTACCACATTACACTGTTTCCCATAAAGACATGACATGCTCATTAGAAGGCTTTAGGGCGATTTAGATCAAATGTGCTGAGTATAATACCTCTAAAACTACAACAAAGGAAAGCTTCTTTTTCCGCTGGTGAAATCTCTTCAGAACAAGTAAAATCCCATTGCATGGTTTGGGATTTCCCCCTTTTTTTTTTGGTTTCCTTGTGGTTGCATGCTGTCAAAAACTTTCAAAAGGCAATTAGCAACTAATATACTTTTTATATTTAAATACATTTAGGTCCAGTTTATCTTTGTTATCGTTGAGGGTTGTTGTGATACTATTACTATTAATGCATTGTTTGTTGTTGTGTCTAGTATAACAAGTATTTTTGCTTAAAAAATTACTTAAAGAGTAACACCCCCTGAAAACCATCTTGTTTTTGTTGACCTCCAGTGGTTTAATTTCTCAACCCTGCTGCTTTGAAGTATACAGTAGGTGTACTTCAGGACTCTGTGACATCGCTGTTGAATGTTAGGGGTGGAAATCCACAGAGGACCCACGATACGACATTATCACGATACAGTATTATCACCATACGGTATCACAATACGATATTATCATGATACGGTATCACAATACGATATCATCACGATACAATCTCACGATACAATATTGTCACGATATGGTATTATCACGATACGATATTATCACGATACGATAGTATAACGATACGGTTTAAATAATAAAAGACGGATACCTGACGTCCGTGTATCGATACAATATTGACACGCAAAATATCGCGATACTATTCTGTATAGATTTTTTTCCCCACACCCGTGATCTTCGATTAATCGTCGCGGCTGTAATTGTGATCAAAGCTTTACAGTTGAATCCAAAGGCCTTCTCTTAACCTGCATGATTCCACATTTCATAATGTAGAAAATGTGGTTTGCGCAGGTTTTGCTCTTTTTGTTTTGCCCGTTTAATGAATAAGTGAGAAACTCAGCAACTCTTTGTGCACTTTGGCCTCTCTTTGCACCTCACCATCCTGCCTCATACTTTCCAAATGGCCATCTTTTTCCATGACAGACGTGAAGCGATGCTTCAGGTATAGCTGAAGCTGGTGTACAACATTCCTCAGGCTCGTCTTTGTTTTGAGCGACTCCCCTCCCGACTAATGGCGATAACAACAGCGGCATAAATCAATCGATCTCCGTCTCCCATCCAGTCCGAGAACACACGGCCATCTCCATATATAGCAAGAGCCAGATCTCAGACCCTTTCTATTTATATTCCCGTTACGCTTCCTCCTCCTGACGTCTTCACTTAGTCCTTCTTTTTTTCATCTTCTTTTCTTTTTTCCCTCCTCCTCCTCCTCCTCCTCCTCCTCTTTCTCTACTTGTTCAAAATTCCCACAACCCAAGACTGCTTTTCCAGATCACACGCAGCAGTGCAGCCCCACGGGAGCAACATGTTTAGAGATTTCATTTCTCTCCTCACCCCCACCTCCTCCCATCATCCCCATCCACGCACAAATACACCGCAAAAATGTGCATTCTTTGTTCGTACCTGCAACGGCGGTTAGAAATGTGACAGCCGAACCTGCATCACTGTGCTCACTCACCTTTGCGGCTTCAGAATACAAAACAAGCACTGGTGAAATAGATGTATTGGACGGTTTACAGCTGACAGGCCTGTTCAAGGAGGTCTTAAAAACTATTTCTACCTCTTTCATTTTTATCCTCACCTTTAACCTCTAAATTCTCCTTCTCAAGACCTCCTTTATTTATCTTCTTGTTTCTCTCTGTCTTCTCTCCTTTTTCAGCTTTCACCCCCCTCTCTCTGCCTCTCTCACACTCACTCTTACATGCACTTTCTCGCTCTCACATTGCCCGTATTTGGGCATAGGGGAGCTGAATGATGAACTCTCCTTGTACGATGTAAGCGTCCAGCCTCAATCTCTCTCTCTCTCTCTCTCTCTCTATCTGTCGCCACGGTTTTATAAACAGGAGGAGAGACAGAGAAAGAGGGGGGTTGGGTATGATATAAAAAAAAATGAAATAATAAAAAAAACATGTATATGTCACTCAGACAGAAATGCCGACTCAGTTTTCTGCCTTAAACCATGTTTCTTCCCTTTTTGTTCTGTCTTCTTGTCTCCCCAGCCGGTGGGGTTTGTCAGCTTTGACAGTCGATCAGAGGCGGAGGCTGCTAAGAATGCCTTGAACGTAAGTGTCATGCCCTCTTCGTGCTCCCTCTCAAGCACCCAGCTCGGCGCTAGCATATCCTGTGATGACTTGGGATCGCACATCTCTGCCTTCTGTGCAAATGCATTTGAATCCCAGACATTCCTACATTTTCTATCGCATGCACAAAGGCAGGAAAAAGGCGGTGAAGACAAACATATCAAGGCTGCTCTAAATGTTTCTGTTTGAGTAAATAAATCCTTTTTCTTAAAGCTCTGCCATGGATCCTGCAAGGTCAGGAGGAACATTAGCTCTTCTTCTACATATAAATAGCAGATATTGATCTGGGGTTTAATTTTAATCTCACTTATTTCAGAATGTGGCTCAGTAGAAAGCCTTGATGAGGCGGAATATGAAACAGCCCATCCTCGCAGGGTTTTATTCAGCTCTCTTGAAACAAAGTATAGATAGACATTAATGAACACCAAGCTTTATTTTCCCATTGTTTTTTTTAAGGTGTCTAGATATGCACCTAGTGCTTCTAAGGTTTTGTTGATCCCTTTGTCACCAAAAAAGATCAGTTTTATCATCCTCCTAAAAGTGGGACCATGACAACGCGAGCGTCAACTTTCAGATGTTGAGACATTGGTGCGCATCAAAGGCAGAGCAGAGAGTTGAAGAAAGGATAAAAAATTATCATCTTATTATTATTATGAGCCAACAATAGTCTGACTGTTTTTCCATAGAATCGCTCAGCGGTGCTGAGAATTGAACAGCGCTCTTGTTTTTCGGGGGAAAGCTGCGTCCCGGGGGTCATATGGAGATAAGTCTGATTTTGCAAACATCTATCTGCATATTGAAATATGGGAAAGAGGGAAAGGAAAGGGGATTTGTTTCCCTATCATAAAATAACACTTGATTCTCGCAACAACACCATTACAACAATTACAATCACCACCAAAACAAATGAACGCAGAAGTGCTAGGACGCCACATGTTAAGGTAGAGATTCAGTTCAAACTGAGATGTGCTCAGGCCTCATTATATCCATGTACCTTATTATACCTCTGTAGCCTCGCCTGGCAGAAGCTGTGAGCGCACTGAGCCAAGGCAATCCTAGTTAATTCCCTCCCCTTCATGAGAAGAGCCATCCCTCGCTTGTTTCAGCTCAGCCTGCAGGGACGAGCCGAGAAAACCATCCTTGCTCGCTCTTTTTGCTGCAGAGAACTTCACTCTTGACTGCTCTTCTCCTCCATTGATCTGACCTTCCGTGTTTTCTTATGTGTCTAAATTCCTCCTGGCCTTGTTGCTACCACAGCAGGCAAACAAACAGCCGCTTTGTTTTTTTTGCATGAAGAAGACCTTTGTTTGTGTCCCATTTCTTGGTTTTCCTCAGAAAAACGATTTGGACCGCTGCACATGTGGACATCAAACTGTAAGAGGGAAACTTTACTTGGCTTGTCATGAGCTCTGGTATATCAGAAGGCTCTTAGCGTTAGCATCTCAAGAATTTGCCAGAATTTTTTGGCTCACCATGAGCGGTGACGCTTGCAATATGTCACGGCGAACGGTGGATTTGATGTCATGATATTAAGTTACAGTTCAGTAGGGGGCATAGCAAATGCCTCGTGGCTCGTCTGACCGTGGTGTAGGTGACATCTTGCGCTAGCCAGGTTTGTGTCATCAGGTTCTGATTTTCAACCGTGCTGTCAGTCGTCATCACGTGCGTCCAACCAGAATAACACTCTAATCCACAGCGAGCCCCTTTACAACAGCGGGCTTCAAAGTCTGAGCGACTGAAACTGTCTCCTCACCGCTGAGATTTTGGCAGTAAGTTCAGTCATAAAATGCTGAAAGATGAAAAAAAATACAACCTGACAATTCCAGATATCAGCCAGGTCCCAATGGGCATCTAAACAACACACAACAAGGCTGAGAAGGAAGCGGAAGTCATGCTTGAGAACCATCTCCTCCGCGGTCCAAATTAGTCTGCTTCATCACTTCTTCAAAGCACAAAACCATCAATTGCTTCCTCCTATTTATAACATCACCAATTCAGTGTTGAACAATTCATTCTGTCAGGTTGTTTAAGGCACGGTTGCTAAAGCAAAGTATTAGTGTTACTAATGGGTAACATCATTAAGTCATCATGTGGTGAACCCTAATGTTGGTCAACAAAGACGCCTCAAAGGTGTTGACTTTGAGAAACCTTCCAGCATTCATATGTTGACTGGGAACAATGTGTGGGAACAAAATATGTGGTTACTCCTTGCAGGACATTATTAGTTAATACGCAAAGTTGATTGTCATGTAAAACAATTTAAACAGGTGGAAATCTTCAAATATATGAATTGAAACCATAGACTGTATATAAGAAATGGACGTAGTCACCCTGATGTCTCCCACTGGTTTGTGGACTGCTGTTTTGAAGCCTGGAGTTAGGCATTTTGGCTGACGCAATCTTGGATTTTGGCCGTCTCCACCTTGGATTTTGGCCGTCGCCATCTTGGTTTTTGCAACCAGAAGTGACATGAGAGGGTGGAGCTAAGTACAACCAAACACTGAATAAGACGTTTTTAGGCAACCAAAATGTTACAATTAACTTTCATGCAGTGAAAACACACTATGAACGGGTTAAAGTTGTAAAACAAAAACACCCAGACCGGACAAAGCCGTGGTAGAGACATGTCAATCACGAGGTAGCCAAGCCCTAAAGCATACCCTGCTTTATGGTCTATTTTACTGTAAATGGGACCATAATTTACTAAATGAACATCATGCTGTATTGAAGAATACTTGAAACTAGCGATTGAGACCATAAACTCATGTTTACAATGTTTACTGAGGTAATAAATCCAGTGAGAAGTAGGCTCATTTTCTCATAGACTTCTATACAATCGGACTTATAGGAGTCGCCCCCTGCTGACTATTAGAAAGAATGCAAGTTTTCTGCATTGGCTTCACTTTTCAGACCCAGTGGTTGCCACCATCTTGTGTTTGATTCCATCTCACAACTAACATTTCTGATATTTACTTTTTTAACCTTAATGATAATCAACAATATAAACTGTATTATAAAAAACTGAATATATATTAAAAAAAAATACAATGCTGAGCGAATCCTTATGATATTTGAGCTTTTTGATAAATTAGTCCAACTCATCTATTCTAAGAGCATGGATAAAAGCTTGCTATGAAACTATATTTTTGCTGACACATCTTTCTGTTTGATCTCAGGGGGTCCGGTTTGATCCAGAGATCCCCCAGACCCTTCGGCTGGAGTTCGCCAAGGCCAACACCAAGATGGCCAAGAACAAGCTGGTTGGCACTCCCAACCCCCTACCCTCCCAGCAGAGCCCCGGGCCACAGTTCATTAGCAGAGACCCCTGTGAGTACTCCGACCATTTGTCATATTACTTTTTGTCTGTTGCTGCTTCCTTTGGCCATTAGTTATGCTCTTGTTTGAGGTGAATGGACAGCTGTTTCCCTTTTAGGACTATTAGCAGAGGAGTTGTGCTACAGCTGTGACTATGCATGAGAAACGGAGATTGACTTGGCTGCTAATCACTGAAAAGCAGGCTTTTCTTTTAATGATGTTGTGTTTGTTCCTTATTGAAACATCTTCATGTAGAAACAAGTTAATGGCATTTCCAAAAATTGGATCCTTCCCAACTCTTCGTGCAAAATGTTTCTTTGAAATCAGATTCTGTGCCTTAACGGTTTAACTTGATTAGAGTTCTCCCCCTAAACTACACATGCCCCCTGCTACAGTAGATTAATGATTCATAAACAGTTCATGTTCACTGTTAGCCATTGCTCTAATTATTTGGACCCAAGGCCTTTGAGTATCAGGCGTGTATGAAATTTGCTAATGCAGCTCTGTTGAAACCCCCCCCCCCCCATTTAGTTAAATATTTTTCTAAGGGGTTAAGGATTCTGCAGGAATCAGCCATTGATAGTTGAACATAGGCCAGCTGTGGTTTTACATTCCTCCTAAATGACCAAAGCACTCTTATCTTGGATCTTTTTTTTTTTTCGCCAGAGAAAGGGCGTGTACTCGGGGGGCCTCGGTGGAAAATGGAAGGAAACGATTAATGAAACCATGACGTAATCACCAGTAGAGAAATTGCTGTCATTTCCTGATAAGAGATGTTTAAATCAGCCAGTTTTCTGATCATGCTGTGATTAACATTTAGCAGGAGACGCAGAGAGCACAAAATGCTTCTTACGATTTAACGTCTATCTGATGGTTCTTCAGTGAGCTGCTGTCTGTTCTGATTCTGCATTTTAAATGTACACTTACTCTGTACCACTCTGCACTGACACCTATCTCTTCACTCATGCACTATGCTCTTCTTCCACTTTATACTCGACTCAGTGAGTGAATCATCATATCTGGTATGGTTTCCTCTCATTTTATCCTGAATTAAGTCAGCTTTGCTGGTTTTAGGGGAGTATAATTGACTGTTTGGTAATCCCTGCCCCCTTAGCGAGTGTTGCTACGCCTGCTAAGCTTTCCGTTCTCACACGGGACGTATGCAGTTTACGATAATAACAGAGACATATTTACCACTCGAAACACTTTCAGACACTAATATTGGCATTTCATTTGTAAATGTGTCAGAGCTGTAGCTAAATAGCTAATCAAGCTAACGTTAGTTTCATGAGTTGGTTGAAAGCTCCATCTCTAACTTAGTGATACTTCCTCATGTTAAAAAAGAATTGGGGTAAAAGGGGTCTTAAATATGCATTTGATGCTACATACTAGCTTCAGGCTAGGTATTATGCTAAGTGCTGAGGCTAAAGTTACATGTCTCAGGCAAAAAAGTCAGCATCCTCATCAGTTCATGTGCCCTTTAGAAGACATGCGGTACAAACGCTAAATTAAGAAATGGCACTATCATGTCATGAGGTTGTAATGGGCTCAGTCTTAAAGCTAGAGTGAAGATG
Source organism: Sebastes umbrosus (assembly GCF_015220745.1). Lineage (NCBI taxonomy): Eukaryota > Metazoa > Chordata > Actinopteri > Perciformes > Sebastidae > Sebastes > Sebastes umbrosus. Next base: position 16,731,600 of record NC_051290.1, read on the forward strand.
GTATCATATGAAACTAGAAAACCTAGGAATCGATTGGTACCAACCATGTCATGTTAGCTTGTTGGGAAGAACTCTAAATGACGATCCAAGATTAAGCAAAATTTTGGCGAGGAAAAACTGAGTGAAAACTGTATCTTATTAGATAAAATGTTGACAAACGGCATAATTTGCAGTTGAAAAAAAGGTAATAAATCGCAATATATCTTATCATATAACATATTGCAAAATGTTTAAAATCACAATAAGATCGTATCATGACTTAAGTATCTTTATAATATCGTATCGTGGGGCCTCTGGTGATTCCTACCCCTAAACATAATGCAGTTTGGCGGCATAGCTTACAAACATGTTCATATTTCAAACTATGTTTTCACTTAAGGTTACAAGAGAATAGTCAAACGTAAGTTTGTCTTGTTGGCTGGGGTTGCTGTAGTGTAGGCTAATCTTCCCCTAATCCAATAAAAAGCCAAAAACGCCTAAACTCTCTTAGCCTGGTTGCTACTATAAGTAGTGAGCTAGTGGATGGATATGCTAACGATCGTAGCAGTAGGTTTGAGTAGTTAAACACACACTTTCGTACACTTCCACTTTCGTGTTTTTGTGAATGTTAAAAAACACACACCATCCTCCAAATAAGATAATAGTATGCCAAATACTATTGCTCTCACTACAGCCCAATGCACACCGCTTTGGCATGTTGAGAAATCCAAGGCTTGTCAGGCCTGCCATGCCTAGTTACGGTTGCTAAGCAATGATTGGACATCGCTGTTTGAGGGTTTAGCGAACGGTCAGTTGGTTTAAAGACATGAAAATGAGAGGAAGCTACTTCAGATAGCTCATACTCACCTGTAGCGCACCTTCACGACCATCTACACTGCCGCCGCTGCCACCTCCACCTTCACCTCCACCTCCACCTCCACCCTGTCTCTCTAGCCACCTGCCCATCCACTGGCCACTCTCCTCACTCCACTCCTCCTCTTCTTCTTTCCACAGATGAGCTCACAGTGCCTGCTCTATATCCCAGCAGCCCAGACGTGTGGGCGTCTTACCCGCTGTACCCGGCGGAGCTGTCACCGGCCCTCCCACCCGCTTTCACCTACCCCTCCTCGCTCCACGCTCAGGTAACCTGCAAACCCATCCCCTTCCTCCCCCACCATTACCGCCAGCACCACCTCGACCACTGCCCCTCGCCTCTTCCTGGGCCCAACGCACAAATAGCTGCTGCCGTCAGCCCCTGAAATCACTCTCTTCTCCATCCCATAGATGTATGCACCACCAAGTCTCATTTGCAGATTTACTGATATACTGTTTAGCTGTACTTCTACTGGTTAAACATGTATTATTTTGAAGTCAATGGGGTTGTTTGGAATTGGGAGAATTTTCCTATTTTTCTTACGTGTTATAACAATCACATTATAGCTTAAAACTACCATTTCTGAAATCCTAATAGTCACATTCATCTGCTATGAATGTGCTCCATAAAAAAGCAGGAAGTGGATCATGAATTTGATTTATCGAATTTGTTTTTTGATAATGAAATAATTGACTTTATAAATATTTAATTTACAGGGTGTAGTCCATTTTTGCAGGCGTGTAATGCTGTTTTACCCTCCTCTTGAGATGGACTGCTATCTGATCCCATTAACTTCCAGGAATCGAACTCAACTAAACTAATCTCACTGTTCACCAAGAAAGCCATCCATGGGTTGGACTGACTTTTAAGTGCTCTAAGTAGGAACAATAGTAACGAGCTATCCCCATGATTAAAAATGGCACATGTCACTTTATTTATCCCAATTAGAGGCATCATCCGTGCAACTGAAAGCCTCGGTGGTTTGAAAGGTTTGCATCATCATTTGACCATCACCTACTTCATTAATTAAATCCCTCTTTTTTCAACCAACCATGATCCACTTTATCGAGGCCTTCTAATCTGCGCAGCTCCACTGTGAGTTCACATAAGAGTTCATTATTGATCTCTTGAAATTCTTCTCATGGAGCCTGTTTGGTGCTGGCTGACCCTGATAAGATCTCAGTATTAGATGCACTGTTTCTGAATTGTTTTTTGAAGCTTGCAATAATTTCTCAGTACTTACTTGTTACATTATCGGAGGTATTAATGTCTTTTATCTCTGCTTGAGAGTCTATAGAGTATATTACCATATATAATGCAGATTCTAGGGTTTTTTAAGTATAAAGGCCCCTAGCAAAGACTCTAAAGCTGAAGCTCAGATGATGTCAGAATTTGAAATGAGTGCGAGATGAATCTGCCTACCTGGCATTTTTCCATATGCGTTGAATATGGGAGTACTGACACACACAAAGAGAATCTGGCTTTGTGATTTCAGTAGGGGGTTGTGTGTAATGTTAGCATCTCACAACCCCTTCTGACCTTGAGTAGATGCTGATGTGAGGCATAAAAATATGTATATTAACAGGTCTTACGGCACACACACACACACACACAAGACTAGATGATCAAATCTAATTTATGTTAACATGAGCTCAGCTCTCTGGCTCTGTGGTTAATCGACTGCAGTCATCCTTTCTAGTGGGAGAACAGTGATCTCATTGGATTGCTAGTAAATGTGAGCAACTAGGCTGTTAGCAAAGCAATAGATCTCAGATAAACAGTAAATATGACTGTTGTAACTGTCTTGCTGTAACTCGTATTAAAGGGAGGGGTCTTGCACCGCCCTGAAGGGGTTTATATCATAACAATGACCCAGTAGCTGTACATTATCCGGCTTATTGCACGGCTACTTACTTAAGAAATCAATAATTTGATACAAAAACGGTCCGCCAGAGTCCGACATATGAACTGCGCCCATAGCAACGGTCTGTTACACATAGCAACGGTCTCCCATAAACAAATAACAGACCGTAGAACGCTGTGATTGACCAATCAGAATCGAGTATTCGACAAAGCCGTGTAATAAAACATGTTAATTAGTGATCTTTAGCTTTGGACAGAGCCAGGCTAGCTGTTTTCCACTCTTTCCAGTCTTTATGTTAAGCTAAGCTAACCGGATGCTGGCTATAGCGATGCAGATATGAGGGTGCATGGCATCAAATTTCATCTAACTCTCAGCAAGAAGGCAAATAAGCGTATTTCTCAAAATGTGAAACCATTCCTTTAAATGTCTTTGTTCCTTGAGATTACAGGATATAAAAAGTACAGCAACCTACTCAATAAATTGCGTATGACATTAAAGTTTGTATGAATATAAATTGTATGTATGTATGTATGTATGTTAATATATGTGTGATTATGTGTGTTTAGATTCGCTGGCTCCCACCTGCAGATGGAACTCCTCAGGGATGGAAGTCCAGGCAGTTCTGCTGAAGTATGTGTGAGTAACAACACACACACACACACACACTTGCCCTACAATGACCAAGAAGTATATGTTGCGCCGTGCCGTGAAAAAACTCCAGTAAATGTTATGACACTTTGTTTAAACAGGCGCAGAGATATTCCTAAACATATGCCGGGAATATCACGGGGTGTTACGCCATGCACGTGGCGTGTGCGTCAACTGAGCACCCTCTCATTGCCCTCAAACCTCACCCGAAAAACCTCCGTCCAGCTGACTGCCAAAGTAACCAACTAATTAGCCACGCTTCTACAAGTTGATTTCAAATACAGACACAAATCACAAAACAAATTCGCCTTTTAGAAGTAAATGTGGGAGTGTGGGTCATTGAAACCACAGCCAGTCCTCGCACATCATCATAAGACATGAAAGATGTGATTTAAAGGGGAACTCCATTATTTTCCCACTCAGGTCACAAGGTACAGAGGGTCGACTTTTCCCATTGATGTGACGCTTGATCTGAGGCATCAAAGGCAGCGAGTCAAACAGAATATACTAGGAGCTCCGATGCCGACGTTTTGATAAAACAGACGGGGTAGAGCTCAGCAAATATGACTAAAATGCTAATATCACCTTTGATAGGTAATGATATTATAACCAGCGGTGAAAGTCACTCAGTATATTCACTCAAGCACTGTGCTTGATTACAGTTTTGAGATACTTGTTCTTTACTTGAGTATTTCAGTTTTATGCTACTTTTTTACTACAACTTACAATTCAGTAGTACAGTAGTGCTATTTACGTCACTACATTTATTTCGTAGTTAAATTTAGGTGCTACGTCTACATGCAAAACATTGACATACTGTCACCTTATGACGTTGTGATGGACGTGTTAGCAAACACGGAGACACGGAGCAACATTAGCATTCATTTGGAGTCGTCAGGTGATCTGACCATTGTAAATCCAATCTTCACTCTCCGTTTAGCTCTGTTTACTCTTAAGGCTAGGGTTGGTAATTTTAACAAACTACCAAGCTCTATTTTGAAAATTATCCAACCGAAAAACCCAGACCAGCGTTGCTAACTCATTTCCAATTAAAGTAGCTAGCAGCACTAGCTCCAAATCGGTAACACCGACAGCCCGTCCCTTCAGGCCTCCCTTCAAAACCACTCCACCAAAAGTATCATAATGAACGTATTACGTATTATAAACATAGTACTCACAGCTGTTAAGCTAGCAGCTTGTTGGAGAATCGGGTGACGTGGGTTCACCACAGCCTGTATATAAAGATGGACGACATGACTGCTCCCCAAAAGTGAATCCAAAACATCTTAACTGCCCCCTGGTGGCTGGCTGCAGTATAGGTCATAAAGCCCGCCTCCTCCATGTTAGTGGATGGGATATGAGCCAAACTAAGTACACGTCAAACAAATTTTACCTAAAGATGGTTTCTGTTATTTTAGGTAGTTCTTATCATGATGATGTATGTTCAAGTGTTTACTTTTCATTTGGTTTTAATTAGTTATTTGATGCTATAAAAAGGAGGTGAGACGTTATGATTAGCAGCTGTGAGTCTCTCTCACTGACATTTGAAACATTTTCTGCTGAATTTTAAAAAAAAATAACAAAAAAATGCTTTTCAAGAACATTACCAACTGTAGCTTTAACTCTTTAGGTAATATTTTGCTTCTTCTTTCACCACTTACAATGAACTGATTGTGGTTCTCTATATTAATTAAGATTACACATGCTGAGCAGTTTTTTTTGTGGAGGATCGGAGAGAACTTATTGGTCCCACAAATCTGCCTACTGTCTGAAAGGACGCCTGATGTTTATAGCGCTTGTATGTGAGGGAAAGCTTATTATCGTGCACATGCTCTAACTTTGCCATAAAAAAACACTTGTCCCATAATAATGTTGGTACTGTACAGCAGATATTAGGGCATGTTTGTCATTTTTGTCAAAGCCTGGCAGGATGAAATACACGTTTTAATTTAGAAAATGTTTTTTTGGCATTTCCACATTATGACAAAGCACACAGTGGAGAATTATAAAGACAGAAAGAGACGGAGGATGTGATGCTCATAAAGGTCGTAAATGTGGAATATGCACCATGAACTGCTGAGGTACCTGGGTATTGCTGGAAGGGACATTTTTATGAATCTTTATTGGAAAAAAAAAAAAAGTTAGCATGGGGCTTTATTTAAAATAAATTGCCAGTGCACAGAGCAGTTGGATTCTAATAAGTGCTTAGATAAGTACATGAGTCAACTGTAACCGTGCATGAGCTACACAGCAGGCACATGTGTCTCGCTCTCTGGTTCAGACAAACTGAACGCTGTTGTGCTCGTAGAAAAACAAAAACCACAAAGCACAACAAATCCCCTGCTAGTCTGTGTATCTGTGTTGGCTGACTGTCTGTGTGTGCATGTCTGTGTGTGTGTGTGTGCACTCGGCGCCAGTCACACTGTCACCAGTAACCTCCCTCCAACTCTTGGGACAGGAAGAGACATGTTCTCCCGACCCCTTAGGGAGTGAGGTGGGGGAGCGAGTGGGTAGCGTGGAGGCTAACATTCATCAAGCTGTTGATTGGTGCTAGTCCCGTACTGTCCCCTCGTAACCCTGCATCATAGCTGACTTATCTATTTCCAAAGACTAAAAACACACTGCTTGAGAAAAAAGCTGTTTGAGTAATTTGATGTTTTGGGGATTTCGTCTCCGTCAGGGGGGTAAAAGGAGGAGGAAGGGAGGGGCTTTCGAGGAAATAATTACTCCTATCAAACCGGGAGGAAGTCATTTGGCCCGGTCAGGCTGCCCCCGATGGATATTAGCCCCTCAATGAAACAACAACATCCCCACATCCGGCTCTCAGTGGAGGGCGAAGTGAAGCTGAGACATCCAGTCAGGAATACTGTGATAATTACAGGCCGCTGCAGCAGGTAGACACATAATGCAACACACTCAAATTATGTAGTGTGCAGCGTACTTGCCCAAACATAAAGGCCTCTCACGGTCAAACACACAAACAAAAAGGTTTTATTACTATTTTAGTTATCCAGGTTTTGATATATCTGTCATTGGGATCTCTGGGAATTTAGTTGGTGGCAGTCACAGCCATAGATATAACAATAGATGCGACATAACGTCATAACTAATGGGATAATCGTCCGCCTACTTACCTAGGTATTGTTTACAGTTGCCACCTATTGGTCAGCAAATGGTTATCAGCTGTTCAGCACCGAACTGCTTTAGCAAAAGGACCAAAGAGACCAAGGAGGCTGACATCACTTTCCATTTGTCAGTATAGAGTAGATGAGAGATTTATTTTTGACTTATGGGTCAACTGAGGTAACTTTACCGTTAGTTACCAAGTAGGCTCTTCAACCTCTCTTAGCATCAAAACAAACTCCACGCAGGTTGACCGGAAAAACAACAAAACAGGAAGTGACTGATGCCTGCCTACAGGCCATAATACTGAATCTATTTAGGTTTTCTACATAAAAGATATTGCTTAATGTTGTATATTAGCCATTAAGAATAGTTGTTACATATTATAAGTTCAGGCAAAATTGAAAAAAGTGAAATAATTATCTGCAATATACAGTAAATGCACAATTATGAGATTATCTTCAGGTTTGAAAGCATGATTTGTTCTCTTTGAGCTATAATAATCAAAATTCTACCAAAATCTTGGTTCATTTTAGACAGACACAGTTGTCTTACACTCATTACTTTGAATAAAAAACAGTGTTGTTGAATTGGCCATAGGACTACATAAGCCTCTGACACCATAGGGTTTCAATTACAGCAAGTTTAAAACTGTACCCAGGTAAGATGGCCTCCACATGGTTGCATAATGGAATCATTAGAACACATCACAGCTACTGTTTTATATCTACGGTCACAGCTTTGAAAAATTACACACAGATAAGTCAGCAGCTTCGTGTTACTCTGGAAAAACCACAGACGTCACTGTGACGTCTTTGGAAGTGCTTTTTCTCTACTAAAGAAAAGGGATAAACTGGAAAATTGCCTACAGTGATGTCAGAATTATCCAGAATAACGCGGACACTGTTTCTGGAAAGACACGTTGCTTTTGAATGTTTTTTTATGTTTTGAGCACCACAAACTAAATCCATTAATATCTGTTGTATTGTGGTGGAGGCAGAGATCTCAGAGACAGATAGTTAGATAAAGAAATATCACAAAGTGGGAAACAAGGAATATTCATATGAGATATACCAATGCGTATCAGACTTCTTTTCAACCATGTGATAATACGTCTAGTAAAATCGAATGGTGCTCATGATTCACTGTGTCTATATGGTGACCATAATTAAATAGAAATGCTGCTCATTTCCGCCAGTCAACTGTCGGTGTTGATTTAGCCTTGCTTGCTCCGTTTTGTCCTTGACATGTTGCAGCTTTGCAAACTAGCTTGTGCTTTTGTGTCCCTTCTTGTCTGTTCAGTGGATACAGTCAGAGTTAGAATCCCAGATGTCTTGATGTGGGCTGTGACGAGGGTGTTGCTTATTTGTGCAATGCAATCTGCGCTTGTGAAACACTTTGAAACAACTTTATCTGCAAAGACGACAAGAATAAACTTGAACCGGAGGTTGAAGCCGTCTATTGTACAATCCGTCTGCTATTGAAGGGCCGTTTGTGCATTGCAAAAAATGTTAAATTGTTGACTGGTGACAGCAAAACTTCACTATGAGAAATCAAAGAAGCCTCCACAGTCCTGAGAGGCTTGTGGTCGGTCAGCGGTTGTCTCGGCATCTGACGGACGGGGATCGCTCACGGTCAGAGTATGTGGAAGTCTAACCATGGGAGACTTGTGTGAACAGCTGAAAGTGAGGAGGTGTTCGGGGGTCTTTGAGTCATCGCGGGTAATGAGTTGTTCTAATCACCTGGCATCCTGCCTGTCACAGGAAGTGCTGTTTTGAAGAGTTTATTTACAGCAGTGCCACTCCGTGCAATTCGAAACTGGTAGCTACCCACTGTTGACTCTTTAAAAACATATTACATTGTAAGTTTTTGTTATTGTAATACCCCGTGAGGCTCAGGCTAGTCGTTCGTCTGAATGTTTGCGAAGCAGAATTATATTTGACATTCATGCTCCGGCACAGAGCTAGATCCAAAGACAACCTAATAGTGGACATTAATGCCTAGTGAACTGGAGGGAAAGGTAATCCGGATTTTCCATCTGACAAGACATGGCGGGGGAGTGTAGTGTGTGTGTGTGTGTAGTCTGGCTGCCTGCCCTGAGGAGCTTTTTGGCCAATAGCCCGACAAAACCAATGGTTCCTGTGCAATGTTGGACTAACTCCCACTGGAGTGCTGAGGGCCAGCTGGGGCCCCTTCTAATAAGGAAGTGGGACTTTATTCCTTCACCCCCTACTGACACATAACACACACACACACACACACACACACACATATATACAGTATAACAACACTGTGGCCTCGTCCCTGCAGCGGGTCTCAGGAGCTGGATGCATGTCAGCAGCTGCATTCATCACCACCCAGCTCCAGCAGCTATTGCCGGTATGTGAGAAACACCGCCGGGGCCTAAAGGCTTTTCTCCGGATTAAAGGGGCTTCAGACGGGGCTCTTTTTCATGGCCGTGCTGCACAGGTAGAAATCTTAGAGTGCCATACGGGGTGTTTGTACGAAGTTTTAGCTTACATGCTATGTATTCTTCCTTCACTACCAGGCAGTTATTGGTTCACATTCTTTTCCTTATGACATGGAAATCAGTTAAGACTCTTGAAGCACACTTCAAGTTGTTGTGTAATACATCACCGTGAACTTCAAGTCTGCATTAATGTTTGCCAGCTTTATATTGTCATTGCATGGCTATTCAGCTTAAGAGCAGCTTGATTTGAGTAGCTACTGCTCCTGCACTGAATTACCTTGCATCGGTATTATCATTTTGATAATACATTTTTGTGTCTATATCAGGCCTATTCAATTCTTTTTTTTATTTATTTAGAAGGCAATGTTACAGACAGTGGAGAGATAGAGCAAAGCACAGTCAAATGTTGGGTATAAATTTGAACAAGTCTTCTCTGTCTTCATCTGCAGCACGAGATTAATGATCACTGATAACACAGACGGGAACATTTGGCTACATGCAGGAAATAAAAAAAAAATGGAAAACAGTGCACACATTCATGAGAGTCGCCTCCCACATTCTCAAATACTACTTGTTTACCTATCTCACATTATGCGCCTTGGCCAAGTTATTGGATGTAACACATTAAGCCCGCAAATCACTAAACCGATCCCTAATCCACACAGACGTGTTCAATGATCAACCCAATCTTTAACCTTGGTGTCTCAGCCAGAACAAATAGGGTGGTCTGGAAGTATGCGTCGCATCAGCTTAGCCGAGCGGCTGTGCAACGCATCGATTCCTTCATCCTTGATTGAACGCGCAACAGGGCATTAGCTAGGCCAGCCGTGCCCCTTCCAAAACGCACTGATCGGGGAACAGTTCCCAACCCGTCTCCCTTCTTTCCCTGCAACAGTCAGTCTCTCTCTTTCTTTCTCTTAAGGTCATGTTTGGTTTACTAATTGTTTATTGTTCCAAAGAGTCCCTCCCCCCCCCACACTCCTCCCTGAACCCGAGTTACCACGGTCCCCAAGACATGTCTATTTTTGGTGATACATCTGGGGGTGGTTGAGGGGTTGGAGAGTTGACCTTTCTGTCCGGTCCGCTGGTGTGGTGGGTAGTGGAGTTGCGGTGGAAAGGGATCATGGGAGATGTGGTTGTTAAGCAGAAGTTCAACATAAGTATTTAAGACTATTGTCAGCTGACATCCTGTTTGTCACAACTGGACCATTGTCCTCCAATTTTACATGTCACAATCAGTTTAATGGTTAGAGTGTGTGCTACACATCCTGAGAAAACAGTTGCATAATGTTTTCTGGGGCTCTGGAGGAGCTTTGTTGAGTCGAAGAAAATTACTTTAGAGACATCGCTTGAGTAATCTCGGTTTGGGCTTGAAGACTGCACTTTTACAGAAAGCCTGCATTACAAAAGCGGGGGTGTGAAGTTTAAAAGGCTGTTTACCAGACAGAGAGCATCTATTGAAAGCTTGAGTTGCATTATGGGAAGTGTAGGATCCAGTGTTTTTGGAGCTTGACTAAAAATCATGACATAATTGCCTTTGCTCCTTCGATTTTGGCGGCCATTTCTCTCTTTTGTGTCCCTCAACTATAAGGAGGTGCAATACTAAATTGGTGGAGTATCCCTTTGAAGGGGAACTATGCCCATTTTCAAAATTCATACATGTTATTCCTATGGTCTAAGACGGTCTCAAAAATATTAGTAAACATGAACAACTCTCTCCCAAATCCAAAAACTAGAGTGCTAAAACTCAAACTTGTGATGTCACAGGGTATAACGTCTGGAGCTGCCCCATAGACAATGAATGGGAGACTGATTTTGTGGACCCACAGAATGTTTGTTTTCCTTTTTACACCCAAATGAGCTTTATTCTATTGTAGGGTTGTCAGTTGTGAAACAGAAAATGTTCCCATATACTCAGATCATTCCCCTGGGTGCTCTCAGTGTCATCTAGAACATCTCTCCCAATTAATTGTCTATGGAGCAGTTCCTCACTTTATACCCTGTGACATCACAAGTTTGAGTTTTAGCACTCTAGTTTTGGGGATTTGGGAGAGAGTTGTTCATGTTTACTAATATTTTTTAGACTGTCTTAGACCATAGGAACAACATGTATGAATTTTGAAAAAGAGCGCAGTTCCCCTTTTAAAGCTGTAATCAGCTCAGCTCCATACACAGCTGTTCTTTGCCATAACAATGACAAAGAAGCTTTTTTTTATTTATTTATTTTAAATAACACCACACAACACTCAAAAATCCTAAATATATATAGTGGATCAGATTCAGAAATGCAGAAATGACATACAATCCATGTTCAACACCTAAAAACAGCCTCAGCAAAAACACTCCACCAGCAGTCGGCATGCTGTTGCAGCTTGTTCGCTTCAGTGAAACTCTTCCTCCTCTCCTGTCCTCAGGTTCCTGATGTGTGATGGTGGCCGTGGCCGGCTGTGACGGGCGTTGCTGATTGCCTCTCGTGTCCAATTAGAAGCCAGGAGGACTGACCTGACTCCGGCTCACGGAGCAGCGTACCGTCGGTGAGTTTTTACGGCTCGGGACTTTCGTGACCGTTGATCCCAGCAGGCGAGGACGAAAGGTGTAAATCTCACCTCGCCTCGCCTCTCCCTCCTGGCACAGTGTCTGGTTTGAAATTGTAGATTTGTAGAAGAGGCTGTGAAAGCCCAGGTTTTTTTATTTATTTATTTTGTTGCGGTGGGGGGTTGGTATTGCACTGCCAAATACATCTACTAGAATGAACACAGCAGCACCAAGCCATATTGACAGCGTGTCAACTTTGCTCAACAGAAAGTGTTTTGAAAACAAACCCAGAGTCGCAGTATCAGATGAAAGTGTGTGTGGTCTTGGCGTCGCGAAAAGCAAGCGCGAGAAATTGAGGAGAAAACAAGAAACATGTTTTGTGTAGCTACCTTTTGTGTGTGTGTGTGTGTGTGTGTGTGTGTGATTTTACTGGCGTGCGAATGTGTTTGTGTCATGCAACAGTTCCACACGATCCCCCTGTGTTTTCATTAGTGTACAAGGTTCGTGTGCGGTGACCATGGCAACTTCACCCCCTTTCTTGTCTCTCTCTCTCTCTCTCTTAGGCAGCAGCAGCCTCATGGGCCTCAGGACATACTAGACCCCAGCCTCCATCACACATCGAGCCCCCCCCCCCCCCCCCCCCCCCCCCCACCCAATCCCTCCACCCTCCCCAAAGTCCTTCCAACTCTTTTTTATACTGTTACATACTCAAGATTTACCGGCAGCGCTTTGGCTACACCTCCATCTGACACCTCCATGAAATGTACCGGCGACAAAGGCGCACCCTTTGTTCACCAGTCGACTGCTGTCCAACGCTAGCAGGTCTCTCGCTGTGCATTCTGTATACGCAAGCGTAAAGACAGGCCGAGTGCAAACGTTTTATGCAGCCGCTTCGCAAGGCCAGACGTATGGAGAAGTGTGGCCGAAGCGCCGCCGGGGTAACGTTATTATACGACTATAATTATTACTATTCTGTATATCATTCATATTAATGTTATTATGATTATTAAATACATGTTGGAGCATGACTTTGCAAAAAACAAAAGGAAAAAAAACAACAATGCTGTACATTTTTAGATATTTTAAAGAAATACAAAAAAGTATTTTTGTAATCAAGTTTTGAAATTGTTTGATTGGTTCATTTTGTGCTAAAGTGTGCGAGGAACTTTCATACTTTTTTTTTTTTTGCCCTTTCTTTTTTCGTGCCATTATAAGATGGTAAGTCGCCCTGCTATACCAAAGCAGTCCTGTGGGTTTGCGCTTGTCTTTTCTACATCCTGTGTGGATTTTGTTTTGCTCATGTTGCATCTTTGTGTGGCGTCTTCACCTGATGAAGCAAAGTCCTTTGTCTGATGTGCTTTTGGTTCAACCACGCTGTAACTCTGAGTGAGAGAAAAACACACCTGATCCCGCTCATAATTTTTGCAGTTAGAGGTAATCAGATGTGTTAAAAGAGACAGGAATAAGCCGTCACTGGTGAAGTGACCCCAGAGACTGTAAAACATGGCAAACTGAGCCCTGCTATAATAAGGAAGTTGCTCCTTCGTTGTGTAGCAGGAGGACAGCAGCACAGAAACAAAAGACCAAAGGCATTTTATTTTTTACACTGGAGAGCTATCTAGGCTAGTGGAATTATTCCGTCTTCTGACTGCTTTGTAGTCTGATTTCTTATGAAGTATGACTTTATTTTGGCTGCATGTCTCTTTTTGGTGTCACTCCAAAAGAGCCACTCTGCATCTGAAAGGATAGTCACTTTAGGCAATTTGTCTCTTTTGTCTATTTTTAGGGAGCCGACGTGATTCAACCTGCTTTTTTTACATAGTGATGATTGGAGTGTGAAAAAAAAATTACTAATCTTTTGTAATCGTGTGTATTCTGGGCCCGCAATAACGTCTTTGCTGTTTGACATATCATCGATTGATCATATTTCTGTGACATTTTTGACGCCAAAATCCTCATTCATGTCGCATTCTTACAAAAACAAACTTTTCTGATGAGGCCAAGTCACATTTCAGTGATCAAAAACTGTAAGAAAAACAATCTTCCCAAAGCCCAGGTGTGTACAATCATATTGGAGTGGTTGAATCATATAGTCAGTGTTTGTAATGAATAATAATAATATGCACATCATGTCAACTGAGCAGTTTTTGCTTTTGCAGACATTTTTTAAGCCAAGTGTGGCACCAAATTTATTAGAACAAGTATTTATAAGGTGTGTGTGTGCGTGTGTGTGTTTTTATGGGTTTTTAAAGTTCATAGACGATGCCCATCATATAATTCATTGTAAGTATTATTGTAAGTTTAATTGTATATTCATTTGGTAATTTTCTAGAGCTTCTTTTGTGTGTTTGTATCTGATATATGAATACTGTTTTACCTACATAATTCACTGTGAAATCCAGAGAAAAACTTTGAACGAATGGTTCTTTTTGTGTTTTGCCAGCAGTACGGTACAGAAGTTCCTGGAAATTAATAATGATGATCCCTCCCTTTTGTCAGTCGTTTCAGTACACCATGTGCGTACCTGTGTGTTCTGTGCATGTTCACGGCATGTGTGTGTTCTTCTTTTCTTTATTTCTTAATGCATACAGTACTGTTGTATATTTATGTACTTTAGCCGCTGTAAGGAGAAACTGTATTTCAGTGAATTGCAGAGGATTGTTTGTTTGAAACCAAAAAAAAAAAGGTGATCAAAATGAGAAGTTTTTATGAAAATGTTAAATGAAGACATTTCAGGCCGTCTGCCATTAAAGATTGACGTCATCCCTGCTGTCATGATTTTCATCTTTCTGAATGTTGTTGTGATAATACCTCATGAGACATGCTTTAAGTCAGTGGTTCTTACACTTTTTATGCCTCCATGACAGCTGTGGCCGGAGATTATGTTTTCGGTTTGTCCGTCTGTCCGTCCATACGTACGTCCCATCTGCCCCATTCTCGTGATATCTCAGGAATGCCTGGAAGGAATTTCTTCAAATTTGGCACAAACGTCCACTTGGACTCGAGGATGAACTGATTAGAATTTGGAGGTCAAAGGTCAATGCCACTGTGACCTCACAAAACACATTTTTGGTTATAACTCAAGAATTCATATGCTAATTATGACAATTTCACACAAATGTCTAACAGGATAAAATTATGAAATTATTACATTTTTGGACACACATGGATGCAAACTGCAACTTGACCAGTTGGCGGAGGCATACAACCACGAGCTGGTAATTCTAGTTTCAGCCAAGTACCCCCCTTCGAAACTAACAAACAGCACAAAAAAAAATGATCAGATGAGCCAAAAACATAAATGATTATATCATCAAATCTATTATCTGATACATAAATACTCAACATGGAGAGAAAAAAGCAATTCCAGTATAAAGGCCTTTACACACTAGGGGCGTGACGAATAAACGACATGAAAATGATTTATAATAATAATTATTATTTGGTTGCGAATGTTATATGTCTAAGGTTTTTATTGTGAAAGGTAAGAACATAAGAAGTGGATCTGGTATGCACTGCCTTTGTCAAGGTTGAAAGAAGTTTGCCGTCTTGGTTTGGACTACAGAGCCTCCATATTGGTGTTTCATAAATGTGGACATAACTCAACCCGTTTCGCACAAAGTGATTGGTCGATGCCTTTAATCGCGTTGGGAAAGCTCAGAAAATCAAAAAAGTTGCTTTTTAAAAGTATTCCTGACAAAAACAGCAGTTCGAAAAAAAATATAAATATGCAAATTAATCGAACACACAAAAAAAACTTTTTTCCCCTCCCGCAATCTGTAAAAAGTGTGTGTGGCATCAGTGGACCAATCGAAAGGAGCGTTTTGCTAGCTAAATAGAAGTTCAAGTTTTAAATATTTAATTTATTTTATCAACTGATGAGTGATGGAAAAAAAACATTCCTCTTTTTTTCTACCAACTGACTGATTCCTTTTGTCAGTTTTGGGCCTCCATACCTGAAGAAAATTAGATTTTTTGACATCTTGACTGCACTGGGAAGTTGCCTTTTTACCCACAAAGAAATCCACCTGCGTAAAGCTCAATTTCCTCTTCCTTTCTCTCACACTTGTCATTGGATAACACCTCCCCCACAATCCCAGGAGGCCATCAAAACATGATGTGGGATCCTATAAAGTGGTTTGTGTACCGGGGGAGCTGGAGACCTCTCGCTGCCCTCTATAAGAATAGCCCACCTAACCCAGGGGCTGGCTACTCCAGAGATAGAGGCCACAGCCAATTTAGTTTCTCTCTTCGCTGTCTCCACTCTCTTCTGTCTGTTCAGTCACACCAGGTGGCCCACACAGCAGCTTCTCACATGACACACGCTCGTCCATGCCTGGAGGGGTTACACACAGGGTGTCAGAGTGGAGTAAAGTGGGGGATAAAAGTGTCTAGTGTGTGCATGCGTGCGGGCGACGGGATATATTCATCTGGGTGCATGCATGCATACGCCCAACACTTTGTAATGGTGTTACTCCCTTTGACAAGTCCATTAAAGAGGTGTTTCTGTCCGCTTTCACTCATCCTCTTCCAGCTGCAGCATGCCAGACAAATGTCCTTGCTGAAATGTGTCTGTATTTCAGTGAAATTAAAAATCTTATACTTGGATATCAGGGCCTGTATTACGCTTTCATTTCCCTATCAACTGTGCAGCTTGGCTCACTGCAGTAAAACATTAACCACTGCTTACTGTAATAGGCACATGGTGTGCTTTCATACACCGAAGAGTCTGTAGGTTCACAGTGTGTCCAAGATCCATTTAACGCTCTAGTTCCCAAACCTTTTGACCTTTGCCCCCCTAAAATGAACCAATGTCTACGTGTGTTATGTTTTGGAGTTGTAAGCAATTCAACCAATGAGTGGTTTCCCCTTTTTAAATTGTTTTAACTCCCCCTAATTAACCTAGAGAATAGTCAGAAAACGAAACGTCTACAGCCATGCTGTGGCTCTGTGAGGCTGTACTTAGGTGCAGTGGTGTTATGAGCTGATTGCCAATGTCAGCATGCTAACATGCTCACAATGAAAATGTGAAATGTTTAGCAGATATAATCTGTGCGTTCCAAGACCCATACTATCATACCTGAACATAGTATGTCAAATGCAGTATGCCAAAAATACCACAATGTCCTACTACATCCGGTCGCATTTTGCAGTATGCAAGCCAGCATACTTTTTTGGCTATTCTGACCCACAATCCTCTGTTCAGTGGATTTCTGAGCAAGAGGGTCAAAGTTCAAGGCGCAATATTATGATGAAGTAGCATGTCCCTATTGTATGCATACTGCATGCAACCCTTTGTAAGGGCAGCTGCAATATGCACTAAAAGTAAAAAGAAAAAGTATGCGATTTGAACATAGCCATTGTTTGCCATGTTAACCAACTTAGTTTAGTGGGTTAGCATGCTAGCATTTTGCTAATTACCACCAAATACAATGTACAGCTGAGGATGATGGGAATGTCATTCATTTTGCATGTATTCGGTCACAAATCAAAGTGGAACAAGCTGAATTTTTAGCCTGATGGTGGCACTAGATGAAAAGTCAGGAGAAAACCAAACGGACTACAATTCATCCTGTGGGGAACATGAATGCTTGTACCAAATATACCTTCTTAAAGAATAATTTCAGTATTTTTCAACCTGGACCCTACTTTCCCATGTTTTTGTCTAACTAGGGACAACAAATTCTAAAATTGGTCCAGTTTTGAGGTAGAACACTGTAGGCGGCAGCCGCTCACAAGCTGCAATGTAATCCTATTGGGGCAAGCTGGCACTGTCATTTACATCCACTAAAAGTGCTTGTTTTTGCCATGACAGGCTCTGATTGCTATTATAAGTGTCTGACATTATGGAAAGAGTCTCGCTCAAGGGGAAAGTCTCGCAAGGTGACGTGTTGCCGGTGGAATAGTGGAATACATCCATGGTAGAAACACGAGTGCCTGCCGGGTAGAGTTTGTTGTGTCGGAGTACAGAAAGCTTAGCGTAGTGTGATGTCTTTTGGGGTTTCCCCATTACCAACCAGTGTCTCTTGATTGCTGGTTGATTGGAGTAATTTGGAACACCTGGGTCCTGAGTTTCAACTTTACTCCAATCAACCAGCTGCAGACACAGGTTAGTAAAGGAGACACCAAGGGTCATTGCACTTTGTGTTATCTAAAAGATTTTCAATGTCATGGCTGAATATTTAGATGATTTCGACAATGTGCTTGAGGTCTTTGAATTTGATGGCCGCCCGTATTTATTTGAGCCAGAGTATACGGATATTCAGATTTTACAACAAGACTTCTCCTTGAGCGGGACTTGGACACAATAACAGACCATATCCAGTGAAAGGTAAGAAAAAGGTTTTATTTCTCTGTAGGCTCCTTACTTATAATAACAATCTGAGCCTATCAGTGGCAAAAAAACAAGCGCGAAACGTACATTGACGCTACTCGCTTGCCCCAATAGTCACTCAGACACAAAACGCATGGGAAAATAGGGTCCATGTTGAAAAAAAAACTGGTTACCCTTAAAGAAGCATTTTATTCCCATGCTCTGGTTGTTTTGGCCATGATACATTTGTACAGATTATCTAATATTACTAAGGCCTTTTCAAAGTTGCAAAGGAGGAAGTTACCTCAGTGACCAATATGGATAATTTCTTTCTTTAACTTGATGTGTAATTGTGAAATCATCATACATGTGATCATAATAACAACACTTCCAAATCCACACGGCTGGTAAAAGTCACATTATTCCCAAGTCTCGGGGTATTTGAATAGGCTTAGATACAGTATATCCAGCACTGACTAACTGGTGACTCATCTTTCAGCAGCAGCCTGCATATGTCTGCAAAGGTCTGCACAGTCATTGTCTAAACAGTGATTGGCCAAAAGGGGGTTGTGTCTTCTTGGAAAGATTGCACAACGAAAAAAAAAAGCCCTGCTGCGCTGTTGGTGTCTTTTGTGATCGTTACTTTTTCAGATAAGCTGACGACTTCAGAGTGAGTCAGTGAATTTGATTTCACAGCGGGGGGGAGGAGGGCGAGGAGTGTTTTCTTCCTGCGCTGTCCTCTCCTCGCTCCCCTCGTCCTCACTCTCAGTCTTTTCTCTGTCCACCACTCACTATTTTTCCTCCTCCTCCTCCTCCTCCTCCTCTCTCATCCACAGCTTCCATCTCCCTCGGGTGGGCCCCTGCTCCCTCAGTCTCACAGCAATCAAAACACTAAAGGCTAACTCTCCCACTACTTTCCTGTTTCTCACTGATTTCATGTTGCTTCAATCCACTCTTTGATTCCAGTTAAGTACATAGAGATATTATTTTAATAATTTGAGTTGGGGATCCAATAATTATCTAGGTGTGTGTGTGTGTGTGTGGGTGTGTGTGTCTGCTTGTACAAATAGGGTGTGTGTCATATGATAACTTGACTGAGGATGACATCATATTAAACAACTGAAGGCCCTATTTCTGAGATGATAAAGAGCTCCACAGCACTACCCAATGGTTATGAAAACACATTACAGGATTCATCTACAGTACATGACACTGTTCCCATAATCAGTTGCTGGAAGAAGTATTCAGAACCTTTACTTTGGTAAAAGTAGCAATACTACAATGTAAAATACTCCATTAGAAGTGGAAGTCATGCATTAAAACACGTTAAGTGCTGTATATAGAGTTACTGTGTTTGAACTAACTTCATCCACTTTAAGTGTAAAATCTCAATTTGGAAGAAGAAGCATTCTACTGAAGCATATTGCTGCCACACCAGAAAAAAAAAAGATCACTATCACGTTATAATGTGAAGAGATTTTTATAACAAGATGTTTTTCAGGTTACAACAATATATTTTCACATTATTAGACCTGTAAAAATAAGTGTTACCAACTTATTACATTATAACGTGAAACTTTTCATGTTAAAACGTGATAACTTATTGTCATATCATGAAACGTTTCACGTAATAACTGATGCTTTTTTTTCTGATGTGGCAGCAATACGCTGCCATAGTATTCAAATAATTTACTCAAGTAAAAGTAGTAATACCATACATAAGTACACTATATGCAGAATGGTCATTGGATCATTAAAGTGGAGATTTTTAACTCTTTCATATATAGTTGGGTACTCTAATCTATAATAGTGTGTAATATTTTATAAATTAAACATGTGTTTTGTATGTAAAATCTTAATCTGAAAATATATGTCAGATAAAAGTAGTGGAGTTAGCACTATACAATATTGAAGTACCTCAAGATTGTGTGCAGTATTTGAGTAAATGCACGTAGTTACTTTCCACTACTGCAAACTAAACAGTAACTACAACTGTAAGAAAAATGTAGTGGAGTAAAAAGTGCAATATTTCCCTCAGAAATGTAGTGGAATAGCATAAAATGGTCAAATAAAAGTAGCTCAAATTTGTTCTTGAGTGGAGTATATGAACACATTTAGGCTACTTGCTCATAACTCATTAAATGTTTGTCTACAATACATTATTATAAGACCTAATTTTGAAAAAAATGCATGTTTAGATGTGGTATTTGTCCAATTCTAAACAATATCAGAGAAAAAGTAATATAATTGAGTGTGTTTATTATGCTTGAAATCTACATCCTGATTTTAGTTGTCATCATTGTTATACACTAAATATACTGTATGTATGTGGATTGAGCAAAAATAGGCTGTATGCCAAAACACATCTGGTACTAACTGGACATAACTACACTCCTATTAAATGTACTGCTAATTTAGAAATGGAAAGCATGAAAGTCACTTTGGACTGCGGATCCAAGCACAAAGAAAAGAGGCCCACCAACCCATTTTTCCTTGCGCTAAAATCTGCAGCCCTCGAGCCTCGCAGCATCTGAGGGGTCTCAGAGGACTTCTCTCCCCGTGGTGGATTCAGGGGCGAACCGGTGTTCAAAGCAGCCCCGCCTCTGCCAGATTAGCCCTGTGCGCGGTGGGTTTATACCTCCATGAAAGAGGGTGCCACTCAGGGCTCAGCGGGGGGGCTGCGATCGATTGATGCTAGACATCATCTCAGGCTGTCCAGGTTTAAACGGGTGTCTTATAATACCTTCACTATTTATCAGTCATCAGTGGTGCTTGGATGAGATTTTCTGGTCTATTTGAAATTGTGCAATGTCTTTTATGAATCCAGCAAAAACACAGTAGGGCTAGGTAGTGATTCAATACTGTAATTTATCATCTTATACTGGAATGATTTTGTGATGATATGATCATTCATAACACTTAACAAAATTATGTTGTCTGGATTAATCTTTTCGAGCAAATTCTTGTTAAAAGTTAACAAAAGAAGTTGTGTAACATGGTTTTAACCCTATTGTATGGAAGCCCACTTCTGCCAGGAAAACTAAATAAGATGAAAAGTTAAAAATGAATTAAAGATAAAAATAAATTGCTCATGTTGAGTCATAATTTTGACCATAGAAATACAATAGGAGTAGAATGGACATTGAACTGAACTGTCGTGCTAATTTAACTAGTACAAAATAAAATGGTAATTTTGTTAGTTGTTATGGTGAAAACATGTCAGTGGGGCTGAAAAGTGTGTTGCTTCGCCGCTAACCTAGAAGCAGAGGTACATAGTCACCGAGCTGAAACAACGTCTGTTAAGGCCAATTTATACTTTCTTTCTTACAGTTCTTACTTGTAAAAGGGACAGCCAGCATGGTGGGACTACACACCCACACACACTAGACCCCGATACAACGTTGTTGTGTTAAATATCACCAAAGAGTACAGTACGGTGCTTTTTTGACAACAGCTGCTGTACAGTCTGTACCGTGGTGGATGTAGTAACGTCCCTGTTCCCAAACAACCGGCTATCGGCCAGTAGCTAGTTGTGCTAGTAGCATGACATAAACACAATTTAATATATCTGTAAGCTATTTACTAACACACAGGGCAAAAACACAGGGTTGTGGTCTATTGTAGATCTATTTTGGAGGTACTTGACATGAAATATGACAATAGAATAGAAATCATTTTGTTTTGCTTTGTACTTTGTAGGCAGACGTTTTACTGGCGTCTGGTAGTCGCTTTCAGTCCAAATTGGCGGAAGCGTGGCTCTACTGCTGGACGCTGATGTAGAATGGAATGATCGAGTTGGCTTTCACTTCTTGTCAATATACGTTCTTTGATGTCACGCCAGCGTGAGTGAGTCTGCGACTTACTGTAAATTGGTTTATACGGAAATTAGGTTAGCTCGCTACGGTTGCAATGACACACATAAAAATGGCTGCCCTCTAACCATCCTGCTACGTTGATTTGAATGGTAACGTCCGTTCCACTCTTTTCTTTCATGATTTTGACTTTCTATCTCAGTTTTGTGTTCGTTAGTTAAAATGTTGACGTACCATGAACATTTTTATTTTTGTAACTAACTTTTCATCATTTTTTTTCTCTTCCTGGCATAATTGGGCTTCCATAATATTTCCCAAACCTAATACACAGCATGAAAGATATCCCTGATGAACTTTATAATCAGCTCTACACTATTACAGCCAAAACTATTGAGGAGCACTCAGTGAGGACCCATTAGTACAGTTAGGACTCCAAACCCTGGTCCTCCAAGATTTAACCATGCGTCTCTCCATCAAGCACTATCTTTATATATTTATTGTCCTAAAACTTCTCGGCGCTAATCCAAAAGAGTTTTTTTGAATATTTTAAATTATATTTTCAGCTTTCATATTGTGCTGAAGTATCTAGTGGTTCAACTCTAATGTTAACGCAGACACAGGTCGCCCTCTTGTGGTCAGAGAGGCTCAGTGCATATACATACTGTTATTTGAATGTATTCATTTCTACAACCCCATCATGTGAGGAATCCTCATTTCCCTATAGTGTGTTTGTTCAGATCTAGTGCTGAGGCACCCAAAAGGCCAACACATGACAGCACAAGACCCTGCTGTCATCATATGACCGGACTGCGGTGTTGCTGTGTAGGAGAGACTTTAAAGCAGAGTCTGAAACGGTGAGGTAATCCTCCGAATCCTTCCCACAATCAAGACAGCGGTTATGAACTTATGATTCTCACAAAATGTAATCGCTAAGGGAGGATCTTTGATCTGGATCAGTTGACTTAACTGGCCTGGAGGCAATATGACTTGCAAGTTTGTAGACTTTTGGAAAAACTGTTAAAAAATGAACACCAATAGACTCAAGTGAAACATGAAAATTGCTTTATTGTTACAGACTATATAACATATAAGAACCATTAGTGCAAATTGTCTAATATATGTCATGTTGAGTGGGATCATTATTGTCCATCACAATGATGCAGTCCAGTGTGTGACTAAATGGCCGCCACTGGACTTTTGTTTCTCACTCACCTCTAGTTAGGATGAAGTCAGGTAAAATGGGCCAGAAGGTTGGAGCATCATAGCCCTTTCAAATTTTACAGCCAATCACAATAACTGATCTTGCACTATAACATTGGTTGACATATAACAATAATTCTGATTGGCCTGAGGCTGTTAATATGGCCGGGTTATATTGTTACACGAAGCATGTCAGAGAATTTGTATGGGGAGCATGACGTAGCAATTGTCAGTCATCACTAATAAGGATGATAAATGATAAATTATAAGAAAGCTTACAAAGGAAGCTAAATGTTTATGAGCAATGTTTTATGACTGGCTCTTTAAAATAAAAAAAGTTGAAATTAAAAAAATAAAAAGATTTTTGTAAAAAAAAGATTTTAGTTAATGGCCCAGTTTTGCTTAGCTCAACTTTTTTATTGCATGACATGTATTTATGATGTTATTACTATGGCACACCAAAGACAATAGTTTGTGTTAATTTACTGTTCAAATTTTCTCAGCTGAAAATACTGTGATGCCCTCTTTTTATATCGGCCCATTTTACCTGAATAGCTGGCCCATTTTAGCTGAACAGCTGGCCCATTTTACCTGAACATTGTGTCGTAGCTCAAGAGGGAACCTGCTGATATTCTAACTCTCATAATTCCTAAACAATTATACTTTTTCACATTATTTTTAGATCTCATGCATAGCTTATTTGATGGTCTTATAAATCGTTTACCAAAATGTAGCCCATTTGACCCGACTCAAAAGTAGCATATATTTCCAGAAATAATGCACCTGTTACCTTGGATAGTCCATATACACATGAATAGCTTTCATTGGAACTACGTTGTACCACTGAAGTATTCCCTGTTGATAACATGTCCTGTGGATTTTCATTAATAACTTGGATGTTGTTTCTGAAAAGACAATTTTTCAATGCAGGAAGAAACACAAACAAAATTCCATTCTCCTCTTTTGTAGTCAGGTGGTTATATAAATCTCAGAGATCCCAAACTATCTGCATGGCCAGATACCACAAGAGTGTTTGGCCATTTCTGGGATACTGGTTGTTAAGATTCTTTCTAAGGCACATTGGACTGACATGGTGACGGATGTTCTCCCTCAGTTTGTATTAGCTTCTTGTTTTGTTTACTGTTATGTTGTCGTCCTCTCTCACACACTGAATTCTGCTGTCGATTATCTGATTTTGTTCAGCTGCATGCGGTTAAGTACACTTTAAATATGATATCTTTGATTTGAAACCACTCTACATGTTTATTTGACTGTTCCTGGGTTTGTTTCAAGTCATTTGGGTTTATTTCTATATAGATAATTACATGCTGTGGTTAACTATTCCTCTCTTAAAACCCTGGAAAATGTTTGAGGTACGTTATGTAGAATACACTTGACTTAGAAATGTCCTATTGTTAGAAAAAACCAACAACACTATCTATATCGTGCCATCTATGTAAAAATAAAATATGAACTTTAAACTCCAGGTTATTGCTTCTTGTAAATCCTCTTCGCATCCACTCCCTCGTAGTTGTAGCTCTGTGGAGATAAAAAAAAATAAAAAGAGAGGTGTGTTACTTTATGGAGACGTTTATGGAAACAAATACAAGTTATTGCATATTATTGATTAAAATCTGACCTGTACGAGTTCTCCTCCCACCAGAGCTCTGGTGGTGGTCAGGATCTTGCTGTTGTCTTTCCTGGTGAACTTGCCTTTCAGTATGTCACCATCCATCTCCCACGTACCCTGTTAGAAATACACAGCTGGTGATGGACGCTCTTTAAAGCTGCAGTTGGTAATTTTGAGCAAATATACTAAATAAAGTTATTTTTATAAAACGGTCACTATATCCTGATAGTAGTGCATGGGACAGATAACTTAAAAAACATGTTCCTCGGGCGCCTGGGTTAGCTTAGTTGGTAGAGCGGGCGTCCATGTATTAAGGCTTGGTCCTGACCGCGGCGGCCCGGGTTCGAATCCAGCCTGTGGCCCTTTCCGCATCCACTCTCTCTCTCTCTCCCCCCTTTCAAGACTCTATCCACTGTCCTGTCAATAAAAATGGAAAATGCCCCCAAAAAAATAACTTTAAAAATAAAAAACAAAAAAAACATGTTCCTCTGTGTCCTCCTTTGCTCATAATGGCATTTGCAAGATTTCACCACGCCCACAACCAATCAGAGCTGAGCTGTCTTTACAGCAGCTGTCAATAACTGCTCGCGGAACTCGTGAACTCTGATCAAACTGTCAAACACGACGCGATAATAATGCGTTAACCCAAATTCGTTTTAACGCCACTAAGTTCTTTAACGCATTAACACAATGTAGCGGACTCAGTTTTAAAGCTAGAGTGAAGCTTGGCATCATATGAAACAAAAAAAACTTAATGAATCCATTGGTACCAACCATGTCATACTAGCTTATCAGGAAGGAGGTTAAATAACGCTCCAAACTTGTGCTAAAATTTGGCGAGGGAAAACTGTAATTTTCACATTTTCAAAGGGGTCTTGACCTCTGACCTCAAGATATGTGAATGAAAACAGGTTCTATGGGTACCCACGAGTCTCTCATTTACAGACATGCCCACTTTATGATAATCACATGCAGTTTGGGGCAAGTCATAGTCAAGTCAGCACACTGACACACTGACAGCTGTTGTTGCCTGTTGGGCTGCAGTTTTCCATGTTATGATTTGAGCATATTTTTTATGCTTATTGCAGTACCTGTGAGGGTTTCTGGACAATATTTGTCATTGTTTTGTGTTGTTAATTGATTTCCAATAATACATACATTTACATAAAGCAGCATATTAGCCCTTAAGCCCTTATTTCATCATATTTGCTCAAACTACCAACTGCAGCTTTAACCCTCATTCCAGCAACTACATGTAATTTATTCACTGGAACTTTTCCATTGGCTTTATTTGGCTTGTTTTGCACTTTCCCCATTAGCGATGAATCTATCAATCTTTAAAAAACAAGCCACATTTTCCTAAAGCAAACCATTCCTTGTTGCATTTAAATGATGAAACGGCACCTGGACCAGCTGCTGTCGGTTTAATAATGTATAACTGAACCACTTTCAGGGCACTCACTGAGACTTCAGTGCCATCAGCCAGGCTGTAGTCGAACGGGACGCCCAGGGTGAAGTCGATGTCTTTGGTGCGGAAGGTGCTGGACTCCTTGATGTGGAACTTGTCCCCGGTCTGCTCGATGATGATCTTCAGGTTGTCGTGCTCTGCCAGCTTTCGCTTCATGATATTAATGCCTTAAAACAGAGGAAATGCATCTACACTCAGACTCTGCTTGTGTTGAAGTTTTCACAGGGTCTATTAGACTGTGAGTCCAAAGAAAGATATTTATTTAGCTATTATTATGGGTAGCACCATCAGCGTATCAACACCTCACTCATACAACAATGTCAAACTGTATTGAAACACAGCTCCATATATTGCTCTCATAAACTAGATCCAAAGGCCAGACACAGCAGAAAAAAAGAGCTGAAGTACAGCATGACTTCAGTGACCCCGTTCAGTGTGATCTACTCACCCATTTGCTCCATGAACTTGTCATAGTTATCATTGCGGTCGACCTTCCAGGTTCCGTTGAACGTCATGGTTGCAGGCTCTCTGTGGGTCGAAGGCAGCTGGTGATGAAGCACTAGCAGACCGTGGGATTGTGAATGCCCATTGGCCTCCATTTATATACTCCCTTTCCCCCCCCTATCACCTCCCACCTTCCCACCCCCCTCCACACACCCCTCCATCCTCCCTGAGCTGGCATGGAAGATGCTCTTCTTTATCTCGCAGATTATCTGTCTGCTGATGTGGCCATTTAGAGACTGTGTCAAATGTAAGGCGATTGCCGCATGACCTCGAGGATATACTAATAAATAACTGGAGTGCAACTTCTCTCAGTTGAGTCTGGCACAGTTAAACACTGTCGCTCTGTTCTGCAGGAGATAGAAAAAAAAGAGAGTGGGCTGTTTGTATGGCTGCCCATGGCACTCACTCAACTGAGCCCCCTTTCTGTTCCTCAATCTTTTCTCTGTCGCCCTGTTTGTGCCTGGCATGAGAATGAGTCGTAAAGGACTTTCTATTTGACACTGACAACTCAAGCTGGCGTGCTTACAAAGAGTAGTGAAAACTGGAAACTTTACATTCGCCCAGAACAGAAAGTTTAACACCTTAAACATTTGAAAAAAAATGTCTGTATGGGTAGGAAAATCAATCAGCAGACACGTATTTGCCTGTTTTCAAATGTGCTTATATGTGATCCATACATCTGTGAACCTAAAGTCTGCATTCATTTCTGTCAGTGTTACCTTATTGTTGCATGGTAATGTAGTTTAGACACAAATTGGTTTTAAAGGACGGCCTTATTTTAACAAAACTATCACAGCCTAAGGTCTGCTTGTAAGCTTTCTGGAGCTTTCGACCGTATCACATCAGTGGTTTGCTCAGTAGTCATGGAGATGGATCTGTTGACATGCAAGCCCAGAAGCTTTTCCAATTTCAGCCATAACACTTCTTGAAGGAGTGGTTTAACATTTTGGGAAATACACTTTGTCAGCTTTGTTGCTGAGAGTTAACGACAGATCCTACACACTACACCTTTGAGCATGAAAGTTCATTCAACGCTGATGAAGATCATGTGATATGAAGATGTGAAGATAAAGACTGAACTTTTCCTCTCAACTGTGCTTATTGTTTAGATTTTCATATTGAACAGAACAGAATAGAAATAAATGGATGCCTGGAATAGAGAGCCACAGGAATGAGTCCTAAAACCCGGACATGAGTTAGCATTTTAGGACTTCCGGTTCCCTCGTCTGGAAGTCAATGGTTTTTTAGTTAGATGCTTGAAATAAGGTCTGTGGTTAACACAAGCTGAAGAGATTTTAACATTTTGTCCTACGATATAAAATACACCAGTAAATGCCCCATTCGTGACTTTTGAAGCTTTTATGTGTCTTAAAAAAAGGCTGTTAAAGTGGCTAAATGAGACTACTAGACGTCATCACGCGGTCTCGTCCTCCTTTACAGCCTCGTTGTGTAGTTCGTTTATAGCCTAATGGTAGTTTTTACTTCTGCCGATTGCATTCACACTTCAAAAATCAAAAAGTGGTGTTCATTTGTGAAGATTATCTTGCTGAACAAAACATGTATCATAAACGTCTGTTTATCACGGAGCTTGTTTTCTGCAATAATCCAAAACCCAATGGAAAAATCCCATTGGCTTTTTGTCAAGGGAACCAAGGGCGATGCTAACTTCCTGGTTGGCTTACAAAAGTATGTCATCCCTGGAGCACTCTATACATCCAAACTTGTCATATAGAGTAGCATTTGCAAAATGTTAGTTGTCGATATATAATAAAAAATGAGAGCGTGTTAAAAAGACAACACTGGCATTGTCTTTTTAAAGTACCAAAGTAGTTGTCATTCAGCTTGTGTCCTCGGACAATGGGACACTATAGCTGCATTCTTGAGAGGAAAAGCTGTGTACTCGGAGCTGGACTGTTGGATTATTATGGTTACTGAGAGAATACTGAATACACTGTTCACACCTCAAGAAGTCCTCTCAGTCACTACAAGAATCCATTTAATGTAACAGCATTAGCAGAGGAGCAGTTTGGGAATGACACAGGTAAATCTAATATGTAATAGAAAGAGAACACACATAGCATACATCATGTTTCAGCTACATAGTTATCACAGTTCACCACTGGATTTCCATATTCCTCGCATGCTGCATGGTTAAAGGCACATTTAGGCTCGAAGCTATAGATGAAAGAGAGTCTCACATATAGCATGACAGATGCTGCTTAGAAAAGATGGTTAGAGGGATAAATCTATGGGGGGTAACCCGCTTCCTGTGCTCAATTTATCTGATTAATGAGCTTTCAGTGTTCAGTAACATCAGCATAGAAATAATGGCTATGATGTTTTGGGTGTCACTACAATATAGATGGGTAAACAACAAAATAGTCTAGTTAGGTTGTTCTTAAGAGTACTTTATAGGGGTGGGAATGCATTCAGTTACGATTACATAACACTAATGGGATGTGTTGCAATGTATCTCAGACTGTAAATGTCATTAAAAATAATGATAGTGTCTTGATTATAGGTGTCTCCCAACACGTAATCTCTTTACTGCTGTCAATAAAGACAGTTTGTACTTTGACTTTTTACTGAGCTCACCTGATACAATTTGTACTGTAGACTATAGCTGTGATGCACCATGATGGGATTAAGACAGATGTAATCATAGTTGTTTTATGTTTGCTTTTATCAGCACAGAAACCACGCCGTGTCCGCCTATCCTCAACCACCTTCACCATGTTGTTTGTGATGTTGCTGCCGGTAGAGTTTTCTCTCCATGTCTCTGGGGCTGATGTTACACTTTGATGTCATAGCGACTCTATATAATCTCACTAATGGCTCTGTTATTAATATAATTAGTTCATTGAGCCTTTTCCCACATTGCTGTGCCCCAGTGGTCTCAATTACGCTTATTAATGTTAACACCACATCTGGCACTTTTCTAGTGTACACTATATGTCTACATTCATACCAGTAAAACAATCCCATGGGAAACATCGTATATACTGTATATGCTAGTAGTCTAATCACTGGATTAATTAATAATTTTTATATATTTATATTTATTTTTTTATGTATTTTCGCAGATCCTTCTTTTTCGTCACTTTGATGCATGGGGCACTGGTTAATTGAACATACCAGCAAACTGCATCAAACACAGGTATTACAATTAACAGTAAATGTTGATGTCATAAATAATCAAATCTCTGTTGCATGCAGTGGTGGAAGAAGTATGCAGATCATTTACTTCAGTAAAAGTAGCAACACCACATTGTAGAAAAGCTTGGTTACAAGTAAAAGTCCTGGATTACAAATTTTACTTAAGTAAGTATAATATATCATATTTCATTCATTGATCCTATTTTGTATTAATAATCTGACTCTGTAAAGTAACTAGTAAATGTATCAAATAAATGTAAAGTATTAAAAAGGACAATAAAGTACAAGTAGTAAATGTACTTCAGTACGATACGATACAAAACAAACCGATACGATACGATACGATAGGATACAATACGATACAATACAATACGATACGAAACGATACGAAACGAACCAATACGATGCGATGTGATGCGATGTGATACAAAACGGGCCGATACAATATGATAGGATACGATAGGATACGATAGGATACGATAGGATACGATAGGATACGATACGATACGATACGATACGATACGATACGATACGATACGATACATATTATTTGTGCGGCATTTGAATCCAAGTACAGTACTTGAGCTGAAACAATTAGTTGAAGTAATCGATCGTAAAATAATTGATTAGTTGATCAGCAGAAAATTAATCTGGTAATAAATTAATAATCTAAAGCCTGTGTAAACTTGAATATATGTCTCTATAACATTGAATAATCATGACTAAATAAGTTATTATTTATTCAGAGTTAAACACTGTGTGGGTGTGGTTTCAATCCCACATTGGATTTTTGTTCAAATGTTGCTGAACTCTGACCAGTGCACAGAAGAACTGAGCCCAACCCACATCAAACCAGTGAGAAATGTAAGGACAAACCCACAAATACAGAAATCTATCGTGAGAAATAACCAAAATAGTTTTAGATTTTAGATTTTGGACTGTTAATCAGACAAAACAAGTAATTTATAGACGTTCCCTTGGGCTCTGGGATATAGTGCATTTCTCTCTATTTTGTTGACCAAACAATTATACAATTAATCTAGATAGTTATTGGCAGAATTAATCAAGAATAAAAACGTAAACTGAAGTTTCCAACTCACCAATATGTTACTGCATTTAAATTTAACTTATTAACCCTATTTTCCCATGATGTTCAGAATGAACAGGATTTCTTGCCACACAGTTGTAAAACATGAGTCAGTTTTTTTCGTGACCAAATCTTTATGAATGTTTGACACTACGACACAGAATGGCACAAGCCCATATTTTTAGAAAATTGACATAATATATATATATGCAAGATAAGGAACAAATATAACCAAATAATAAGTACAAAATTCAGGAGAAAATGATGAAAAAGAAAGAAAAAAATCCACTTACACATGCAATACTTTATTGAGATTTTTTCTAAATATTGTCCCATTAATATGGGTTGTATTTGTCTGTAGTCACAGCAGAAATGCAAAACTCTGAGCTGACATTGTCATGATGTATTGTAGATATATCTGCTGCTGTGACAGAAAAACTCTTCAGTGATGTAGTACTCCATCTAGTGGACCACTGACGCAGCTGCTGGCTCCATTTCACTTCCTTGTTGGCAAACTAACAAGGATGTTAATGTTCATATTGTCAAAACTGCTAAGAAATATTGAGATCTGGGTTCAGCCTTACAGGAGTTGCAATTTTGGGATTTAAGTTACATTGAGCAAAGTTTAACACTTATGTATTCAGGCATTTTTTGTCTTAAGTATTTGGCAATTAAAATTATTTTCTAATTATGACAACAACTTAATCTTTTTAAGTTAATCTTCAATCAGGTTTTGCTGGAATTTAATAGTGATTTCCAAAACTTCGCATAGCCTGCAGCATCTGATTGCAGTCCCAGAAAAGCCCCAAGTGCATACATACTACTGTAAGAAACACACAATCCAGTCCTAAATATATCCCTGCCGCCTCTGGAGAGTGAGTGAAAGTCAATATTATTGAGGCTCAGCAATGAGGCAATATTTGAATTTCAAATGAGCCTCAGACAGTGGAGAAAGCTGGCATTCAGTTGCCCTGACACGAGTGTACACGAATAGTGGAGAGGCGAGCTCATGACACGGCGCTGACAAATAGCCGGCGCATTATGCTGAATGAGAAACAGTGTTTCAGAGAGGGGGAAATGGGATAATTGATCCAAATTAGGAAAGAGTGACCTAAAGCACTTTGCGAGTGCCAGCGTAAGGCAGAATGAGAGCGGTGTTAATACGTCTTCTCAAATGAAGTAGGAACTTACAATCCTGCAATGTATAAAAGCGATGATTTATGCAGAAGGACTTTGTGCAGGTCCAGTTGGTTGAGAGCTTCAGCTTTTGGAAGAACACCAACAATGATAAGAGTGATTCAAATTCAGCAGGAGATTCTTTATTGAAAGGCCTTATTTGTTCTGCATAGTTTGAATGTTTTATAGCATCTCATATAAAAATTTGACTCCTCAAAATCGTGAAATAATATAAAAAATCCTCGTGTTAATTGTTGACTCTCTTCTTGGTAATAGCTTCTCCCTTATCTCCCTCATTCACCCTTCCCATATTTATTTCCCTGCGTCGTCGATGCGTTCCAGCTCTGAGAGAGGGATTACACGTCTTTCTTGGTCTACGTCCTAGAGCCTCTGCCGGGACTGCCACCCACCACAGGACCTCAGCTGCTCCGGGCCTACCAGCATGGCTCGGATGTGGGTTTATAAATGATCCGGGAACAGGCGCCATGCGGTGCCCCCCCAGAGCACACCCTGGTAGGCCTATATGTACATGTGCTCGCAGAATTAAATGATAGTGTTACACCAATGCTAGTCCCTGTCTGGTAAAGTAAACTACAGGGATCCCGAAGCATCAGCCAATTATTATTACAGTGAGTTTCAGAGCAACAAACTGAGAGATAAGACGGCCACTTTCCAACACGAGCTTTGTAGATAAATGCAACAAATACCAGCGGTTATTACGCCTCTCAGCTGGAGGAGACCAACTGACCTTATCATAGAAGATGCAGTGGTGAGTTTTGTAATTATCTCCAGTAATGAAGCTGAGAGAATCTAAATATGGAGGCACCGGAGTGTCAATAAATGATGTCGTCATGATCCAGAACTGCTTCAACAATCTCGCATCTGTACAAGATGACAAGCCTTTATTGTAGGTTAACAGCAGTTTAAATAACTGGATGAATTAAGAAATAAAATATCACAAACCTCTACCAAAGCTGCACAGTCCTCTAAATATGTTATTTCATCATTAGAAAATGTATAGAAATGTTACTGCATTTGGATCTTCATCTTTAAATTACGGCTGTCAAATAATAACACAAATTTGTTTTAATGCCACTAATTTCTTAACGCAATCGATCTTTTGGTGGTTGTAGCGGGCTCAGTTTTAAAGCTAGAGTGAAGATACTGGGATCATATGAAACCTAAGGAATCCATTGATACTGTACCAACCATCCCATATCTTTGTTTATTTTGAAGGAGGTTAAATAACGCTCCAAACTTACACTAAATTTTGGCGAGGAAAAACTTTCATGGCCATTTTCAAAGGGGTCCCTTGACCTCTGACCTCAAGATATGTGAATGAAAATGGGTTCTATGGGTACCCACGAGTCTCCCCTTTACAGACATGCCCACTTTATGATAATCACATGCAGTTTGGGGCAAGTCATAGTCAAGTCAGCACACTTGACACACTGACAGCTGTTGTTGCCTGTTGGGCTTGAGTTTGCCATGTTGTGATTTGAGCATATTTTTTATGTAAATGCAGTACCTGTGAGGGTTTCTGGACAATATTTGTCATTTTGTGTTGTTAATTGATTTCCAGTAATAAATAGATACATATATTTGCATAAAGCAAGCATATTTGCCCACTCCCATGTTGATAAGAGTATTAAATACTTGATAAATATCCTTTTAAGTACATTTTGAACAGATAAAAACATGTGCGATGAATTTGCAATTAATCATGGACAATCATGTGATTAATCGCAATTCAATATTTTAATAGATGGACAACCCTACTTAAAACACAGTGATAACATGACAATGGAATACATGTCATGTTTTTTCATACAGGTTGGTGAAGTAGTTCATTTAAAAAAAAGCAAAATACTGAAATGCAGCTGAATCCAGATATGCACGCAAATGAATCACTCGCTCCTCACGCCATGGCCAACTTTGCATCCAAAATAATCTAAATCTGTTAAGTACATTTATAAAACTACATTGTGTTTACATTTCCACTTCAGTTTAACTGACTAATTTAATGGATAACATGCTAGTTAGTGAGCTTTAGAGATGCTGGTACCAAAACCATCAGGTAAAAGATGCTAAAATGCTCCATAGAGTGAAGAGGAACCATAGAGCTGGGTCATGATTCTTTGTGGGTTCATCACTATGAGTGACCCCTCTTACATTATACATAACAATTCGATCCATTGTTAATACCAAAATATAATTTATGCTGCTTTAACCTATCACAGTTTGTCATGTATTCATCCACACAAATTGTTGCTGTGACATGTTGGCAGATGTTGGCAGATGTTGTACATACGTGACGAATCCATCTGCACCTTAATCATCTCATCTCCTCTCTCTCTCTCTCTCTGTGGCTGTCGCTGCCTTTGTATGGAGGTTTCAAGTCATCGCAGATAAGGAACGATTTCACACTGTTAATCAGATTGTCCTAACGATCTGCTCCCCTGCAACATGCATAGTTCGGCATGGTGCTTTCCTATGAGACATCCACCTCAGATCTAATCCCCTTAAGCTCTCCACTCCACGGGATTTATGGGAGGTGGCGGGCAGCTGTGGATGAGTTACTACGGAAAGATTAAGATTGTGTGATGCAATGTTGGAAAAAGGCAAGGGAGCTTACTGGCAGAACGTCAAAAAAACTTCCCGTTGTTTTATAAAGTCATATTACAACATAACATATCCTTGTAGTTTAAATTTTCCACCTCTGAGACATCAGAGTTTCTGAGAAACAGTATCTCCTCTGACTCCTTGCATGTTTTAAACAGAGAATACCAACTTCTGCTCTCCAGTCGGCGATTTAGAGTCCCTTCATTTAAATGCAAATTGGCTCAAGAATTATTTTATACATCAGTCTGTCCTGTTGCTAAACCAATATCAGTGTGCTGCTAAATAGGATCTGAATACAGAGGATATAATGTGATATGTTTCATTGTCATAACTGTTTGAATATGTTTTGTACGTGTATAAAAGTGTCATTAGGGTATTTTTAACCTGTATTTAAATTTCTTGAATGGAACTGCCCAAGGATGCAAAATCGCATGCTGTATCGCATTGTATCATATCGCATCATATTGTATCGTTTCATAGCGTATCTTTTCATATTGTATCGTTTCATATTGTATCGTATCGTTTCATATCGCATCATATTGTATCGTTTCATAGCATATCTTTTCATATCGTATAGTTTCATATTGTATCATATTGTTTCATATCGTATCGTTTCATATTGTGCCGTATCGTATTGTATCGTATGGTATCGTATTGTTTCATATTGTATCGTATCGTTTCATTTCATATTGTATCATTTCATATTATATTGCATTGTTTCATGTTGTATTGTATCATTTCATATTGTATCGTTTCATATGGTATCGTATTATGTCATATCGTATCGTATATTTTCATATTGTATTGTATTGTTTCATATTGTATCGTTTCATATTATATCGTATCGTATCATATCGTATCATTTCATATTGTATCGTATCTTTTCATATTGTATCCTATAGTTTGATATTATATCGTATCGTATAATATCGTATCATTTCATATCATATCGTATCGTATCGTTTCATATTATTTTGTATCGTTTCATATCGTATTGTATCGTATCGCATCATATTGTAATTGTATTGTATCATAAAATGCTCAAAATGATGCCAGCAACTGCAGATATTGAGAGAATATTGATTAAAAAAAACAATAATGAGAAAAAAAAAAAAAAAAGTATTGGAGAATAGTTTTGTCTTTGTGTGCAAAGAAAAAGGACAGCTTCAATTACCCAGGGATGTATGAAAATATCTCCTTCAGGGCACCAGTCCTCCATCTTGCCCGCAGTCATTAATTAGATCTAATCAACACCGCAGGGAAAAGTTACTGTCAAGACTAATTAGCCAAAATGGAGCTTCTGTAATGGGAAACAAATGAACAACAACAGTTAACTGTAGCAGCCTGCTCCATGCTTTATGACTCATTCAGTCTCAGCGGGAGAGATTGTTGGAGCAGCACTGTTCAGAATTATATGAGCGCTTGGATACTGTTTTTTTTGGGGAATATTTGAATATTTGCCAAACTAACCGGTTTTGAATGAGAAAATCATATTGAATGGGAAGTATTTTCTGATATGTTTTGTCATTTTGCTATAGTAAACTTTATTGTTGAATTCTCCACCACTTCGGGCATGTCGTCACACACACACTTCTCTGCCAGGTTGCCCATTGTAAGCACCATGCAAGCCTCCCTCCAAGCCAAGGCCTCAGAGGTCATGAGAAATGTTGACTTAATCCTTTCTTCGTCCCCACACTGCTTCTGAGAGTCAAGGCAGGGAGTAAAAAAAAAAAAAAGGAGCCTTTGTTTCTCCCACTGCGCTGCGAACAAAAGGGGTTGGGATTGGGAAAAGCGTACACACACACCACCTGCAATTAAGAGCTTAGAGTTCGTCCTCTCAGCACAAAACCCCTCCGCGACGGAGCGGAGGAGAGGAAACGTCAAGATTAGGTGGGAAGTGCTACGAGGGTATTAGAGAAAAACTTGATTGAATGAAGACGTTTGTCACAGAATATTACTTACAGGATGCTGGAGGACAGTCACCTTACACCCTGTGGAAGAGTAATTGTGGAGGATTTGATAACTAGTGGCTATTGATGACTATTAAGCGCTTTAACGACCTGGGTTGGAGGTTTGCACCACGGTCACACACATTAGGAACAAGCCTCTGTTTGTTTGCCCATATGTTGGGTTGAGTCATTAAGACGTGGACATCTGCTGAGGAAAAGAAGGTGTTAAGTTGTCATGAGAAGCACACTGATGCCCGTCAGCTGCACCGACACAATCCATTCAATACACAGTAAAAATGTCTGACACAAAAAGTGGAAGTGTCGACGTAAACCAGAAAGTTGTCGCGCCTGAACTTCGCTGAAAATGTCAACTCCATTAAAACAAAATTGGGTCAAATGAACTGAGTGCAAATTAAAATCAGCCAAGGGAGATGAGATGATTGTAATTAACATCTCTTCAATCAAGCTGGAGTGTTGGAATTATAGATTCATGTTTTACATTTATTGCTGAACTCCAAGGACCTTCTGAGGTGGTACAATATGACTTCTGCCATTAAAGGACCGTTTTATATACAGAAATACAGACACACGTGTGGACAAAGTTTGGCAACTTTGTGCAAACTTTTTAATCAGAACACGGCAGACATGATTATCTTTAATTCAGATTAAAAAAAAAAAATCTGTGAAGAAAAACATGATGTAATATGAGAATATATGTGAGCATGTGGGAGGATTGTGCATATACTTGTTACAGTAGGCTATATCTTTAAAATAAATTGTCCACATATGGTCAATATTTTCCAACTGTATATACAGATGGTAATACTTTTTAATATATACTATATGAAACGTTGCAATAACCGGAGGGTCGGTAACCATTACTCCACTATATCTTTACATTGCAAATAGTTGTTTGTTGATATATTAATGCTTGAATTTCGCACCTACTGTACTTCCAGCTCTGAACCCAATTTTAAACATGCTCCATTATGGTTGTCTATAGAAATTAGTCCTGCATATTACTGTTTAAATTCTCCCCTTTCCTCCTGTCAATGCTGCTGGTCCCATTTGACAGAAAACCACTTTATTCCTATGCTGGTACAAGCCGTAACCCAGAGCAGAGTACAGTATTCTCACCAGACCCTTGGCCTATATAGCTATATCCACTATGAGCAGAGTGTAATGACATGGTTGGTGGAGAGATATGGGGGCTCCCAGTGAACGGCGCAGGGGCTGGTGTCGGTGTGTCTCCGAGCACCTGATGTTTATCTGGAGATATTCTGGAGTCTGATCACGGACTCTCCCGCTTCCATCAGCACCTGCTCGCAGAAATCAAAATAATTACCTGCGTGCTAATGTGGGTGGTGGTCCTTATCTGCAGCCAATCGCAATGAAGTGTGATGGAATCGCTGCCATTGCTCATGGCGTTGCTCATTTCCTCCAAGATGAGGAGGGGAAGGGAGCTCATTAAGGAGATGCATTCATTGGGATGGGTTACTAAAACTAACAGAAGCTGTACTGAATATTCTTTATTAGTTATAGATTATACTTATGGGCACAGAGTGGTAGCAGCTCTCTTCCTTGTTGGACTTTTGTCTACTGTACACTTTTGTGCACCTGAGACAGTACTTCACAATTAGTTTAAAGGTCCCATACTATAGAAAAGTGAGATTTTTATGTTTTTTTTATTATAAAGCAGGCTCAAGTCCTATATAAATACTGTGAAAGTATCAAAACGCTCAATCCACAGGAAAATACACGCAGCCCGTATTCAGAAACTCTGCATTTGAAACAAGCTGTCAGGATTTCTGCACATTTGTGATGTCACAAATATACAATATTTAGACCCTTGACACAATTTTAAACGTAAACATTCTAAATGTGTCCCTGGTTTATTCCTGGTTGGAGTGTATGTGAATGTAATCAGCTGACAGGAAGTACACATGGACCCAAGCTCTTGCCTAGCAACGCAATTATGTTGCAATTCCATCAAAATGCGCTAAAACGGAGCGTTTCAGACAGAGGGTAAATACAGGCATATCACGGCAGACAGTATGAGGAAAATAAGTTTTTTTTTAACATTACAGCATGTGAACATGTTCTAGTAGAAACACAAATACAAGTATGAACCTGAAAATGAGCATAATATGGGACCTTTAAATAAAACACTGGTCTTGGTGTACTGCTTGCCTTTTAAAAGGCTTAATTTCATGACAAATAATGCATTTATGAGTGTCAATTTATCATTTTACTCTTTTTTTATTGCATTGAATGCCAACAAGAAAAACTGCAAATTGTACAGGCCTGACTTGACAAGTTAACCAGTCACTGATCTCAAAGATTAACTGAGATACTGATTAATGTAGACAAAGTGGCTTCTTTTGTTGGGAAAAGTGTAGCATTCATCCGTCACTGTAGGCTTGTTGACAGAACAGAAGTAGCGGTGAGTAATGGTCTGTAAATTCCTCTATCTGTCTGATTCATATTTGACTGGCAAGTGCTGATTTTAAGAGATAGTTTACACAGCCAAGAAAGGGATTTTCATGTCTTTATGGGTGGTAATGTTGGTCCATCACTTTGCTCCAGACTGAAATATCCCAACAGCTATTAGATGTATTGCCATGAAATGTAGTGTACACATTTATGGTTCCCAGTGGATGAATCCAATCGACTCTGATGATCCCATGACCTCTCCTCTAGCACCACCATCATGTTGAGATATGTGGTGAAAAGTGAAGCCAATTCAGAAGTGCATTAAACTTGTATTCTTTCTAATAGACAGCAGGGGGGCAACTCCTCTGGTTGCAAAAAGAAGTCTGATTGTATAGAAGTCTATGAGAAAATGAACCTACTAACGACTACGTAGCAAAGATGGCAACCGTTGAGGATGAGAAAGAGTCCAGCGTTCCACACTCAACTTTTTGACCGTTTAGTTCGAGTACATCTGGGTACTTAGAGTGCATTTTGCCATACTTCTCAGTGTGAACGCACTTATGCACTCAAAACAGCAAGTGTAAGGAACTACTGTATGTGTACTTTTTTTTTGTTTTGAAAGACTGACAGGACAGGACTGACAGGCTGGCTCAGCTTAGGTAGATCTGGTCCATCCTGCTCCTGAGGTATCTCTCCACCTGTTAAAATCCTGCTCCTCCCACCACTCTTAATGCCCAGCATGACGGCCATACAACCAAGCGGGCCTCCCGGGGTTCCAACAATGCAGACCCTCCCTCCAACACAGGGGAAACATTTGGGGATTACGACGCAAAGTTTTTCAGAGTAAATCACCTAGAAAATAGAGCCCCTGAGTGGACGCCCAGACCAATATATGGTCACTTTTAGGCACAAAGGGCTGACCAAAGAGCACAGTCAGGTGGAAGGAATACAGGCATGCTGGGAGTTGAGAGTGTGAATTAAAACCTGCCCACGGATGAACAAAAATGTGGAACAAACTTTCTCACGTTTCCAGATCTGTTCACAATTGCTGTCAAACGGCATGAGTCAATGGTTGCTCGGATATGCAGGAGAAAAAAAAGAAGAAGTAAAAAAGTAGTGGTAGTGAGTGATTTGCTTGTTATTCTCATTGTGCAGCAGCATAATTTTGACGCAGAAAAGGATGAGATTTACTCCTAATGCTGATGAGTCTACGTGCACAATTATTCACACAAAGTTTTATCTGCCATCGTTATTCTCGCCGCTGTGAATTATTCATGAGATTGGAATCTCTTGAGCATGTGTCGCCTGCAAACTCGAAATCGCATTTTTCGCATTTGTACACTTACTGCCGAGTCATGACATCGCACATATTGAGATGGATGGCTGTTCAACGGCGTTCAGCAGCGTGGTGTGCACCGAGGACGTGAATGCTTAGAGCGCATTGCTTCAATATTATGTTGAACTACATAGAATATTTAATATGGGGCTGCGGTTTGAGCAGTAAACTGTAATGATGATTGAATTTTAAGTACGATTTTTATAAGATTAGAGATTGGCATTGTTTTATTGTTGTTATCCCTCTACTGACACTCCTATACACTACTTAAACTGGGGAATGTGCTGCATTCTGAC
The DNA here is from genome assembly GCF_015220745.1 of Sebastes umbrosus. NCBI lineage: Eukaryota > Metazoa > Chordata > Actinopteri > Perciformes > Sebastidae > Sebastes > Sebastes umbrosus. The sequence continues at coordinate 16,772,075 of NC_051290.1, forward strand.
TCCCACACTTCACTGCAGCCCATTTAGTAAACATACATGTGCATGGCAAAATCTGATTACACGAGGCAGTTTACTCCTAAACCTTTGGAATTCCACAATGAGATCATGAATTAACATGATGCACCAAAATCAACTTTCATTTGAAGTTCATAACATCAGCCTTCTGTCCAAACAGGGATTGATAAATATGTCATTTTTGCATTAAAATAGTAATAGATTCAACACAATCAAATGCAAAATTACTCAGTATCATATTGTATGCTGCAAGCTCCCTCTTGGAAAAAGCTATTTTATTTATATACATTATGTACATGCTGGAATAGCTTTACTTTGCTGTTACTATGCTAAGAATTTGTGTATTTGATTTAATAGTATGTCTATGTTGCTTGTATGAAACATTGTCACATTTCATGTTAAACAAAATTTAGTTTATACCGGTATTGATAACCTTGATATTTAAAAAAATATGCTGATGTATGTGTATAAATTATTTTTGGAAATTAATTAATAACACAAAACAATGACAAATATTGTCCAGAAACCCTCACAGGTACTGCATTTAGCATAAAAAAATTTGCCTAAATCATAACATGGCAAACTGCAGCCCAACAGGCAACAACAGCTGTCAGTGTGTCAGTGTGATGACTTGCCCCAAGCTGCATGTGATTATCATAAAATGGGCATGTCTGTAAAGGGGAGACTTGTAGGTACCCATAGAACCTGTTTTCATTCACATATCTGGAGGTCAGAAGTAAAAGGACCCCTTTTAAAATGACCATGCCGGTTTTCCCTCGCCAAAATTTAGTCCAAGTTTGGAGCAATTGTGTTTATGTGTTAAAAAAATGAGTGGCGTTAAAACGAGTTTGCATTAACGCTTTATTATCGCGTTAACTTTGACAGCCCTAATGTATATATTTGTGCACATATTGTTATTTGATTGACTATCTTGACCTTCAATGACACAATGACTTCTTGAATTCTTTTGGGAACGCTGTTCACTCAAAGTACCACAAAAAGGTCCTTGTTTAAAGAATTTCACACCTTATTAACCTAAGCTTGTTCCTTGTAGTTTCACTTGGATCAAAGAGGGATCGTATTGCACATCCGCCTGTGGACGGAGAACAAAAACTCAGAAGTTAAATTATGTGAATGTATGGTGCTTTGTGCGACATACTATACATCATATTGATATATATAAAAACAAAACAGTTTTTTGTCCAACTTAGTTCAGTCCTTCCTAAAATAAAAAAAATAAATACTAAATATTTAAAATAAATAATAATGAAATAAATATAAACTTTTTTAGTGTGCAGAAATCCGGTAAACAGAAAAAATACAAAATAAAGTATATGCTGTTTATCATCTAATTAATTTAATTCATAGCAAAATGTAATTTAAATTTACCAGGATTTTGAGATCTAATCTAAAACTGAAAGCAGAAACAGGTATAAAAGCCACAAAAACATTGTAAGAGGTGAAAGTTTGTGTAACACTCTAATGAAAGGTATCACCGCATGGAAAAGAAACACAAATAAACTGTAGCGCTTAACAGCAATGTGCTATTACCTGAAAATTCACCTGTGTTTTTCTCAGTGGGCACCCTCTAACAAATAGGTTTTTTCCCCTGATGAAATCACACTTTGATGTTTCTCCCTGTTGTGTTGGGCTTTTGTGGCAGGTGGACAGCCCATCTTTATTCTGTGCTAGCAGGGTAGCAGGGCTTCAGAAGCTTTTCGAACCACTATTTTCATGGTTTAAAGCTTTCATCTCATTTGCTGGTCGAGGAAGTGTCATGCTGGTCTGGAGTGGTGTGTTGTTTTGTTGTAAGGGGCAGCCTCAGCTTGCTGCCCTCGTCGGGGGGTTGAAGCACCCTGCTTGGTTTAGGAAACCAGGCCGTCCTTAATAAGACAAAGTCCAGGCATTGATTTGACAAAATAGCATTTGGAATTAGATGTTGCAGCACAAGCAAATCACAGCTGGGGTAAAAACAATTCTCCCATCAGGGGGGCGGTCGTCCCTTAGGGGACTCCATGTACCCCCTGCCTGCCTGAGAGGATCCAAGCCACGTCTTAAAGGAAAGCGACACACATTTGTCAAATTTCAGGATGAAAAACTAAAACCTCTATTCAGAGGGGAAAGAGGAAACATGCAGTAGCTTATTAGTAGAGTTGTAAAAGTTATCATGATAATAATGCTTTAACGCAAATTAGTTTTAACGGCCCTAATTTCTTTAACGTAAATTGCGATTTTTAGGTTGTAGCAGGCTCAGTTTTAAAGCTAGAGTGAAGATACTGGCATCAAATGAAAGGACAATATTTGTCATTGTTTTGTGTTGTTAATTGATTTCCAGTAATAAATATATACATACGTTTACAAAAAGCAGCATATTTGCCCACTCCTATGTCTCTCTTTAAGTTACATTTTGAACAGATAAAAAATTCGATTAATTTGCGATTAATTGCGATTAACTATTTTAGTCTATTGACAGCCCTATTATTAGCTTAACAAGTTAAAGGCTAATTACAATAAATCAAACCAGTGGTATTAGATAGGTTGGAATTGTATCATTTAAACTATACAATGGATGACAAAATGCTAGAATATGTAGAATGACAACAAAAAAGAAACTTAATTCAAGGTCCCCTAACTGTTTTTTTTCTCTGAGCTTTCATCCACATCTCCATCCACCGATGAAGACTGTGAGATGAAGCTGAAACCTCTGGAATAAAAGCTAGTAAGTGGACCTTGAGTCTAGATTTTTTTTTTCCTTTGTCAAATTCAACTAGAATCATGTGGTCATGTTTTCACAACTTTTCTTTAAATTCTTTTTCATCTACGCTCACACTCAGGTATTCATAGAAAAGCTACCGAAAAGGTGATGAACCGAGGCCTGCCATTAAAACAAACACTTGTAAAGAAACAAAAAAATAAAAAGCCACTATGAAGTTAATCACTTGTCAAAGGGCTCATTATTATGGGAGAGGGACAGGCCCAACAAGAATCAGACAAAAGCAACACAGCGGAGGCACTTTAGTTTCAATGAGCCACTCTCCTGAAGCTGGGATGACATCAGAGGTCCTTTAAGCTGTCCTTTGTATCCTTTCCTCGTATGCCTCGTCTCTGGGGCCGTCCCCCTTGTTCTCACCAGCAGGTTGTTTTCTCGTCCTCTCATTAAGCCCTGATCCCAAAATTAGAAGCTCTCCGAACACCACATCTGACCGTGCTGTGACCCTGTGTGTCATGAAAAGACATGGGCATGTTTCGGTGACAGGTATGCAGGCTCGTCTCCTGAAAAACTGGTTGCACATTTGGTTAAATATTGAAAAAGTAAACTACATTTTTAACCCAGACCACTCTCTTTCCCTAAATTAAACTAAATGCTTTGAATTGCCTAAACATCCATGTAACCATTAAAATATTAGTCACGCCAAGATTGGACATTTTAGTGAAAACAATTTTAACATATTGTCAGTCAATATTATGCAGATACGTTCAGTGTGAACATTTTGCAACTTTGCAGGTACGTTCATTAACATTTCCTCACCATGCTGATAAAATAAATGTCTGGGCAGCACTTTGTCTTTCAAAATGTATTATTATTTAGAAGTATATAAAAAAAGTGACAGGGTTGAACTAACTATGATAAAATAAATACACTAAATCATATTAATAACAAGAAATACATGGTTAATGGTCCAAATGTTTGAGTATTTGCAGATGACACTTCTTTGTACGTCATTGTTAATATCAGTAAATTAAGTCACTTGAACCCGACACATACTTACTTTTAACCATTCATAATACAATTTCAGCGTCTCACAGGATCCTGTACTTTTAACTAATCTCTATAAACAGATCTCTGCATATGAATGCAGAATCTGTAGGCAACACAACAAGATTTTGGTATCAGAAGCCTTCTGGTTTCCATTTGTAGTCCGTCTACAATCCGAGTAGTATTGACCAATCACACATGAGCGGGCTTTGGTTGCATGCAGGTAAACAGTCAGTGTGGAGAGCAAAAGAGGCGGAACGTATTGGCCGAAATGCAATCCGGGAACCCATCGGCTATCGTCAGACAACTATTTAGCTTTTTATTAGCTAAAAAATAAACTGTCAAGCGAGTGTAAATGTACTCACCGGTTGTAGACGTTGTCTCTCAACTCCAACATTGTCGCGTCTTAAGTGATAATCAGACTGTAAACAATGCACATGAGCGAAAGTCTTGGCCCGAATATCCGTTATCGGGATATCTGCTGGATACTACAAAATATTGGCCAGAGGCTAAATCGTCGGCAGAGATAGAGTTCCGAGATTGCTCAACAACAAACTGCCATATTATTATGGGCCAGCTTAAATAAAGATGTAACCTGTTTTTTTGTTGGAACACGAAGCCCTGATACATTGCAAACTTGTTTGAAAGGAAACACTGGTTCCTTCCTGTTAGATGCTGAAAATTCTCACCAACCTCGTGCCAACAGCAATTACTCATTTGTGTCACTGGTGTTTTTTGATTGAATTTTACACCTTGCTAGATTTCCACAATTAACACAGGTTTACTTATAAGTTTGAACAAAAATGCATTTTATCAAAGCTTTCAAAAGTTTGTAAACAGTTATATAACTTCAAATAAGGTGGAGTACTTTCTCACACTCTCTAAAGCTTCATGAAGAGGAACTTAACCAAAAAGTGAACGATGGCAACGATAAGCTGCGATTCAGGGCACCATGATCAGATAAACTCCCTAAAGCCTGTGAACTTAAGGTTGCAGTTCTTAGAATCTAAAGCCCGCATTGATGTTGGGACTCCATTTGTACAATTATAAAACTGATAAAAGATCCCATTTATCTTGGGTTTTGTAGATGCGAAGGAGTGCGATCTTCAAAAAGTTCCCCAAAGATACACAGAGTCCCCCATTTGTAAATGTTTTTGAAAATTGTGCTTTGTTCACACCTGTGGTCAGCACTTTATTTTGTGTTTTTCCTTTATCTGAGTTTAATCTGCATGCAGCCAGCATTTTTCAGTCTATAGTTCTGAATAGACTGTAGTGTGTATTGTTATCTGCTCCTCTGTCTCTGTACCTGACTGACTGTGGTTCCGCAGTGGCTTTGAACCATGCCCAGGTGTCAGTCCATGTAGATGCATGTTGCTATGGTTTGGTGCCAACAGTACTAAATGCGAAGGACACTAATCTTATTTGAAATCCAAATCTTCACCTTTACTTGATGCCATGCCATATACAGTAATGCAAGACTGAATTCAGTTTGAATATCACAAGTAATGATGTTCTGAAATGTTTTGAAGTTATCAGTTTGGCCATAATTATTAACATTTATTATTACAGTAAATTAACAAGAGTGTTAATTTCCCACTGATCCTCCGCAAGACCCCCAACCATCAATTTATCAACACAAATGGCTGCCACTTTCTTTTGATAATTCAGTCAAGAAATAGTAAATCTATCTAAGGAAAATAGTAAATCACTTATTTCGTTTTTTGGCTTTTTTAGCTCAAAAGTAGTCACATACACAATATATTGAGTCTTGAATTGTACCTGTTGAATTTCTAAAATGTTGTGAATAAAGTGAGTATGAGCAATTTCTTTGCTCTTTTGAAATCCCCAATAACACAACAGCCATGGAGAAGGATTATTTTTGCAGTTGAAACCTTAATGGTAACTACAGTCCTGCAACAACGTCTTCTCATACAATGGTTCATATATCTTACGAAAAGTTATTCCTATTTTTGATGCGTATTCCTACGAATGTCCAGCATCAATTTCCGCTCCAGTGTTTTCAAAATAAACTTCCGTCTTCACAGGAAACAACTTTGTTAGGTTTAGGTGAGAAAATTACTTAGTTAGGTTTAGGAAAAGATCAAATTGGTTCGATTAAGGCAAGAAAACTGGAAGTGGTTACGCAACACTGGCGTGTAGTGTGGCGTAATTTAAGTAAAAAACTTAAGTGACAAAAACTACTTAGTTAGGTTTAGGAAAATATCGTGGTTTTGGTTAAAATAACACCTGAATTGGGGTATTTAAGTACGGAAGTTAAGTGACAAATAAATCAACATTGACTTGGTTTCACACGGGACACAAACACCAGTCTCCTGGGCAAAAGTCTGGTGTTTTTGACACACCCATCCACCCTGACCTCCTCCCTATGTGGCGTTAGCTGCTCTTTATACTTCCTCATTCACAATTACATGGATTACATACAAATCAATAACATACTTACAGTAATTTATAGGGTCAAATGAAAGTCAAGTCTTGAATTCTCTTTTGTCGCTTATCTTGATTCATTTGGTCACCTCAGAACCGTGTTCTGTGTTTTGTTGGCAATATTTGTGAAAGATCCAACCTTGAGTTGCTTTAATGACAGTAAAGTGAGGAATTGATTGGTTGACTATGATTCATTTTACTTTACTTTTTCATTCAGTGTCATATTATGTAACTGTTGTGATCTTTCTGTTCAACCATAACAGATCTATCTCGTCTCAGTGGTTTCCTTTGTGGGAATTGAACAGAGTTGATGACAAACATGAAGTCACGGGTATGCTGGGACACAATGACAGCAGGGCAGGTTTAAGGTTTAAAGCAAGTCTGGTTCTACTGCCTCTTGGAAATTTATTCCACAAATGGTTAAGTTTCTGTACATGAATATTGGAATGAATGAATGTCAGATGTTTGCCGTTGGATTTAAATCGGTAAAAGATATTTGTAATAAAACATATATACCGTAGCAACTATATATATTCTCTGCATGCACACAAACTCACCTCCAAATGCTTCCGCTTCTCTGACGGTCTCATGTTTCCTCTAATCTCTGTAGCAACTCACATCTGATCTGTTTGCAGATGCCAGTTGCTATCAGAGACAATGTTTAACAATTTCCAAGCTGTTATTGTCTGTAACTGAAAGCCTAGAATATTTTCCCATAACACCCTGGCAGAGATGTACAGCGCTGATGTCTCTCCCTCTGTGTTCATCTGATAGTACACTCACCTCCTTCTATGCTTCACCACCCCCTTTCCTTGTTTGTCGTTTTGTTCTCAACGGTCTCCTGCACTTTTAATACGCTTATTGCAATCTGGACATGTTTCAGATTGGTTCTCTGTATCCTGTTACTGCAACAATAAAACAGTTAACTATCACAGATATAAATGGGATTTTGCATATAGAGTATTATTCCTTAAAGCTGCTATAATCACTGTTTTTATATTAACAATTGTTCAAATTACTACTTGAAATGCGAAAGGGGTCGCTCACAGTGAATTATCACCCAATTCTGCAGTTCCTTTCACCTTCAGTTATATGTTTTAGCATCTTTAAGCTCATTGTTTTGGTTTTGTTGGCCCACAACTTTACTGTTTTGGTTCACTCTCACAGCTCTCATCTGTTTCCGTACGTATTTTCTTAAGTTTCCGTACTTATTTTAAGCCCAATCCTGATGTTTTTCCTAAACTTAACTAAGTAGTTTTGTTGCCTAAACCTACAGCCGTTAGTGTAGCTTTGTTGCGTGGCGTGAAAATTACTTGCAAAAGTGGTGTACAAATGATACGTGAAAAGGCTAAAATTCGTTCTCATGACACGCGGTATATCCTTGTAATGTCATGCTATTTATATGCTTTCCCATGAGATCGGGTTGGCTTTCCAGCAGCTGTAGGCTGCTGTTTTCATTAAACCCACTGTACATTACCTGCCCAGCACCAAAAAAAAACAGACAAAGTTAGCAACTATCTGGTAAATTTAGCCGTTAAAGAGACAGATATTTTTCCCAGGAGTTGGTGGAGACCAAAACAAAGCTACAAGAAGAGTGAATAAAATGAACACTAATGTTACTCTGCGTCTTCCATAACAACTGTATAAGGTGATAATATAGCGGTACTGCTTCCGCTGCCCCCCCGACATAACGAATATTGTTCAATTTCTTCCTTGCTGCCAAGAGCTAACATGAGATTTAGTGTACTAAGAGGATCTGATCCTTAAGACATCTGAAGACCCTCAAAGCTGGAGGAAATCTTTTCAGCAAACAGAAATTACCCAGAATCCCTTTGCCATTAGGATGTCGACAGATCTTTTCACTCAAGGCCCTGTAAACAACGCTTTGGAGGTCTGATTGTTTGCTTATTTGTATATGAGAATGAGGAGAGGGAGAATCTCTCTTTCATTAGTTTTTTTTTTTAGTGTTTTGTAGCTCAGTGACAAGCCAAAGTATTGCATTTAATCTGACATAATCAGTACAATAGCTGTTTTTAAACCTACGTAAATATAGAAATGAATCATACAAAAACTCACAATTGTCAAAATATTTCCTACCTATCTGTCACCTCTGACATATTCACTCAAGCGCAAATTTATATTTGCAAAGTACCAACAGACAGTTCTTTCCCACGTTGTGTCTATCATTAACACATCAATTTCCTTGTCAATGTCTGTCAAGTGGCACATCTTTATGAGAAAAAAAAACACCCTTAGAAACTTGATTCTTCAAATCCTTCACAGAGGGTTTGTGACCATCTGCCACTCAGATATGCATTGTTGAGCTGCACAGTTCTCGCTGCAAGTGTATCGTCAAATAAAGAAGTGTCTTTGACAGGAAACAAACAGAGAGTGTAGCCAGACTAAGTGCAGAACGAGGAACTCTCGGGGTTAAATCTCAACCTGTTTAGACAGTGAAGGTTGCATTCATTGGCACCTGACCAGAACCTTTCAAGGTACTAATGTTCCCTACACACCCACCCACACACACACACACACACACACGTAATTAGCACTTAAATGCCTACACAAACTCACACACAGTGAGCCAGTATGCAAAAGTGAACCTGCATCTCCTTATAGATGCATGTTGATGCAGATGTAATATGCATGATTAGAACAGGTACACATCAGGGTGCACACACAACCCACCCACCCACGCCCACACACACATCCATACCGTGTGCTCATGAGCAAACTTGGCTGTCTTTGGCCCACCATTGTTCACTGGCACTGAGGCATTGCCGGGCTAAGTGAGGGGCCCTGATGGATACCTACCAGACTCGGACCACCAGTAAAGGTGTGAGAGGAGGAGAAAGAGAGTAAATGCAGGGATATTGAATAGGGGAGAAGAAGATGGAAGAAGATAGATAGGCAACGAATAGGAGGAAAATCTATTGTCCCATGTATTCAAATGCACAGGTGTGTGCATGAGTGTAATACGGATGCTTCCCTTCTTCTCGGCATGGGTTGTAAAAAGAAAAGTAAAGTTAGCAATACCACAATGAGAAAATACTCCATTACCGGTGAAGTCCCTGCATTAAAAAGTTTATTTAAAGATGCTCTAAGATATATTTTTGTATTAACAATGGGGCAAATGACAATGTATTGTGAAAAGGGACACTCGTTTGAGAATGCAAGTTTAAGGCACTTAACGTCTCATGATGTACCACTTTAATTGACTAACTTAACTTCTCACAGTATTGTAAAGTGTAACTGTTTAATGTATAGCATTATATTCTAATATCTGAATCTATCATATGTTTTGCTTAAAAAAACACAATCAGTGATGTAACAAGTAACTATAGCTGGCAAATTAAAGTAATTCAATAGTTCCCTCCAAAATATAGTGGTGTAGAAGTATTACAAAATAGAAATACTCAATACAGAACTTCATGCTGTTTTTGAGGAAGCTTAATTACAATATACTGTATGTATAGTAATAATTTACCATGCGGCATGAACACAATTAGAAGAAAGTTACTCATTAGATCTGAATAAAAATGGTTGAAAGATATAACACCAAAAGTACGAACATATATTCAAATCAAGCAAAATTATGGCACTGAATCTTACATTATAACAAACTTATCAAGGAATCAAAGGTCTTTAGTTGCACAGCTGAGAACAGGAATCCTTCCTCTGGCTCCTGAAGTTGGCAGATTTAAAAAGATCCAGGAGAAAACAGGTTGTATGAATTGTGCTGATTAGGAGAAGTTGAGAATGAATCACAACATCTTCTTTTGTATTGTCCATATTATGATGAGTTAAGAACATTTATATTAAATGAAATGTTTGTTCACTATTTAAGTTGGCCACCTTTGTTTCTAGAGCTTGGAAAAAAATGTCAGGTTGATTTATTTGTTTAGTATTCTTTGTAATTTATGTTGCTACTCTGGTTTCTCTCTTTTTCTAAATAATTATGTCTTGTAAGCCTGTTTGGGCTGTGCATATTATTTATGCATGACACAATAATAATAAAAATCAAATCAAACTCATGTACAGTACAAGTACCTGAAAAGTAATTGAGTAAACCTTTGCTAACGCGATTAGCTAAGTCCCCTGCAATCCTGAGTAACATTATTACTTTTTCTTTGGCATTATGATTTTTAAAGACTAAATGTCATCTTTTTGTCAAATGTCACTTTATTTTTGGAACAAAACTCTACACTTAGATATTTCAATGGGAATTTTTTTGCACCTCAAAGCGAGCTACTGGTCTGATCTCCAGAGAAAGATGTGTGAGAAGATTTCCGTGGGATGCTGGCAAAGGTGTAACTTCTGCTCCAGGCGTCGTAAACAGAGACGCCAAGTCCAACATATGGCACAGCAGCAGTCAGCATCCCCCGGCGTTAAAAAATAAATACAGGAAATGATCTTGAAAGCTAAACTAAAAGGGAAGTTGCTTGTTGAACTCTGCACATGGAGCACAAATCAGCCTACTCTGAGTTTTTTGTTTTTTCTCCACAGAGCTTCAATACAACAGAGTGTCAATGTCATAAAGGTGGAGAGGGACTTGCATTCATAAAGGGAAATTAAAACCTATCGATCGCAGTAGCAACCTGACCAACCTGATGTCCGACCATCATTGGTGGCCATTCAACCCCATCAGCAGTGAAGTGGAGGCTACTGTGTGGCACTTAAATGACAAGGGTGTGAAGTGACAGATGAGAAAGCAAACACACAAAGGTCGAGACCCCTCCGCACGCTGAAAGAGAGGGGAATTCATTGTAACTTGAGTGCTGCATTTTCAGAAACAATGTCTTGAAACTCAAGGCGCTCAAATGTTTCCATGTCAAAGTCGCAATGATTTCGTTAGAGTCTGTGATTCAGAGTTGGCAACATTGTGCATCAGAGGAGCTGCAGGGCAATAATATAGGATATAATTTGGATTAACTGTGTGATTATTACACGAAATCTCAATGCACATGTCTTTATAGGACACTATTAAAGTTATACCATGATTTACTGTTTAATGATAGTCTACTGTTTCTCTGCCGTTCCTCCTTACCTCTCCACCCCCCTTCTCCACCCTCCTCCTCCTCCTCCTCTCCATCTCTCTGACAGTGGGAGACATAATCAGGTTTTGTGAGATTTGTGAGCAGATTAGCAGCCACCTTGCTTCAGATAAGAAAGCTGCGCTGATAAAGCCCTGTCCTGGGAGGCACATTGCTGTGATGAAACACCATATCTGACATGAGCAGATCTGTTAAGAACACAATTAAGACACTGTCTGGCCATATCTACTCTAACTGCACCTATGCCTGCTAATCCCTTCGCTCTGGGTTGAAAAATTTGGACAAAAAACGTGTGGAAAAAGGTGGAACTGGACGTCTATAATGCAGAGATAACAGTAGGTGTAAAGGGTAGAATGACAGAGAAATGACCTTGTCTCGAGGTGAAACTGATCTGGTTTGAAGGCACTTTAAACACCCATCCTGGCTTGACCTTGAAGTAATTCCATGATCCAGAGACAAACAAGAAGAGGCAGTAAATGAGTAAATATAACACTATGGCTTTTATCCATAATCCAATTTAAAGAGGCTTTTCCAAAAACAGCTGTTTTTGTCCCATTCTCGTCCTCGGGGTAATTAGAAATAAGATGGAAACAGAACGCTCAATATATAGTGACACACACATTTACACAGGCTTTTCAACACCACGCTGCTTCCAGGCATCTTTTCCTCCAAGAAAAAGCTGTATCTGGTCCATACAGTGTAAACCAAAGTGGTCTGAGAGCAGCTTAATCTGCCTGGATAAACTTGCAAATCCAAACCTCAAATTCCACTTCACAGTGGGATGGAATGATAAAAAGCTGCATGTGCGTCCTCGCAGCATCTGCATCACTGGCGCTTATTTATGTTTTTTTTCGGCGTTCTGCGTTGATGGATGCATTTCATATTCATGTCCTGCACAGCTGAAGAGAGTCTTACCCCTATCCATCAAGGCCCATAACTTGTGGAACATCTTTCTGCAAATAGCAGCCTCGCTTCTCAAAACCGTCTTTATTATCAGGATGCTTTTGTTACGACAAATGCCTGTACAGATTTTGTGTTTTTGCACAATATGTGTTGGCTCTTTGCATGTGCACATGCAGGATTGTAATAGGGCAGGTGGGCAGGTATGCTGCTGATAAGATCCATCACTTAAAGGTCTCATATAACACTAATTTTCTGGTTCATACTTGATTTTTTTATTATGTTTCTACTAAAACATGTTTACATGCTGTAATGTTAAAAAAACATTCAACACTCATACCGTCCTTTTTAGCACATTTCAACAGAATTGCAATGGAATTGCGTCGCTAGGCAACAACTTGGGTCCATATTTACTTCCTGTCAAGCTGATGTCATTCACATACACAAATGAAACTTGTGAGCTCATGTTTGCAACATGGGAAGTCGTGTACACGATATGCTTGGCGTTCAAGTGGTTAAGTCGTGAGAACACCGCTGCTAAGCAACGGCAATATTAATGTTACCGTCGGCGTCTAGAAGCCACAGAGGCTAACAATTTAGCAAGCTGGCTAGCGGGTAACAATGTAATAAATGCAAAGGCACAATGACAGAGGAAAAAGATGTGGCCGTTGGGAATATCAACATTTTCCTCAGACCTATTATAAAATTACAAAGAAAAACAATATACGACCCATTTAAAGGCACCATGCAATAAGAAATAAACCGGGACACATTTGGGATGTTTACGTTAAAATCTGTGATATGGTATATATATTGTGTATTTGTGACATCACAAAATTACAGAAATCCTGACGGCTTGTTTCAAAGGCACTGTTTCTGAATACGGGCTGTGTGTATTTCTCCATGGATTGAGCAATTCGATACTTTCATAGTATTTATATAGCACTTAAACCTGCTTTATAATAAAAGAAGACATGGAAATCTCGCCTTTCTACAATATGGGACCTTTAAGGTGAGGAAGAGGTAAAAACAGTACCATCTGTCAATCAGAAATTCTAGTCTCAAAAACAGTAATCTTCTTTTATCGAGCTGAAACACAGAGTCTGCCTGTGTGGTAAGTAGTGATATTAATGACTAATAATAGCTATGTCTGCATCAAATCACTGTGTATTATACCGTAAGCAATTTTCCCCGGCCTCTTGCTGTAGCAGACCTTCCTCAGAGATGCCCTTCAGGGAATCATTATCTCACTAAAACGCCACAAGGGGATTGAGTGCTTCCATCCGTTGCCTCTTTAACCCGCATCCATTATTCAGAGGGAGTCTAGTGGAGTCAGGACTACGGGGAGACCGAGAGAAGCCACTGATGTCTCACTCTTACATCTACAGATGATTAGGAGATTTCTTAATAGCTGAGGATACCATCATTATTAACATTTATCTCAAACTGCACACATTCGCAGTGAATAAAAATACAAGTTGAGTGCAAATGCATGACTAACAGTGTTTTCAGTTGTGTATCTCCCTTGGTGACTGCCACTGTGTTTGTCACAAGTTGTTTTCCGTGTAATAATAAGGGTAAGGCAATCTGTTGCGTGTAACTGGATCCTGTTCAAATGGAGAGAAATGAAATGAATGAAACATGTGACAAGGTGTGATTAGTGATCAGCCAGTCTTTGCTGGGTGTTTGTTGACAGATGGGTCTTTTGTCAAGGTAATTTGTTGAACAGAATAACCAGGTAGATAATTACCTGTTGCTTTTGTGGCTATTAGGGCCATTGTGGTGTTAAAAAAAACATCCTCATAGTGAATATTCATTGCTCAGCAGGGAAACCAAAGAGGGTCATTGTATCCAGCTGACCTGAGGCAACATGTTTTTCTTCCTCTTTTGGATAGAAAATTTGTTGTAAATTCAACAACGTTTTGACTGGTGATGCATATTAAACATAGTAACTCTTAAAGGTCCCATATTATGCTCATTTTCAGGTTCATACTTGTATTTTGTGTTTCTACTAGAACATATTTGCATGCTTTAATATTAAAAATAAACACATTATTTTCCTCATACTGTCAGCCTGAATATACCTGTATTTACCCTCTGTCTGAAACGCTCCATTTTAGCGCATTTCGACGGAATTGCAACAGAATCGCGTTACTAGGCAACAGCTTGGGTCCATGTGTACTTCCTGTCAGCTGATGTCATTCACATACACTGCAACCAGGAATAAACTGGGACACATTTAGTATGTTTATGTTTAAAATTGTATCAAGGGTCTAAATATTGTATATTTGTGACATCACGAATGGGCAGAAATCCTGACAGCTTGTTTCAAATGCAGAGTTTCTTAATACGGGCTGTGTGTGTTTCCCTGTGGATTGAGCGTTTCGATACTTTCACAGTTTTTATATTGGACTTAAGCCTACTTTATAATAAAAAAAACATGAAAATCTCACTTTTTTATAATATGGGATCTTTAAATTTAAAATTCATTGCAGATCACAATTTCTAAAAGTCTGGTCCTATAGGCCTCACTCTTTTTTTTTTAAACTACAGCTGCACATAGGCTCAGTTGCATCAGATTAGACCACTATTCATCCAGGATGCAAATAAACATGATAGGCTATTAAGAGGGCTGGAGCGGAAAGGGGTGTGACTCGGGTGTTGTATTTCATGTCAAACCACCTTGAGAGGAGACACTTAAAGGCGCTGGTTCAGGGTGCCAGCCATTCACTCAGAGAGAGAGAGAGAGAGAGAGAGAGAGAGAAGGCCACACCAGACTTTGACTTGTGTAGGACTTTTTAAGACTTTGTGTGTTTGCAAACCCACCTCAGGTAAATGGACAGCAGGATCAGACCGCTCGGCCCAAACCCTCTCGGTGGCTACCCTTCTCCTCTCTTCCTCCGGGCTTGCAACCCGGCTCTGGAGAGAGGATACCCGCGCACCCCGAAGTGCGCCCGCTGCAGAAACCACGGCGTGGTGTCCGCGCTGAAGGGCCACAAGCGCTTCTGTCGCTGGAGAGACTGCGTGTGCGCAAAGTGCACCCTGATAGCGGAGCGGCAGCGCGTGATGGCCGCGCAGGTGGCGCTGAGGAGGCAGCAGGCGCAGGAGGAGAGCGAGGCCCGCGAGCTGAGGATCATGTACCCGGGCTCCTCGGGGATCCCAGAGGGGTCACCAGCAGGACCAGTAGCTCCCGGCAACACTCCAGCAGCAGCTCCCGGGTTTGATATTTTTGGAGCAGAGAACCAAAAGAATGGTAAGTTAGAAATAAAAAAAAAGTTTTTACTTTGGAGATCATTTTTACCCTTTTCTTAGAAAATTCCATAGTTAAATTGCTTATTAATGTATTAAGGCAAGGCAGCTTTATTTGTAGAGTGTAAAGTGCTTTACATAAACATTCAAGAACAAGTGCAAAAGAACATTAAGACATAATTAAAACAGCTATAAAAACATAAAACATTAAAGATTAGAAAATAAAAACAAGCTAAAAAAGCTAGGATAGAAGCTAAAATAAAATATAACACACAAGAGTAAAAGCTCTAGTGCAGTATATAAGATCATTATCTGGTTTAATAAAAGGCAGCAGCAAACAGGAAAGTTTGAAGCTTTGATTTAAAAGAACTCAGAGTTGGAGCTGGTCCTGCAGGTTTCTGGGAGCTTGTTCCAAATATTTGGTGCATAAAAACTGAACGCTGCTTCTGCATGTTTAGTTCTGACTCTGGGGACACTAAGCAGACCTGATCCAGATGACCTGAGAGGTCTGGATGGTTCATAACATATAGCAGAAGATCAGAAATGAGTCTGAGTCTGAGTATTAATATCAATTATTTGAATTCACAGTTAGATGTTAATATATCAGGTTTATTTGCAGTTTGTGATATAATAGCACCCCCTCCATGATGAGCTAGTCAAGATGAGGAGCACCTTCAGCCACAGACTCATCCCCCCCTCGGCACAACACAAAGCGCCTGGGTCAGTCCTTCATGCTGGTAGACATCTGGCTCCACAACCAAGGCTGACCCCCATATGATGACTAGGAGGACTTTAAGAACTTTAAACACGCACTATCTGCCTTTAAACATGCACTATCTGCAACCATCTTGGACTCTAACCACTGGCGCACTTTACACTTACTTTACACTATAGATTAAATATACCACTTTATAGACTGCGCATATGCACATATTACATTTATTTATTGCACATACTACATTTAATTATTGACGGACTGCACACACTATGTTCACCCATTCACTCTGTATCTTTTACATTTCTATTATTGTTTTTTTTTTTTATAATTGTTGTATACCTGTACCTCTCCTGTGTTTCACTCTGTTTGCTGATGTTGCTGCTTTGACACCTGAATTTCCACGGTGATTAATAAAGGTTCATCTTATCTTATCTTAATAGCATAGGTCTATGCAATTTACTTTTACAGACAGCATCGTTCCAAGCATTTTACGCACGAACCGCGCATGTGATTCTAAACCACCTGTTTTCCTTTTGTCCACATTTTCAGATGACAAACTGAGCAAGTACCACTTTTATAACGGATTCATGGGTCGACCCCTGACCTTTGCTCCCCACACCGCACGGCTGACCTCTCCAATTGACAAGAAAGATCTGTCTCCAAACAACAAGGACAACAGCGCTTCATTCAACGACGACAGCGCAAGTCCATCATCCCCAGTGTTTGACCAGCGCTCAGACCACTTAGAGAGTCCGCAGAGGTCGCTCTCCTCCTCGGATCCGGAGTCGGGCAGTGAGTCGGAGAAGCCCAAGGACTACCGGAGCCTGGAGCGGGACCCCACTGACATCATGGCCAAGATCTTCCCCCATCAGAAGCGGGACACCCTGGAGTCCATGGTGAGAACGTGCAAAGGCGACATTGTCAGATCCATTGAGCTGGTGTTGAGCTCCAAAGACTCTGATAGCTTGTCCCTGCGCCCAAACGCACTCAGGCCTCCTGTCGGATTGCCCGGAGCGTTTGGTGCTCAGGGGAACAAATCCGCCTTCTCCCCGCTCCATATGCCACCGACCGACAGTCTGTATGGTGTCAGCCCCTTACGGCTGGCCTATTCCTCTGCAAACGGCGGTATGGCAGGTTTTATGTCACCATACATGACATCCGGACTGATGCCAATGTTCCCACTGCGTCCACCCATGGACTCATATTCCTTCCCGGGCATGATCCGAGACCTTTCTTACCTTCAGAGCAAGGAGTCACTATGCAGCAGTGCAGGTCTTTACACAAGACTCAACAGTGAAAAATGACAATTTTTAATAATGTTATCCTTTTAGGTAGTCTTATTGTAAATTTGCTTTCAGTATACCTTTAAAATCGCCTTTCAAGTGCCTCAACCCCAAAGAGCTGATTGAAATCACTGCATTGGACAATTTCCATTTGTTTTTTATACTGTAAATGTTGTAAAGATTGTTTTTTATTAATAAAACTATCAAAAGGTGCTCTTGTTTTGTCTTTTTTTGTAATCTTTGTATCTATCTATCTATCTATTTATCTACTTTTTGACATTTCACAATAGGAAAAGAACATAATGGTGAATAATGAAATTAATAAAATTAGCTTTTTAATCCAGCTGTTTATAATATTTGGCAAATTGCACAAAATGAAATAGACCAATAGAAAACCGGATATTGGATATTAACCTCTATAGTTCTCTAACTTAAAAATAGAAAAGCAACAAAACTAAACAATATTTGATGAATAGTGATCTGCACCCTTTAATTAATACATGTATTTATCCTACGTTTTCATCCTCCTATGTAGTTTGCTTTTATTGAATTTAAGCTTCTTGCGCAATCCCTTAACCGAATGTTTCTTTAAATGAATTTTTTTTAAGTCATCAATGAATCCCATGGCATTTTGTCTCCTCTTTTTGTTATTTTAACTTTTATATTTATATGTTATTGTCATTGGTTGTATTTGACTTGTCAATAAAGTTTGGGGAAAAAAAGGATTTTGTGGTTTCACAGCTTGGGCTCTGCAAAAAACTTTTATTTTCACTCATCAGCTGGGAAAATATATGTTGTATAGTTAGGCTACTGTTCTGTTTGACCTGATGTCCCAATCACATTTAGACTAATTCACCCTCATTGTTAAAGGTCCCATATTGTAAAAAGTTTGATTTTCTGATCTTTTACATTATAAAGCAGGTTTAAGTGCTTTATAAATACTGTTAAACTATCAAAAGGCTCAATATACGGAGAAATACACACAACCCGTATTCAGAAATTGTGCGTTTGAAACAAGCCTTTAAGATTTCTGTCCATTTGTGATGTCACAAATATACAATATTTAGACCATTACACAGTTTTAAACGTAAACATTCTAAATGTGTCCCAGTTTATTTCCTGTTGCAGTGTATGTGAATAACGTCAGCTGACAGGAAGTAAACATGGACCCAAACTGTTGCCTAGCAACGCAATTCCATTGCAATTCCATTGCAATTCCATTGAAATGCACTAAAACGGAACGTTTCAGACAGAGGGTAATTACAGGTATATTCAGGCAGACAGTACGAGAAAAATAATGTCTTTTTTTTAACATTACAGGATGTAAACATGTTCTATTAGAAACACAAAATACAAGTATGAACCTGAAAATGAGCACAATATGGGACCTTTAAAGCAATTAAATAATGTTTTTGGAAATTAAAAAAAAATGAAATTAATGAAGGCTGAATTCCATTTAGATGCTTTAAATTTACATTCCTCCTATTGTGCATGTTGGATAAGATAAGATAAGATATTCCTTTATTAGTCCCACAGTGGGGAAATTTGCAGTATACTGCAGCAAAGGGGATAGTGCAAAAAACAAGATGCATCAGCTAACACAGTAAAAAAAAAAAGAGCTAAACAAAGTGAAATAAAATATGAACCATTTAAATAGAAGGAAGTATAAAAATAGGAGCAGTATATACAGTATTGACAACAAACAGACTATTAACAAAATTGCACAGGTGGAAAATGATATCGCACAGTGAGAATGAATGAATGAATGAATGAATGATGAAATTCCACCTGAAAATTTCAGGTTATTGTCTGTTTTTTGGTGTGTAAAAACTGTGACCTGTGGGATCCACCACTGTGACCTGTGGATCATAATATTCATCACGTGTTACCCGACTTGCACTTCATACAAACTAGTGTTGTTCTCCTTGTTCATTCCAAATTACAAAGAAATATAACTAGTCAAAAAAGCTCTCAAAAATGCTCATCTTTCCACTTTGAAAAAAGTCTAAAAGAAGAATGTGAACAAGTGCATGTCTGAGGCAGAAAGCCATTCTCACTCCTGATTGGTCAACGGAATCGCACATGGCTCGACTACAAACCAATAGAAAGAGCTCTGGAGCGTCACATGACCGCATGTTTCAGGAAGCCAGGACATGGCCAGTTTAAAATGTTTGGTGTGTCTCTATCATGCGTGTTGAAACGCTGCTGAGGGGGGTCTTGTGAGGCAGTTTTACAACTGTACCGTCTGACATGCGTCTCCACGTTATTATCGCTGCTGTCTTTTGGTGTGGTTTTGCACACTCGCGGAAAATAAGAGGAATATCTTCATCCTGTAAGTTCACTTGTCCCCTTCTCTGCTAGCTTAAAGATAATCATCTTAATGGTGATGAACGCTGCAGGTGTGACGTGCTGTGACGTCGACAGCTCATTAGCTGCAACACAGGTGACGTGTTGCAAGTTCCTGTGAAGTTGCCATCGTTGCAGATATTTTGCAACAACTGTACACAGGATTTAAAGTTGTTCAGGGTGGTAGCAATAATGCCAGTTTTATTTAATAGTTCCAGTAACATTTCTTTACAGGCTCTGGACTGTAAACACCGAGCTCTTATTTTGAAATACATGTTACAGATGTAAACAGTGTTGTTCAAAGTCTACTCCTCTGTTGGGTTACATTTCTAGCTGCAGTTCAAGGTCACCAACATGCATCATGAAGTCTGTAATGTTTTTTTAATTCTGTGACAGACAAGCGGTTCTACAAGGAGAGGAAGTCCTTTTTGTGCATTGATGGATCCAAGATGATCCCTTTTGAGCAGGTGAATGATGACTACTGCGACTGTGAAGATGGCTCTGATGAACCAGGTAAAAGAGTGAAGCTAGTGTGTGTCTGTTTACCAATGTGAGCAAACTGTGATCCACCACTGTGACCTGCGTGTGCACTGTTAATCATTACTGCACACTGAATGTCTGTTTGTGTGGAAAATAACATTTGACTTGACCTTGCAGATGTCTTCTGTCCCCCGCCCCCCAAATGGAACTTAAAGGGACTGTTTGTAAGAATCAGAAATTGGTTGTAACAGTGACACCTGTGGCCATTAAGAAAGTCAGTGTCCTGTTGCTCTCCCTCGCCCGTGTGCACGCGCTACCTGAATGTGAGCGAGCAGTGGTCATACCAGTGAGGTGACACACGTCAGTTGAAACCACAATATCACTCTACATTTCACCTGCTTTGCAGTAATGTTAGCTGACCAGACGAAGGTCTCTCCATGAATCAGTGCTGATCCTAGTATTGGCTTCTCCTGCCTCAGCCTCCCGACCGAGGCCGGAGGGCAAGCTGAACGAGCGTGCTGTGTGAGTGAAGGCAAGCAGGCAGGAAAAGGAGCAGAGAACCGCAGAGACTCCGGCTCTGGAGACCAAAGCTACGGTCTCCTTCCGCGTCCTCCGACCGCTTCCAACACTGTTTTGCAAGACGGGCTTCACTAGATATAACTTTGCGGTTTTGGTGCTTCCGTGTAGTTTGCGTTGGAGTCTTGTCTGAACAGCGTAGCCACACACGAGCGTGCATGGGACACCGACCCGGGTGATTTATACGTGTAAGAAGTTACAAACGGTCCCTTTAATTTATCTATGTATAATGCACATGTACATCACAGCAGGCATCCAAGTTGGCTTTTTAGTGCTGTTTTCTTTGTGATACAGTTCACCAAGAGTTCCACATCTGACTTTTTGGTTTTCATGAATCTGCCCTCATGAGACTAGTCCATGAATGAATGTATTAAATACATTTTATTTAGGTATCATGCTGTCTCGTTCCCTTCTCCCTTATGGTTATAAAACATCATTATTGTCATCATATTCATCATCAACTCATCACTGATTCAAGGTTCACCATGTAAAGCTGTTGTTCCTTGGGAAACCAGAAGCCTTCCGAGGAGGATTTGTGGCTGCTGTCAAAGAATACCAAAAATATAAAACATTAAAGGGGAATTACGCCCATTTTAAAAGTTCATACATGTTATTCCTATGGTCAAAGAGAGTCCAAAAAACATGAACAACTCACTCCCAAATCCCAAAACTAGAGTGCTAAAAGTCAAACTTGTGATGTCATAGGGTATAAAGTGAGAAAATGCATAGACAATGAATTGGGAAAGATGTTCTAGAAGACACTGTGAGCAACCAGGGGAATGATCTGAGTATATGGGAACATTTTCTGTTTCACAACTGACAACACTACAATAGAATAAAGCTCATTTTGGGCATAAAGAAGAAAACAAAGATCCTGTGGGTCTCCCATTCATTGTCTATGAAGCAGCTCCAGACTTTATACCCTATGACATCATAAGTTTGAGACATATTTCTCTGGTTTCTGGCTTCGAGAGAAAGTAGCTCATGTTCACAAATATTGATTGAACTTTACTAGGCCATGGAAATAACATTATTATTATTATTATTATTATTATTATCATATATATTATACCCTCGGATAGGTGGTGTTCCCCTTTAAGTGGTCTGCTGAAGGGGTCATTAATTTACTGAACTTAATCACAATTCTGGCTCAATGAAACAAGTTCATTGTCTGTGGTGTATATGTGTGCAAGACGTTGGGTGGATAGATATATTTGTAGGCCACAAAACCATCTATTTGGCAGCTAAAGTACATAAACTTCCTTTTTCTGCTGTTATGCTGTCCCATACTGCTGGGGTAAATCCCACCCCTAATATTGTCTGCAACATAAATATAAGCACCCTACTGAACTTCTTTACTCATTACAGACAAAAGGGGGCAGAAAAGCAAGACTTGTATGAATCAACATTGAGCTTGTTGGTAATATTATCTACCCACTCCAAGATTTTGGAGTGATTAACTCCATATATTGGTAGCAGATACAGCCAGTCCAGTGCATTTTAAACAGGAAGCTATAGAAGCAAAAAATTCTCAGACCTCAAGTTATGTATCCAATTACCATGTAGTATATATTCATACCATATTTGAGTATGTGGTACATTAAAGAGGAGCTATTATGCTTTCAGACAGAGGGGGAAAAGAGGTGCTGCAGCACAGCTGGTATGAGAAAAATAAAGCATTTTTTTAACATTAAAGCATGTTAACATACAAAATACAAGTATGGACCTGAAAATGAGCATAATAGCTCCTCTTTAACACTAAAAGAAAATACATTATAGTACACCCAAACATTGCAAAACAGTGGCCCTTTTAAAGCATACTTCATTACATATTAATACAAGATTAAAATGTGTACATAGTTTGCAGTTAAGGCAAAGGGTAACTACCACAGCAAGATCTTCTTTTTGTCTTTGAAGAGATGGTGCAAACAGCTTTTAACTGCACACTAGTGCCACTATCGAACATGGGTTTGAGACACAAGGAACGGTGTGTAACAATTTGGGGGCTATATATTGGCAGAAATGGAATATAATATGAATAATCATGTTTTCTTTAGTGTATAATCACCTGAAAATAAGAATTTTTGTTTTCATCACCTTAAAATGAGCCGTTTATATCTACATACAGAGCGGGTCCTCTTCACGGAGCTGGCCGCTATGTTTCTACAGTAGCCCAGAATGGACAAACCAAACGCTGGTTCTAGAAAAGGCCATTCGCGTTTTTGAGTCGGCCACTGTAGTTCTCCTACACGCTTGGCTCGCGGGAGAAGTTTCAGTTTCACGATATATACTAATGAGCCTGTATTTGACATAGCAAGGGGAGCCAAATCTGAATGACTTGTTGAATCACATGTTTTCTGATCCAGGCAGCCCACAAAAAACTGACTGGGTTATCTCCTTTCACAGTTTGTGGGTTGGTAGGCACTCCAGATATCAAAATGTATGTGAGCAAGCACTGAAAAAGTGAGTTTTTCATGATTTGTCCTCTTTAAACGGGTGGAAACGCTGCTAAAAATAACAATCATACAAAAACAAAACGCCAGCATCTCCTGTACAAGTGCCTGTTGAAAAAGGAACATACTATATGTTACTCTTATCAGCCCCGTGCATGTATTATAAATAGTTTTGATTAGATTCATTTGTTTCTGGAAGTTAGTTTACCATGCAGCGCTGACCTCTGCTCCTGCCCCCATGTAGGCACCTCAGCCTGTCCTCGTGGCCGATTCTACTGCACCAATCTGGGTTTCCGCCCACACTACATCCCATCATCGCGAGTCAATGACGGCATCTGCGGTAAGGCTTTTTTTTATATTGCATTATATCGGATGAAATAATACTCTCCTGAGAGGTGACTTTAATAAACTTTACAGAAGCTGAAGTGAGGCGATGGATTGACAATGTTTTCTGCTTCAGCGTTTTTCAAGGACAACGAGGGCAGTGTGCAATTGCTGTAGGGATGGACAGATTTATTCTTGCAGGAAATGAATCGTTGCATTTGTTCAAAATAGCTGGTTCGATGCCAGATTTGCTCTGATATCTTGTTTATTTATGAGGCAGCTGTGAGGATTTAATCAAACTAAGTTCACATCTCTTTTTATTGTGTAAGAAGTTGCTCTGTTTGCTTTTACACCTTTTGTGTGTTCCGCAAACACGGACAGGAATTCATATTTTACACGATGTCAAAAAGCTGACATGTTGGTGTACAAACTGTCACTCCTTCTGTAGTACAAACAAACAGATGAAGTAGACACAGCAAACAAAACATGGCTCTCTAACACACACACACACGCACCCAGTGTGCACACGCTCGCTCTGCTTGCAGCTTTCCTTGAAAAACATCCTGTCCTTTTCCTCAAGGCTTTTCTCCATTCTTTCTTGTAAAATCTGCCACACTGTGCCTAATCAGATAGTTTTTCAGCTCCCCCTTTCTCATCCACTTTTGTTCTCCAGTAGCTCTCCACTTTGGAGGAAATCAATACATTTCGGTGTCGACATGTCCTCTCTGTCACCGGCGCTTTCAGCAGCGTTAGACAGCATGCAACCATCGCGGGTAAAAATTGAAGGAATGAAAGAGCAATAGTGGAATATTTCTTCCTTTCCTTCCTCCTTTATTCTTCTCCCACCTGTCTTCTTATACCTTCCGTGCTTTCAGTGGAGCCACTTTATAGCTAACGCGTCATCGCTTCTCCTCTTCGGCTAGGTTGTTGAAAGATTTTCATTGGCTTCCCTCTCTGGGCTGTAAAGCTCTCGTTCCACCGGTCACCAATGGGGTTCAGGATAATTGAGAAATATCACACTCTGCCCACTCTCTGGGGTGAAACATCCAAGTAAAAGCACTTACAAAACACCATGCAGCTGATCTTTATAAGTGCTTGATCTCAAGAGACGCTCTCTGAACTAGAGAGAGAGAGATATATCGTGCAGACACAAAGATCTAATTTTCATTGAGGATGAAAAGTGACTAAAACCTTAAAGAGAAGAGTTTTGCAATTCATCATGACTGACCGTTAGATATAAGGTTACAGCAATCAGCTGCTTAGCTTAGCTTAGCACAAATACTGGAAACGGGCATTCAGCAAACTTAACCTGTTAATTAGTGAGCTTTAGAGGTGCTGTTTGGCTAGCTGTTTCCCCCTGTTTCCAGTCTTTATGTGGCAGTCAATAGCGGCTTTATGATTATCGTACACACTTGAGAACAAATAACTAGGGCTGTCCTCGACCAAAGAAATTCTTAGTCGACTAACACTCATTCAATTTTGTCATCTAATAGATTAGTTGATTTAATCGTCAGATCTGCGAAACTGAGTTTTCTCCACAAAGAATCGCACAAAAGCACCACTTCAAATCTTGTTTACCAGAGATGTGCTCATAATATTCTTAGAAATAATTAATCCAGCATGAAAAAAGCAATAGAAAACAACTAATTTACTAAAGAAATCTTAGTCGACTAAGACCAAAACAACCGATTAGTCGACCAATCAGCTAAGACGGGGCAGCCCTACAAAGAACAGCAGCAAATCCTCACATTAGAGCAACTGAATGAATATTTTTCATTTTCTCCTGAAAAAATAATGAAGTGATGAATCAATTATCAAAAATGGTTGCTATTAAATTTCCTGGCGATTTGACATATCAATTAATTGACTTGATTGCTTCAGCTCTACTCTTATCACACCATATCTTATTTTTGAATAAATATTTTTATGTCACAAAATATTCGTGAATATCATGTGCTGCATGTTGGAAAACAAATGGTTGTAGTGGTCAAATTTTCACTCTTTATGGGCAAAAGGAAGTGCTCCAAAAGTACCCAAATACATTTTTCATTGTGGCTAATTATCAGTTTTTGTTGAGTTTTGTTGTTAACTTTAATCTGTGTTTATTTCTATTGCCAAATGATGTATTGATCATTTATTTAGAGTAAAGACATATTGCTCACTTCTCCCTGCTGATATGTTTTCTGTTCTCTTGTATGTGCACTGGATTGGTTTCTCCCGTGTGTCGTGCCAGATTGCTGCGATGCTTCAGATGAATACAACAGCCACGCTCACTGCCAGAACACTTGCTGGTCAGTTGAATGAAAACTGAGATTCAATATTTATAAAATAATAGCACATGCAGATTTTGACACAAAAATACGGCATTGGAGGCCCACGCATTGCTAAAGAAATAAATAGTCAACCAGTACATTCGATTTGGGGAAAGAACATTTTGGGCAATTTGATAAAAACGCACATCTTCTTAAATGCAATTTATCTTTAACATAAACCGTAGCATCAGTGTGATAGACCTGCTGCCCAAGTGTGATAGTGACTCATTGACTGTGCCACCAGGGGGCAGGGTGTCACTATGATTTAAAAACTTGATGTAGTTCAGACCTGCCCTTGTACTGTATATGCATCACAATATTATTTTGACGAGTTGATCCATGATAAAGACAGATCTGACTCCCCATCTCATTACATTTTTTTCTATTTGCACTGTAAATTGTACTCTAAAATAACCCCCATCCAGAGGTGGTTTTCATGCAGATAATTTAGTTTTCTATAAGATGTGAATCACTCACTGCATAGATGGAAGGTCTGTGAATGAATATAGTTATAAGAACGCAGGGCCCTGCCAGGTCATATTTATCATCTTGCCTGAGCTGCACTGTGAAGATTGACCATACTATGATGCTGAAATGCAGCCCGCTGTGTAAATGTAACTTCTAATACGGTAACCCACTTTTTTTTGTTGACACTCCTCTGTTATTCCATTCACTGCCATTCGCCTCAAAACCCCATAGCAGAGTATATCTCATTATGTTTTCACATGGTCCGCACTCATATTGTGTTTGCCAGACTTCAAAAACAATTTAGTTCAGCCACAGAGCATCAGCCGCCCATCTTATTTACTCTTCTGTTTTCCCCATTTGTGATTCCCGCTGCATTGTGGGCCCTTAAGAATTGGATTGCGCCATCTCAATGACCGTAGCAGGGGTGGCCGATGTTTTCTCAGTAATGATGCGACTGTGCATCCTCTCTCTGCCTCTCGCTCTCCACCAGGAATCTGGGACAGAGAGAGAGAGCATACGTGGAGGGCCAGATGAGGACCTTGGACGAGGGTTTGCAGCTCAAGCAGCAACTGATTGAGGAGGGAGTGCTGCTCTGGAGAGAGAAACAGGTACACTGTATTCTGCTGAAGTAACTACTACCACATGACATGTTGTAGGAACGGAGGACAGTCATCAGGGTCTTCCCTAAAAAGCTTTATCCTGTTCCTGTTGTGAGAAAACCAGTGACTTTCACTTGTTTGTTTCTCAAGGCTTTTCACTTGACCTGAGCAGAATACACGCCAGGTTCATTAAGTGGTCTATATATAGTCTATGGCGGCCTATATATTTTAACTTAATCCCTAGATCAGTAGAAAACAGTTGACCTTACACTGTTGAGTTTTAATACATGAAGTACCAAAAATACTACAGCAAAAAATACTGTGTATATTCAGTAATTCTAAAAAAAATACCCTAAATGTATGACGAATTCTACGTATCATAGTTTTTATTTTTTTTTATTTTGCTTTTTATTGTTTCCTTAAGAAAAAATTCTACAACAACCTAAACCATAACCAATAAAGTAATGTGTAACAGATATTAATTGTAAATTAAAAAACAAAGTATTTAAAAACAAGGATGGAGAAAAAATGCTAATAATAATAATTAAAATACATAAATAATAAATAAATACATAAATTAAATAAATAAATGCATTAAAATAAATAAATAAAAACAGAATATAAAAAATAAGAATTACATTAAATAATAAATTAAAAATTAAACATTGTAAATACAAATATATATTTCATAGTTTCTGTTCCACAAAAGTGAAATGATATGGAGCTGATTTGGAACCAGTCTAATTATTCATAATATCTTTACTGTATCAGGGATGTATTACAGAACTAATGAGCTCTTTCAAACTTTCTCTGCACTTTGACTGTATTTCAGAACTTTTCTTTGGTATTGTTCGTGTCAAACCTTTTTATTTTGGTTTGTTTATCCTCAAGTTTAGTTTGGTATGGTTTATGGTACAACAATTCTATACCTGTAATATATTTCCTTAGACACAAGGATGCAAAGTGTGTCCTGCAGCCTGCATAACAATCCCTGTCCTGCTGTCAGAGCCCGGTACAGTCAACATGGAGGACTGTGTTGCATGTGTTTTTTCTTCCTCTTTTTGTCTTTAGTTATTGTCTGCTTCCAAATGATGACAGAAAAATGCCCCTAAAATGATCGTAAAAATGTACCAGTGTGTTCTAATTTGTAACCACTGTGTATAGATATTGTTTGTTATTCTCAATAGATTTAATTAAGTTGTTTTTTTTATCTTGGCTACTCGTGCTGCCACTCAGTAACTGCAGTGTCATTACCTGGCACGCTAGCTAACACACTTGATCAATGGGGACGTTGAGGTTAATTTGCTTTTTTTTATGTGTTGTGCTCCGAGAATTCCTGCTTTTAAATGAGCAGCTGGTGCCCTATGATGTTGTTTTGACCATACATGTTCATGACATCTGCTGCTACAGGCGTCTGCTGTGCACTTTCCAACACCAACCCTGCTGTGCAGTTTTTGCCACGTCAACGTGAGATGTTCACTAGCTATACGAACAGTGTTTTTACAGTTTTTAGTTGATGAATTTATGCCATTGTTTAGTGAGTTTCCTCCCATTTTAGTATAACAAACATAAGTATAATTGTATTACATTATAAATTTATCTTGGTTGCTCTCCAAACAATTCTAGTTTCTAGTAATTTCTAACCCATAAACACCCTGCCAGAAACTTAGCATTTTATTATATCTTTTAAGGATGTCAGCTGTAACTATGCTTCATTTGCAAGCTCTTACTAACAGCAAGGAGTAAATGGTCAGCGGTAAATCAGGACAAGTAAACAAGCACCTGAATGATCTTGCCCATTTTTTAATCAACATGCTCCATTTACAGAGCTTCAAGGAACTACTTCACTGTTTCCTCTGCTCTCCATTGCACGTTCAAGGCCAAATTAGAAACTGGAGCCCTGGAGTTTGGTGCAAATTAAATAGGTAAATCTGGCACCTGAGGATCTCTTTAGATGTTTGTTGGTTATGTTTATTGGTTCAGTTAATTACTTAATGCATTATCTTAATTTAGGAAATACAAATTGCCCTTCCCACACTGTTTGATGGTCAAGTCTAGCTCGCCTACTGCACATATAAAAATAATCTTCCTTTCTAAGTGCGTCAGTAATAGAAAACTAAAAAGTATAAGACCAGACTGCTGATCAGCATGCAGTTAGGGGCATTTTAAAACAAGTTTGAAGGACTAATTGGCAGCTGAAAAAAATGTATCTGCAAGCATATTCACTTTTCTCTCACTCTGTCTCATGGCTGCTCTCAATCCTTGTGCATTGATTATGTGAGAACTTACTTTACTTCAAGGTATTTCGAAGCACTTTACAGCACCGTTTGTGTAAAAAAAATGCATTTTGAGAATGTCAGGCTTGTTTAAAACATATTGCTCGTTGACTGCAGAGATTCTGACTGAAGGCCACTTGTTATCACACACACACGCTCACACGTGTCTGATTTGCCAGCTGATGGTCTCTGAGTGTGTACCCCCGCGCTCTTCCTCTCTGTTCCGTTCTGTTTTTTTTTTGTTCCGTGTTCTTTTCCGTGGCGGCTGATTGGCAGATCGAGGCTGAAGTGTCACCCAGCCCTCCCGGCCCAGCCGCACATTGTGATCCTCTCCGCTCAGCGTGTCTTTGTTGATATGGCAGGGTTACCTCAGGGGCCTCGTCTCGGAAGCCTCACACATGAATGATTCAAAAGTGAGCTCTTCCCCGCGGTTCAAGGGGTTAAAGCCGAATCTGCTGTTGAAGAAACGGGATGCTAGAAAACTTTTTTTTAATCAAATTAGAAGCCTTTTATACAACGAAAGCTGAATGTAGCATGTCAGCAGTGCGTGGAATGCTGCTGTTAAATGAATACAAATAGGTATTCAATAAAATCCTCTTTCAGGGAGTTTGTGATTATCTCTCTGTTGATTGGCCCACTCCTAAGTGTACATTTTAAAGCAGGGAATGATGTGCAGCTTTTGCTAGTCCTCAATCCTTTTTAAAATGTTCTCTCCTAAATATAGCTTTGTCAGGATTTGAGAGGAACGTACGGTGCTTTTTCTGTCCAAACTGTATTACCGCTTTCCAAGAGTTAACACAGCAGGGAAAAGTCTCAAACACTGTGTACTGAATCAGCACAAAAAACAGTATTATTTCCACTCATCCCAATTTGAATAGAGCTTATTTTTATCAGATTAATATGTGACTAAACAGATTTTTTCAATGCAGTTCATTGAGTTTATGTAAACACAAATACTATGTGCATGAGTTTCTGGCATTTTATAAACTCTTTTAACACTGTGAAGGAACCCTTTACATGTTACGGGTGTTATTCACAAGTAAATATGTTTTTTTGTACGCTCAAAATGGAGCCCATAAATCACTGCAGCAAACTGAAGGTGGCTAAGCAAGCAGCGTGGCCTAGAAAGCTAGTCATCCCTATCCGAACCAAGCCGAATCCATCACTGCATTATGGGAGTCTCTGAGGAGAGATCGGAAGGCGGTATTGACACGCACACACATGCACATGCAAACAAGGAGCTGCTGCTCTTTCATATTAATTGGTCCATTACAGAGAGCGATGATAGGTTATGCTTGGTTGTCATGAGCTGTCATATTTGGTGTGACGGCAACACCTCCTGACGCAAGTGATTTAAATAGTCCATTGTGCAGGCCCGTCTGCTGTCGTACAAGTTTTGGTAAATACATGCGCTGGTTGTGGTCTGGAGGTAGATATACTGATGCTTAAAGAAAGATAAGGTAAGAGGAGGAGATAAGAACAGAGACGGTTCCCAAAAACCTGTTTAATGTCGATTCAGGCAAATACTTTCTATAAATATTTTTGAGGCTGTAAGTCAATTATCCCGTTGTCAACACTTGTATTGTTTCACTATAACTCGATGTTAATGATATATTCCCCCTGAGTAATGTATAATCATGACTCTGCAGAAAAAAACACTGGTTTAGATAAACAAGGTTCTTTTAGATTCTATATAATAGATGGTGAGATATTTTAGTCCGGACCAAAGTGGTGTGTAGTCGCATTGGTTTGTGGACTGCCGTTTTGAAACCTCGAGTTCAGTATTTTGGCCGTCACCATCTTGGTTTTTGGAAACCAGAAGTGACATTAGAGGGTGGAGCTAAATACAACCAAACACTGAATAAGACGTTTTTAGCCAACAAAAATGTTATAATTGACTTTCATGAACTGAAAACACACTGTGAAAGGGTTAAAGCTCTAAGATCAAAACACAGACAACTCCCAGACCGGACAACGCCGTGGTGGCGACCTGTCAATCGCAGCTTAGCCACGCCCTAAAGCATACCCTGCTTTATGGTCTATTTGACTCGAAATGGGACCATAATTTACTAAATGAACATCATGCTGCATTGAAGAAGACTTGAAACTAGCGATTGAGACCATAAACTCATGTTTACAATGTTTACTGAGGGAATAAATCAAGTGAGAAGTAGGCTCATTTTCTCATAGACTTCTATACAATCTGACTTCTTTTTGCAACCAGAGTCGTCGCCCCCTGCTGGCTGTTAGAAAGAATGCAAGTTTAAGGCACTTCAGCCTTGGCTTCACTTTTCAGACCAAACAATTTCAGACTAAAAATGCTCCTAAATGATCTACATTTTCCATTCTAAAATATACTGAATCTACAATGCAAACCTTAATGCTCAATTTCTAAATATTGCTTAGATTTGATGGGCTTGTGTGTTCTATGTATCCAATATCCAACACCAGACTCTTGAACACTCCTGAAATGAGGAATAATCAACATAGAGGATAAGACACACAGCATGCTGATAAATGTCATTGTACAGTACGTATATGTTGTTAAATTATTGTCATTGGTATATGCAGTGGACAGTTTTATCTTAAAGTGTCCCGAATTTAAAGTTAAGTTTTCTGTGTAGATATAAATCAGGAAAAATATAATGACAGAAGTTTGATTGTGCCACTTACTTGCAGACTGTAACCTATAAAAGCACGCTACTTACTATAACTGTAATTAAATGGTATGAAAGTGTCGTGTTATGCTAATCTTAACGTTGTGTTTGTCTCTCTATCGTCTCTCCTCAGGCCCAGCTCAGGGAGCTCCAGCAGGTAGCCGAGGACCTACAGATCAAATTAGAGGAGCACAGGAGGAAGAAGCACGAGGCCGACCGACTCAAAGAGCAAACATTAAAGGCGCTGGAAGCAGGGGACGGCAGTAAGTGTCTCGCCACCTTTAACCTGCCATGATTCGGTTTGAGTCCATTCAAAGCAATTTGCTCAATCCACAGAATTGCTTCGGTTTGTCGAGAGTTGGGGTTGAGTTCATTGTTGCGGCTACCACGGGGCAGCTTCCGTTTTATTTCACCTCGGCCTTACATTGAACAAAAGTAAATTGACCTTAGCTCCTCGGGCCAGATAGTCAGGATGACAAATGGTAGAACATCAGGAACAGCTGGAAGGGTTAAATACAGACGCTTGTGCCATTGAAATAAATGGACTAGGAGAGGAGTGCTGAGCAGCAGCATATTGCAGTCCCACAGCTCTCCTTTTTACGTTCCTCAAACCTTCAGAGAGAAGTTGCTTATGACTCACAGGAAAATGCCCTTATCGCTCCGAGCACTAGCTGGCTCGGCATTTTAGTGACGTTCAGACTTGCGTATGTGAATGTACAGTAAGTTTTTGGGGCTGGATAGGAAATGGGCTCAATCAGTTTTGCACCGAAGTCCATAAGGATTTAGAGTCATTATATGTGTGTGTGTGTGTGTGTGTGTGTGTGTGTGTGTGTGTGTGTTGGGAAGGCAGAGGAGATTAGCGTTTTTTTTACGATGGTAATTTCCTTTGTCTTTTTAACACATATTCTGTTGTTTGAACGTCACTATACCAAACAAAATGCGTCAAACAAGGGTCATTTGTCTACTTCTTAGCCGTCAAGTTTCTCACATTCTTCTCTGATGCCATGCAATGCTGGCAATTGATTGTCCGTCTGGTGTCAAACTGGCCCTCAAGTAAAAGTTTTGATTGCAATAAAGGTCATTTGACTTTGCCGGTACCTCTGAGAATGCATCCATCACGCTTCCCGCTGTGCGAGCTGACCTTTGCCAGACGTCACAGAGCCCCCCACGTTCCTGAACCTGTCATCCTTTGCTTCCATTACTGCTCATCTTCAGGGCGTAACAACCATCAATTTTCATTTCCGTGGTCGCGCTGGCATGTCTTGTCCATGTTGGCTATCCATCTAGGCTTTTATTATGCTTCGTGAGTGTGTGTGTGTGTGTGCGGTGGTTTCTGTGTGTGTGAAGTTGAAGGGAAGTTCCAGTGACCTAAAGGCTACTTATCTAGCATTTTTCCTGCCTTCAACCTATGACATTACATGCTGATAAATGCTTGAATTTTAATGAATAAGCACCATTAATCTGCCAACAGTATAATTCAACTATGACTCCCTGACTGGCCTTACTGTTATTATTTGAGGTGGCAAGTTGATACTCCTTTCATGCACATTTTTTTCATTTGTGGAGTTGAAGAGATTGTACAAGTGAAGTAATTGTCAAGGAAGTATTTTCACAATGTGTAACTTTTATATTTTCTGTTTTTTTTTTTTTAAATGCGATCTGGCTAGTGCATGGCCCTGAGCTAGTTTTTGATTACTTTTTCAGAAGAGCAACCTTGTGAATTTACTACCTCTTTTAAAATGCTGTTTTTCTGATGAAGTGCTAGGCAACAGTTAGGAATCACCCACGCTGCAGTTTTAAATGTCGTGGTTTCTTACCAGTAGCATTTTATTATCACTAACATTTACATCCTATGCAGTAAGACCACACCCATATTCAAACCAACTTTTAATCAGGTTAGTTTCCATATCTCGAAATTTTCTTGGATTACAAAACTCCTCAAGACTCTCAAAATATCTTTAAGTAAATGGCCAGAGTTTTCTCCACATTATTATAACTCTTTAAAGAGGACCTATTATGCTTTTGTGCTTTTTCCCTTTCCTTTAGTGTGTTACATAGTTTTTTGTGCATGTTAAAGGTCTGCAAAGGGAGTTACTCTCCCTCACAGAAACACTGCTGCTGAAACGCCTCACTTGAAGTCCCGCATTTTCTTCTGTAACGTGGTGATGTCACCAAGTAACACATTTGCGTAATACCTGCCTAGTGGCTAGTTTGGCATGCCCTCAAATAAAGCTAGTTAGAGCGGAGCTGGAGTTGGTTGACCAATCACAACAGAGTGGGCCAGCTGACCAATCAGAGTAGACTGGGCTTTTGTTTCAGACAGAGGATGAAAAGAGATGCTGCAGCACAGCTGGTATGGGAAAAATAAAGTGTTTTTTGAATATTAAAGCATATAAACATATTCTAGTAGAAACCGAAAATACAAGTATGCACCTGAAAATGAGTATAATAGGTCCTCTTTAACATCATGTCATTTTGCCATCATGACCTGTCAACTGACTGTCCGGCTAGTTATGGACTGCGACCTCTTTTCACCCCTTATTCACTGACTAATACACATGCATATTGTATAAACATGTCATGTACGTTTTGAGTGCTTCTAGCTATTTATTGAACCTTTAAAAAACAAAAAAACATCCTTGAACTACAGAGGACCCCTGAGGACAAATATTGAGTTATCTCAATTAAATATAGGAACATCACAACAAAGAAACAGTTTCTTTCATTAGCGTCTTGTCTTTCCCTTTATGACCTGTCAATAGCCTGTGTCAAAATGGGAATGAAAAGCCAGAAGAACAAGCAGTTGAGCCTGCAAAGTAGAACTTAACAGTCTGTCCCTTTTACTGCTGCTGTCGCTCAAACATGTCTCCAGGGCTTCGTGCACAGTTATTGAGAAGTTTTAAAGGGACAGGTTATTTGTACCCTCAAAGGAAATCGCAGTTTCCCAAGCTGCAGTGCTTCTGGTACGATGGAACTATAATTGGACTTCTGAGGAATCTGGAATATTGGGTATTGTTATTACAGTATTGAGTTGCCCCTTTTTATTTAACATGAGAAAATGATATTCCAGAAGTTGCTTTTACAGGACTCTGAGCAGGTACAAGGATATTGCACATTGACTACGTTACATGCACAAAATATACAGTTTTTTGCCCTTATTCTGAAAAAGACAATATCTCTAATAAGCTTATTACGTGGCTAATGAAAATGAATATTCCACTAATATTCCTGTTTACATGCAGTTTTTCGTACTCCGATTAACGTAACCGGTGGTGGACTTGTTCGACCGTGCGACCACAGCCTCCGTCTTTCATTCCTTCAACCACCTTCTTGAAAAGGTCGGCATTGGAGATATTTGCGCTTATCCAAAAACCTGTTTATATCCTAAGTCTTTCATAATGTTTAAAAGTAGGCGGGTTTCTCCTTCCCACCAGAATGCTCCTAAAACCTGACTAATATTGACATATCCCACGTGTCTTAATCGGAAAATGCTCCATTCGGAATAAGGTCTAATTCAGAATATCCAAACGGAATATGCTGTTTACATGACTCGTATCAAATTCAAAATATTCGTAATAATGGTGGAATATTAATAGTGTGCATGTAAACAAAGTCATTGTTTTCACAGATTAAAAGGACCACATTATTGAGCTGCATCCTGTCACTTTATTAGGTAGCTCAGTATTTATGATTCTTGTTACACTTTGCAAAGCATGCTGGGGAATCTGGTTAAATCCTCATTGAATCACAAAGACTTTGCTCTGCCCGGATTGTCAGAAAGGACACTGATCATGTTTGCTTGTTTTTTTAATTTTTAATGCCAATCTCAATAATCTTTGGGTTCACATGGAGGTCACTACCTTCTCTGATGATGTTTATTTGATATGATCTACTCATATAGAGACACATTATACATTAACGTCCATTACTCTCTTTAATGGTACGTCCCAATATGCAAAGCTACACTGTCTCAGAGTTCACCCACAGTTTGAGGGGATTTCCTCGAGTTCATCGGTAATCCAGCGGTTGACCTGATTTCTTTAGCGGACCGTCTTGCAAACCACCTTCCTGCTACTCATGTTTCCAGAAGTACAGTTAGACGCCCTATAGCATAAATTAAGTGTACTGAGATGTTTTCACGTTTCTTAATATTCTTAGGTATACTGTTCATTTTGTATGAACAAAATCATATCAATCATTTGACAGTTATGATAGACATAATTCACGGTCTATTGTTTTTGAGAATCCTGCAATTTCACCTCAAAATTACATCCATATTTGATTGTTTTTTCCAACCATACAGTCCTTCATAATGATTGGACAATGTCATATTCAGAGTCATATTCATTCCTACAGTTCCCCAGCAGTGGTACCCCCCATAGCAGAGTGTAAATGTGAATTTGTTGCATATTCAGATATGCCATTTTTATATATGCAGGTTCGCCATCCCCTTTTGAATCTTTTGTATCATTAGCAATTCATAAAGCCACACTGTAGCGCAACAAATAACAACTCGTTCTTATCAGATAGTATTGTTAGACTGGCCATAAAAGTTTTGATTCTGCACATAAATAAGGAAACCACATGGGTGTTAATTTGGTATAAGAAAGTTTGGCACTTGAAGTAAATTCTGAATCACAAAAGTCTATCTATTCCCCTACCATACTTTAGCCTAAGGGAGATAATTAGTGTTTGTAAGGGAAGATGATTATTGATTTTGTCATATTAATAAAGTAATTTGACTAATTATTAGCGGAGGCCTAGAGGCATAGAAGTTTTAACAAGAAAGTGACAATAACAGAATGATGATACGATGATACAGAGACCCAATTTACACCTGGTAGAAACAGGTATCTGGATATGTTATCTTGATAATCTGAAAGACCTTTGAATTTACACCTGCCATGTAGGGGTGGGGGATAAAAAAATCAATACAGCATAGTATTGCGATTTTTTTCGTGGCAATATTGTATCGATACATGGACGTCAAGTATCGATCTTTTATGATATAAACTATTAACCTCTTAACAATCCAGTCTTCCGGCATTACGATCAGATCCAATATGCCAACTAGGTGTGCAGACTTTATGGATTTGTTGAGTGTGACTATCTTTCGTTTTATTGTAAGACACCTTCAGTTGTTTTACTTGGTGTTGGCACTGGAGAGAGCTCGTTTCACACCTGTTTGCCATCTGTTCTGCTTGATCCGTGCTGTCCCTCTGCAGTGCTATTAAACAACGCATTTCCTCCAGATGTGTTGGATGTCTTTGTATATTTGCGTGTCACCCTATATATGTGGGATTTTGCATAGGGCTGTATGGATATTAAGGAGCATGTAATATACAGTAAGGACACAGAATATTTGTCTTCCAGATTTCAGTAGAAGTTCCCCCGAGGTAACTCGGATGCAGCAGATCCGGTGCCAAATATTTCATGTTCCTACTGCTTTGATATACTCCCATTCCTCCCTACAATTAAAAATAAAATAGGGACCCCTCAACTGCTCTGAAATGTATATTTTAATAATTTTATATTAAAATAATCACAGAAAGTGGGCACATGTTTTTGGTTTATTGTAATTGTTTCTCATTTTTGACATTGCTTTCTATTTCCTTCAATACATTATGAAAATTTACTTACAGTGCCTTGAAACTTGACATAGACATTTCATCTGTGAGAATATTATGTATCCTTTTACTTTTTAAATATTTTTTTAAAAAATATTTTTATGATAATTTAAAGGGATAGTTTGGGTGTTTTGAAGTGGTCTTGTTTGAAGTTCTCTTATCCATAATCAGTGTACGCCCCCTAGTTTGGAGAAGCAAACAGGAGTTACCACACGGAAACAAAGCAATGTACTGCTGTGGACGGGGCCGGCAGCAAAACATATTTCAACCACCTAAAAGAAAGGATAATTTAAAAAAATCAATATCAGTTTCAGTGTACGCTATGTTTAGAATATTTTCACCGCTTTACATAGCCTTCAGACAGCCGTTTCCATCGGGGAACTGATGACGTATCCATCTCTGCTCTTGCCAAAGCCACCATACTCCATTGAAAAAAACCCTGTATTTTACCTCGCAGAACACTGGGGGGGTGCTGGTCTACCGCTGCCTTGATCGGTTAGTTTGTTTGTGCTATTGTGTAACTGTGGTGAATCCAACCTAACCCCTTAAAACCCCAAAGTCACACAATAACACAAACAAACCGATCGAGGCAGCGGTTGACCAGCAACCCCCGTGTGTACTGCGAGCTAAAATTACAGGTTTCTTCAATGGAGCCTGGTTACTTTGGCGAGAGCATAGATTGATACAACAGGTTCAGTTCCCCGTCGGAAAAACATAGTGTATAGCTGTCTCACAGTAAGGTAAACCAATGAAAATATTCTCAATATAGCGTACACTTAAACTGATATTGACTTGTTTTAAGTGAGCCTTTCTTTTAGGTGGCTAAAATACATTTTGCTGCCGGCCCCCTCCACAGCAGTACATTGCTATGCTCCTGTGCAGTAACTCCTGTCTGCTTTTCCAAACTGGGAGCGTGCCGACCGTTATCTACTGTAGGTAATACACTGACTATGGATACGTGTTTTATACAACAGCACTTCAAAATACCCAAACTATCCCTTTAAGCTTTTATTAGAAAGCAGATGGTAGAGACAAAGGTCAACAAGAGTCGAACTGGGTGCATTGCAGTTCATGGTCTGTGCCTTAACGCCGAGGCCACCAGGGTGCCCAGTGGCCCTTTTATTTTTGTTTTTTAATTTAGTTTTGTCACTGCTATTGTCCCATGTTTGAGTTCATGATCTGTGTTTTCTATACATTCAGGAAACAAGCTAAGAGGAAAGGCAAACATTGTGAAAATAATAATGTGAATTTGACACATGAATTTGTCTCATTTGTGATACCTGTCTGTCATATCAGCTCTAGGCTGTTTTAAAATGTAGTATTTACATGTAGGGAAACGTAGAGCGAATAAGGCAATTGGCTCAGCAGCTGTTGTCACAACCCTGAATTTATGAACAAATTTAAATCAGTTTGGCATTGATTTTGTACACTGCAATGTTCTCATTGTGCTGCAGTGTTTTCTGAATGTGACGCAGTATCTGAGTCATTCTGACGCCGTAAACCGGCACCATCTGATGCACCGTTTAGGTTAAAACACATATTTATAGATTCTGTCTTTATGTTAACAGTATCTGCTCTTCTTCAAAGTAAGGGTTCAGTGGAACACTGGCAGCCTTTTGATCCATTTCCATCTCAAAGCCTTTTTTTTTCTTCTCCCCCCTCTCAGAAAGGGGTAATTTCCTGCCTGGAAATATTGCTTATACTGTCTAAAAGCAAGCATAATGTGTGTGTTTTTGTTAGCCTTGGAGTGCAGAGCTTACAATAACAAAGAAAGCTCTGTGTGGATAACACGGTCTGTAGCCTAGGCGTAGATCTGCAGTCTCCTGCTGATATGTTCCATTTTCTCTGTTCTCTTTGTGCCTCTCTTATTTTACGAGTGCGGCGCGCTATCGCCAGGGCAACATGGGTGGATGAGTGATGGTGTCCATTAGTAAACATAGCCCCCTATATGTGCCATCG
The DNA here is from genome assembly GCF_015220745.1 of Sebastes umbrosus. Classification (NCBI taxonomy): domain Eukaryota; kingdom Metazoa; phylum Chordata; class Actinopteri; order Perciformes; family Sebastidae; genus Sebastes; species Sebastes umbrosus. The sequence continues at coordinate 16,811,576 of NC_051290.1, forward strand.
GCCTAAAGAGCCAATGTCTTGAACCTCCTTCCTCTTATTTTTTCTTCGCCCTCCTACTCTCTCCTCACTTATTTTCCACATTCTTCCCCACTCTTCCTCTTACCTTTTTACCACATCGCCCCCCCCACCCGCCCCCACTCCATCTTTTTTCTTCCTCTGCCTTCCTCTCCTCCCTTCTCCATCTATCCTCCTTATGGTTGTTTTTCATAGCTCTGGCTCCGCAGTAGAGGGAGGGATGAGACCATTTCTCTTCCTCCTTTTGTGCACTCATTTTTTTTTTTGTGTGTGAGATGGAGCGACTAGAGGACGGGTTCAGAATGTCAAGCATTAGGTTGGGAATAGAGCGCTGTTCAAACAAAAGAATAGGCCACTAATATGACAGATGCTGTGTGTATTGCAGAGGAATATTAGCAAATCTTGTTTTTTTCCCCCCTTGGCTGAGTAGAGTCAACAACGGGGGTGAGGAAATCTGGCTTCTCCGTAGACATTTGCTGCTTCCAGTCATGTCGTTGGTGACGAGATGTGGTGCATCTTATAAACTTAAAAAAAAAAAAAAAACAGCTTTATAAATATGGATTCATTTTGGTGAGGCTGCATTTACGAACTGGGGTTTAGTTTTTCGTTACACCCCTACAGCACACACTCAACACAGGCGCTCTACTGTACGCTGGGAAAAAAAAATGCTAATTTCACAATTAGCTTTTCTGTAATTAGCACGGAAAGGTAATTGCGGCGGATGTGCAATTAGCATTATGTAAAGTGCTTTTCCCCAGACTTAGGGGCCAATCAGTTTGCCCCTTTACATTCTCCGTTCTGCTGATGATGTGGGAGATGCTTAGTGCCGAGCATAAGAGAACTTCCTCCTCTCCCTCCCACTCCAATGAATGCGATTCACAAAATGAATCGGTCGGGGTCACATGCTCGCTGGAAAAAAAAAAGGGGGTTGAGGAAGTTTTTGCGTCTCCCTTTTCATCTGCCTGCAAATGTGAATGGAGAAGAGGGAAATCACTGTCATATACCAGCCGTTACAGCACAAAGCCTCCTGATTGCATTCTGGACTCTGACATGCTTTTTTTTTTTTCCTACAGGGAAACCAAATGTTCTTGCACAGCGTGACTGACTCATTGCCTGATTGCCCAACAAGCTCCATCCTCTCCCCCCCGCTCCCCATATTTTTAAATCCAACTCCGGCTCTGTCCTTTTTCTCTATCCCTGCCTCTCAGTTTGCATTCAGATGGATTAGTGTTTATAGCAGTGATTGGCGATTAGAGAGCAAATCCAACATGACTTTGTAATAGAAAATATTACCTCTTTGTCATCGTGACTCATTGTACTTATAACATGAACAGCTACCAGGTAATTTCACATTAACTCAGATGTGATTTGTTTTTTTTTTCTTTTTAGGTCTCAGACATCAGAACAGCACAGTAACCAGCACTTTCAAGTTACTGGACAGCAATAAAGATGGCAGGTAACTAACTGATCATTTCATCGTTAACAATAGAAAAGCTTGTTGCTCCAGTTTTTATGACTCTATAAACTAGGGCTATGTATTGGCAAGAATCTTGCGATACAATACGTATCATGATACAGGGGTTACGATGCAATATATTGCAATTAGGGCTTTCAAAGTTAACGGAATTTGTTTTAACGCCACTAATTTCTTTAACGCATTAACGCAACATGCGATTCTTAATCAATCTCTATTCTGTCTTTCAGAGATTGTAGCAGGTTCAGTTTTAAAAGCTAGAGTGAAGCTACTGGCATCATCTGAAACTAGAAAACCTAAAGAATCCATTGGTACCAACCATGTCATTTTGTTGAGAAGGAAGCTAAATAACGCTCCAAACTGGATATATCAATATATGTATGAAAATGTGTTCTATGGGTACCCACGAGTCTCCCCTTTACAGAAATGCCCACTTTATGATAATCACATGCAGTTCGGGGCAAGTCATAGTCAAGTCAGCGCACTGACACACTGACAGCTGTTGTTGCCTGTTGGGCTGCAGTTTGTCATGTTATGATTTAAACATATTTTTTATGCTAAATGCAGTACTTGTGAGGGTTTCTGGACAATATCTGTCATTGTTTTGTGTTGTTGATTGATTTCCAATAATAAATACACATACATTTGCGTAAAGCAGCATATTTGCCCACTCCCATGTTGATAAGAGTATTAAATACTTGACAAATCTCCCTTTAAGGTACATTGTGAAGAGATAAAAAATTTGCGATTAACTATCGACAATCATGCAATCGATCGCGATTAAATATGTGAATCGATTGACAGCAATAATTGTGATATATTGAGATACTGTGAGCAGGGTGATATATTGAGATTTTTAAATCTAATTTTAGGAAAACTGTCATAGTATAAAGAACCATTTCAGAATAAACAAAACTAACACATTCATACTGCATGTAAAAAACTGCATGTTTTTTGCCCCAAACTGCATGTGATTATCATAAAGTGAGCATGTCTTTAAGGGGAGACTCGTGGGTACCCATAGAACCCATTTTCATTCACATATCTTGAGGTCAGAGGTCAAGAGACCCCTTTGAATTTAGCGTTACTTTGGAGCGTTATTTAACATCCTTCGCGACACGCTAGTATTAGATTGGTATCTTTATTCTAGCTTTAAAACTGAGCCCGTTACAACCTCCAAAAGATCTAATAGTGGTCAGATTTTTTTAGAAGTTAATTAAAAATCAATACAGTGTTTTAGAGAATCGATACAGTATGACAACACATAATATTGTGATACACGTGTATCGATATTTTCTTACATCCCTACTAAAAACCCCTAATCACCCCTCCATAGCCTGTGCATGTGTAATGTGTCAGCCTTGAAATGTTAATAAAAACAGAACCATTTTGTATTAAAACCAGCGTTGGCAAAGGTTTTAAGGGATCCTCTGATTCTGTTTTTTTTTTTTTTTTCGAAGGCCACCACTGATATTTTTATACTGAAACAGATTTTCCCTCAGGATTTTACTCTTGCCAGGGTGAAAAGGCTTCTGTCACAGTATTGAGATTGCTATGAAATCCAATACTAAAGAAATTCTTAAAGCATATTTGCTCTCAGTTTGGGCTTTTTCTCCTCCTACTGTGCAGTTTAAAAAATGTACCAGAGAGGGCTTGAAGGCTGGGGAGCGTGGAAAAAAAAGTACAAGGTTAAAGGTTTTCAAATCTTGCTTTATATTTCAGTGGTGCCTTTTTTTGGGCCAAATGATCTCGTGTCCTTGAACACTGTGCTTCTCCTACCGAACTGCATAGTTTAACAACTGGATACTAAAATGAACAAGGTTTAGTGAAATGAATATGTCCGTGGCACATTTTCTGACATCCTATTGTAAGAATGAACTACAACTTACAAGTTAACAACTCAAAAAGAAGGACTATCCAAGGATCTTGGAATTCCTATTATTAATGGTACATTTAGTTCTTTTGAGGTGTAAAGCTTTTCAATGGCAAACTCTCCTGATTAATTTAACACCCACAAGCTAAATCCATAAATTTGCACAAAATACACCTCCTTTAGGGCAGGTATTTAGTATTATAGACAACACTGTGTATGACAACAAAGGTAGCTGTGTGTAAAGAATAAAACCTGTAATTTCTGTCAATGCAGATAAAGGGAATATTACCATGTCACATGGGGCAACAGATTCACAGAACTCCTGTTCACTCAATTCTTGTAGAAATCCTGCTAATGCAACAAAGTGAAACAACTAGGGCTGTCAAAGTTAATGCGGTAATACCGTGTTAACGCAAATTCGTTTTAACGCCACTAATTTCTTTAATTTAATTTAAATTTTCTATATTTTATTTCTGCTAAATGCAGTACCTGTGAGGGTTTCTGGACAATATTTGTCTTTGTATTGTGTTTTTAATTAATTTCCAATATTAAATATATACATACATTTGCATAAAGAAAGCATATTTGCCCTCATGTTGATAAGAGTATTAAATCACTTGACAAATCTCCCTTTAAGGTACATTTTGAACAGATAAAAAATGTGCGATTGATTTGCGATTAATCAATCATGCAATTAATCACGATTAAATATTTGAATCGATTGACAGCCCTAGAAACAAGATAAGAGATGAGTCAGATAAAGAAGATCCATAACACCACTGGATTAAAATAATGACTCATATTTTTTACTTTCTTGTTTATTGTATCTTTCATTGCTCATGCTATAAGATGAATGGGTGTTTCGTGAGTACCTGATTCACATCAATATGTATATGTACTCCTCTCATTAGTTCCACCTTAACTTTTGATGCAGTGAAGTCTCATCAGTCTGAGCTGAATGCACACGTCTCATTCCCCGGAACTCCTACACCCATTTGTTCTTCAGCAAACTTCAAAAAAGTAATTCATTGCCTTATTTGCATTGTTTAATCTTCAAGTCCCAACAGACCCACTTGTCGCCCCGCCCTCCCCCTTCCTACCCCGCAGCCACCCAAGCTGACTCACTTGCTGTCGTGAGCAGTGTTTAACCTCTGCTCAGCTCTAAAGAGAATGGCATCCGTTTTTGCTTTCGAGCAAGATACTTTAAATTTGCTGGTGGCTTGCAGAAAAAACAGAGCGCGTCATATCCAATGAGCCTGTCCCTTTCATGCTTTTTCTCCCCACCCCTCACGATCCTCACCTTCCCACACCACGCCTGGAAAAAAAAAAAATCAATACTGCTTAAGCTAACTGGGCATATTCTCCCGGAAAGGAAGCAGGGCTGGGCATAGTAAACTGAAAGCGCTATAAAACATATGGCTGCATCGGGGACGAAGTGCTTGTGCAGCGTTTTTTTTTTTTTTTCCAGACAGCGCTATGTGCCCACTTATGCATTCCTGCGCCTGGATGTGTACCATTATTCAGCCCTTCTGCCCCCCCCCGATCCCTTCCCCTTCCCTCCCCAGCTCTGCCTCCATCCATCCACTCCATCCGCTCCATCCCAAGCGGTGTCTCTGCGCTTAAACAAACACATTACTAAGCTGAAATATCTGCAAGTGCCGCTTATTTCTGCACGGCTGTTGTTTCAATCCGTCAGTCAATAGGATCCGGCGAGTCGGCCATCTTGAGGCAGGACATGTATTGATGCCCATTTGAATAAAGCAGGAGGTGGAGGCTTTTATAAATGTATGCTACATCACCATTTTTTCCGTGTAAGGCTCCGCAGCTCGCACGCCCAAGTGTCAAGCTGGATTTAGTCTCCGTTATGATAAATGCAAATGCCAAAGTCACTGTTATACCTGATGCTTGCACATTGCCAGGCAAATTTTGCTGACTTTGAACCAGATTAGCATGCACATCGCAGACTCTTTATCTTGTACAAAAAAGCTCTTGGCTTCGTCCCTAATGACACTTAGCAAAACACTACCCCGTTCTTAATCCACTCGATTGGAATTGCTAATTATCTTTAATGCAGATTCGCAGATAATTGTTCTCTCATTTATACTGTGAACTAATCTCATTTTTGTGTCTGTTTAGCCACCAATAATTGCTTCACGACAAAAAATGGCAACTCGTTTTTTTTTTTTTCATGAAGTTTTTGTATCCACTCTGAACTACATAAAGGAATATGTGGGAAGTTAACATGCTGCTGAAAAACAACTATTAACTCTATAGAAATGTTATTTTTCCTGTGATTTGTGTTAGCAGGTTCAGACATTTTTGGCCACATCTAGAACATGTGGTTAGTTGAGGTTCAGTCAAAGATACTCTTTAACCAAGGCCTATTGAAGGAGGCTGAGTCACACGTCATCAACGCGTCATATCTTTTAAGGGTATAACGCATGCGCAGTAAAATCTGGTCTGCCCTTGCCGAAATTGAGCCAATCGCAACGCTCGACCGCAGCTTTAGTTACACTGGGCATGCGTTATACCCCATACCCCAAGACCGATGTCCGCCCGTGACCCAGCCACCTTTCCATAGGCCTTGTCTATAACGAGGGTGACACATTACAAGCTCTGCCAATGGTTTGAAATGGTATACACTTCCTATCTCTTAAGTGGGCGTGGTCATGGCATGTTTGCCTCTTCCCTCCACCCACCCCACCACCTTGTTTGAAAGTGTTGTGAACGTCACGTGGATGGATGAAAGCAGATTGGATTGGATTTGAATAATGTATTTATATTCTCTTTGATAACATTAGATATTTACACAGCTAACAGCCATATTTAGCATTACGAAAGGAGTTAGTTAGGGCGTTAGCGAACGTTAGTTGCCGGATCTCGCCAGAGTGTGTCGCTGAGACAGAGAAAGATCTCGAATTAAGTTCATTTTCTCCTGATTTGTCTAACAAAATGCCATATTAGTGTCAGAATGTTCAAAAAATATCTGGCTCGTGAAAAACGAGTCCAATATGTACTTTGGTGACTATGGGGCGAAAGGAGTTAATAGACTCAGGACATGCCGCGAGTCCCCTAAAGAGGCAGGGCAGTGGCGAAACACACGTGACACAGATACAGGAAACTGACTCTCAGTGCACCGTCTCCTTTCCAAACTGTCTCCGGTTAAGTCCGAAAGTTTCTAACTATCAGTTTGTACTATGGGGAAAATAAATCTCCCCCACACATTGGTCATTAAGGTAGCTTGTGGACTTCCTCGCCATTAATTCATCCCGAACCTTCCCAAGCGCCACACACAAGTGCAACCCACAGTGCCAGCTGGCAGGCAGTTGGCAGCCCAGTGCAGGATTAACTGGTACCAGTATGCTGGCCTATAAATAGAGCGTACCAACTGCTTCAGGAAATGAACCATGATGGAGCCTCCCAAAGGCCCACAAACAGGTTGTGCTTTTTATCCCCTCCTCTCTGTCAGGATTAGTGTGTGTGCGAGAGTGAGTTCTCTAATGTTTATTACTGTCTCTTCTAGTCAAGGTGTGCGTTGCAAAGCACCTGCTTTCATGATTTCATGATCTATATGCGTATAAATGCCCTCCGTGATTGGGGCCAAAGCCAGTTTTCTTCACACGAGATTTTCAGAGCCGCCGCCGCTCTGCAGCCTCTGTGCCGCCTCACAATGGAGCGAGCCATTGTTTTTCTCCAGCACTTACCCCGAGCATTGATCCTCTGTAGTGGAACAAGCTATTCGCTTTGTATGTTTGCCGGCACTTCCGCTTTTTGATGGACTCCCGGGATTGATCCTGGCTATGCAGTCATTATCTCAGCTCAGTAATGTTAGTTTAGGTGGAACCTTGGGAAGAAAGACACCAGCAGGGAAGAGTGGCTTAAGAAAAGATCTAAGTGTTCCAGGATGAGAGGCGGTGTGTGTGTGTGTGTGTGTGTGTGTGTGTGTGTGTGTGTGTGTGTGTGTGTGTGTGTGTGTGTGTGTGTGTGTGTGTGTGTGTGTGTGTGTGTGTGTGTGTGTGTGTGTGTGCGTGCGTGCGTGCGTGCGTGCGTGCGTGCGTGCGTGCGTGCGTGCGTGCGTGCGTGCGTGCGTGCGTGCGTGCGTGCGTGCGTGCGTGCGTGCGTGCGTGCGTGCGTGCGTGCGTGCGTGCGTGCGTGCGTGCGTGCGTGCGTGCGTGCGTGCGTGCGTGCGTGCGTGCGTGCGTGCGTGCGTGCGTGCGTGCGTGCGTGCGTGCGTGCGTGTGTGATTTTGATTGTGCTGTGTGTTGTGTTGTGTGCTACTCAGAGTGAGATAGGCTAAACGGACAGAGAGTCTGAGTCAATGCAATCTTGAAAAAGGCCCAAACTGATGTAAAGAATGAGCTCACCCTGAAAGGACAATGTTCAACTTGTCCTCCTATCAGTTGAAACACTAGTAACATTTGTTTGCAGTTCAATGTACAGAGAATGCTGCTTTTTTTTGCCATCCCTAGAGGAAAACACAAGTACCGACCGTTCATTGCAGCCCAGTCGCACGGAAAGGCATGAGCATGACGCCATAATGCGTAATGCAAAAGCGTATAATAAGAACGAAGATCCTGCTTTTGGCATTTCATTTGTACACTGTGCAGTCTGTACTGACTGCAATGTAAATGCATCCATGTATATATGCTACACTCCGAGCTAGTGACGTAGAATAAAAAATGTATGGCGGCCGGGAAACCCAGGACTTTCAACAAGGAGACCGTTGTTCGAGACCGGTGTGTAAGTTCCGATAGTGACATTTTTAACATGTTTTTTTAGTGATGTTTTTTCCGTACTTCTGTTACTTAGTTTACGTACTTATTTTAAGGCCAACCATGATGTTTTTTCCTAAACCTAACTAAGTAGTTTTGTTGCCTAAACTTAAGTGTTTTTGTTGCCCCCTGCTGGTATTGCATTTTCGTACACGCATGTAATATTCATGCCTTGGCGAGACAAAACGTGACCCTGACACGCTATCCTCTGGTAGACAGGCTGGTCTATTACACGCTTTGGAGTGATATCGAGTTGTTCTGTGATAACTCCAAACAGCTTGTGCACCATAATCCATGTTTTGTGAAGCCAAAAGATCGTGCTTTGTGTCCAAAAGTACAAGATGTTATTTTAGTATTTTTCTTTTCTTTTCTTGCAAAGCTCAAGTCCCCCTACAGTGGAAATGTTTTGCTGGCCCTCAGGTGCTCTGGAATACACTCTGTACCTTGTGAATAGGTTGTTTGTGTCAGTTGCAGTGGTGATGGCATCAACATGTTCATAGCCACAATCATATTTAGAAATATATTTGATCATATTTTGCTTTAAACTGTGAGGAATGCTAATATACTAACCACATTTTGTTAATAAACTTTAGCTAATTAATTTCATTGAGCTCATCTCAAGACTGGAACTCGTATGTTTTGAGATGGCTTGTTGACTTGAACGTCCTATTTTTGCTGTTTTATTAATCCTAGTGTAGGAGGACATTCCTAGTCATTGTACCAAAATACTAAGACTAAAACACTGCTGTTATCTGTCTGTTTTTTTTTTTAGTATAACAGTGGATGAAGTCCAGGCTAAAGTGGCACTCGTCCATGATGAAGAGCGGGTTCTCTCTGAGGACGAAGCAGTGGTAAGTCGTCTTTTATTCATACAGTTTATACTACAATGGGTGTGGGGACCAGCAAGGTCACTCAGGTTGTGTTCTGAATCCAAGTCCTATCTGACCTTGAGGTACTTGGTTTCCCTGACAGAAACAACAAAATGGTGTGTAGCAAGGTATTTGTAATATATCATCTATACATTGGTATACAGCATGTCCACTTTGATATTGAAAGAGATATTCTTTAAAGGATAAGGGTGGTGTTAATTCTATATCTTTCGTATTGTCAGTATATCCCATGAAAAAAAAACAATCTAACCTTAACCAAATATTTATTTAATGGCTAAGTCATTTCCTAAAACAACTGGACACTGTAGATCTTAGCAAACATTACTCAAACAAGACTTAATATTGCATTTATTGGGAACCATTTGCCGTATATATGTATGTGAGATTGAAGTAAAAGTAGCTCACTATTGCGTGCCACCACCATCATCCATACATACACCATATCAGATCTGCAAGCCAATGCAAATGCGTTTAGATATCCAATCTCAGCCATACAGTCAAGTCGTGTAGTTCAGCGTTTTTCAGATTTGCCACACAACAAGCCGATATACGTCTTCATCCGTCTTGCCTCCTCTGTGCTTTTTTTGCATCTTGCTTGGGTTGACTGTCTCGTCTGCCGGGGTTCACTGTTTCCTCCACTCGTACAACAGGGTCCCTTCCAAATTCATTTGAATTCTGAACAGGATGAGCACAGTTTCCCAACAGTGATTTTCCCTGAAGCTGCAATGTGTGAGAATGCGGCTGTCGGTTTCACTTTAAACTTGTTGAGCCTCCCTCTCACCAGGCAGCAGATATCAAAATCTCTGGCTGTAAACAAAATGGCTAGAGCTCAATTTTTTCCTCTTCTTCTCTCGGTTTCCTTTTTCTACTATAAATGGCAATTGGTATGCACAATCATACACTCCTGCATGAAAAAAAAAAAAAACGTCTGCTGGGTTCTCCTACTGCGGGGCAGGAAAAGTTCAGCTTGTGAGTAGGTTGCTGAAAATGTGTTTACGGAGATGTTCAGAAATGAAGTTTGCAGTATTTACGATTAGAGGTAGAAATGTCCTCCACTCTGTTAGGGGTGACAATGTGTATCTTGCATTGGCTTGCTCATTTTAGCTGCTCTAAAATGTCTAACTAGAGAAATTGTTTGGATGTTGTGGTGTTAATTTATAACAGGAGGAAAAAAAAGCTAAGCAGCACCAAAACTGTAACCAACATGAAAGACTGCCGGATGGGGAAAAAAAAATCAGTGCTCATTTGTTATTTCTGGTGGCTAACGGGGAGGCATTCCTAATGAATTCAACTACATCTGAAGAGGGATGAATCCGTATGAATATGCATGAATATGAAAATGCGCACTTAACTGCAACCACAACAAACGGCGATCAAGCCGGGGCAAATTAAACAGGGTGCCATTGACAGTAGTTAACAGGCAATTTGCATTAGAACTGACAAGCGGCCCTGTGTTAGCACCTTAATCAAGGTCCAAGGGCAGCAACAGTTGTACCAAACGAGAAGTTAATTCTGTGTACAGGGAGGGATTTAGAGAAACGATTTCGCTCCATTACCATCTATTAATTCTTTGCCATCGCCTCCTTGGCATTCTATCATAGAAATACATTTCCTGCCGACTTTAACATTGCAATTACGCTGCTGTGCAGCCAGTGCGTACCTTGAATATGTGTAAATCCTTTCAGGTTGATGAATAAATAACACAGGTGTTGAGAGAACGCAATAACGCTGCTGATTTCTTACAGTATATGTGGACAGAAAGGGGGGAAAAAAAGTGATTTCCTCATCGGTGCTCAGTTGTAATGTCTGAAAACCTTGATTACTTTTCTTCCGCCACACTCACGGATAGGGCCCTATATTGTTTATTGCACGCTTATTCAATTTGTGTCATTTTCGCACCTTTTTATTAGTTTCCCCCTTTCTTTCTCTTAAGAAGCTTTGGCCTCCACAGAAAATTTTGTTTCCACTTCAGCGGCCCAGATAATTCAAGAACAGAGAGGATTTTCAGGAGAACAATTTGATGATCAAAGGAGGCTCTCCACTCGGGAGGGAAAAGGGATATTCTGACGCGGCGCTCCCCTTCAGTATTCTATCATTATGTTATAGCCCTCCATTCCCTTAGAAACCACTGTTAATGTCGATTCACTCGCTTTTAGAAGGTAATCATAGGTATCCAAGAATGTCTTTTCATTGTGAAAAAGAAATAGCACCATTCTTGTCGAGTTGTCTCCTTTTTAAACCTGAGCCGATATCATTTCAATACTCAAACTGAAACATTTGCACTAAATCAGCTCTTAGTAAAGTCTTGCAAAGAGAGGACAGTCCTCACTTTTGGCATCAACCATAGGACAATACATTCTCAGAAGCACTGATGTGTGACCAAGCTTGGACTGTAGCTATGCGCTGGAGGAAATTGCCTTCTCTCAAGAAATGGGCATTTGTGCGGAGGTGAAATTCACTTATCCATCTACTACCCACCCGCCTCCCTTCAAAGCCCCTTACTCGGTCTACCAGAAACTAGTAGACGGAGTAGAGTATTTCTTTCTCTTTCGAACAGGAGCATGAAATAAATCCCCTGATTAAAAATAAAGTCAACCTTTGGTGTTCAAGCACCTTTTGGTGCTGATAAGAAGAGAGCAAAGATGGAGGAATTTCACCTTTTTTAAAGTGTGCAGATGAAAAACATTGCTGTAGGTGCTTGCAAGGTTGGGGATTCCCCTTAACAGCTTGCTAGTGGGTATGAAAAATCTTACTCGCACTTTAATAATATTGGCTATACCCTAGGGGTTCCTATATACAGTAGAAGAGCTGTCATTGGTTGGTAACAAGGCAGAAATGAAGACCGTATAGTTGGGAGGTAGTGGTGCATGGACAAAGGGAAAAACAGAACCTTAAACATCTCATTATAATGAACTCTTTGGCATTTATAACTAGCTTTAGGAAATCCTGTATGGTATAGCAATACTCCATTTTTCAGTGCTTGATAGAAAAGGACTGCTCTGAAGTTGTATGTTCTTCTCATTCTATAAACTAAGCTTATACTAGTATGATGTAAGACTGCTGCTAATTTCATAGTTTAAGTTTATTATTGAGTAGTTGACAAAACCGTGTAGTTTTAATGTTGATTTAGTAGCTGTTCTGGAGCTTTTGACTATATCACATGATCTTTACCAGCAGACGGAGTTGGCCCAATTGTCATTGAATTGTACATGTTCAAATTTCCAATTTTTCTTCTCCCTGAGCACTTTGAGGAGATTGAATTTGAGAATGAACTTTGAAACTCAATATTATCGAGTACTTTAAAGAAAATTGTCTCAAAAAATTGTTATCATAGTCAAGTAAAAAAATACAGATCAAAGTTATTAGGGCTGGAACAGTGGGGCTACCTCCAGGTCTGAGAAGTGTAGCCAATGCGTAAATGTCTTAAACTTGCATTATTTCTAATAGCCAGCAGGGGGCGACTCCTCTGGTTGCAAAAAGAAGTCTGATTGTATAGAAGTCTATGAGAAAATGTGCCTACTTCTCACTTGATTTATTACCTCAGTAAACATTGTAAACATGAGTTTATGGTCTCAATCGCTAGTTTCAAGTCTTCTTCAATACAGCATGATGTTCATTTTGTAAATTATGGTCCCATTTAGAGTCAAATAGACCATAAAGCAGGGGATGCTTTAGGGCGTGGCTACCTTGTGATTGACAGGTCGCTACCGCGGCGTTGTCCGGTCTGGGAGTTGTCCGTGTTTTTGTCGTAGAACTTTAACCCTTTCACAGTGTGTTTTCAGTTCATGAAAGTTAATTATAACATTTTGGTCGCCTAAAAATGTCTTATTCAGCATTACGTTGTGCTTAGCTGCATCCTCTCGTGTCACTTCTTGTTGCAAAAATCCAAGATGGTGACGGCCAAAATGCCAAACTCCAGGCTTCAAAACAGTAGTCCACAAACCAATGTCACCAAGTCACAGTGACTACGTTCCCTTCTTATCTCTGCATTGAAACAATTTGTTGTCATTGTTAAAAATTTACAGCAATTTTGATAAACAAGTACGTGTTTTCAAGTTACATTCTCGAACGTCTCTACTTTCTTCTCTTTGGCGGCACCCATGGCGATAAGCGGTAGTTGCAGGTGTGTTTTTGGATCTCACTTCCCAGAGATCCAAACGGTGTTGCCGCTTGTGTTTTTTTTCCCCCCGGGAATGTCACCACTGATATCCACATCATAATATAGCAAATGCAAGGGCTTTCATCAGTGGGCCACACTGGGAAATTGTGTTGGAGATTTTTTGATCATAATTAACTGAACGGACAAAAAAAAGAGACAAAAGACATATTAATTGCTAATGAAAGATAATCCATAACATGACTACTGTTATCAACAGCATCAGCCTTCCCTATACCATATATCCATCCCTGACATTTCTCTGTCGTAGTGAGTGACAGATTGACGGCGTCCCACAGAGCCAGAAAGCACCTGCAAAGCAAGCCGGGCCTGACGCGACTTCACCTTTTCTATCTTGGCAACAACACTGAGCTCTCTTGATGTTCACAACATCTACTGATACACAGAAAACAAACAGCCGGCACCTCGCGTTGTCCCCCCCCCCGCCCACCTCTAGTCACTACCAACCAAGGTCAGCCGCTCGGCCCGGCTTCTTCACACCATCTGTTTGGGCTGGTTGACATTTGGCCTCAGCCAACACTCAGATCTCCCTTCAGAGGGGGGCATTCTGTTTTTGTATTGTATATCAAGAGGGCAGATATCATTTTTTTTTTTTATCTAAAAGGCAAGCATTAAGATCTTGACTGTAACTATTGCACATTTAATCAACCCAAAAGATTGTAAGGTTATAATTCAAATCACAGCCACATGAATAGGAAGGCATTCATTTCAGTACATCTTGCATGATGAGGCTCTTGCCAGCCTCCAGAAGGGGGCAGCAGGCCTCTAAGCTGAGTGCGAGCTAATGGAAAAAATGGAAAGTCACATTCACAGGTCATTTAATCTCTTTGTTTTGTCATGGGCTGGGCCTCTGGTGCTGTTTTCCTGCCTCGCTCGCTCTCTCTCTCTCTCTCTCTCTCTCTCTCTTTCTCTCTCGTTCTCTCAGAAAAAAAAGAGAGATCCCTCCTGTTCAGAAATGAACAATCCTCATCCGCCTCCAAGAATTTCCTTTTTCATGCATTTGTAGGGAGGTTTCGTAACGCTTGCAGTGATTCTAGGATTTAATGTGTGTGTTCTGAGGAGAGTTTTGGGTCTGGATGGGACTACAAGAGCAGTTTTTTTTTTTTTTTTTTTTCACTGTCTGTATTTAACTTTCTGAAATGCCTTTATTTGGAGCAATGTATGCTCTTGCGTCACTGCGAGTAACCTAGAAGTTTGATATCTGCAGACCTAAGCTGTACTTAAGGATTCCAGTATTACTGAACTGACTGTATGGATGTAGGCCATGCTGTTACTTTACAGTGTACGCACAGCTATACTACGCTAGTGTGTTTGCCTCTGGATTACATGGTAATAAAGGTAAACCATACACAGCTTTCTAATTTAGATGGTAGATTTAGGTATGTGCAGGCGAGCAGAATCATGGTAGTAAACACTGGCAGCCATATACGGGTTTTTGCAGATCCGTTTGTGTATTCCAACAAGATTATAGTCTTGTGTTAAAAGCCTGCTGGGTGTATGAGGCTGGCTGGGTTGAGGGCAAAAAAAAGGGGGTTGTCTGCCCCTTCCCCCCCGCCCCTCAGTACCATTCATCACCTCCCATCACACGTGTCATGTTTTCGCTCCCCAGCCGGAGCGCTTTCAAGCTATATAATGCGAAATGACAGGCCAAAACCAGAGGTGGAGTGATATGCGGTTTTGCAGAGCTGAGGTAGAGAAAACTGACCTGCTAAAAAAAAACGCTGTTACGTGTCATGTTCCTTTTGAGATAGGAGGACAGCGAGGGGAGGCGAAAGAAGGGGGTACGATTACTGATTTGGGTGGTAACTGTGATAGACGTTTTTTTTTTTTTTTTTATTTGTTTCAGGCCGCGCACCTGACACTCCTCAATCTCTCGCCTTGCCCTCTTCCTCTGCGCCTCTAATCTTCTCCGCACTCGTCAGTTGTTATGTAACCGCCGCGATTGGATGCGCTCGAGGTCGCGCGGGTGGCGCAGGTAATGGAACCAGTGGGAGGTCAAAGGCAAGAGAGGGAAGGAGCAAAGTGAAGAGGCATCGTTTTATGCTCCTCCAACAAGTCCTGATAGAGGTCTTGTATCAGGAGGTGTCTTATTTATCTATCTGTATGTCTATCTGTTACCTACTCTCTGTTATCTGTCACTTTTTTCTTCACTTACTTTCTATTTACAGTTTGTTTCTTGACTTTTTTATAAGCATCCCCCCCCCGAAGTATGAGAAATAATTGAAAAAAAATAGTGAGATGCATAAAAAATACAACACTGTCAGACTTAAGAAAGTTGAATCACACGGCTGTGTTTGTACCGCTTTGACTCCATCGCCGAAAATTCTGTGTTACAAGCTGTACTGACAAACCAGCCTTAAAGCAAGCTCAAGGCAATCGTTTGTATTCTTATCAGCTTTAACCACTTGACAAATACTATTGATGTTGCACCCGTGTAACTGCGGCTCCCACGAACAGGGTACACACTGTGCAATGAGCAACGTCCAGGGAGAATAGACATCGGTTTCCTCTGGGACAATCTATGCTTCCCAGGTGAACGCATTGATCAGTGATCTTGTACTGTATCGCAAGAACAGAAAGGATGTGTTAGCAGTCTCTCAATATTCCCCTAACATTTCTGGAACGTTTTAGAGGGATTATTCTTAAGTTATGCTAATGATAGAAAGTGGATAATCGGCTTATTTTATATACAAGCATTTATTTTTTTACAGTGTAGTTGTAGTTGGTGATATATAGTTAAAAGTCAGCGTCACAATATTAAAGTAGTAATCCTGAAGACAGTTCTGGTTAATTTGGCGACACCTGTGGTTACTTGTGATAACAACATGTGTGTTTTAATACTGCAGAAAGCACTGGAGCATCTACTTTTTTGTCAGAAATACAACAGAGGATCATCTGTGCTAATCAACCAAACATGCATTGTTTAGATATAGAAGCCAGTCAAAATAATTGCAACTGCAATCTGAATTCATGCTCTGTGCACACGCAAATATTTCTCCTCTCACAGCAGAGCTCTGTACCGGTAACAAGAGATGGCTACTTTGCTGAGGCCGAAAATGATTTGTCTTGTTTCGTCGGTGTATTTTTGATTAACGATCATGGTCAGCGCTAACCGCGGTGACAGGTACACGACGGTGCATTTTTCTTTTAGTCTGACTGCTTCAAGCTAAAAGCCAACCAGTATTTCGCCAGTTAAATGCTTTTAATACGAAGCAGTGATAAAAAGTTGGGTGTGCATTAGCAGTAACTTAATACCGTTCAGATACAACTGTAGGAGACTGAACTGTAAGGCTGATATTAAATTAAATTAGTGTAATGCTGCATTGTTTCCTGTGAATCCCTCGTGTGTGACGGCAGTTTCAATCTAGTGCAGGAATGTCGGACTACGGCGCTAACAATAAAAAAGATTATACATAAAGTGGTGATTACAGAATGTAAATACATTTAAAGGTACAGTGTATAGGACTTGGCAGCATCTAGTGGTGTGGTTGCAGATTGCAACCCACTGAGTACCCCTCCGCTCACTCCTCCCTTTCCAAGACTGCGGTAACGTGAGCTGCCAAGTGCAAAACCGCAGTAACGCCGTTCTTGTCACTCAGAATCCATCCTTACCATAATAACACTACTTTAGGAGCAACGGAAGTCAGATGGCGGCTGGCGGTACCACGATTTTGCACTCTACTAATGATGTTACAGCAGTTTCACCAGCGTGTCAGAGAACTACAGTGGCCTGTAGGTAACATAAAAACGTGAAAGTCTCTCTCTAGAGTCAGTGTGTGGTTTGTCCACACTGGGCTACTGTAGAAATATGGCGGAGCAACATGGCGGACTCTGTGAAGAGGACCCGCTCCCTATGTAGATATGAAGGGCTCATTCTAACAAAAACACAACGATTCTTAGTTTCAGGTGATTATACACTAAAGAAAAAATAGCTATGAGTATTATATTCCATTTCTGCTAATAGA
This sequence comes from Sebastes umbrosus, assembly GCF_015220745.1. Lineage (NCBI taxonomy): Eukaryota > Metazoa > Chordata > Actinopteri > Perciformes > Sebastidae > Sebastes > Sebastes umbrosus. Next base: position 16,828,742 of record NC_051290.1, read on the forward strand.
TCCCCCGAAATGTTACACAGTGTTCCTTTAATGGCTATTGCCGTAAAATGTCGACCATGAATTGTATCAAAATGGGGATTTGATTTCATGAACATTTTCAGGGTTATAACTTAAAAAGGAAAATGTTTGTATTTTTCAACCGAGGTTTTACAATTATGGCCGTTCTGACTTTGTATTCATCACCTTTGCATTACAGATTTGAGAATCACACCTCGAGCAAAACAACGTATATCGGGACAGGCAGCACTATCTGAATGACCTTGATTTTCTTTTACATAAATCATTTGAAATGTTTGTCTCCGAGTCCAAACAAAAGTAAACACAGAAAGTAGTTCCCTGAATTAGCTCTTGTAGCTAACTGCATAGGGATCTATGTCACCGTTAGAATGACCACAATTATGAGAATAAGACTCAGGTTGACAATTTCCCTGTTAATAAGGATAGTTTTCAGATATTGCTGTATATGGAGAACATGTCAAACGAAACATGTAAAACTAATACCTGAGTTTTTAAGTAAACCTTGCTCAAAAGAATTTATTTCACCATCAATTCTTTTAAAAGATAACCTGATATGATCAATAATATAAGATTCTACTGAAAGTCAGTAAACAATAATGTAGAATTATTGCCCAGCCGCACAATATAGTCACCTGCTTATTGTATCACACATCCTGCTGAGCTGCATTTGTTTGCAGATGAATTGCAGAACTCAGTATTTTATTTCTAAATATCAAGTCGCATCTAATATCCTCTGACCCCAGCCAGACCACCGGCTCCCTGGAAGAACATGTTGTTGAGGAACCTCATATCCTTTGTGGTGTACACGGTTGATGTGTTTTGTGTTTCCATGGTGACCCCCGCCGTGCTGCACATAAGACAATAATGAAAGGCTCTCAGAGGCCGCAGGGGCACCAGAATAGTGCACGTCCTCGACGTTTCAGCTATCGCGGCACTCGGGAGGAGTTACACAACCTGACGTTCACCCTGAGAATGTTTCCTTCCCCCCATCAACTCTGGGCTTTTGAGACCGGCAAAGATTGGGCTTGCTAGCAAAGGGATGACACACGGAATGACAAAACTCCTGTGTCTGTCTGTCAGGCTTGGTCTTTATCCGACTGACATTTGCTGGCTCAGGCTCATCCAGGCTCTGGAGAAGCCAGGGATAAGAGTCAGACACAGATGGCTTTTTCCCTTGCAATTCTGTCTAGCGTGAGATTCAGAGGGGGGGAAAAAAATTGTTTCCAAATCTTCATCCTGTTTTTACAGACTCTCTGAAATATAATTGCCTCTACAAAAGTATAAGAATCCAGTGAGTCTTCACATACTGCAACAATGTGTTTTCCCGCCGTGCTTTATTCTTTTTTGTCTACGCTGACCCAACCTATCGGTGATTAAGCCTCGATAGGGGCTGTTACTTCAGCAGAGACATTTCTTGTCCTCTGAGTAAGTCAAAAGAACAATGCAAGAGAAGCCTTGTGCCATTTAAAAACTGATGAGCCAAAGCCAGCATGAAGGAGGAGAGGGGAGGTGTAGGTGTTAAATTGATTGGCGAGAGAAAAAAGCATCTGCTCTGCAATAGCTCAACAGTCGCCTCAGAAGCACGCCCGCTATTGTTTCCAAATAAGGATCCCCACTTCTGTGTGCCGAGGAGTGTCGCCTTCAGAGGACATGTGTAAGAGGGATAGGAATTGTTACATAAGAAAACATAAGAGACGTTTTTTTTTTTTTTCAGCTTCCAGAACCTTGATCTATTGTCTTTTTTTTCCATAGCTGCCTCAACCCCTTTTCTGTTCTCCAGGCAGTACAGAGTTAATTCGTGGGCAGAGAACAAAAGACAGGGGATATAGGGCTGCAGTCAGCAGCTGATCCAATGACAGAAATGGCACCGAGGCGAGAGGGTCCCAGGTGTAGCCATGACTCGAGTAGCACTCAGAGATAGGGGGGGGTTGTGATTGAGGGGGGCAAGGAGCGAGAAAGTAGCATGGGGGCACCGTGGAAAAACTTGCGTCCTGTGTGACAAGCTGCCTGTTGTGTGCATACTCCCTGACAGCAGGAAAAGCAAAGAGACAGGACACCCGACCCCTTTGACCTTCGCCGGAGTAAGACGGGACTCAGACTTCTGTTACTGAACAGCAGTGGCATGAGTGCGCACCTCTCCTGTCTCTGCATTTATTTCAGTAAACAGTTTGACGTCACCGGCGTTCAGATAGAAGAAACGTTTGCTGACTGGAGAGGCCAAAATGCTACGAGAAGATATTTTTGTATGCATAGTGACTTTTTTTTTTACATGCTGTTCAGTCTTTTGTTCATCTGCATTGGCCTCTTACACAAAAAAAGATAAGATAAGCCTTTATTGATCCCCAGAGGTGTTACAGTACAGCAGCATAAAGGCAGATTAAGTACAAATAAATAGAGAAAATAAAAGAGGAATATACAACTAGTGGGAGAGTAGAAACTATACAAAACTATACAGTACAAGAATGAGTACACAAGCAATTAAAGACGAGGTAGTGACAAGTTAAAGTGACACGGTAAGATTAATAGCAGCGAGTCTAGTATACATGTAATTATTACACGGCTTTGTTGAATACTTGATTCTGATTGGTCAATCACAGCGTTCTATGGTCTGGCGGACCGTTTCTGTGTCAAAATATTGATTTCTTAAGTAAGTAGCCGTGTATTAGACGGGATAATGTACAGCTAGCTGGTCATTGTTGTAAAATAAACTCCTTCCTGTCGGGGTTTATTTCACCACAATGACCGACTCGCTGTACATTATCCCTTACATAGTGTACACTAGAATAACAAGTACTGTGATTCTGTAATTAATGATACTTCTGTATTAATATAGCAACATAGAAATATAATACAATATAAATAAAAAATATATATATATATAAAACAGTAGAAATAGAAAAAGTAGGGGTATAAGAAAATATCGAAAATATTGAATACTGCGATATGTTTTGTGATATTGTATTGATTCACAAAAACACTTGTTTTTTAATTAATAGTTTACATGCAAAGATTAACTCAGTCAGTAATTTATTTCATTTGCAAAGATATTCATCCTCTCAGTGTGCCCTCTCAATAGGGATGCACCGATCCGACTTCTTCGATAGCGTTACCTGGGCTTTGAGTATCGGTCGATACTGAGTGTTTAATCAATAAGCTGTATGCCTCGCTGTGTGGAAGTGACTGGGATTATTCTTTTATGTGTAAGGCAAAATCAAGCTTGACTTAATCATTGTTTTCCTAACTTTGTAAAATAAAATGTGTCCAATAAATATATAGATATGAATTTATTTAATTGTTATTCATTATTAAAATTATAAATCGTACACCAGCAACTTGGTAAAAAAATCTTAAAAATGAACAGGAATTACAACTCAAGTGTAAACCTTTTTAATGCAGCAACAAATTGAACAGGAATTCAAATTCCAGTAAATAATGTATATAGTATATAATCGGCCCCATTGTCACTGATATCCGATCCAGCTATTTGAGTCAGTATTGGCTCGATATCCGATCCAGTATCGGTGCATTCCTACCTCTCAAAGTAGTGCTATGATGTTGGATGTTACAGGGACTGTCATAAATGAAAATGCAGATCCCACTGTTCTGATTGCATAAAAAGTATTATTTTCTTTACTCAGATTTTAGATTAGATTTAAATTAAAAATATTGCAATACCATCACCTTGCTTACAGTATCGCAATATATTAAATTAAAAATTAAAAAAACACCTGTATCATGATACGTATCGTATTGCCAGATTCTTCCCAATACACAGCCCTAATAAATAGCGTATTTATCACCATAATTCCTACTGCGGTTATGAGACGGGCTATAGTTTGGGCTTTTAGATCTGCCACATTAACTGCTGGGTACCTACAAGCAGAAAAGTGAAGCAGAGACTAACTGCAATGAGCTGCCATCTAGTATAATACAATATCAGCCATGCTAGTGCCAGTCACTAGACAGGATAAGTATTGGCAGAGCATATAATTCATTATATTCAATTCAAATCCATTTTAGACGAAACATAAAGATTATGAAATAGTCCTGTATACAGTCTTGTATCAGTTCTTGTTTACCAAAACCCAATTGGTTTACGCTATGCATACAGATGTCATCCGCCATTGTCACTCGGAATTAGTTTCTTTTTATGGTGGGGGAAAAAAATCCAGCCAAATGACAAACTACATGTGTAATATTCGACGTACAGCTGACCGCTATTCTCTCGCCATTCTTTCAAGTCCAACCAGCTAATTAATGAAGCTGTCAGTCACACACATCAGAGGCGATACCAGAGTGGAATTCCATAATTGGAAACTTTCATGCTTTATCTCCCAAGAATTACGCTCCAATGAAACTATTTCAACCCCCGTCTCCGAGAAATTATGTTGATTATAATACAAATTTGTTTTTCCAATTACGTTGTGTTTCATGGTTTCTAATAGTTTTTAATAGGAGCTAGTGCAGGCGCGGCTTCATTTCCCAGATCAGCAACATTGACCATTAGCCATTAGTGCTTTATTTGAATGTGCTGATGATGGCTGTCCAACACTTTAAAGGATTGTTTAAAAGAATACATTTTTAAGGTAGGGTTCCAAAGAGTTTTTCGCTATATACTTAATGAGCATCACATTATTTCCTGAACTATGTAACTGAAATATGTAGGTCACAGTATTCGTAGGGTTATGAAATCACTGGTATACTTTCCTGTTTCTCTATAGTTGTTTCATACCAAGGGTTAAGCTAAGAACCTGATTATACTCATGTTCTCATGCTTGTATTATCTCCGTCTCCCGTGTTTGCTATAGAGTGCATGTCTACGTGTACCGGGTGTGGTTGTGTGCCTGTGCACTTAAGTCAGGATCAGTATTGTTGTCACTCCGACTCCCTCCCTCCCTCCCTTCCTCCATCCCTCGCTCCTTTCTCTTTTCTCACGCACTCCCTTCACTCCCTCTACAGAGTGACATTTATTAATTAAATATGTGTACTGCCGCAGGATGTGCTTCCTTTTCCACTATCTCCAGACACTAATAATTACATTGGCATTTAGCTCCGTGATAAGCCGACCCTATGGCCTTTATGAAATGTTCCCTGGGCCCGGATACTGAGCAAAATATAGACTGATGTGGTGCTATATATCGATCCATCTGCCTGTCTCCTCGCTTTTATCTTAAGAAAAGAGGCACTGTTCATTAGCATGGTTAAAGAATCTAACAACACCTGTTTTTTTACATCATTAAAGGCTGAAATCGAGCTTTGCCGGAAAGATGCAATAGGTGGGCTGTTTAATTGAAGTTAGAGCTGATGATGACAAGTTATTACAGGTAAATAAATGTCACAGGGACCACTGTCATTTTATGAAACATACTCCTCTGTAGCCTTTTAAATTTAAATGTTTATTTTTGACGGCACAGTGTAGACTTTAGGGCTCCATTTATCACGTCCTGATTAATATGATCCAAGCCAAATCTCTTTGAAGTTTCATTGGATTCTGAGTCTAAAATTTGTGACTCCCACTGACATACAGAACACTAAGATATGTACAAGCAGCAGTTTGAATAAGCAAAGAAAATGCTGGATAAGCTGCTGAAAGCTCAACTGAACCAGTGTTTGCCTTTTAAGATTATGCCTCTGCAGATCTAAGTGAAGTTAGCCAGAAAGCTTTAGAGTATTAAATTTGATTTTGCTTTACCTAATTACTTTGCCTCAGGTGGCTTAATCAGGCTGGTGCATTGCAAGATTATTATGTGGTTTATCAGCTTCAGGGATGTATCAATTAATGCTTAAGTCACAATTACAGTAATCATGCTAAAGCTCTCTTGTACCAGTTACATTTTAATAAATTGTCAACAAATGGTGTCATTTCCTTTTCTTGTTTTATTGAAAATATTTAATATATGCTGTAAGTGTGGGACATTTTACCTGTAACCTTTGCGCATGACTAAGGTAATACCTCATAGTAGGGATGTCTTGATACTTCGGTACCAAGTCGAGTCAAAGTCACAATTCTGAAAACGTGACAGTACTCGTTTTGCCACAATACCATAGGTACCGTCATGGCTCGAGACTAACTGAGTCTCATCGTCCCGGGACAATAAAAAATGTGTTTGGGATGCAGGAAACTCACTATCAACGCATCCATGCTATATTGTGAACAACAAATCAGTGTTGAAATCGGCAGGACAAGAGCTAGTTTAGCCGTTAGTTCCCGAACTAGCTCTCGTCCTGCTGATTTCAACACGGGACTTGCCATTGATTTACAATGTGATGTGTTCTATTCTATGCTCTTTTCAGTAAAAATGAGCATTGGGCAAAGGTAAATTGTAAAGTTATTAGGATGTGTTCAAGTGTAATCTTGTTGAGAAACTTGAATAATCCAGTTGTTTGAAGGAGATGTTTTCAGAGCAATATAAAATTGATAATAGAGAGAATTAGGACCTGTTTAACATCCTAACAAAAACCAGTATGCAAATGGTAATAAAGGAGTGGATGTTGAAGTAAATGGGATTTATAGTTTTACTTAGTTTTTTTTACCATGGTATTGAATTGGTATTGAGAATTATTTCACTGATATTGGTATTGACTACTAAATATCTGGTAACTTGACATCCTACCTCATAGGCTGAAATATAGTTTTCCATTGCTGCGGTAGGAGAATACCTTCATTCCACAGAGCAGCGTGGGAGCAATCACTCCACGTTTGCCTGAATAATCTCTAATCACCAAATTAAACCGGAGATTCAAGTCTCACTTGTTCCAGAAAGGCCCATGCTGAAAATTATTAGGGAAGGTTTCAGTGAAAACCATCTGGGCTTCAAATTGGACCTTTGTGCTCGGGGGGATTGTATGTACCATTCGGTATCAGCCAAGTTGACCAGGGTTCTTGCCACCTTGGGAAATTTGCCTCTAACTTCTATTATTTCGGTCGATGTTTCCACCCTCGTCTGTCAAAGGGCCTGAAAGGGGATCACTAGCGAGTACTTTTCTATCTGAACAACTGTTCAGCTGCGCTGCTGTATTTGGCGCCGGGTACTCGACGGAGGATAAAAGCCCAAATTGAGTGACAGAGATGCTTAGATGAGGCAAACTGACAGAAGTAGCTGGCAGCTTTATTACATATGTGACTTTCCTGCTCTTGTATGTGTACATTGAGTAGGCACACACATACTGTATGGGCTTTAATACTGTGTGGGAGTGGTAATATTCTCAGTTGTGTGGGTTCATGGTAATAGATGTCTCATCTTTTTTGTTTGTGCTGTTTCCACATATTTGCAAGGTGATGCATTTCATAACTAGAAACCCAATATTCTCTTGCCAGGTGGATATAAGTGGTATTTGTAGAACTGTGCTTCTGGGACTAGCTGGATCTATCAAGTAACATAACACAGTATGTAGCAATGTTATTTGATCTTTCCTCTCTTCTCTCTTTCTCTCTCTCTCTCTCTCTCTCTCTCTCTCTCTCTCTCTCTCTCTCTGTAAGGCAATATCTCTGCATACTGTTATATCAGCCCTCGTGTTAGTTCGACTAAATCAACTGTAAAGCTTATTTGTCGGAACTGTTGGTAAATTTCCACATTACAGGAGTCAAATCTCTCAGATATTGCAGTTTAGATAGAGTTTACAGACTAACTGTGCTGCTACATACAAGTGATAGATGCGTAATGTGCAATTTACCCACAACATTTATATAACATCTTTTAAAGTTGCAGCTCGGGTGAAGATCTGACAATTTTGAAGGGAGTTTTTACTTTCTTTTCTTTTAGCATTTTGGTCTCTAAACGGCATCTCGTTCCCTTGTTGTTACCCAGAGTTTGTTTTGTTTTTGTATTTTGATAAATTAACATGAACAAGGTCGATGCTCATTACAGTTGTACACCGGGGGAGAGGAAAAGGTTCACATTGGTTCCCCCAATCGTCCTTGTGTTTTTGAACTGTTGGCCAAGCAAGCAGAAATGATAATTTCAACTTAAAGTCTAATGCGTGAATTAACCGAGCAGAGTCTAGCCAACTATAGTACAGCGCCGATACTAAGGGATATTTTCATGATGACGCTTAATCCGTCTATTATTTTTTCAGTAAATTGTCATCACAAGTTATGAAACTCATGGTCACGTCTTCCAGTGTCTTTGTTTTGTACAACTAAGTCTAAAACTTAAGATTTTCAATTTTAAATAGTATAACAATGAGAAAAACGACAAATCTTTACAAATGAGAAGCTGGAACTAGAAAATATTTGACATTTTAGCTTGTTAATGAGACCCATGGGATAGCCGGTAATCCCCACTGACTTTACTGTCTTTCAGAGGCTGTAGCTGAGTTTTAGAGCTAATGAAAGAAACTAAAACCTAAGGAATCCATTGGTACCAACCATGCCACGTTAGCTTGTCGGGAAGGAGGTTAAATAACGCTCCAAAGTTGGGCTAAATTTTGGTGAGAGAAAACTGGCATGTTCATTTTCACAGGGGTCCCTTGACCTCTGACCTCAAAATATGTGAATGAAAATGGGTTCTAGGGTACCCACAAGTCTCCTCTTTACAGACATGCCCACTTTATGATAATCACATGCAGTTTGGGGTAAAAATCATGCAGTTGTTTGCATGGAGTATAAATGTGTTATTTTCGCCTATTTTAAAAATGGTATTTGAATATTTCTGCATACTGGGGTCCCTAAACAGTCTTGGAATTGAGTAAAATTGGGTCTCACTGTAAAGCTGAAACTCTTGTGGATCCGATGAGCCCAACTGTATTCATGTGTGGTGATGTTAGTCCCCGTAGTAGCCATTTCATGGTAGTGAGACCATTTTTTAAAAACTTGACCTCACTGTATAAAATGACCTGTGGTGACCTCTAGGGTTATCACAGCCTCATGAAACTTTACAGCCACAAACTAAAGACCTAGGGCATTCAGAGGATGGATAGTTCGATCCTAGGTAGATTGAAAATAAGGGGGTTTCTGAGCAGTTCTTCAGGTTGCCAGTTTTTAGATGATGTTCACCACTTCTATGTGACGTCTACTGTTGACCTGCCATCTCTTCCTAAAGACATCTGTCCCCCCCCTAAAAAAGACAAAAGTGTCTAATTGATTAGTTATCTGTTGATTGAGTAATGGATTTATCAACTAATTGCTCCAGTTTGCTACAGAATCTAACTATCTAACCGAAACTTTTGCTTGTTTAATAAAGGTCGAGCTCAAGATGCAAAGAGCGTGTCACCGGTAACAAAAGATAAAGACTGAACGCTGCACAGCAAAGTGAACTTCAGCCGCATCCAGCTCATTCCCTCTCAGTGCACACAGCATATTTTGTATTGCGTTTTCAAACAAACACCTTTCAATTTGGCTCCGGAGAGACCACCTAAGCACAAAAGAACTTTTTTCACCGCTTGCGTCCAAGGTGATTCACAGCACCTGCCTTCCCGTCCAAATGTCCAGATCCACAGTCGTGTTTATTAGCTTAGCTTAATTGTGCATAGTATCTAAAGGTCAGCGCCATGCTGTGATACATCGCTGCCAAAATGGCTTCCAGGGGACACTGTTTCAGATGAATAAACACTGAAAGCTGCACCACCTTCCACCCCTCCGTCCACATCCTTTACCTCCCAATGCGCAGCAGCGTCACATTCGGCTTTTTTTTTCAGGCCTCGCACAAGGTCCTGTGACTGATGGGCATCCACTGGTACGCACCGCCTCACTGACTTCCATTTCAGCTGGCAAAAGGCAGCAGATTAATTCGCTTGTCAAATTTCCTCCCCTTCTATTTTTTTTTTTTTGCAGGAGTTTATTCAGATAGGAGGAACGATGTGTTTGTCCTCCAGTGAATTAAAACATGCAGTATATCTGTATAACTACAACCTACCCCGAGATTAATGGTATTTGACTTCTATAAGCAGTAAACTTCTTCCGTTTGGCAGTAAAAGCTGATTTAATGAGAGAGTGACTTGAATAGATAAGCAGATATGGCAGCGGGGATTATTGGGAGGTGAGCTGAATGGGGAGATGGATGATATGCAGTTCATTATCAGTTATATAATGCACTTTTTATAAGGCCATACCTGCGGGGCCAGCAGGCACTCTGCACTAGATTGCGAGCTTGTGTGCATTTTAAGATATGTGTCAGAAAATATACGTGCTTTTGAGGAGATGTGTACGCTTGTGATGCAGGTTGTGTATTAAACATTTACAAGAGAAGAGAAAGCCTTATATGTTGATTGCCTGTAAAGCTACGGAGGCTATATGTTTGATTTATATACTGCGTTTGAACATTGAATGTGTTTGTATGCTATTGGACTTCATCTGCTCAGTTAGAGTGTTAATTAAAAAGGGACTCTTATGTCTTACCCCCCCCAGGCTTTGTTGGGAGGAGGCCATCAGATGGATCTCACCAAGTTTCAACACACACTCTGGGACATCCTGACAAAAGGAGACAGTGTCAAGGTAAGCTACATCATTCTTTATTCCTCCACCACCCACGTCTCTTTCGCTTTGTTTTTTTTCATTTCTTCAAACTGACTCAGAGTTTCCCACGCATCCTGAAAAAACCTGGAAAACAGTTGACCAATTTTCCAGTCATTGAAAACACGTGGAGAATGAGAACAAAAGGTAAAATGTCCTGGAAAAACCTTGTGGTGTCCTTTATCCTATTATCTTTTTATCTGACAATGAACTATATGCTATCTATCAGAGCTCCCCAACACAGATAACATTATCATCTGAAGTAATTTTCAGGATCATATTAACTTTCAAATGGTAGTTTATGGACGAGAGAGTATTTTGAATTGGCTGCTCTTGGTTAAGTTGTGGAAATGCTGTAAGCCACATCCCCAAGTCATGTCACATGGTAGTAAGCAGGTTGGATGACATAACATAATGTTGATTTCTTCTTAAATTGGTTAGCATGCTTGGTTCAGTTGCTAAAGTTTCTAGGTAGCTTGTTTTGCCTGCAAAGGTTTAAGGTTTGTGGTTCAACTTTTGATGGGAGCAATGGTTTCAAATGTGTGTTAGGCATTGTTGAGAGAGAATGGGAGCTCAACTTTATGCGAGTCAAACACCGGATAAATACAGGCTAATGTTACTTTTTTATTACTTTGCTAGCATTGTCTCTTCAAACGCGATGTCGTAGACATAAAAATATAAGTGTATAGCACGATGACTTCCTGTCATACCAGCTAGATCATCACTGAAAATGTCCTGGAAAAGAGTGGGAACCCTGTGGCTACATTCGTTCACTCCTTCATTCGGAGCGACTTGCTCTGTGATCGCCGATGGGTCCAACGCACATCACAGTGTGCCGCTAGCGCGTTCTGTGTGAAAGGCCCATTAAAGGTCAGAGTAAGCGCTCTACATATAGTGATCTAGATATAGAGTATAATAGCGTGATCTTTTCTTGTAAAATGTCCAGTGTAATCAGTAAAATCTGTGTTGTCACAAGTTCATTTATCAGTGGGAAAATTTCCTCCCTCTGACATCCCTAGTGGTGACTTCTTGTGGATATTGGAACACACTTGGAACACCAATGTACATGGGTAAACGTTTGAGAAGACATTTATGTTTGTCTTTGCAGAAGCATAACTCCAGCTTGACACAGCTTTTACCATAGTTTCCTCCAGTTTGTCTCTGTCCATTCCCTCAAAGGGTTGTCAGTGTCAGTTTGCAGTCGATAAAACGGTGGGAATTTGCAAAGGTCGCCAAAGTAACCGTGCAAATTTACTTTGTCTCTGTTAGTGAATCCAATGATTGCAGCAATTCCGTTAATGGCCAAACCCTTATCTATCATTGATCCCTTCTTTTATCCACCTGTAGCAGATTCAAATCGCCTCAAACCTTTCCCTTCTCTGTGTCATTTTGCTTTGATCCATCCATACCCAAAACCTTTCCAACTTCCCAACAATGGTTAGATAAATGTACATTGGAAAATAAAGCACCGGTATCTTCACTGGCTGTGTGCCATAATCTCCAGGAACAATGTAGAGACAATAGAAAACCTAGACGATAAGCACAAAATGAGGAAAAACGTGTATTCCTTTTAACGGAAATGTGCAAAAGCTCGATTACTCCAGTTGTAAATGTAGCCACTGGTGATTTGACGCAGCAATGTTCTTCTCGTTACCACAGTGTGATTAGATTTATCTCTTCGTTCTATCCTACCTTGACAGCCACAACACAAATAACCTCATAATACCTTCCTTTCTCCAGTCTGTGCTAATTTAGAGTCCCTTAAGCTGCCGTCATATTTCATTCTGAGCACAGGTTTATAAACCGCATGTTTTCACCCGACAGCCGAGGCCTAAAAGAAAATGTCCGCGCCTCTCTCCATCTCCTGAACTGAGGACGCGGAGAGCACGAGATACCATCCTTTCATTTCCGCTCCTCCAGATAAAAAGATGAGAGAGGGAGAGGACGAAAGTGAGGCCTATCGCTGGGCAGCAGTGATTGAGTCCCTTCGCTAAGCCACAGCGAGGATCTGCTCAAATAACCCACTCTGCCGATAAGAAGCTAGTCATTTCCATAGACAAAAAACATTGGGGTTCAGATTAGATTTCACCATCCGCCTGGCTTATCTTAGTGTTGCTCCATCATAGAATGTGAATTATAAGGCAAACTCCTGTCTGCCGCCTTTTCATGAAAACACCACTGAAATACATACACTTGAAATGGAATGATTTGATTTGCTCTATTATTGTTAGCTGTAGAAGCTCTGGTCTGAATTTTGATGCCCACATTAGAAATATCACCATAATAAAAGTAATCTTTTTGCTATTTTAGAATGATTGCATTGAACTGGAGTAATACAGGTTCTGTTACAGGTAGATGCTTTAATTGCTACAAAGGTTGAACACTGTAATGCTCTCTTTTCTGACCTAGCCAAGGAAGTCTTAATAATAATAATACAGCAAATCATCCAAAATGCAGCGTCGCCCTTTAGAAGAGCCACACACGGTTAAATGACAATAAAAACAAGCAACAATTTTAAACCACACAGTATTAATACAACTAGAAAAGGCAAATGAGTCAAACATAAAGATCAGAAAATAAGTCTGCATAAAAAGGTTTCTTTCCTCTGAAACACCTTGAGTTCTATATCGTATAGGCTTTGCCCTCTAAAAGTTGTCGCTATTGGGTTCATCCTCAACACGCACGCACAGTCGTAAAGATTTCTTTTGCGCCCTTTGCGGCCTGACAGCCGTACCTGCGACATATAACAGTTGTGCTCCCATAGCCCAAATCTCTTAAGACAAGACGGCCTATGCATTCTGTCTGTCTCGCCGTCCTGCCTTTCTATTAGAGAGGACAGCTGTGCAGCAACTTAAGAGACAACTCCGTCATTTACACCTAAAGTCTTAACAAACTCCTGTCGGTCGAGAATCATTTCTCTTGAGGGGTTCTTCCCTCCGCCTCATCAGATCGGGGCAGATGAATTGTCTCACCGACTCTGCCCAGTGCGTGCTTTGTCTCAGTATGCTGTATGCACGGCAAACATGAGACAGACTACAGCAGCTGTTCGTTCATTACAGAGGGCACTCGCAAGGCGTGGCTCTGTCAAAACAGCATTTATCTCACTGGCCGTGTGACGCCGTCACACAAGCCTACAGTGCAGCGGGAGTGGAGCCTTCGCAGGGCATTTGGGTGCACTCCACTAGAGCTTTATCCTCATCCATGGCCGTCCTCAGAGGGCTCTCCGTGCCCTTTATTCCATTTCTATCTGCGAGATGTATCTGAGTCCTCCCTGACTCACTCAGTTTTAAATGTGGTAGACAGCAGATGAAGCGTTGCCTGAGCTGGCGCTTTTATGCACGTATCAAATGGTATAATAAACGCCGTCATGCCACATGCAGGGCTCAAGGCTGCGAAAGAAATCTTCATGACTGCGCATGCGCACGGTGGTTGAACCCAATAGCGGCAGCTCTTTGAGGGCTTTGCTTATACTCACAGAATGTGGAGTTACAATATGTAGCTAATAGAGGTGGGGGAAAATTGATACAGCATAGTATTGTAATTTTTTGCATGGCAATATTGTATCGATGCACGGACGTCAAGTATCAATCTTTTATTATATAAACTATTAACCTCTAAACAATCCGGCCGCTATTCTATCTTTCAGCGGTTGTTGCTGGTCTTAAAGCTAGAGTGAATATACTGGTATCATATGAAACTAGAAAACCTGAAGAATCGATTGGTACCAATCATGTTATGTTAGCTTGACGGGAAGAATGCTAAATAATGCTGCAAAGTTGCACTAAATTTTGGAGAGGAAAAACTGGCATGGTCATTTTCAAAGGGTCCTTGACCTCTGACCTCTAGATATGTGAATGAAAACTCTGAGATGAACAGAGTGAAAACGGTATCTTATGAGATGAAACAGATGTCGACAAAATGCATAATTTGCAGTTGAAAAAAGGTAAGCAATCGCAATATATGCAATCGCAAAATGTTTAAAATCGCAATAAGATCTTATCGTGACTTAAGTATCGCGGTAATATCGTATCGTGGGGCCTCTGGTGATTCCCACCCCTAGTAACTAGTGTTTTCTTTTCCTTCAACCCAGTCTTTACCTTTTAACTATTATCCAGTCACATTTAAAGCAAGTAGGCATTGAAAGTCTCAGTTGACAGAGGTGTCCAAACATGACCCTTGAGGTAGATCTTTATTTTCTGTGAACCTCAAGGTGTGCGAAGATAATAAGTGTTTGAGGTCCTTGCACCTTTACAGCCCTTTCTGTTCAGTAAGAGTTTTTGTCCAGTACTTACTTATGGCCGTGGCTACACAGGAAGTAGGTGCTGAAAGGTGCCGAAAAGCTTGGTTGTTTGCAGCTGTAAATATGATCATTTGTGGCACACAGCAGCTCCTACTTGTGTTTTAGATGAGGACAGGCTGGTTGTTGATCGTGTACTCAGTTCTTACAGGTACAGTATCAAGGTTTGATGCAGTACAGGGCAGGATAAGGTGTTTTTTACGCAATTTTCAATGCTACTTCTACTGTTGTTTGTTGTGTACATCTTGCTTTCCACTGGTGATTTCTTCATCATTATATGCAAAACAACCACAAACCAGGTTGTGGAAAGCGTTGATAAGTGCTGACCGTTGTTATCAAGCAATCTTAAGCTTTACCTCTGTCACTGTAGGAGACGTTTCAGCTGCTGTATGGCACTTAAACATCGGCATGACACTTAAATTCTCAAGGGGTCGTGAACGACTTGTAAGCATTCGAGTTTCTTGCTCTTCACTGCCCGATCAAGCATCTCTGTTGCATCCATTAGGTTTCAGCCATGTGTTCCTTTCACTTACATGTGACGCCATTCTATAGATTTCCTTGAGACGCCTACATCAAAAAACAGATCAGGAAAACAGTGCCATATAGAATGTGCCGCATTACGACTCGTGACGGATTTTGACCTTTACACACAGATACAAAGGACTAGGTCTAATTGTGTTATGTTGACGCCAGCAGATGCGGCAGCTAATGGCATTTTTTTCATTCCACACTTTCATACCACATTTCATCCTGGCAACAAAGGCCGTCACAAATGCAATGGCCATGACAGTGCTTTCTGTTTCAGAAGCAATCGTTGCTAATGCATCACTGCATCTCTCATACAGTCTCATTAGGAGCAAATTATTCAGGCTTTTCTTTAATTTGATACAACTTTAACCCGCCCTCCATTCTCTCGTCGAAGGGTTGCCAGATTACTGCTGGCCTTAGTTACAGAAAATAATGCAAGGTGTTTGTGCAGCCCACCCAAACCCTGTACATCCAATTTCTTAGACTGTATATAAAGGTGGACGACATGACAGCTTCCCAAAAGTGAAGCCAAAACATCTATATCGCCCCCTGGTGGCTGGTTGCAGTATTGGTCATAAATTCCGCCCCCTCCATGTTAGTGGATGGGACATGGGCCAAAATGAAAAGTCAAAGTACACGTCAAATACATTTTTCCCAAAGATGGTTTCTGTCATTTTAGATAGTACTTATCATGCTGATGTATGTTTAAAGTGTTAATTTTTCTGATAAGTTTGGTTTTAATAAGTTATTTTAATGCTTTTAAAAGGTGGTGAGACGTCAAGAATGACAGCTGTGACTGACAGCTGCTCTGAGAGAGGTATAGTCACGGAGCCAGAGGCTCGGGAAATGTACGAAAGAGGAGATGGAACTATAACTTTACATCACCGTCACGAGTCTGCGTGATAGAACATGTGCAAGTTTGATCATAAATGTAGTTATAGAGATATTACAGTTAATTGTTGTGTCTTTCTAGACAAACGGCTACCGTGGTGCTAACGTAGCAGCTAGCTGGCTCACGCTAACAAGCTTCGGTCGTGCTCGGCTTGTGATTGGCTCGGCCGGGTGTGTGGGCCGGATCTTGATACCGCGGCTCCAAACCCCCCCCCCCCGATCACTACTGCACAGACTCTGGCTCCAAATTACGTCAAAATCTCAAGATGGCAGCCGTATCCGGGATATTTTGGCTTCACTTTTGTACAGTGGGAGGAAGTAGCGATGCGTCTATCTTTATTTACAGTCTGAATTCTGAAAGAACACATACGTTTCCCGTCTTTCCTATGAGCACAAAGAAATTGCAGATCAGTGTTCAAAGTTATTATATACTGGTATTTGCAAATAGATATCACTGGGTCGAATGGGGATAAATATACAGTAGTTTAGTTTCAAATGTCAAAGCGCATCCTGGGTAAAAGCAATGGATTCACTGTCTGTAATTTACCCACAATAACAGCACTACAGTAGCTGCAAGGGTTGTGGCCATATTCTACATTCACCACAAGCATCAACAATGAAAAAGAAAAAGTCTTTACACTTAAAAATCTTTTGGAAAAACAAGAACCAGCAGTGTCGGCAGTACTAGCAAAAACATGCTTTGGATATTCAGAGTACAGCTGAATTAACAGAGTATATTTGGAGATTGGGGCGGTCTTGCTGTGGAGACTGACTTGCTGTTAGGGGTGCATTTGTGTGAACATTTAATGGACCCCCCGCTGGTCTTCCCGTTGCCCCCCACTCTCATGTAGAGGCCTAAATAAACCTGACATCAAGAGCATTTGGGGGACTCTCCATCTATCTATCGCAGCACATTTCCCTCCCCCCTCCCTCGCTCTCCTTTTTAAGCAAAGACAACTTTGGTGAATATTTCATGGGGTACATTGCCTCAGTTTCACTGTGTCGAGCAGGGAGAGAGTGGCACGCGATGACGACTGACAGGCCCGCACGCCAGCGTCCGCTAGGAGACAGCCTTTCTTTTTTTGGTCTGTCTTCCTGACACTCCTACTCCTTTTTTTCCCTCCTGTTTTCCTTCTGCCACAGACAACAGTTCTTTTCGGGCGAGAGTCTGGCTGCTGATCATTTAGCTGTTTTCTTTAAAATTTCAGTATGACTACAGAACTTCTGCCGATCCATCTGATACTGTTGCAAAATGCCAACATATGGGTACAAATCTGTTTTTTTGCACAGACTGCGACAATTACAGCACTTAATGATTTGATTACATGCTTTTAAAGATCATACAGAAACTTAACTGGGCTTTTTTTGATGTTTACATCAATGAGGGGAATTATGAAAAAGAAGTGTTTGTCTTTGCAAAAGTAATTTTTTCAAGCGACTTTGAAATTCACTCCCTTTTTTGTGATACAGAATGACTCCATCTGCCTTTACCTTTAAAGCTGACCTCAGCCCTTCCCTTCACTCAGCTGCACATTATAGAAATATGCTGCATCAACCATAAAATAATACCACTAAATAATCACTTTTGCTGTTTTTTTTCAGCGCCGCTCAAACTCCAGCGGCAACCTCTCAATATTTCTCAAGTGCAAGCTTCAATGATTGCCTTTACTGTTATTTGAAGGCACACATCATTTCCCTCCCCAACATTCAATTTCATGGAGGGATGCGAAATCGCCGCCTTTCCATGCTACTTACGAAAGGTTTGACAACACTACAGCATGCTCACTTTGCTGCCGCCGCCGCCGCATCGCCGCTCTCCCCCCGCTCTCTTTATTTAATAAACAGTGCGCTTGCTTGACTTACAGTCGGTTTCTGCCTCGCCTTACTCGGCGTGACGAGCAGCTGAATGGTGTCACAGCTAACAGGGGCGGCTGCTCTGTTGTGACAATATTCGTTTGATGTTGGAGTGGTAGTCCTCGGCTGCCATGTTTTCCCCTTCTGCTCTTTTACTTTCTTGTTCCTGCTCTGTCTGGATCTCACCGCTGTCGCACGTCGGGAGAAGCCAACTGGCATGACCTGAAAGTGTGACGGCGACACGCAAGCTGCCAGTTTTCTCTCTCTCCGTTGATAGCCATCCAACACACATACATACATACAGAGCATTGCAGTAATTTCTCCAGATTAAAGAACTTTAATTGGCTCTCGCTCTTGTCTGAACTGGTGTCCCAGGATGCAGCCGAGGGTGCCTGTGATGTATAAAAGATGCTATGCAATGTGTGTGTCCCTCATTTTCATAAAATTGTGTGTTTTCATCGAACTTAGTCACATATAAATCTGCCATATGTCCATGAATTTACCGCTGACTGTAGTCTCTAAAGTCAAGTATGCTGCTTAACCTCGTGAGACCAGTGGGTTCGCGGGCAATCACTACTGATTAGATGCTGTAGCAGATTCAGTTTTAGAGCTACAATGAAGGATATCATGAAACTAGAAAGCCTAGAAGGAATACATTGGTACCGTGTCATGCTAGCTTGTCGCAAAGGAGGTTAAATAACGCTCCAAGCTTGTGCTAAATTTTGGCGAGGAAAAACTGTCATGGCCATTTTCATAGGGGTCCCTTGACCTCTGACCTCAAGATATGTGAATGAAAATGGGTTCTATTGGTACCCACGAGTCTCCCCCCTAAACAGTCTTGGAATTGCATAAATTGGGTATCACTGTGAAGCTGAGACTGTTGTGGATCTCCAATGAGCCCAATCGTATTCATGTGTGATGTTAGTCACCATAGTAACCATTTCATTGTAGTGAGACAATTTTTTTTAAATTTGACTTCACTGTATAAAATGACCTGTGGTGACCTCTAGGATAATCACAGCCTCATGAAACATTACAACCACAAACTAGAGACCTAGAGCATTCAGAGGATGGATGGCTTTCCTAGGTACAGTAGATTGACAATAAGGGGGTTTCTGAGCAATTTCCAGCCATCCAATCGCCAATACTTGCAGAAATCTCCAAATGTCAAAGGTTTTTGAAACCAAATTACAGCATGGCTTTTTCTTTAGTGTTTCTTAAGGTTTTGGTGTCTTAATGTGATATTTTATAGGGATTATTAATATTTTTTATCAATTCTCGAATGGTAAAAAATGGTTAAGTTTACACCAAATCTGTGTAAGAAATGGTACCAACACCAAAATTGCAACTTATGAGAAATAAGTGAGCATGGGAAGACACCGGCAGCAGAGTAAAGACAAAAACTGGTTAAACAACCAGCATCATCACTTACACACACATAAACATACACACACACTCGGAAAAATACCCACCCACTTTAAAAAATGCAGCATTCATCACAGGTAGCCCTTTGACTGTATCAGCGCCGTTTAAAGTCTAAACATGGTTTTCCAGGAGACATGACTCATACAGTAAAAAGTGCAGTTACCATTTTTATCTTTTTCAGTTTCAAACATCATCTCAACTCATGTGTGATAGTAAAACAAGATAACATGTAATAATAGACAGCAAGATATTCTCCCAGTGGAAGAAGATTTTTTTCGGAAGTGCCATTAAAATTAATCAAAAGATTCTCTTGTTAAAACCACCGTGACTCACTCCGTCACTCCTCTCGCTGCGAGCTGGAGATACAGAAGAGGAAAGTGCCAGCAGCCATGTATGGGATCGGAAAAGGAAAACCACTCAGGGCGTCTTTGTCCTCTGTTTAAACAGTGCCACAGTAGGGGGGGGGGGGAGTGGAGGAGGAGGAGTGGGAGGAGTGGAGGAGGGGGGAACCAGGGGATAAGAGAGAAGAAGTTTCTCACAGCTGCCCAGCCTGAGGCCCAAAATATGTGGCGCTCGTCTCGTCACCGCGTCACCAGCCATCCGTCCTCGCCTGTCATTATTTTACTTCTCACAGAGCACACACGCCGTCTCTCAGGCACACATATGCACACTTCCACCACCAGCACCACACTGTCTGTGCTGCCTTGATCTGCTCTTAAATGCTGCCAGCATCAGATCCTCAGACATGGCCAACTTAAACGGGATGGAAAAACACAGACTGCAAATTTTAGGGGAAGGCAATCCAGGCACTCCAAAATAGAAGAACGAGGAAGGAAATATTGAAAAGCCTTAATTGTGGTGGCTAAATCATTAAAAAAAATAGCCAATATGTTTACGTCTTAAGCCCTAATGAAGACTTACAGTGGTCAGCTGGCTTTTTAAAATTTCTGTCCTCGTTGTTACTTGTTCTTATATGTGCCTGGGTACCTTCCTGTTTACCCAGTGTTTTCCCACGTTTTCAAAGAGCACTCGATACATTTTTGATCCACGGTTGCGTATACAGAGCAACCAGTCATCTATTTTTCCTGCAAATTTTAGTTGTTGGTAAAGGAAGGCCGTTGTTATTAAACTAATAAGATACTGCATGATTGGTCTATTATATTAGAAGTATGGCATGTATTAGGGCTGTCACAATATCAGAAATACACTACACGATTACCATGGCCAAAACAATTCATGATAACGATATTCATTGCGATATCTATGGAAAATTTGACACAACAAGGGACCTCTTGTGGTCAGATGAATAATGTGAAAAATAACTGACCTCTATCGGTAGCAAAGGCGGAAGTAAGTTTACATCGTTATACGGCCCAAATTCTGTCCCATTTTTTTTATTGTATGGGACGCAAGAGAACTTTCAAAGCATTGTCAATTGCAAATAAAGGCAGTGTTCGCCCAGAAACTCTGTACTGTTTGGCTAACAAGGAAGCTACTGTACTTGCCGTATTGCGAGCGACTTGACAGTGACAGAGATGGTGTTGCATGATTTGTTCGCTTCAACTTGGTCTTCACCATTTGGGAGTGGTCACACCAGAGTTGATAACAACAGTATTTTGGACCAAAATCAGTTCATTTCAATGGAATTGTTGTGAGCCGCCCGTCTCTTGTTGAGCTGAAGTAGATTTGTGTTGTGATTTCATGAAGAGTTCAACTTTGATGAGCTTTGACACGCAAATGTTGACCTATTGGAAAATTGGCTTGACAATGCTAGTCTTTGAGGCAACAGAGCAACATATCGTCATACAACGGTTCGTATGATATCTTACGAAAAATTATTGAAAATTTTTTGTGCGTTTTCCTAAGAATATCAAGCAACACTTGTCAATTTCCGCTCGTTACATGCATCCAGTCTTTTCAAAATAAACTTCCGTCTACACAGGAAACAACTTGGTTAGGTTTAGGCAACAAAACTACTTAGGAAAAGACTATAGTTTGGGTTTAAATAAAGAAGTGGCGTTGCTTAAGTATGGAAGTTACGTGACAAATAAGTCAACGTTGACTTCCGGTTTCACACAGGACACAAACGCCAGTCTCCTGGGTGAAAGTGAGGTGTTTTTTTGATCCACCCATCCACCCCGACCTCCTCCCTTCGCGGCGTTTGTCGCTCTTTATACTTCCTGGTTCATGACTACGTGGATTACATACAAATTAATTGTGTGTGATATATACGAATTACAGCAATTTACTTTTTGTAGGTATAACTACGAATGGACTGAACAGAGACAATCATAGAGTCCAACATGGAGGAAGCTATCATATTAACTGTATTACATCACCCACAAGACATCACTAAGCTTCCAGCTCCAACTATTTTGCAAAGATGTGAAAAGGAAATTTCATTCGGCTACTTCCAGGTGTGACCGGACCTTGGAGAGGAGGTTGACGTGGATGGTTGGGCATATAAAGCATGAGACCCTTGAGACCATGTTATGCTGTCCCACTCCTACAACCAGTGAATTTAGATGTTTTTGAAGGAGGTCTTCCTCTAACCTTAACCACTTTAGTTACCTAGTTCAGTTGACACGTAAGAAAATGTCCATGAGTCGCTCTTGGAGTGGTCATAAGGGGTTTGCTTCGAACCCATCTCACCCACATGGTTTGAGAACTTGTCGGCGTGGTGAGTGCGGCGCTCTGCAAAAGGTCTACGCGGGGCCCACATCGACCCTACTCTCCGCGCTTCTGTCCAAAAGTTAAACTCTGCGGAGGCTTCCACAAATGTCACAGCCAAGCTCCGTTTGCATTAGCAACAGTGTCACGAGGCAGAGGAGACTCTGCAAACATCGTGCTGCTGTCACATTTTACCATTAAACCTCTGTGCCTCTGCAGAGATACCGGTCGTGCCGCGAACACTGCAGTCTCCACATAAAAACCCTGAATCTGACTTTAGTACAGCTGAAGTAAAGCTGAGTGCTAAATTGCTGTAGCGTGCTTCTGTTTAAACTAACCGAGAGAGAGAGATGTGGGCTTCACAGACTGTGCAATCTGTCGTATCGGGCTTTGTGGCAGTAACATATCCATCAAAACTTTCGCTGATGGGAAACTTGATGATCCATCCATCTTAACGTAGGTATCACTGACTGGCTATAACAAAAGCCTCTAAGAGACACAGCCACTGCTACATTTTGTAAGAAAAGAGCAAAACAGGGGGGGGAAGAATGTGGAGCAGGAAGTACGTAGAAAGTCATGTATAGCATGCAGATGTAAACACGCGCAGAGAACACACACGTTAAGTGCATTCAAAGAGACAAATAGCATGTGACACATTAATTATTAAACAGTATCCTGTAAAATATGACACGCTCACCAACTGAGCATGCTGTCGAGGGAATTGTACATAACACACACATAGAAGGAGGCCGTGTGTCTCCTACTTGGCTGTCATGAATGTAGGTCTGCCAAACTGAGCAAAAAAAAAAAAAACATTGAAAAGTATTACATAAGTTCGGATTCTCTGTGATTTGAACCGGTGCACAGGCGGCTATTTAAATTGCATCAGTTCCTCTGATGTAAATGTGTATAGCCTTCAACTCCCTTAGAGCTTTTAGTCATTTATTTTGATTAGGGCTGTATTTATAAGATAAGTCTCTTAAGTAAGTCGCCTGGGAAGCTGGGTTGGCGAGGATGGCGGTGGGGGAACAAAATGAAGTCTGTTTGATGATTATAAACTCAGAAATATCTGCTTGTCAATTAATTAGGCGCTTCCTGGGTATGCGTGGCCCTCTTTTCATTCGCCGGGCCCGGCTCTCGGTGGACAAATACCCGCGGTGCACCCATTGTATGTCTAAGTCGTTACACACATCTTTTGCAGCCGGGGGAACGGAGAATAAAGATCCTTCAAAGGCAGACAGTTTTCAAGATCAAGCCTCTGTTTTTTTTTCCGTGCGCCGGCTGATTTTTTTCTTGGAGCATATGTGGCTGCTTGAAGGCTTTACTCTGCTGCCGGTGTCTCCTTCTCAGACACAAACAAGAACTGGAGAATGATGTGGACATGAAAAGATAGGTAGACTGAGCGGACTGAGCTTGAAGTGATGCCTCCATTATTTCTGCCTCTCACAGTCCAACAATACGTGTGGGTGACTTATCTTGTTGAGGCTACTGGGGCTAGGTGAGCATTGACTATTGTCAGGGGGATGCTTCCACTGTGTATTTCCTATCAAATATTGAATACGAATCAAACATACCTGGGGATATTCTTCAGCTTTCTACATAATGTTGGTCTGTATCCATGTCCAGAAGATGTGGATAGTTTAGTAATTCAGTATTTTGTGTAAGAAAGCATGCATTGTGGTCCCACTAGGAGAAATTTTGTAGTGAAAGCACAATCAGAGGATCCACTTGAGGGGGTGAAATGAACCCACCGTTGCTCAAAAAAAGCCATGGTTCACCGACAGTTAATGCGACAGGAGTCGTCAAATATGCAAAGTACAGAGCAGTAAAGGCCTTTACACACAGGGGACGTGACAAAGAAACAACACGGTTGCGACAGTTGCAATACTTTTTCAATAAAAGGTTTGAATAGATTCGCGCAGACAAACTACCAGTCTGGCAGTCTGTCTGAGCTAAATTGTTGTATAGTCTAAGCTACTGTATGCTATTTCAGTTTCCTTTTAGCAAAAAGCTCTAAGTGTATTTGCCTCTGGTAAACCGTTATGCGGTAGGTGTCTAGGGCTTTTATTGTGAAAGGTAAGAAAGGAAGGAGTGGATCTGGTCTGCGCAGCCTTTGCCAAGGTTGAAAGGAGTGTTAAAGTTCACCGTCTTGGTTCGGGACTACAGGGCCGCCGTGTTGTTGTACACTATAGTGTATGTCCGTTGCGCATAACGTGATTGGTTGATGCATTTATTTGCGGTGCAAAAGCTCAGAAAAATCAACCTTGTTCCGGGAAAAAAACAACATTGCTTTTTCGCCGTGTAATATTCGTGGTCTGAAAAGTGAAGCCAATGCAGAAGTGCCTTAAACTTGCATTCTTTCTAACAGCCAGCAGGGGGCGACTCCTCTGGTTGCAAAAAGAAGTCTGATTGTATAGAAGTCTAGTAGAAAATTACCCTATACTTCTCACTGGATTTATTACCTCAGTAAACATTGTAAACATGAGTTTATGATCTCAATTGCTAGTTTCAAGTCCTATTCAATACAGCATGATGTTCATTTAGTAAATTATGGTTCCATTCAGAGTCAAATAGACCATAAAGCAGGGTATGCTTTAGGGCGTGGCTACCTTGTGATTGACAGGTCGCTAACACGGTGGTGTGCGGTCTGGGAGTTGACCACATTATCGTCTTAACAACTTTAACTCTTTCACAGTGTGTTTTCAGTTCATGAAAGTTAATTATAACATTTTGGTCGCCTAAAAAAGACTTATTCAGCGTTCGGTTGCAAAAAAACAAGATGGTGACGGCCAAAACGGCGAACTCAAGATTTCAAAACAGCAGTCCACAAACCAATGGGTGACGTCACAGTGACCACATCCGTTTCTTATGGATAGAGCCTTATCATTCATGTTGGATAAGTACATTTTCGTAATACTCTTAATACTCTGCATTGTTTACTTGCACTGGGAAAAATGGTGATGGAGGAAAATGTCGAAATGTAACTTTTTCTTTGCATTTGTATTTATTGGAAAATAATAATAAAACAGCTGTCTCAGTGCTTTCCTTGTAAGACAGACCAAATGACTAAAACCTGGATGTTATAGGGAAAAACAACACAGCTGGGATCAATAGATAAACCGATTTTAGGATCAATAGACATTCCCTTCCAGATGTCGAACCTGAGCTGACAAAGCTTCATGGGAATAACATTTGTGGATTATTATTTCTAAAGATTTTTTTTTTCAAACTCAGTGACATGTTTACTTGAGGCTTTTTTTTTTTTTTTTTTCTTGGCATGGCAATTTTCACATTCGTATTCAATCTGTCAAAAATATTCTGAACCACAAATGCTGCATGCGATGTCACAGTGATCTTAAGCGGGTTTTTGTTCTCCTCCAGAGGTGGTGAGTCACATTGAATTTGGCAACGCCTCTCACTCGCACAGTTGAGTTTACAGTCTGGTTTCCAGTGAAGGAAAAAAAAAAATGACAGCATGCAGCATGTCATCAAATCAGACCCATATTTCCTTCTGCCCCATACGTGGGGATATTGTCATGTTTAGTCCTCCTCAGCATCGTGAACACTTTGGAAAGATGTTTAGCACAATATTTTTTGTTGTCTTTAATTTTATAATAGAGAATGCCTACAAGCGTCAACAACAGAATGTAGCACATCTGTAATAGCGCACATTTTTCTAACCTCAGGTAGATTCCCAGCGAGAAATGCATGTCAATATTTTGATATTTGGTATATCAATATTTTACCGCCACAGCTTAGCAATCAACATATTTACTCTAGCAAGGATTTAGTGATTATCTCCCTAAAACTTTCCGCAAGGTGAGGATCTGCAGCGTGACTCGGATCTTTCTAAATGAACGCGGCGTCTTAAAAAGAAAAATTAAAGACCTAAAATTGTTTTGGCTCTGCCTGTTTTTCCCCTGTGACCTAAAACCGAAACGCTCGCATCCAGGCATGTTGTCTTTCATCATTAAACTGTCTTTCAGAGGCTCCTGGGAGCCTCCTAGAGCACAGAAAGGAACCTTGTATTTTTGCAACATCAAGCGCACAGTGTCTTTCGATGTCTGCTGGGAGGTGCATATTAGAATCATGGACTCGGAGCTGAAATGATCTTTTAAAGTCACTCTTGCCGTCTAACGCACACACACGCACACACGCACACACGCTGTTGTCGTCGCTGCTTTATACATTAATGCAGGTGATACCCAAGGTCTTACAAGTGTATAGATCTTTGACCTTGTTTTCTCTCTCCCTCTGCTTCCATTACGTGCTTGTAGATCAAAGACACACATGGTGCACCAGGCAGCCTTGTGGGTGAAGATCCTCACTTAAAGGCAGCTGACA
The DNA here is from genome assembly GCF_015220745.1 of Sebastes umbrosus. Taxonomy (NCBI): domain Eukaryota; kingdom Metazoa; phylum Chordata; class Actinopteri; order Perciformes; family Sebastidae; genus Sebastes; species Sebastes umbrosus. The sequence goes on from NC_051290.1 coordinate 16,855,219, forward strand.
GAGGTAAGTTATTAAACCTCTCACCGTCCCCTTCACCCCCACTGCTCTTGTGACCCCACACCTAATATCCCTCCTTTTAAAAATGTTGTCCCTTCTGGAATTAAATTAATCTTTTTTTATTGTGTCACAAATTTTTAATACAGCCCAAAGTTTGCTTATGCCCTTAAACACAAGAGCTCAGAGATTTGTGTTGTTCTGTTGCCTGCTGCTAGTTGCATATGATTGTGTCAACACAATGGATCAACTAGATCTTGTGTGTAAAAATCACACCTATGGGAGAGTATAGTCCCATCGCACCAAAATTATAGTGTTGTTTACACGCGTGCCCTAACATGCGATAATAAGGCCACTAATTTCTTTAACGCATTAACACAATTTATCTTTAGAATGAGGATACTGGCATCTTATGAAACTAGAAAAACCTAAGGAATTCATTGGTACCAACCACGTCATACTAGCTGGTCGCAAAGGAGGTTAAATAATGCTCCAAACCTATGCTCAATGTTGGCGAGGAAAAACTGTCATGGCCATTTTTAAAGGGGTCTCTTGACCTTTGACCTCAAGATATGTGAATGTAAATGGGTTCTATGGGTACCCACGAGTCTCCTCTTTACAGACATGCCCACCTTATGATAATCACATACAGTTTGGGGCAAGTCATAGTCAAGTCAGCACACTGACACACTGACAGTTGTTGTTGCCTGTTGGGCTGCTGTTTGCCATGTTGGGATTTGAGTACATTTTTTATGCTAAATGCAGTACCTGTGAGGGTTTCTGGACAATATTTGTCATTGTTTTGTGTTGTTAATTGATTTCCAATAATACATGTATACATAAATTTGCATAAAGCAGCATATTTGCCCACTCCCATGTTGATAAGAGAATTAAATAATTCTAATCGATTGACAGCCCTAATTATAATATTAATAAGTATGTTTTCTTTAGTGTATAATCATCTGAATGAGCAGTTTATATTTACATACAGAGCGGGTCCTCTTCACGGAGCCAGCTGCCATGTTTCTACAGTAGCTTTTACAGTAGTAGTAGTAGTAGTAGTAGTTTTACAGAAAAACAACAACAATTAGATTTTTAAGTAATTGTGTTAATTGTTTGTGATGTAGACATACCAAGCTGATCAAATACGAATTAATATTCTGTTACTGTAATGCCTATTTCACGCCTCAAATGTTTTCAGAAACATCTTGTAGTGTACTGTTTAGCTGTAAAATGAGAACGTTTGTGTCCCGGCAGCAATGTTGAGATCAGTTGAGGAAATACCAAGCACCGCCCACCAGCCGGAGCACAGCCAATAGGACGCTCAAAAGGAACACTCTCTCTCTGTAATGACCTGTGATTGGCCAAAGTCTCCCGTCACGGGCTAGATTTTTTTAAATCCTGAAAACCGAGCCATGAGGAGGTGCAGAAGTCTAGTTTTCTTTCAGAACACTTTAATTACAATATGCTGAAAGGTTATTATGACATTTTTGCCCATTGATGCCAAAAACTTTGTGCGTACTGCGGCTTTAAGTCATTTGGAGGATAACTTATGATGGGAATTATTTTTAAAGCCTCTAAGTGTAAAGTTTATGTGATCATAGCATCTTTCAAAGAAGAAAGAGACAGTCCTGAAAATTGGTGCAAGGCTGGTGGTTGCAGTTTTTGTTACACCACCACTGAGGGGTGCCAAAGTCAGAAATGTACAGTTCCTAAACAGTGGCTTTAACCAATTATTACTTTATAAAAATAAGTATATAAAAAAGTTAAATGATCTGTTAATAAGAAATTAGTATCTACACACACTTTGTTAGTTTCTAGGTTTTTCTATTATTATGTTGAAATATATTAGAGGCACAGACCATTTCTATAATTGATTCATGATTGTTATTCATCAATTTGATATCCCCTGGAAACTTTTTTTTTTTTTACATATCATTTGTGATGTTGAAATGTACAGGCACAAGAGTTGAAAGGCAATTCCACAGCAAATGAAGCCATCCAAAATGTTCACAAATATTCTATTGTTGAATAGAAGTATTGTGGCGTACCTCGAAGCTTGGCTATTGTCTGAGAATAACAAACAGATTACCCATGCATGAGAGAGCTATCTATTCCTATGGCCATATAGCTCCAAACAAATCTAAGTGAGAGAATGCACTTAGATGTGTGGCTGATGTAGAAGGCTGTTTGTGTGTCTCATATTTCTGCTTTCAAGGTGATGCAGCTAGTTTATTCCCCCTTCACACCACGAGCATATTATCCCGCTCCAGCTGCTGCGAGGAGACAGGCCCAGGTATTTATGGCTAGCATAAAAAGCGTGTGCATTTCCCCGTCACCCTACAGCTCGAGATTTACAGCGCATTTGACAAACACACTGAATTAAAAAAGGAGTGTTCAATTTGTATAGGAGTTTAGAGCCTGTCTGTTGTGCAACGCTCCCGACGGATTCCGCTGTTAGTACATGTGTGCGCGCACGTGTCTCGCTGTCTATGTACGCCCCCCCGCTGTGCGAGAATGTGTCGATCTGTCTGCCTGTGTGCATAAGTGTGTGTCTCCACGCCCGTGTGTGTGTTTTTGCGTGCGCAAGCGAGTGTGTGCACACAGCGCCCGCCTGCTCTGAAACACCAGCAACAGATAACAGATGGTCCCCCTGCATTAGAAGTGTTTTATTTCCCTGCGGAAGCCAGATATGTCAAAAATAAGCATGTGCAACATTAGTCATTTGGAATATTCATGCCCCTGCCGTCCGATGGTTTCCTTTTCACAGCCAAAATACCACCATCCCAATTCTCCGAAGGAAGTTAGGGGAATAAGGGGGAGAAGGGGAAAAAAGCAGTCATCAGCTGAACTGATGGGGGAGAAGGCCTACATGCGGCTTTAATGGAGGATTCTTTTTTTTCCTCCTGGTTGCTTCTTTAGCATGCCAGGGCTGTAATTAAACAGGGTCTGTAGATGGGTTCATATTAAGAACCACATCCCCCAGCCCCATTAGACACAGTGATGTGAATATGCACACATGTCCATATGCCTGCCTGGCGTGTACACACATGCGCACACAAAATAGTAATTTGCACCCACATTAGATAACCTCATCCACTGGATCAGACTTCTATTGCATTCCTTTATAGACTCATCTTGGGGAGTCCTCCTCCTCCTCCTCCTCCTCCTCCTCCTCCTCCTCTCCTCTCCTCCTCCACTACTTATCTTCCTATTTCTCCTCTCCACCTCCCTCTCTTTAACTATCTTGATTCTCTGCAGCTCCAGTCTCTTTAATCTCCACCTCCTCCCCTCCCAGGCTTTCTACCCCCATCTCCCACCGTCGAGCATGGCTGCCATCCCCTGTCCTTGGTGGCGGACATGGGCATGCATCATTATCAGGCCTGATTAACCATCCACGTAGTTGGCAGTCGGGGGGGCCCCACAAGGGGGCCAATGGCATGGTTTCTCCTACCGCCGAAAAACATGAATTTTGAGCAGCACTTTCTCACTCCGCCGCGGTCCCTCATGATCAGGGTTAATTCGTGGCAGCATGCGTGAATGTTGTAGAAAGAAGAGAGGAGGAAGAAAAGGAGGAGGAAAAGCTACCAAACAGTAGAGCTCTGCTTATCGCAGAAATGCAATATGATTTATTCAGGAATATGCAAATCCAACAATCACTCTGCCTTGTTTACCGAAGGGACCTGCTGATTCAGAGTCTGAAAGAGAGAGGGAGAGAGAGAACAATCCCAACCATAGACGCCAACATCCAGTGCATGCACTGAGGCAGCCACCAGCAACTAAATCTGTGGTTTTCCTTAGAATCAGGAAATGAAGGGTGTCGGACAATTTCTTGGTTGTTTCACAGCTTCAAAACCCTTTTAAATTTATTCTGCTGAGGCTGGATTGCTGATGTAAAGAGCGAAGGGTTATATGCAATACACGTCTTATCATATGTAAATACAGTACATCTCTTCCAATGCATTATATGGAGAATTTGGATTCATTAAATACCATTGTATAGCCCACAATGATTACGCATAAGGACTCTGATAGTTGGTATGGAAAGGGAACACCAATCATGGATTTGCGCATAATATGGCGAGGTATTGAACTTAAAATACTAATATCAAAAACTGTGAAGTGCCCAAAGCTGGGATCCAATGTTTACTTAGTCTTCAGTCAGATAGTTTCTAATTTAAATCAACATTGTGTCCATATTAGACTGGATTTCATTTCTGGAAAGTCCTTGTACAGCTGTTTGTGTTAGGGTTAGACATCATTTATCATTTAAAAAGGTTGACTTCTTTTGCTACTGTAATTGAAAACAGGGTTTTGAGATGAACTTGTTTATATTCCGCAAAGAAAGATATTAAAAAATATAATTATAGGGGGTTTTGGGTTAATGTGCCTATTAGGGATGGGAATACATCAGAGGCCAGAGGATACAATCTTAGTGTGTTTTTTTTTTTTTTTTTTAAACATTTTGTGATATGCTGAGTATTATATAAGACATATTTAGATATTTTGCGATTTATTACCTTTTTTCAACTGCAAATTATGCAGTTTTTATCGAATAAGATACAGTTTTCACTCTGTTCATCTCAGAGTTTTCATTAACATATCTTGAGGTCAGAGGGTCAAGGGACCCCTTTGAAAATGTAGTGTAACCTCGGAGCGTTATTTAGCATTCTTCCCAACAAGCTAACATGACATGGTTGGTACCAATCGGTTCCTTAGGCTTTGTAGTTTCATAAAATACCTGTATCTTCACCTTAGCTTTAAGACGTCCATCCTCTGAGGGACAGAATAGCGTCCGTCGGATTGTTAGGAGGTTAATAGTTTATATGATAAAAGAGCGTTACTCGACGTCTGTGTATCGATACAACATTGCCACACAAAATATCACAATACTATGCTGTATCGATTTTTTCCCCCCACTCCTAGTTCCTATGGTGCACTGTCTCTGTTTTCCCATTTAAAGAACCCATAGTACAAATAATGCCGAGGAACACTTTCAGTGTAACGGATCATGTCACCTGTAAACTTGTAAATACACTAATAGCAAGACTTAGTTCGAATTATGTCCACAAGAAATGGAACGATTAAATGTGCTTTCCATTTATACTTGACAGCCTACTTTATTATCATGTTACCTTTTCTTTAGTCATGTCCATTTGCATTATCATGTTCTCAGTCATCCCCGTCCACACTTACTGCTGAAAAGTATTTATTAAATCTATTTAACGATATCTACTTATAGGGATTCATTTTTTTTTGTCATTGTTTTGTAAATTACATTAACTTGTGGATACTTGTCTCACTTAATGTGCAAAAAAAACCCAAGGTGTTAGCCGATAAGAGTTTTTACCGTGCTTTAAAGGGATACAGGGAAATCTAATGATTGTTTGACTGCCATGTATGAATCCATATCTTTGAAGCAGTTTTCAGCACTAGTAGATAAGCTACTGTATTACTCTGCTGTTTGCCTAAAGTAAGAGGGTAAAGATTTTCTCTGGCCACAGGAGATCTGATATTCAATACACTGTAGCAAAATAGAAAGTGTGCTTAAAAAGATTAAGAAGGACAGCTATGTGCTGTGAATGAAATATAATATACCATGTGCAACCGTTGAATGTTAGTCGGACAGACTCGAGTTTGATCTGAAGCTTTTTAAGCCTCCACGCTGGAGATCATGTTTTCGGGTTGTTCGTCCATCCGTCCATCCGTCCATCTGTCCATCCGTCCATCCGACCGGTTCTCATCAACGCGATATCTCAGGAACGCCTGGAGTGAATTTCTTCAAATTTGGCATAGACATCGACTTGGATTCAAGGATGAATTGATTCGATTTTGGTGTTCAATGGTCACTGTGACCTCACGTCCATCCCATTGTTGTGAACGTGATATCTCAGGAACACCTTGAGCAAATTTCTTCAAATTTGGCAAAAACATCCACTTGGACTCAAGGATGAACTGATTAGGTGGTCAGATGTCATGGTGACCCCACAAAACACATATTTGGTGGTCATATGCTAATTAGGACAAATTCACAAAGTGTGTAATAAGATAAAATGATTAAATGATAACATTTTGGACAGACATGGATGTAAATTGTAACTTGACTGCTTGGTGGAGGCATACAGCCGTGAAGCGGTAATTCTAGTTTTCATTGGTAACTAAGAGGTGCACAGCCTTGCATGTCACATTCAATTTCTGCTCTTCATCTTCTTTGGGTTGTAGAAACGGGTATGAGTTGCAGCCATTTCCCGACTCTCTGCTGAGAGCCCAATTAGCGCTCTTTTATTGATTTCTCTGCACGCTATTGCATGTACTTTTCCAGGTGAGTCCCTACAGCTAGCGCGAGCGTATGGAAGACAACAATTATCCCTTCTAACAGAATCTCTGAGGCCACACAAAAGAGAGCAGAGCTCAGAAAATTGATCTCTTCAGGCTTGCGAGCCGTTGTGTGCATGAGCAGACAAAGGCACCCACAACTCGGTGATGTCTTAAAGCTACAATATGCAACTTTTTGATGTCAAATCCCTGTAATTACATTCTTCAAACTTTTTTTCCCCCCAAGTTATTCTCGCTCTAACATTGAGCGATGAGAGCTGGCCCGTAAATAAAACATAATACAACAGTTTATATCATACCACATCAATCTGGGTCTTTGTGACCATGTGCATATTATATGAAATTGCTTGAAATGGGCAATTTTGTGCTTTTTTTAGACATATACCATTTGCAGTGGCCGTGGTCGCGAGTTAGGTCATAGCTTTCAAGCACAGGAAGTCATGGCAACAACAATAATGGCAGAAAAAAGCAGTAAGATATGAAAAAAAAACCCTGTAAAAAACAGTTAAAACAGATTGACATTAACATTGTTTTTTATTGTAGTTTTCTTCAATGCATGTTTTGGGTTTTTAGATGTTGGTCATGATGTCCTCAGCTGGTTTAAAGTATACACCAAAAGCCAGATGAGTGGCATGCTTTTGGACATGAATTTGACAATTTGAGGCAAAGAAGATGGAGCTAGAATTATATTTCCTCTCCAAATGTTATAGTTTTTAAGATTGTCGCTTTAAATTGAGATATTAAAGGCATTTTGCCATATAGCCTAATGCTCAGTACAGCTCTAAATCATGCACAGAAAGCATTATTTGAGCTTTAAATTCCTACACTATTAGACCTTATTGGCTCCATCTTTACTTTACTTTATTGTAATTGTTACACAAAAAAAAAACCCTGAGAGGTATATTCATATTCTCCGAAGCTGTAATCTATGATGAGCAGAATGTTTTTCTTTCTCTTCAGTTTGGAAAATTGAGAGTGGGCAGTCTCTCTGTGTATTTTTTATGATTTTTAGATTTGTGAAAGCATTTTTTTTTAGCAGAGATTTATTTTCTTGCAATTTGAAATGCCCACAGACATACTTTATATTTATTTATATATATATATATATATATATATATATATATATATATATATATATATATATATATATATTTTTAAGCAGGAACTGCTGTCTAGGTTTTTCTGAGATCGTTCACAATCTTTAGAAGCAGCACTTTGAATTGTAAACAGACATGGATTCTTATTACTTATACATTTGAGAATCATATTTACTGATTTATGCCCTTAGATTTCCTACATATGCAATGTTATCGAGTTCTTGCGCCCGTTTGTCCCGCTAATAACCCGAGTTTCCTCTCCTTTCCTATCTTCATCCTGCATCTAAAATGGCTGGAAGATGTTTTCATTTTTCCTGTGAATGTATGTCATATCAACAATGTGATGCTAATCTGCTGGAGTCATACACCCTCCACCATGCTATTTTTTGCCACACACATGTTGCCTGAGAGGTCAGCAGCATAGCGGGGTTCTTACTGGGTTGAATTGCTTGGAGGCAGAAGTTAATTTCCAACTCAACAGAGATAAATGACTTTGCTTTGACCTCCCTAGCTCGCTGGCACAACAAAGACTTTTTCTAGGAGACAGAAAATATCTGTAATTTAAAAGCAGTTGTTTAGTATTTGCGGTATGAAATGATTGGATTTGTTAACAATGATTAGCCCGATTTGTCCGTTTGTTTTTCTGCTGAGCTCAGATAAAATGATACTTTTCTGTTTGTAGATATTTTACTTGGTTTTACACCAATGTAGCTCCATACAGGCAGCAGAAAGGCACTGAAGAACAAAGGAAAAAAAGCACATTTTATTGTAACAAGTAGTTAAATCTGATCATAGTGAATTCTGTTTAGCTAAATGTATTTAATATATCTTAACTAGGGTTACTTAGTACTTATCTTAATGCTAGTAAGCAGGTTAATACTCAATGTGTGCATAGTGCAGTGCAACATAGGAGCAAGTAATAGACAACTAGCAGTAGTAGATTATTAAATGGATTTGTGTATGTTAGGGAAATTAGTGGAATTAAGGGCCATGCACATCCATTGTTGTCAATGAAGGCGCGCTCCAACGCCGTCGCGGCGCTCAAGCGTTCCCAAGCGCCTATTTTTCGGGGCGTGATGGCTGCGCCCTGAGATAAAAATAGTTCAACTTTTGGAAAGCTGCACATGTCGTGACGAAGAGCAACCAATCACAGATATCTTTTCTTTCTTTCGTAAATATCCGTCTATGGTTAATATATGTAGGAGAAGTTAATCATTTTAGTGCATGGCTAACCAGAGCTTTGCCATCTGTCTAACGAACTATTTTACTGGCTTTACCCTTTTTGTCCGAGGACGTCACAACATCCGGTTGAAAGGTTGAGCCAAACTGACACAGAGAAATCAAGTGTAAAGCTACTGTGAGGGATTGGCGATGCTGGAAATCCATTTATCTTTGTTTTGACTTTCTTTAGTTGAGTTAGTGATGCTTTTACTGCTTAATTACCACAACTTCACCATTGCCATTGCAGCGCACAGGTGTTGGTTGCTTAGTAACGGCAAGCGCCACAGGAGCGCAATCTCCAAAGCACTTTGGATAAAAGGATGAAAGCGGAACGGCTGGCGTTTTCCACGCGTTTTTAGACGTGGCATGTGTACGGCCCCTTAGAGATAGTGTAAATGAAATCCTACCTGAATTGACTGTTTAAGAAACACCCCACAACCCTTAGTTACTGTTGCTACTAGTATTTAGCTTGCACTTGTTTTTAAAAACAAACAAAAAAAAACTTAACAATTTTAACAGTGGCAGATTTACCATACAGGTATCTGTGATGGAGACCGTCAATTTTTTTAGCTAGCTAACTAATTTACTAAGCTCCATGAGTTTTGAAAACGTCTACAACTGATTTCTAATGTTTCCAGCTGACTCAAATGTGCATTTGATGGCTACATACATGATGTCATGCTAGATGACTACATGTAACCTCACAAAGTAATGTAGTGTGAAATGCTACTTCGCCTTGGAAGTAACGTAAAGTTATTACTGTGCTCAACATGCATGTTATGTAGGAGCAGATAAACACAATTTTATTCATTCATTACACTTTTGCTCATGTGTTTTTGATTTTGGAAAGGCTAACAAAAAAGAGATACTATCCTCCAAATGATGCGATAAGTTGTGATTGGACATTGGCTCTTTGTGGGAGTGGTTTAGCAAATGAGCAGTTTGAAAAATGACTGAAATTGGAGTACTGCGGTGCAAGCAAAGTGACAAACCTGTGTGCACTCACTTTGATCTGTTCATTCAAAAATGTTCCGCTTACAAAATGGTCTGAGCTCCTGGTGCACAACACATCACTTATTAATAAGCCTGTAACATTGTTACGTTGATTATTCAATTGAGATGTTTTCCCAGGGCCTTTATATCAGAGGTTTATATGACATTTTAACATCATTTGGTATTCATACGTTTTTTTTTTCTCATAACAGCTGTCAGCATTTCTGCTCGGTGCGCTGTGTCTATCCAAACATGTTTGGGTACCTCGTAAGAGTGTAACTGTTAATACAAAGTTTAATTGACTTCACAGTTATTTACAATACTGTGAATACAGTCTGGTTATTGTTTAGTCTATAGTTTTACGAGGAGGAGTTCAGTGGCTTGTATACAAGTATTCTGAAACCTTTTCAGATTATCTGTCTCCATAAAGATATCCCCAATTTTATAATAATTGGTACTCCAGGTGTGTGCATAGCTTTGCTAAAGACATAGTCCTGCTTAGTAAACCAAGAGTTAGATGTTGGTTTGTATTGCTTAATATAGGCAATAAAGGAATTCAGAATATCAAATCATAGTTTTCTACAACTCAGAAGGTGGCTTTGTTACAAAACACAATAGAACATTCAGCACCACCAACGCCAAATTTAGATGCAATCTAGGGCGAAAATTACAGATTGAGTTCAATTTCTTTCAAGTCTTATTCCAGATATACTCAGCATATCCATTTTTTACAGTCTCAAAGCCGTTTTAAAAATATTTTTAGGCAGTCAAGTCTTGTCAGACACACATGGTGAAGCTGCACTGAAATGTTTAACGGCTCCCTAGTAAGAAAAATTAAGGACTAATAATAACTGTACCCAATTTTTGACCATTTGATAATTTTTGTCAGCTGGAGTTGAATTCTTTGTTCTACAGAAGCAGTTGCCAGTTTGGTAAGCCAGCCTTCCAGGTTGCAAGCGTAAACACAAGCTTTTTTTTACTGGTGGAAATAACATCTAAACCAGTAAATGTAAGATAGTAATCCTGCAAGAATTTCCCATTTTCACACCCTCAGTGGAATTACCCCTTTCAAACATAACCCTCATGGAGTATATTGTGAAAGCCTGTTATTTGATATGCTGCTCACCGTGGACTCCTGGATGTTCCTGGCTATATTTAACACAGAGGGTATACATGCTGTAAGTGACCATTATGCTCTCAATTATCACCGCGTGTTCTCCCCCACTGCCCACCATGCTACTTTTGCACTTATTAGGGGCATACTCGAGGCTCACCCACACAGTTCACCTTCAGCCCACATTCGGCAGGTAATGAGCTTGACGGAGGAGACGGCAATAGACACATTTCCCGCCAGAGATCATTAAGGGGTGACCCTGGCGAATGCAAGTGTGGTGGTTTTGTATTGATTTGTGCCTCTAAAATGGTTGCAATGGTCAAAAGGTCGACATTATTCAATTACTAATTGACCTCATTTCCTCTGGGCTCTTGTAACTTTGACTGTGCTGTATGATAGACGTCTGTTTTCTTTCTTTTAGATGTGATTTTATTGGATTAATTAAAAATACAGTACACAATGGAACGGCAATGGAAATAAGTCATGTTCTAGGCTAGGAGCAGTGAGCAACCTCTGGGTCTGAAAAGTGAAGCCAATGCAGAAGTGCCCTAAACTTGTATTCTTTCTAATAGCCAGCAGGGGGCGACTCCTCTGGTTGCAAAAAAGAAGTCAGATTGTATAGAAGTCTATGAGAAAATGAGCCTACTTCTCACTTGATTATTACCTCAGTAAACATTGTAACCATGACTTTATGGTCTCAATCACTCGTTTCAAATCTTTTGCAATACAGCATGATGATCATTTAGCAAATTATGGTCCCATTTAGAGTAAAATAGACGATAAAGCAGGGTATGCTTTAGGGTGCGGCAACCACGGCGTTGTCCGGTCTGGGTGTTGTCCACGTTTTCATCATACAACTTTAACCCTTTCACAGTGTGTTTTAAGTTCATGAAAGATAATTGTAACATTTTGGTCACCAAAAACCAACATGGCGACTGCCAAAAAATGCCAAACTCGAGGCTTCAAAACGACACTCCATAAACCAATGGGTGACGTCACGTTGACTATGCCCCCTTCTTCTATACAGTCTATGGCTAGGCGACAAGTAAGAGAAGGGAATGACATGTATAGGCTACTAACAACCCTTTTTTAAACTAATACATTTAATGAAAACATAAAAACATCAATATTATACAGTCATGAAAATCACAAATTTGGAAACCAGACCAAAGCTTAGAACTGTCCTGCAAAGCATGTTTCACTATCAGCATTCATTTTTTCAGCTGTTTTTTAAAAAACTTTTCAGGGAATGGGCAGATTTCATTTCGTTTAGGATCTCCTTCCACTCCTCCCCACCTGTGTAGAGAAATGTGCTTCTCCTTGCTTTACTTTTTAGATTGTGTTGTTTCAGGTTAGATACACTTGGATACACTAGCCCTTGTATTCAGGCCATGAGAGTCCCAAACCTACTGAAAATACCCAGTACTATGATCTGGACATAGACCTTGTAAATTTTTAAAGACCATTATTAGTTTTATCTCTTGAATTCTGCCTTCAACAGGGAGCCAATTCAATTCTTGAAAATGATTTGGGGCTAATATGCTTTCTTGGATGTGTTGAGCTCAGTTAGCAAAAGCATTGCAGAAAAACTGATGCCGTTAAGGCACCTATAGACTCTGCAATAGCAACAATCTTTCAAGTTCATTGCATGTCACATCGTGTGAGATGGGGCTATAATAAAGTCTCGGTCTCAATCTGTGTCAAACTGTACGATTTTCTATCACAGTGATATTCAGCTCGACGATCCAAGGCTTTCAAGTTCTGTTGCAATCCATCCTGGCAGCAGTCGACTGAAAGGCAGTTCAAGAAACTGAAATTCTGCTAAAGTCCCATGTTGCTTTGAAGAACTGGGCTATTGGCAGATACGTTTATCATTAGATGTGCCTGTCAGATTTTATTGGAACAAAAACTCATGCTTACTGAAGAATTAAAGAATTCAAGCACAGCACATCATGGAGACAGGCGTTTGCCAGCCTTGTAATGATACATAAAAAAACATAAGTTGTCTCCCACATTGGATTGGTGTTAATTGAAGGGTACATTTGGAGCTGGTGCTTTTCCACAGGCTTGGCTATGGATACATTGAGGAGACGCTGACCATACCGAGACAATGCACTCTCCTTTGTGCTGTCTTTGCTCGTCCTATGTTTGCTAAGATTATGTTCTCAGTTGTTTAAGTTGGTTTTCTATATTTTGCAAGAGCTGCAGTCTCCCGGTCTCAAGAGATGTGACGGTCGTTGATACACAGAAAGACTTTCACAAGGAAGCGTGAGAGCAGCAGAAATGCTCAGCCATGGGATTTACCTGTCAACTGCACTTAAGCACGCGGGATAACATACGCTAGACGCTGTGATGGTAAAATAAAGGCTGACATGCCTTTCCTGTGATCTCCGGTCACTGACTGCTTCATGTATGTCAGCGCCTCGGAGCTAAGTAGAAAATAAACCAGCATTAGTAGATGGTTGGATGGATGTCTGTGTTTCCAAGGCCTCGGTGTCTTCAAAATCATTTTCATGTCAGCTTGTCAGACAAACATTTGATATGTAAGCCAGCATGCAATGAAATACTCAGTTCTTTACTTGCTTCTTGCCTCTGCTTCGTAGTTTAATGGATTACTTTACGGTGTGGTAGGAGTGCAAATTAAATTATGTCTTGTAAAATTGCAGAGCTATAATTGACGACAAGATTTCAATAATGGTCTAAGTGTCTCTTTAAAGATGCAATGTCTAATGTCTAACAACATTCGCCAAACACATAGGTAGCAGCATTTCACCTCTACTACTGGGTCCATACTATTTAAATTTGTAAAGAAAATAAAAAAATAAATAATAAAAGCCAACTACTAACTAACAGCAGGACAAGAATACGAAAGATTCAACCAAGTAGTCTCCTGGTGTCGTGTAGGATGAAACGAGAACACCAGAAATAGATCTATTGCCAAGTAGGTTTTCACATACAAGGAATTCGCTTTGGTTTATTGGTGCATAACATAAACATAGTAAGATTAAATAAAATTAGAAACATAATTATAGACTAGAAGAAAATATTAAAAAAAAAATACTATAAAAATATGGACACTATATCTATATATAATAATCTAATATACAAGTCGTTTTCCTCATTTCTGCCACTTTGGATTTAATCCAATAAACTCTCAAAATGTACACGGACCCTGTAACTTCAACGTGATTGACAAGCCCTCGGGGCAGCTCTACTTCTTCGTTCTCTGGACTGAGAGCAGACTGGACGCTACAGTGACTCACTATCATCTCTCGAGGAACAAGACAAGATTGGCCGGGGCTAGCTGCATTCTCATTTCAGTAGACGTCTCTGCAACACAATACATATACAATAATACAATAACCTCTTCACATTCTGTTAATAATGTTCATTTTTTGATTGTTTTGACTTCTGGCCAGATCTTACACTTTGCCCCTTTTAAAGGAGAATTCACAGTTTCTCCCTGCAGTACATTACTCTTTTAATTCTGGACAATTGAAACCTTACCAAGTGATGAAAGATGTTTGCTAAAAACCAAAGTAAAAGGAACGGCATGCTTTGACTTTACTGAAAACCTCAACTATTGTGGAAGCTCCTCTGTCTCTCCATAGTTTCAGAGCAAAGTAAAAAATGAACAATGTCATCTAACCTAACAAGGAACAAAATGTAGCTCCGTATTAACATTTGAAATCTGCAGCTCCCAGCTCCGTTTCAGACTGCTGTGTCTGAAAGTACAGAGCAGAGTTTGGGGATTTAACTAAGCACAAGAACTCGGCTCAATTCCCAAAGCATCCTCCAACCACCCAACTGCACAGCACTTTTGGAAAATAGACACACAGGTAACTGATTTCTCCACTGACAATGCAACAGAAGAAAAGCTGGCTCTATCATTCCAACCATCTGGAAGTCTGGCTCAGACTTCAGGCTGATGTGTAACTTTTAATTGGAGAGACAGTGGTGGGAGGCAGAAGAGTAGGAAGGAATGATCCCAGTGGATAGACAGGCAGTGCCTGCTGCCAGATGGACAACCTGAGTTTGCTGGAGTGCACACCATTTAATTCCCAGGCCAGTGTGGTGTGTGTTGTATTTTACAAAGAGATGTTGGAGAGTCATAGTTTGGCCAAGGACATCTCAGATCCTGCAAAATGCTGCTATTTTCACAGGACAGAATTAGGCAAAGGAAAATGCTTACTGGATATTCTTTTGGAGGGTTTGACCGCAGACATTTTCCGTTTCATGAGATGACATGAGACGTCCTATGGATCCCAGTAGAATGTCAGTTGATTTGAATTAATGTCAGTGTTTGTAAGCTATCTAAGCTCGGTGATACAGCTAAAGAAAAGTTTGGAAATACGCTTATTTGCTATTTCAATCAAGTATGGAGCTGGAGTCAGGGCGCATTTAGCCTAGCTTAGCATAAAGACTGGAGGCAGGGGAAATGGCTAGCCTGGTTCCGTCCCAAGTTAAAAAATACGCCTACCAACACCTCTAGAGCTCACCAATTAATCATATTAGCCGTGTTTCCATTCATTTCTCAAGCAAATTTTAAGCAAACTTTTGTAATGTCGCAAAAAGAAATGCTGCGTTTCCATCAACTGATTTGGTGTGAAAAAATTAGGCTACACCGTAGTTTGGGAGAAGTTGGCACAATCGGCAATACATGACTGTAATACACCAGTAAACAGAGTAGGAGAAGACAACAAAACATCTATAACAACAGCTATCTACGATAAAAAAATATTGGAAAAATGGAGAGAGATCTTAAGGAATTTGTTTCAGTTGGGCAAGTTTTAATTATTCTTTCATGTTAGCTGGTATTGGCCATGTTTCGTGCTGTCCGGAGACAAAGACAAGCATTTGCCTGTTATGGGAATGTCCAAGAAGACGCCGACAGCAGAAACAGCCGATCAGTCACGGGAGTTAAATGTTCACTATTTCAGAACTTATCCGGCAAAGGCGTTTCCACAACTCACTCAGCGCATCAACTCTTTTTCCTCAAAGGCAAAAAACACCTCAAGCGAGAGGAAGTTTTATCGAATTTTGCCGTTTCCAGACAGCGATAATGCGACACGTCAAAATGCATATAAAATACGTTAATGGTAACGCGGCTAGTGAGGCTGCCGGGGTTTCATACCATTGTGCCTGTACAGACACCAAAACCAAAACTTGTACTCACAGCGTGCATTTGGCAACCTGCTTTTCCAACCTGCCTCGCTTTTACATTTCTGTTCATGTACACTTTAAATAAAAACAATACACTGTATAAGTAAGACCGCTTTGGAGATCTTGGTAGGGATATGTTGTTGCTTTGTACAGAGCCAGGCTAACTGTCTCCCCTGCTTCTAGTCTTTATGCTAAGCTAAACCAAACACATTCTGCCTCCAGCTCCATACATAAGGCACAGACAGGAGGGTGGTATCGATCTTTGTAACTCACTTGCGGAAAGAAAGCAGATAATAAAATTTCCCTAAATGTCAAACTGTTTCTTTTAAAACTTTAAATGTTAGCCGTCAGAATAGCCGTTAATACCGTCAGACATGTCAGTGGTGTGTGATTTGTTTTCACAGTCATACATTGTTTGCTCATCCTGCTGCTCTCCGCAGGGAATAAATAGACATGTATAATGCCCTTTAGGTTGCCAACAAGGTTGGGCCTGTTTCCAGTCTCACCAGTGTGATGTATTGTGAGAGCTTACAATAGATATTTCTATATTTCTTTTTTTTTTTCAGCGTGAGAAGATGTGGTGAAATTAAAAAGAAGCCCATGGCTACATCAGCTAGCTGCAGAGACGAATATATATAAACATTGTTTTATGTCTAAGGTCCCCACTTGTTGCAGTGGTTGCATTGCAATTTGTTTATAAGAGACAGAGAGAGGTGCACTGTAGGTTTGTTGATGCACTCGGTAGTAGATTTCTCCTCATTGTGAAACTGAATATAAACAAGCAGTTGTGCAGCAGTGGCTGTCGTTGCTTTTATTCATTTGGAATGAATAATCTGTGCTGTGTACGAGCTCCTACACAAAGTTGAAATGTTGAACTGGCAAATCTTGTGCAGGGCCACTGTGTTGTGCAGAGTTGTATTGTATCAACTTTCCCAGTATTTCAAGAACAATGTCTGTAGCGCCGGGCAGAATTAGATCTTCACAGACAGTGTGTGGTCTCGGTGTGGGCCATCTGATACGAGGCTATAAAGGAACCCTTCAGGGCTCGCTCAGGAATGGTTGCTTTTTTGCTTCAATGCAGTTTACTGTCTGTTTAGCTTGTCTCACCTTTCTGTTTGCTGCGGTGAAGCCATACTTCATTCAGGAAAATTCATATTTGTGAATCTTAGTGCTGACCTTTTGTGTGTGGTTTACAGCTGAGTCATGATGACCTTTTGTTATTGTTTTTTTTTTTTTTTTTTTTCTTACCGCTGTCTCTTTCTCTCTGCTCTCTCTTGCAAAGACGCATCTCATTCCGTAAATGTGCTGTCATGTCTTTGTTTGAGGGCGTGCCAAACGAATGTGTTACTTGGTGACATCACCACGTTACGGGAGAAAAAGCAGGACTTCAAGCGAGGCGTTTCAGGCAGTTCAGGAGCAGTGTTTCTGCGGGGGGAAAGTAACTCCTTTTGGTGTGGAACTTGGGCTTTTGTAACAGACCTTTTACATGCACAAAAATATATATATATCACACTAAAGGAAAGGGAAAAAAAGAATAATAGGTCCTCTTTAATTCACAAGAGATAAAGTTTAAATATATTACCATCTCACATGAGAGATACAGTATGTATATCATCTTAAATGCCCTGCCTTTTTCTGAGTTTCTCAGCGTAATATTTGTAATGTTTCAGGCAATGTTCACATTATAACCAATATAAAACTGTACTGTTTGATTTTTTTAAATTCATTGTCACATTAGCGCAAATTGGTATCTGATTTCTCTCCAGCCATGATTGTAGTCTCACTAGAACTCCAGAGTTGAAAGAAAATCCAAAGGCTGTGTAGGTGATACATGAATGATAAACAGTCAATTGTGGTTCAAGTAACTCAGTAACTGGCTCAAGAGTTTGGGAAAGGACGGTCCATGTTAAAATCTTAAATGTGTAAACTAATGCCTTCCTTGGGATTCACCCGCCTCCTTGGCCCCTCCCTCCCTTCCTCCATTCTCCAGCCTCTTCAGGCATGTGTATGTTTTTCTCCATTTCACACCGCTCTCACACTGCATATTCATTTATCACTACTATTGCCTTCCTCGTACCCCCCACCTATCCGCCCAACCTCAAACCCCTTGACGTGGGAATTCAATTTGTACTGTATGTTTCATTTCTACTCAGATTTAGATTTATTTCATGTTGGCTGCTTTTAATTAACTCTCTGGATATGCGACGAGAGGAGAAGGGGGGGTAGAAGAGAGAGTGAGAGAGAGACAGAGAGAGAGATAAAAACTCCTCACATCCGCCAATGAGTTACACCGGCAATCATTTACCACTTAGACAGTAGTGCAGAAGCCCCCCGTCCGTTGCCCTGGCAACCGGTGCCTTGGTGATTGATTCCTTGCCAGTGTGGCATCGCTGCGGGGAATAGAGCGCGTGAGCTTAGCGTGCTCGCTACATCTTTCTAATTAAAATGGGATTACAGAGTCATCGCCGTTGTATGTTCAAACAAATGCAAGGCTGTGAAGGAAATCAATTTTGGTAAATGTCAGGGCTGTTAAATACAACTATGGATAAACAAATGTAAGCATGCTCAATGTACTGATATGCACACTCTATGCACAGTATATGTGGAGATGTGCCTCCATGCCCTTTGCATGTCGGGGTTGCTGTAGCGATCGACAGCAACGGTGCATCCCTCCATCCAGGAGTCGAGCTTGATTGACAGCGCGTGAATCATGTTATGCAGCACAAATCACCAGACACAACAATTAGTCTGTTTGTTGCTGTGTGCTAATCAGAAAATATTCTTCAAATTGGAGCTTAATGTACATCTTAAATGAACAACGGTTTCTTAATGTAATTGGATTAGGCAAGTCAATCATATCTATGCAGTTTATGCTGTTGTCTTTCAGACTAGTGTGTGTGTTTTGAGGGGCTGAATATTCTCCCATGCACAGAGCTGAGACTTGATTACTTTACGTTTTACAGTGGCTGCTTCTACGTGCACCATGGGGATACTTTAGCACACCGATGTTGTATTTCAAAACATGATCTTACATACATATGAATGAGAAATTAGTGCATGATGCAGTAGATGGTATCACAGAGCCAGAGGAATAACAAGAAATGTAACCACAGAAATAGAATAGGAGTAGAACAGACATTCCCATTCTGTGGGTGCAATGGCCATTTTTATGTGTACCATTGCCATTGCGATTGTTGTAGCGGGCTAACTTCTATTAAAACTAAACCGACTTATGGCAAGTCGCGGACTCAGTGAGGTGAGGTTTTGCAATATCGACTAAAACAAGCAGTGGAGTGGTAACATTACGAAGCAGAGAGAGCCAGAGTAAATTAGTAAAATTTAACAACTAAATGCTTCATCATGTTCCGATACCATTTTTCCCTTCCCCGTACCGATTCCGATACCTGAACTTGCGGTATCAACCTCTGGAGGAGGACAAGCTACCTAGCTAACTAGCCAGCTATCAGTCTCCGGAGCTGCATCCGCTCTCTTCCTGGCGAGTCACGACCACATTGACGTGTATCGTCACCTTAACAACTAACAACAATGACCACGAAAAAGCAGTTCAATGTCCAGTCTAATCCTTTTCTTTTTCTATGAATGTAACGCAGTGTAGTAGCATTTAACAAATGGTGCTGCAGAACCAATGGGTCCATTTTAATTCCATATAATAACTCTACTAGTTTACTATTCTGGTTAGTCTAGTGCCACCTTTACTTTTCTTTATAACCAACCAGGATTTACTACATAGTTACAGTATATCTATAGTGGTCTGCCGGCCTGGTAACATACTGCGCAAGACCAATGAAACAAGCTTTTTAAAGTGCCATTCTTCAAGATAATTGTGTACTTGAGCCGCATTCTTAAGTCTCTTGAAACCAACAACCACCCCAGAGTGGCCCTAGAATGCCTATAAGCATAAAGGAGCAGAAGAGAGCATATAAGTGAGCAAAGCCACAAAGAGGTGTGACGTACAGAGCAAAAGAAAAACGAGGTCTAGCACTCGGTTTTTCAGATTTCAATCACTACAACGCAGTTAGCAAGGTGTAACGTAGTGCCTTGGGCCTGTTCCCAAGCGGAGCTCTTTGGCACTGGCTGTGTGGGATGTGTCATTACAGCAAAGGTAATAATAGACATGGGAATTTATAATGTGACGCTTTTTACGCGCCTATGAAAGAGCGCCTGAAAGCCTCATAGTCCTGGCAGAAAAAAAGGGAAAAATTCACGTTTGGTTGTAAACAATGAAAAGCCTATTATTGGCTGATATGTCATGTGACTGAAACATGCATTAAATCTCTCATGAAGGACCTCGGGAATGGAACGCACTTCAATTTCACCAGTATAGAAATGCGAAACGGGTCTACCTGCGGACCACGAGTCCCACGTACCTCTACTATATCACCGCATGACGCAGAGGTTTTTACTGGCTCTCTGCGGGTAACACACTACTCTCTGAAATGAAAGTACAGTTACAGCCTTATGAAACTGAGTGCCCAGATCAGGCATAAATCACATTCAATCTTTACTTAGTATGGATGCCAGGTATGTGTGCTCAGCAAGCATGCTAACATGTTTTTTTTTTTTCTTCTTTGTGCTGTGAAAGAAATATGAGAACACGAGGCATCATGAATTTTTTCCTTGCCCTTTTAAATTGTGTAAATTGAAAGCATGTCTATTTGTATGAATACCATTCAGCACGTCATCGGCTTGATTCAGTGGAGTTCATGCATGCACATGGCTCTGATTAACATACAGACTTTATTTTAATGCAAATCAGCAGGAATAAATGAAGGTGTAGCTGTAGTTGCAGGTTATCGTTACCATGTCAGGCAAAGGTCTTTATACTGTCAAAAAGTAGTATTTTCTATACTTATAAACAGCCATGCTAGTGCTGTAGCTCTCGGAATGGCAATATCAGTCCATCAGTCCATCATTTTGGTCCAATACTGGAGGAATTGCAGTGAAATTTGGTACTATTTGGGACTATTCATTTAGCACCAAAACAGATCAGAGTTTTCACTTATCCAGTGAAATATCTCAACATCTAATAGATGGATTCCCACAACATTTTATTCAGACATTCATGTTCATGGTGGATGGTAATAACTTTAACAATCCCTTAACTTTTCATCATCATTAGGTCCATTTATTTTTGGGAAAATGTGTCCAATACTTGGTTTAGCTACTTCCTTTCAGCATGTTAGAATCGTCATTGTGAGCAGGTTAGCATGTTGAGGCCAAAGCATCGCTGGGCCTAAGTACAGCCTCACAGAGCTGCTAGCGTGGCTGTAGACTCTAAAGGCCTTAACATACCGGGGGCGTGACGAGTAAACGACACGGAAATGTGAAATACTCGCTTGCGAATATTATATGTCTGGGGCTTTTATTGTGAAAGGTAAGAACGAAAGGAGTGGATCTGGTCCGCGCTGCTTTTGTCAAAGTTGAAAGGAGTAATAAAGTTTGCCGTCTTGGTTCGGACTAAGGAGCCTCCGTGTTGTTGTTTCATAAATATAGGCGTAACTCAACCTGTTCTGCACAACGTGAATGCTTGATGCCTTTATTTGTGGTGCGAAAGCTCAGACAATTGACCTCGTCCTGAAAAAAAATGGCATCGCTTTTTAGCCGCATAATACTAGAAAGTAGTCATGACAAAAACAAGCTTTGTGTAACAGCCTTTTGTATTGTTACGCCTGGGATTTCTGACCATCAAAAGACATTGTAATACTATACTGTGAGTGGTTACGTTACACTATGAATTGTCTTTTTGCCAAAAACCTTTACTCCAAACAGTTTAAAAATAAGGAAATGTTTGCGTGTTCTGTGTAGCCATGTCTGCTGTTTACACAACTCTCTGATGATTTCTCCAATTGGCTCAACTGGATGAAGGAGGAGGGGGATGGCGAACCATTTTTTTTCTCCTTTCCCTTTTTGGGGTGTGTGTTAAAAATCACACATACGTGTGCGCGATACAGCGTCGAGTTCCGCTCTCCTCTCGAGCGGAGAAGAAAACCATCTGGGATTGTTGTTTGTGTTAAGCAAAGTGCAACGGGTTTTCCTCTCTCTCATTCACACAGGCGCCTGGCATCGTGCAGGGACTAATGTGGAATCTAAATCTGGACCTTGTTGATAGAAAATGGCAGGTCACGCTGTTTGGCATGTGACTCTCACAAACCCCAGTGCAGCCAATGGTGCTAATAGATAATTGCTAGCCTAATAGGAGATGACATGTTGTATGATGTTGCACTCAGAGCCAGTGACTCGGCCTCGATCTTTATTGTAAATACAAGCTCCGTATTTTTCTTCTATTTCAGGTGGAGGCATTGAGTAATGTTTGAACTGATTTTAATTTGTCTTTTTGTTCATTTATCTTAATTTTATGATAAAATATTCCTTTACTTATGCACTTTTGCTCAGCTAATAAAATGTCACTTCATTTTTGAAATTATTCATGATAAGACAAACAAAGGTTTTATGATACTTTTAATAAGAATAGACCTGCCACTAGCTGCAACAACATGTCTTCATTTACATTACACTGCATACAAATCAATTCATCACATGAAAAGCAAAGCTTTCTTGCCTCCTCTCGTGAACTTTTGTTCGTGGATTGCAACAATTTGCGTGCAGAGCTCGCCCGTCTCTTGCGCCCTCTCACACACTCATCATAACCGTTCGCCGTGGACTCACACCCTCCCCCCTTCGCCTCTTACTCATCCTACTGATTGGAGTTGTCAGGAGTCAGAGGGTCACAGTAGAGGATGTCAATAGGCCTCATTCACAGACGCAGAGAAGCACACACAAAAACACACACACAGTGAAGCAATAAAGGAGAGAAGCAGACAAAATGACAGACAGACAGTAATACAGTCCTATCTTAAGTGTGTGTAAACACACCCCACAATCACCCCCAACACGTCAACAGCTGTGCATCAGCTCGCTCTCCCACTCACCGCAGCCACGCGCGGCGACGCCGGCGTAGAGCATTCAATTTATATTCATTATTCACCAGTCAACTGCCTTGATTTCAGTGATTGGATATACCCTCTAGCACCTACTGGCTCCTCCCTCGCCTGCCTCAGTCCCATGGGAAGGCTCAATGTCTCCCCTCAGCTCCGAGAGTGGATAGCTGTGTGAGTGTGTGTCTTTTATGTATGTCAAATGGTGCTGGGTGTGTGGCAGTAATAAGGCTTTTGGGGTATGAGTAAGAGAGCAGCTGGATTTGATCAGGACTTATCCTAAAAGAAAAAGAAAAAGAGGCAGGGAAAAAGGCTGCAGAAAAGTTCAAAGCTATTTTTTTTTTTTACACAACATTTGAGATTCAGACTTGTACGTTACTTTCTACTAGGGATGCAAAATATAGATCAGGCCTGATAAATTTCACTTTCGCTAAGTCTTTCCGCCTTTCCGATCCCCATCATACCTCCCAGGTCTATTACAAACGGCTTCCGGTGTCTGGTGAAACCACCAACACGCAGTCTCAGTATCAACATGCTCATCAGAAACAATCAAGCGCGGCCGAGCCCATCTGAGAAGTAAAGGAGACGTTTGTTTGACGAGACATTGGCTCGGCTATCTTTATCTCCGACCATAAGCGCAGACAACCACACGCAGAAGCTCACAGGCAGTTTGCGCTCAAATTGTTTTGGGCACCTGTCACCCTCTATTATAATTAGCAAGTGGACGTCTAAATAATTGCCATCAGGCTGCGGCTGCTGTATCAGTGTTGGTCGCCAGAGCCCCGTCCCCTCGCCTTTTAGTTCTAGTTTTATTTAAAGGGCCGGCGCGCCTTCACAAAGCAGTGCCCTCAGCAAAGTCTTAAGCTGTGTGTTCAGTCGGCGACAGCATCTGGAGCGCTGAAAATAATTAACTGACACAAGAGGGTTTGGTGTTGGCTTCACCATTTGTTTTGTCCACACTTGTCCCTGACACACACACATATGCGCGCACATACAGGCAGCTTTTGATCATAATTGTGACACTGCCAGGAGAGAGGGAGGTAACGCGCTCATCCCAGTAGGGACTGGGGATGGTTGTAAAAGTAAATGAGGCAGATGGGTCTGTCTTGAAATGTAGTGTGAAAAAAAATTAAAGGGCTCCTTTGAGGAATAAAGACAGAATAGTTAAGTTGAAGGACTTGTTAAGTTGAAGGACTGTGCTGGCACAGCTAGAGTAGGAATAATGTAGAATAAAAGTACAGTAATTCTGTGAATCTGTATGATTGTACAAACCTGCAAGTTGATGTTTTCACAGAAAAGTCCAACAATGTATGGCCCAAAGTAGGGCTGCACAATTAATCGAATATTAATCGCGATTAGATTTTGGCTTCCCACATTGAAATAAACATGACCGACTGCGATATTGACATTCAAAATGCTCCGCTCATAGAAAACTCTGATGCATAAATCAAGCGCTTCCTAAACTAACAACCCTGTTCAACTTCCTAACACTACCTCTAAGCTTATAATATAAAAAATTAGAACTACTAATGCCAAGAATTTTTTAATCAAAGCACATATTTAAATAAAAATACAATAATTTATTTCCTAATCATTTGATTTGTGTGTTTTAATGCAAATAACCACTACAGATGACAATAACAAAGGATAACATTTAGAATTTTTGAGGGTTGAAATGAAGGACGACATGGAGGTGAAAACAGCGCTCTGTTTATTTAAATGAGAAATTGCGATACAAATATTTTGTCCCTAAAATCTATGAATAATCGTGATAAATAATCTCTGATCTCAGTATTGATCAAAATAATCGGGATTATCATTTTGGCCATAATCATGCAGCCCTAGCCCAAAGTAAAAGCATCACGCAAAACACCCAATTCTGCTTCAACTGTATGGAGGTTTGTCTGTTGGTTGAAATCCAGGTTGCAGCACCATCATCCTCTCATTGAGTGAGTGTGTCTCCCGAACCGAGCTTGCTGCTATAAAGAGCTCCGCTCCGGGGCCGGTGAGAGCTATCCCGGAGTGTATCGCCAGCCGTAGCGTGACGACTTGACTCACACTTGTCGTCCCTCCCCTCTCCCTCTCCCTCTTTCCCCCCGATTAGACTGATGCAGTGTGGAGATGTATGTCAGGACCACACACGCATACCACACACACATATATTATATATAACTATATATAGCATCTTCACAAAGAGCTGTTGCCTGCGGGTAGACCATAGGTCACCAGGCTTGTCTCCACCAACCCCCCTCCTTCAGGGTCATTGAAGCTGGTCGAGGTCACTGCTGCTCAGCAGCGCCCTCGCTGAGTTGATAGCGGCGCTGCTTAGTTTAGCCAGTCAATGACGGCCTGACACTAATGCTAACACACACGCATTCCGTCCTCCTTTACCCTCCCCCCTTTACTCTCTGTTGTTCTACAAGCTATCTCTCTCGTACTCGTAGCCTTTTTTGTTATCTCACCGCACAGTTGTATGTGTCAGCATGTCTGTGTTTGTGTGTGTGTGCACGTTTGTCTCTCTCTCGCTCGCCTTCTAATTCTCTAATTTGTCTGACATGTCCTGGAATTTGAAGCGACATTAGCATAGCAAGGCTTAAAGTGCAGCGGTGTCTACAGACATCACTTCCTGTGCAGAAACGGGACAGGATGGAGTTCTTCTGTTAGTGTCTCCTGAAACAACCAATGTCACTTCTACTAACCACCTATTATGAT
Organism: Sebastes umbrosus; assembly: GCF_015220745.1. Taxonomy (NCBI): domain Eukaryota; kingdom Metazoa; phylum Chordata; class Actinopteri; order Perciformes; family Sebastidae; genus Sebastes; species Sebastes umbrosus. The sequence goes on from NC_051290.1 coordinate 16,880,805, forward strand.
CTAGGCGCATGTTTTTCAGGCCCTCTGTTCAGATGTGGTGTAAAATGAGACTTCTCTATAGTGGCATTGTTGTGTTAGGGTAGTTGCAGTTCAGCGAGTTTCCCAGCCCAGCCTTTTTTTCCTGTGTGGTCTATTTTTCCTAGCTGCCTGCTCAGCAAGCGCTCTCCGTGGTGCTGACTTAGAAGGGGGCAAACTGGTGCTGTCCATGGTGCTATCATCACTGGTCTTATTTCACTTGGTCCTTTGCTGAGCTACAGCTGACTGTGTTAGCTTTCTCCGGCTCTGTCCTTTTGTGCCACCTCATCTGTTTCTTGCAGAGCGCGGCGCCATCCGCAGTGCTAACGCTGCTGGTTCGGGCCAACGACGCAGCCCGAGCTGCCCAGTAACCACTAAACTGCAAGCAGAGCCACAGATTAGAAGCAACTAACTGCCACTCTGGATCCATTTTTTTCCTGAATCCTCCGGAGCAACCTTTTTTTTCATCCCCCCATCTCATTTCCTGCCAGTTAAATGTGTATCAGGAAGCAGATTTGTCATTGCTCTAGTTTATAGTCTATCTTTGTGCGGGCGCAGTGGCATTTTCCTGAGGTGCAGTGGGAATTTTCCCCATTCAGTATTTTGGTGAATCACTGCCGGCGCTGCAATAGGGGGGAGTGTCACTGGCCGTCTAGTGGCACCCTGCAATTTGCGTTGACCACATTTTGCACCGTCTGCTGCCTGTCTGCTCTGAGAAGGTCTGGAGTCCCGAACTCTTCTATGCCTTTTCTTCACTTTAATTGGTTGAAGTGCAGTTTAGAGACTTCTTTAACCTTTTCCACTCCACACCCTCTTTTTCGTAGACTAATTTTTGTCTTTTTTAGGAGGGTACAGGGGGTCTTTTGGGGGAGATAGCAGGTCATCAGTAGATACATAGAAGTGGTGTACATCATCTGAAAGCTGTGAACCTGAAGATGAATTGATGAGATGCAGCTCAGCACTGTGTCAAGTTGTTCTAGTCATAAAATAGAAATTAAAAGATAATTTATTAATTAATAATTAAATTAAGATAAATTGAGGTGTTTTTGGACTTTGAACATTGTTATGGAAGTATATGATGGCCATCCCCATGCTCACTTATGTTTCATAAGTTATTGCAGCAATTTTTGTGTTGATACCATATGTTACACAGATTTGGTGCTATATTTAACAATTTTTTACCACTCAAGAATTGATAAAAAATTATTATAATCCCTCCAGAATACCACATAAAGACACCAAGATCTTGAGAAACACCATAGAAAAAGACATGCTGTGATTTGGCATCTAACACTTTTGACATTTGGAGATTTCTGCAAGAATTGCATTTTTTGGCGATTGCATGGTGAGCACTTCTGTTCTAGAAACTGCTCAGAAACCCCCTTATTGTCCATATACCTTGGAAAGCCATACATCCTCTGAATTGCATAGTACTCTAGTTTTATATGATACCAGTACCTTCACTCTAGCTCTATAACTAAGACTGCTACAGCCTCTGAGAGACAGTAAAGTCGGCCGAGGGTGCCGGCGCCCTCGAGGAGTGGAAGAGGTTAATTCATAATTTAATTTACATTATCCCCATTTAACCATGTGACATCTCTATTTGGACAGAATTGTTTTTTTTCCAATAATGCCTGGAAGCAAGAGTTACGATTAATATCTGATTCTTCTGTTATCATAAGTAAACATAGTCTTCAGTGTTGCTTACAAACACCTATTGGGCATATGAATCAAAGGACGTGCCGGGTTTTTCAGAAGAAACCGCTTAGGTGAGGTTGTAAGCCAGGTCTCGTCTTGTGATCATTTTAGTTAGTCGATGATGACCGAAATATTCAGCCTGTTCTCATTCCCAGGGTGTTAAATACCGACGATTTGCCACGGCCATCGGCATTTGATACCAACGCACAAGGCACTCTTTAGCGCTGGTATGAGAGCCAGCTTTCCTTTAACTCCAATGTAAACCTAACCGCAGCAACAGTAAGCGCTCAGGGACAGTGCTGTGATGATGTAGTTTAAAGAGCGAAAGAGACATACACAGCGGGAGGGATGGGTGATGGATAGGTCCAACAACACAGGGCTTTCATCAATGAGACCGCTGTTCATGTCACATGTGTTAAGTTTCAATTTCACATTACATTCAGCTGTTTTTACATGTCCTTTATTCACGTCAAGGCGCATTTTTCACTGTAAAAATGTCGTCATTTTAAGCCCAACCATGTTCTTTTTTCCTAAACCTGACAGAGTGGTTTTGTTGCTTAAACTTAAGTTAGTGTTTTTGTTTAATTCACGACATTAAGCACGTATTTACTGTGACTGAAAAGTGACGCCAAGGGGTCTGACAAAGCGTCAGAATGTGACGAGTTGGGATGAGAACATGTTGAAATAATACACTCATTAGATATCTGGCATTTGCCACCTCCGCTATAAAACACTGCGGTAAACCCCAACGTGACCTAAACCAAAAGCCATACGCTTAGAGCTAACTTATGTATATCTTGCGTGGTAAAGCCTAAGTATGACTGTAGATCAAAGCTAGAACCTGCAAGCATTTGCACACAGCTTTATGACTCAAACTGTGTCATCCACGGGGCGAAGCGTAGTTACAGCTGTGCAGTCCAGGGTGTTATTTTTGTCATGCAACTTGCCTAGATGTTGCTGCATTAAGTAGCATAAACAAATTATCTGTGTACGTATGGGTTGTGTGAAGGAGGGTTCACTTTGATCTAATGTAGTGAGGTTGCATCTAAAGATATGAGGGCATGTCTAAGAATAGTAAACTTCCAAGGACTGAACAGTTCTGTAAGATTAGGTATTTTGAAGTGTAGCATGTCATAATTACATCTACTCTTCTTAAACATTACTATTACTCTGGTATAATGCTCTCTATGCCCCTACTAAACTTCATTTGGTTTCTTATTTAACAAGATACTTCACTTAGAAATGCTGGCATGACAGCTCGCTACATAAATTGCACTCCTACACCTCCGTCTCCCACATACAGATGCTTCAACGTGTCCCTCAGTTCACATCGGGTTGACCGGGGAGCTTTTCTAAGACAACGCATCTCTGCACTCAACAAATGAATTGGCATGTGATGTGAGGCGGCGTAAGAGAGCGCGGGGGATCGGCGCTCCGGCAGGGTTACAAACCTTGGCAAGGGCTGATGTTAATTAAAGGCTCTGTTCAGCACTTTCCAAATTAGATGTGAAATGTTAAGCAGGAGGGGTTTGCCATTAACGTGGTGCTCGGCGAGACCTCTCGACCCCCCGGCCGAGGGCGTCGCGTCCTTGAAACATAATTGTGCTCACCTTGAGTGCTAGTTCGACAGAAGGAGCAGAGGAAGAGTCAAGAGAGGAGCAGGGCGGGAAAGAGGACCGAGCTTCCCTTTTGCTATAGAATGAGCTACTAGCACATTCCATTAAGCTGTCTAGAGGTTGAAACGATTTGCCTCTCACCCTCTCTCACCCTTGTTCGTGTGTTTTGATAGCCACAGGAGGAATGTATTGGATTGCAACCATTTGAGGGATACACCAAATTAGCCCGTTTTCACTTATCAAATGTTGGAAGTCTGATTTTGAGCGGCTGCCAGCTTTCTGTGTCTCATGTTGTCTGAAATAGATTTTTTCCTCTCCAAGCTCCTGAAGCTAACCGTGTTTGGCACCATACCAAGATGATCCCAGATAAAGATATTTTATGAGATGGTGCAGACGAGTACTCTCCAGTGTGCAGCCCCAGTTATGTCGAGAGCTCTCTTTTGTCTGCGCGCACTTGTCCATCACACATTTTCTCCATTTCCTGCATCTCCTTGTGTGCACGTCACGTGACTACTTGAGTACACATTCAATCATTTGTTGTTTATTTTTAAACACGTACTCCTTTAGAAGCGGTGCAAATCGATGCTCCTCATCCTAACATCTACATTTAGGCAAGCAAAAATGATAAACTTGTCAAAAACTCATGTGCAAGCGAACGAATAACCTGTCATTACCACATCCTGACTGTTCCTGCAGCTGCGCAGCCACCTATCGAGCGCGCTCCCACAGCAGACGGTTATCATCACTCGCAAAACCATCAAAAGGGGAGCATGTTGATTTGTACATGAGAGTTGCATCCTTCCTGCTATTACAGTATGTTGCAAGATGACAGAGTTACCCCGGAAGGGGACCAAGTCATGAGCAGAGGAGACACAGAAGTAGGTCAGCTCCTAGGCGTTTGTTACATCATACATATTCATAAACAGCACCCAGTTGTTGCAGAGTGAACTCACTCCACGCAGACTGTTTATTCTGTTCATTGGGCCCCCTCTTCTCTGTTAAAATGTTAAACAGTGATTACGCATCACGATGATAATACGAGCAATTGACTCCGACTGCTGCATTTAGATGCATTTTACCGCTATTACATGAACAGTGTACTGTTTGTAATCACATATTAACACCTCTCCATCGCAGTAGGTCACGCAGTAAATTGTGTCTAAAACATCAGCAATCCTACATTTGCATAGAAAAAGTTAGGACAGTACATTATTTAAAGGAATAGTGTGACATTTTGAGACAGGGAGTTATGTGCCAGACTATATCTTGGCCAGGAGCAGTGGGCAACTCCGGGGTCTGAGAAGTGAAGCCAATGCAGAAGTGCCTTAAACTTGCATTCTTTCTAATAGCCAGCAGGGGGCGGCTCCTCTGGTTGCTAAAAGAAGTCTGATTGTATTGAAGTCTATGAGAAAATGAGCCTACTTCTCACTTGATTTATTACCTCAGTAAACATTGTAAACATGAGTTTATGGTCTCAATCGCTAGTTTCAAATCTTCTTAAATACAGCATGATGTTCATTTAGTAAATTATGGTCCCATTTAGAGTAAAATAGATGAAAATAGTTTTCATTCACATATCTTGAGGTGAGAGGTCAAGGGACCACTTTGAAAATGGCCACGCCAGTTTTCCTTGACAAAATGATGCGTTATTTAATGTTCTTCCCGTCAAGACAACATGACATGATACCAGTATTTTCACTCTAGCTTTAAGACTGAGCTACAACCCCTGAGAGACAGAAGAGCCACCGAGCCTGCCGGAGGGCCGTCAGATTGTTAAGAGGTTAATAGTATATATGACAAAAGAACGATACTCGACGTGCGTGTATCGATACAATATTGCCGCGCAAAATATTGCAATACTATACTGTATTGATTTTTCTCCCACCTCAAAATACCATACCATCTGTAATTTTTTTTTATTAATACAATTATTATTTAGTCCGTAAAATGTCAGAAAACAGCGAAAAATGTCCATCACAGTTTCCCCGAACCCAAGATGGCATCTTCAAGTTGCTTGTTTTGTTCTGTAACAAGAGTCCAGAATCCAATAATATTCACTTAACGTTATAAAAAAGAGAAAAGTAGCAAATCTAAACATTTGTGAAGCTGAAATGTTTGACATTTCTTCCTGACAATTGACTAATTGTGTCAGCACTAATTCTAACCCTCCTGTGGTTTACTGTTACTTGTCAGCAGTAAGGCTTGATCGATTGACCTTGTGTACCAGATAATACATTCTTTCTCTAAACATGTGAATCATTACTATTGAATCATCTGACTGTGTTCTCTAATAATCAAATCACATAATGTGTGGTCACTGGTGCTCGTCATTCGGAGTGAATGGGCCCATTCTTAATCTCAGTGCGTCGTAGCCGCGGTGCTGCACTTGTCCTTCAACCACTGTGGAGGAAAAAAAGCCGAGTTGCAGGAGAGTGTGGGAGACTGAATGCAAACTGAGTCAGTCACAAGGCTATGAATTGCACTGATAGTTCAAAACATGATGCTATTTCTGCCAGCTACTGTTATTCACTCAACCCTAATATAATCAGACACTCCAACACAACGATTATGCAGGGGGCGAGATTGACCTCTTCTCAACTCCCAGCAGCCTGTGCTACACTTTCAGGATCCTTTGTGAGATTTAGACGGGTAAAGAGAGAAACATAAGGAAATGGACGCGTCACTCTCTGGATTTCCATTAAATGTTTAATATCTATTCTTTGTATTTGAACACATTAAAACATTAATTCTGTTTTCTGTAACGCAACACCTCTATTACCTTTTGTTGAATAGCTTCTTTAAGAAAAAAAGGGGTAATTAGCACCTCTGGGCGGTCGTGTTTGATGCTAGCAGGTGGCTATTAATGCAATCGCCAGCCCTGTTGACAGTATTTGAAAAGGCCTCTTGTTCGTTGTTACCACCTGCCATAAACATTTCATTACAGGAATCCTCAACCTATATTTTAGCCCTCCCCCCTTACTCCCCGCTCTGCAGTCAGAACAAGTTTGCCAGTTGAGGAGAGAAACTGAGGGAAATGGAGAAAATGGAGCCGGAGTGAGGGAGGTGAGGGTGACAGGGAGACTCCGAGGAGCTCATGCTGAAAATATTGAAGGAGAGGAGAATGTCGAAGTCGAAATGAAAAGAGAAAAAGGGGTTTGATAGATGAGGTGTTGTGAAGGAAAGTGATCCAACTTGGAAGCTTGAGCATATATACCGCCAGGCTTTATTTTAAAGAGCCGGTTTCACAGACAACAAAGCAAACACCTACATGTGCCCGATAGTCGACGTAATCCAGCTAGAGGTGTCTGTTGCCTGTGCGAGCGCGAGGTTCAAGGGTGGCCTCGCTGCATTGCCCTCGTTCTGTTAAGCATCGCCGCGGCCGAGCACTGCGCCGACTCCCAGGCTTCTTTTCTTAGAGCTGCAGAGAAATTGCCTTGCTTATTGATCCGTCCGCATGTAAACAGAGCATCTCCGGTCTCCGGCTCAAGGTATGTATGCACAGGAGACTTCAGACGGAAGATGGCGTATACTATACAGTGTATTCCTCCTCTTTCTATTTTTGTACACGGCCTCTGTGATTTAAAAACCCTCTTGATAGCGTCTAGTGCTAAAAGCGAAGTACAGTACACTTGTGGAAGTGCAAAATGTCTTCCACCGGTCCATTTAGCTTAGACTTGAAGTCATTTGTCCTACATTTTCCACATGAGCATCCTCTGTATGTAGAGAAAGTTGACTTTTCGTTGATTAGGTTTAAAAGACGTAGCATGAAAAAACAGGCTTGAACAGTTAATTTATGCATGCTGTGATTGTGATGACATGACATCCATTGATCTACTCCTCACCGTCATTAGACCATAACAATGAGGTCTTTTTGGTATCCTGTACATCAGCCTGACTGGTGCAGAGACCATTCCAGAGGCTTTACTCGCCCTGTGTTTCCTGCTCTGGGTACTTCTGCACGCCTGGCTACCCTCCCAGTCTCTCTTCTCCCTCCCTTTACCGTCACCACTCTCTCCACATACGACTGGGCTTCTGCCAGGGGTCAAATGTCACCCACTTGGGATTCTGCGTCTCCTTTTGTCATTGCTGAGCCTCATGATTGTGTGTGTCTGGGAGAAAGAGAGAGAGAGAGAGAGAGAGAAATAGGGCAAGAAAGGGAATCTGAGTATGCAGGAGAGAACATCCTTGTGTGTATGACTGTGATTTTCTGAAGGAGTTTAAGGGGATCGGGGTGGGTTAGGGACAGATCTCCCCTTCTCGGCGCTGTAAAAATAGCCATTACAGCATGGGAATTCGCAGCTTGTCTCTCGGACACACCACATCTGTACACTATTCGGCGAGAAATAGGTGCTTGGGGAATTGCGCGTGCGGGGGGGTATCTTTATGGGCAACCAGCTGAGACCACATGCAAGGAACATGCTAATTGGTATTCAGACCAGGGCTGTGACAGCTTCCCACACAGTCCTTATACTGCCGTACACGCTCCTTTCTGTTGCCACGGCGCCGGGCCCCGGCGAGAGTTTCCTCGACGACAGAGATGAACCTGTCCACTTTCAGAAACCCCAGTAAATCCCCAGGTCCATCAGCGCTAGACAATTAAACTGGAGTCGTCGCTTTTTGTTTTGTGCCGCCTTCTTTCTCCTCAAGTTTTCAAACTCCTTTGTTCAGGTGTAATCCTGCAGTGTGGTCAACACGGTTCACTTAATGATTCTGTTTACTGTTATCAGCTTCTCTTGAAATCCATATCCATAGAAAGAGAATAGGAGTAGAGCGGACTTTCCCATTCACATCAACGTAGCAGGACGGTCAGAGTAGTTGCCATTGCGTCCGTAGCGGGTTAACTTCCGTATAACTAAACTGACTTATGGCAAGTCGCTAACTGAGGTGAGGTTTTGCAGTAAAACGAGTAGATGAGCGACAACTTTGCTTAGCTCATTTTCTGTAACCAGTGTATCATTAAAGCATGGTGGAACTAGCAAGCTAGCAAGCTAACTAGGGGACAACTGGCTAGTTAGCTAGCTTGCTAATTCTGCCATGCCTTAAAGAGGATGCTTTTGTGATTTTTCCCTTTCCTTTAGTGTGTTATATAGTTTTTTGTGCATGTAAATGGTCTGCAAAGTTACAAAGTCCACGCCAAAGGGAGTCACTCTCCCCCACAGAAACACTGCTCCTGAAACGCCTCGCTTGAAATCCTGCCTTTTCTTTCGTAACCTGGTGATGTCACCAAGTAACACATTTGCATACTACTTGCCTAGCAGTTAGATTGGCACGCCCTCAAACAGAGCTAGTTAAAGATAAGTATAGGTCCTCTTTAATGCCAAACTGGTTACAGAAGCTGAGCTGAACAGCAGGCTGGTGGCCCGTGGCAGCGCTGTGTCTACCAGTAACTCCCCACCTCTCCGGAGAAGGGCAAGCTACCTAGCTAACTAGCCAGTCATACATCTCTGCAGCTGTGACGCTCTCTTCCCGGCGAGCTGCAACCCACACTTCATGGCCCCACTGACGTATTATCACCATAAGAACAAGCAACAACTGCCTTTGTCTTTTGTACTAGTCGAATAACCATGGAAAACAGTTCCATGTCCGTTCTACTCCTATTCTATTTCTATGTCAATAACTGTTAATAGTGACTTAATTGGATGCCATTTAAAGAAGCATAGTTGTACACACATCACTTATAGGTGCAAGTATAAGTTCAATAGTAAAGGGCCAAACCCTCAAATTGAAGAGGATGGAACCAGCAAAATGTTTTGCCTCTTTGTGGGTAAAGGAATTAAAACTGCACTATACATTTTTTTTTTTTATTAATCCCATTCGATTAAATGGCTGACAATAATAAGAAAGGAGTTGCATGTAGTTACAAACCCACAGAGAATTATTATCGCTCGGCTCTGCATTTCCCCTCAGCTTTGCAGAGTGTTTAAGCGTCTTTCATCTCATTGTTTGGTTTCATGGCCCTAAAAAAAAAAAATCGTTTCCAGCAGCATCAGGAGGCTGTTTTCAGTTAAAACGCTCTGGAAAAAACTGACACTACACATTACATTACCTGCCCAACACTAAATGACAGAGAGAGAAAGTTAACAACTAGCTAGAGAAGACGGTGGAGTAAGATATTTCCCTCAGGGGTTGTTGAAAACCAAAAAGGAGCTAAAAGGAGAGTGGATGATGTAAATTCACCAAGTGCCAAGAGAAATATGCAAACAATAGATTTGTACAAACAGACTTTATAACTTACAGTTCCATTATGTTTCATTTTACCTAGTGTGACAAAGAGAGACACACATCTCATCGCTGCGGCCACCTCCGCTGCTTTCACACTCCCTCTGACTTCTTCTCTCGCTCAGTCTCGGTTAACACAGTTGTCAGTGTAAAGAGACTAATAAGCCTGCGGGCCTCTCGGCGGTTACCACACCTGGAAATAGCATTTTTTTTTTTTCTGTTTATATGCAGCCCTGCTCCTCGCCCAGTCCTAGATATAACAGCCTATATTAAGTGCCCACTGTTTGGCAACACGCAGCTGTTGAGATGCAACAACTCCGCAGTGTTAATTTGTGTGACCTTTTGTTTTGTCTAGCTGCAGAGTGGGAGGCTACCAATCTGAAGAAGGTAGAAGAAGCTTATGAGACCGTCAACATGGAAATAAGGTAAGGGAGGAATTACAAAGAAATAGAAAACAGAGGTTTGCTTCCATTGTCGCATATTTGTGGCTAAATCCTCAACATTTTGCACTTAGTGTGGATTTCTTACGTTGCTATTGTAAGCAGGGTGGCGTGGTATGTAACCGGGGCCTTAAAATAGACTCCATCCGTCTGTGCTAAAGTAGCAAAGGAAAGCTGCACAGTAATGAATTTGCACTGTTTGATACCTAAGGGTAATTTTAATGAAGAAAAACAAACGCTATTGGTTGCCTACTGTGCTCTGGTGGTGGGTAGGCCTATTCTAACTTACTAGCAGAGGAGTCTTCCTGGGTATGAATTATCCAAACTTCTTTGTGGCATTGTTTTTAAAGACAGGCACGGCACAAATTAATGCGGCAAACGCTGTAATTATTTTTGTATTATTGGAAAAAAAATTGACCTCCTGTCACAACAAGTTAGCTACGCACTCCAGAAAATCTGTCATCCTCGAAATGCCGTGTACTAATTAAAAAAAAAGAAAAATTAAGAAATTTAATTGATTCTATAGCATTCTTTTCAGCCTCTAATTCATTACAGTCAACATGCTTGGGAAGAAAGAAAAAAAACCTGAGTTTGGGTGACATACTTTTTGCTCCCTCTCAGATGTTTTCACCGAGCTCCGAGCCAGCCAGCAATAGCGGATAAGTAGCTACTGTGGCCCTTAGGCCTGCAAACTGTTCATTACAGTAGGCGGAGAGGGGGGAGCCAACCACAGAGATGGCGGTTACCAAAAGGTCAAGATTTTTCCCCCCTAAACAAACTGCATGCATGAAGGGAAAAGAGGGGAAAAGGAGCTGGCATGACTTCAGTTGCTCTATTTCTTCATTGTCCACCTTGTTTTAATTGCTCCTGGTCAAATTACTCATTATCATTTATGTGTGTTGGAGTATCCCCTATGTTCTCTACAGACCAGCCCTTTATTTAATGCATTTATGCCTTCATACGTTTTGGAACTAGCGTTAAATTAAAGTATCTTCCTCATTAATCCGCACCTTTTATTCCTTTACCGTGCTGTAAAGCGTAATTTCCACAAAAATTGACTGTGCATGAATGTTACGACCTCTTGCCCTACAGAGAATCACATGCACACACAGTTGCGCAACCTGCATTGCTTCTCTGACCCCACTACGCCGCCCCAACCTTATCAACCTCAAGCGAAACAATCACCCTCTCTAAACATTTGTTAACCCCATTAGCAATTCTGGGTTATGAATATGGAAATAAGGGCCTGCGCGCCGGTAGAGATAGGGCTCCGTTCCCTTATTTGCGATTTAGTGAAGAAAAGCAGCCCTCGCCGGTTCAGATAATTGGAGAGACTGCATAGAAATGGGCTTTAAAGGGCCACCTCATCAACACACTATTCGAGAAGTCAGTCACTAAGAGCAGCGAGGAATATAAAGCTCCATTGTCAGCACAGTTAGGAGTCATCTAGAAGTTATTAGAGCAGCTTGCCAAGGACTTAAAACAAATGGCCTACATCCAGAACGTTCAATAACACTTGTTTCTCTCATATTGAAAGGAGCATTTGTGCTATGTTGTGCTGCAGATTTTGTACTAAAACCATTACATAACTTATGTTTAGGCATATTTGGAAAGCTTTTCCTTTTATAATACCTGAAGTTATTTGCTTGAAACTATATCACTAGTGTAATTTCTGATTTTTGAGATGTAACTATTAATTGGCTAATTAGTTTGCATTTTTTTCCCGTAATAACTCAATTCCATAATTAAAAAATCCAGCTTAAAGTATGCTTGGGGTCTAATATATTCCTTTTGGTTTTCTCAGTGACCTCCGGAAGAAGCTGGCCATAGACTACGGACCAGATTGGGAGTTTCTGTTTTTGAACAGCCAGTGTTACAAGCTGAAAGTATATGAGTAAGTACTGACAGAATTTTCATTACTTTTTTTTAAAATGTATATGCTTATTTTCTTCTGGCGTTAATCTGAAAATTAGTCCTAAAATATTTGTTTGTGTACAAAAAATATGCTCTCATCATAATTATAAAAACACACACAAACAGTTTTGACAAACTCATGAATTGTTAAAGCTTTTGATAGTTATGTCGACTCTCAATAATGGAAATCACGGGAAAGCAATTACTTGTGCAATACCTGTGTGCACTGCAGGTAGTCATAAAAACTGGATAGAAAAGTAAAGCAGTTTGAAAGAACCATTACAAAATCAATATGTTAACCAGAGGCTGGATCTTATTTTGAGCAACTGTACTAAAACAAATTCTATCTGTACCAAACGCAAACCATCTCAGTAAAGATCCACCATTTAAAGTTGATAATTTGTGAGCTCCAAGTCACCCCGGAGAAAGCCAAGCAGCTAAATCAACTAAATTTAATCAACAGAATGAGCTTCTTTTACTCTCTCCCGCTGCATCCCTATGGCCCCTGCTGGGGTAGAATCTGTTCTCCTCAGGATTGCTTGCCAGCTGGAGCTTTAGAAGCCTGTGGGTGGTTGCAGTTTTGAAAGAAAATTATCTGAGATCTGCACTGCAAATACATTTTTCAGACATCCTTGGAATCGGTGGTTTTCCCATGCCCTTATACACCAGTGTGATTTGTTTGCTTAGCTTGCCATTTAGGAAGCAAAATCTAAAAAAGGAGAGTTGCAGTTCTTGCACATAAGCCAGAAAAATCAATCTCAGTCGTCTACTGTCGACAGTATTAGATAACAGTGTTGCACATTGGTTGGGAGATGCTTTAATGTCATGATGTAGGGATGGGGAGCTGGCTCCTATGATATTGATTGTCCTTTACTTCTGGAAATGCAAACGACTTAAATGAGCAAATTCACTGGTTGAAGAGACACTAGTGGAGGAAAGCAATGCAAGATTTTGCCAGAGCAATCATAGCAATAACTAGAATGGCACTCAGAGAGCGTAGACCTCAGTCAAGGTGCGTGACTTTAAAAACAGATCACAGCTCACAGCTGGCGGTGCCGTGAGGTTGTCGGCTTATAATTAACACGGTTGTGTTTCCGTGTAACGTATCGGCGGATGCCTCTCTCATTCAGCAGCCTTGTAATGTCTGTATAACGTTAACATAGACAGACAGACAGACAGACAGGCAGAGAGGTAATAATAGTTGTAGATAAAGATTTCCACCATTATAATAGTAAAGAAATAACTTGTAAATTTAATCCAATTCATGTAAGCTGTATCAAGTTAGCCTATTTCTCACACGCTCACAGAAACCCTTGCTGTTACCTTTCTTTCCCTGGCCTATTGGTATCACACACTCCATGCTATTTTTCATCCTTCAAATGACTGAAGAGCACAATATCCAATAGCGTCAACTCAGTTGAAGGTCCTTTGACCTACCAGCACCCTCTCAGCAATGTACCAGTTCCCCTCCCTGCCCCCCCTTTATCCTTGCTGTTCGCCTTGAACCGTGATCCTGAAAAGACATGACATTGACAGACACATAAACCAACGGCTCTCTATAACACTCCCTCCCATGCCCTCGAGTAGCAGAGCTACAGTTCCTCTCCAATAATGGAACAGAATCACACGCTTCTCTCTCCAGCTTCTTGATCATCGAAAACCATCTTAACAATCGCCCTCCCTGATGTTTAGATCTCTCACGTTGGATTAAATTGCTCCCTCTTTTTTTTTTTTTTTTTTCTTGAGTGGCAGCCAATATTTGAAAAGTGCCTAGAGCCATAAAAGTTTGTTGAGCTGAAACACTGCCTATCTTTAATATAAATAATAGCTGTGCGTGTTTAAATGCATGAAATTCAACTGGTGTTGGGTGTGGCGAGCAAAAGCTTTCAAATGCTACCAGTTGAGGATCATTTGATGACAATGACACGTGTGGAGCAACTCGGTGTATTAGACAGCCCTAATGGAGCAAGGAAATAGAAAGAGCTGATTGCTTTTTAGGTGATTCACAGAAACTGGATTTGCTCCTGTTAGCTCTTATATACTGCAGGCCAAACTTGTTAATGTTGATAGTTTCTATCTGAGGCGTCAGCTGAGATTTCTCCTTTTGTCTTTGCGATGGAGGATCCTTTTTCTCTGCACCTCTTTGTGGAGTTATTCCTTCAGCCTTGCTGCTACCTTTCCTCATGATGGTGTGAATAACTTCTGCAACCTGAGACTGGAAGCCTCATCCTGTTTGTCCAGGGCAAAGAATTAGGGCTGTCAATCAATTTAAAATATTAAATCATGATTAATCGCATGATAGTTAATGGCAATTAATTGCAAATTTTGTATCTGTTCAAAATGTTAAAGGGATAACGTATTTAATACTTTTATCAACATGGGAGTTGTCGAATATGCTGCTTTATGCAAATGTATGTATAAATGTATTATTGGAAATCAATTAACAACACAAAACAATGACAAATATTGTCCAGAAACTCTCACAGGTACTGCATTTAGCATAAAAAATATGCTCAAATCATAACATGGCAAACTCAAACCCAACAGGCAACAACAGCTGTCTGTGTGTCAGTGTGCTGACTTGACTATGACTTGCCCCTTGTGATTATCATAAAGTGGACATGTCTGTAATGGGGAGTTTGTGGGTACCCATAGAACCCATTTTCATTCACATATCTTGAGGTCAGAGGTCAAGGGATCCCTTTGAAAATGGCCATGCCAGTTTTTCCTCACCAAAATTTAGCGCAAGCTTGGAGCCTTATTTAACCTCCTTTGCGACAAGATAGTATGACATGGTTGGTACCAATGGATTCCCTGGATTTTCTCTTTTCATATGATGCCAGTATCTTCACTCTAGCTTTAGAAACTGAGCCTGGTATAACCCCCCCCCCGGAACATCGAAACGAATTTGCAATTGCAACGCGTGAACTTTGACAGCCTTAAAAAATAGAATTACTTTGATTTGAAAGGGGAATAAACTGCCTTTTGTTTTTGAACATGTACAAGTGGAATGATTAACAGCAAGATTAGAAACTAAATGCCGTGTAGCAAAGCACTCCACATCCATAAACAACATGAATAAAAGCTTAGACGGGGAGCTTGTTCTTGGTGCATTATCATTTAATGGTATTTAATCCTATACTTGCATTCACCTCTCTCCAGCCCAGGGTTACCTTTTTTTTTATACATTACATAACATTTGAGCTGTTGAAGCTCACCTCTAAAAAATTCACCCATTAAAAATCCAAGTATTTCCCTTGAAATGGTCTTCAGGGTGCTGCTGGGCCCCTTATCACGAGTCGGGAGTTTAAAACGCCGGCTTCTGCCAGTGAATCAGAAATAAGCTTGGCAATTCAGTCAACACAGCCTGGCACAGCATGAAGGAAGACACCCCATAATGAGTTCTCAGAGGCGGAGCCCCTACCTACAGTAGAGTCTAATATTCCTCCCGTGGATTTGTTGACACTCCTCAAAGCAACTTAAATCGAAGGGCCGTGATTTATGCAAGACTGTCAGGTCAGATTGACTCAGCCTCCGCTCTCGTGTCATTAGGAAGTACAGCACTTCAGTGAGTCATGCCCGCCACTGTGGTTCAGCTTTGACAGAGAAGAGAGAGGGATAACGCAGCACAAGTGACACTTCCGACTGTCTGTGGAACATCACATGGCCTTAACAGTGCATTGGGTTCTTCTAGGGAAGAAAGCCGGATAGCCTGGAGGGAGCTGTTTCAAATTGGATATAAACCACAACAAGGCGGGTGGAGTGGAGCCCTAGATGTGTCTGCTGTCTGTCGTGAGTGTAGCATGGGAATAGAGAGCCATATATGTGGTAGATTGCATAACAGCTGTGCCATGAGTCTAGTTGTATGTGGGGATTGATCTTTAGACAGTGAGTTATTTGGTGTCTGCCTGTTGATGGCAAGTATTTGTTAGAAATGGAAGCATTTCAGTAAAATTCTCCCTGGTAATAATATTCTTAAAAGCATCTGCGTTTTCAATTTTCCTAGAAATAAGAACAAATAATGAAAGGAAGAAATTAGCTTTCAATGTTAATGTAATCCAAAAGTCATTCACGAATCCCAGCTTCAACATTTGCTATTAGAAATTGACATAATGCACGAAAGCACACCAGCTAACAACAGACAAATGCATGCATGCGCACAAATGAAATGAAAAGCTTGTTTGCCCCGGTTTATCTAGGGGACAGAAAGGCAGAGGCCCCGGTTAACCATAATTGCAATGTTGTTGGAATAAGTGGTTGTGCTGCAGTAGCTGTTTATGCAGGTCCATGCCTTGGAGCACGAGCACTTTGTCACACTCGGTAGCTTTCAAATTATGATAGATGTGGCACGGACACTGTTGTTAAATTAAAGCATGAAATTTAACATTACTCTTAATGAGCTGCTCATGCAATTAATTAACGTCAAAAGGTCACGTTTGGTCATTTGTCCGTAACGGAGGGGGTTAGAGGGATTGCAATCACCTGCTTTAAGATGTCCATCCTGTAGTGGCATGGAAAACGTGACATCGTTAGAAGATGAGGCCGGCGATATTGTCAGCTGATGTTTGTTTTTCAATACTTTACAAATTATCTACCCTGTTTGTGGCTATCGGCTCCAAGCCCACTGGTTCCTACTGAAGACATAAATCTTAAAAAAACATATCAGCGTACTAGGGTTAGGTGATATTTTTTTTAGGTAAAAAATTCCAACCGGCCACCGTCAGCCCAAAAACCGGCAATTGCTGATATATTCGCGCACCACAACCGTCTTGCTTAGTCTTTCCAACAATCAACAACCCTTTTTTCTCTGAGTTAGATGTGAAAATATGCTGACTCTACACACTACGACTGAGCGGCTTGCGTTCTTTGGAGGTTGACAATTATATTAGCAAAATAAAATGACAAATATCACCCCAAAAAATGCCCCAAAAAACCAACTGTCAATCGCCCAATCCTATAGCGTACTATCATTTTGCAAAACAGATGGCACCGTAATCTATGGCACAGAGGATTTGGTATTTGCATGTCTTCTAATAAATTTGGAGACTTGGTCCTCCCATTTTTTTCCTAGATGCCATGATGAAGATCACAGTCAGTTTATCTTCCTGTTGAATCACTGGCTCACTCACCCAATTGTGATTCAACAACCTTTCTCTGTCAAGATTCTGCTCGCTTCCTGTAAGCATCCAAAGGCACGTGGAGATTCTGCCCGGCCTACAGCGGGGGTGGCCATCTGAGGTAGCAGGAGTTTTTCCCATTGGTTCAGTAGACCTGTGGACAGTGTCTGGTGGGGTCATAAAATCATCACATCTCATTAGCTGCCAACCAGAGAAGTGGGCAGTGAACAGAGTATCTGTGGGCTGGTTGTGTTGAAACAGTCTGGGTCAACCTTTCAGAGTTTTTTGTTTATCCCAGCTTGTCACTGCACACCAGGACTTCCTGTTTCTAATTCAGATTTGAGGTGATTCAGAGCCAAGTTAATCATCTTTACTGGTTTTAGGACATTATTATTTGTTAGTACTCTACCAGCGCGAGTTAGATTTTCAATTGCTTGCTGCTGCACAGGCATTACACTTTCATCAGAGAGTACATAACCCTTCAAAACACCAAACCCAGCTACCAAAAGCTGCAATTATGCTTAATTTCCTCTGTATGGAGGAAACCACGAACCAGCAGTGGAGCCTGCCCGGGTTAATGTGTGCCTGGGTCAGCTTGGCCGAGTGGACAGGTGCCTGGGCCAGCTTTATAAGGTTTTCATATTTAGGCGTTTTGTTTGTGTGCATTAGAGAGGACTTATCTGATAACTACACTGTGCTGTGTTTTCTCACGAGTTTCACGCAGGCACTGACAAAATATCCAATGAGTATCCTACTGTTACCATGTGTGGCCTTCCTGTGGATATCCAGCTGTCAGTGTGCAAATTATGGACGCTTATACTGGCACAACATACCCCGTTGTTCCTTTTAATTTGGAAGCCTACCAGTGTTATGCTGATAGCATATCAAAAATAATTTATTTGTTCAGTGCATGAGAAAGTATGACTTATAGCCTGAGAAATATTATGTGATGCCATCAGAGAAAAAAAATCTGAAGTTTGGCAATGTCTCTATTAATTCAGTATTTACAGACAAGATATTGAGAGTAACTGTAGCTGTAATCTTTCTTGCTATGACTGATTAGGTTACAAACCTTTAGCTGAAGTGGACAATGAAATCATCCCTAGGTTTAACAGAGAGACCCAGGAGAGAATTAAGCGTAAAGTTACAAATCAATAAAACCCAAAAAGAGAGACAGCAAAGTGCCTTGGTGTGTACAAATTACAACCCCTGTGTTAAACAGTGTTTATATTATACTTCTTTCCCTGCTGTGTCTCATTTGCAGTTCCTGCTGTGACAACCTGAACTTCCCAGTGAGATCAGCGGAGTTCATCTTTTTTCTGATCAAATCTAATATGATCTAATTCGGCAACTGTAATAACTTCAGCGAAAAACAAATTACTATCCTACGCGTACAAATCTGTTTCTTTATAATGAGTAGTTTCTACTCCATCAACATATAGACAGAGTTTTGAGTCAAAGGTTTCCATTTCTGGAAAGTTCAACACATGCTAAAGCAGACTGGTCTTTTTTGTTTTTAATAGTTACACATAATTTTATGCGTTTTCTAAGAGCTGTCAATCAATTAAAATATTTAATCCCGATTAATCGCATGCTAATATCTTGTTAACTTTGACAGCCCTAGTTTTATATAATATTACCTACAGTGCAAATACATACTATGATTGCATAAACACATATAATATCAGCTGTAAAAATAGCCACCGTCTTCTGCACCCTGTGAGACATTCGTGTCTGTATTTACTGAAGAGTTTGTGGTTGCATCAGCATAGCTGCGACGATCCTGATCTACTAACTTGTTACCCCAAGCATTTTCTGCCTGGAAATGGGGCCGAGACTTTTAGTGCGTTTGACCCATATAATATGTATTTTGAGGAGTGGCGACGGTATGGTGTAAATTGGAGCAAATTATCGAAATGGATCTCTCCCATCAACTTACTACACCAAAACACCTATAATTGAGATTGATATTTAACAGCCAGCGGCAGCACGTCTTGGCTTCTCACCCTGAGAAAGCCATTTCTGCAATGTTGTTCAAATGTTCAACACGCAGAGAAAGAAAATAGGATGTAATAGCATTTAAAATGTTCCTTTGGAAAATTACTCTTTTTCAAATGTCAGATGATGAGATGAAGTTTTGGAAAGCAAAGCCATAGTCGTCATAATGGTGTTATCTCATCACCTTTAGACAAGAAGGGATGACCTATATGAATTGATCAAACCTGTTTTAAACCCTTGATCTCCTGCAGTCTCAGCTGCAGAGCAAATTCCGTCTTCTGTCACATCTACCCAATGTTAAATAGCATGCTTACCATTGCATGTGTATTTAATGCTCTGAGCTACTGTAGGGAGGATGGAACCTGCCAAATTAATAAATATATAAATAAATAAATAAATAAATACACGACTCGATGAATAAATAAATATGCCATTAAATGAACCAAAAATATTAAAAATAAACGTACACATTAATTAATTGATAAAAATGTGACATAAATTGATATTTCTGTTTTAATTTGCTTCTTTATCTTAATATTACTTCCTGTATTTATCTACTCTTCTATGTAATTTTCCCATTTGTTTATTTATTTGTATTAATTATATTATAATTAATAATAATAATAATTAATTTGATTATTTTTTTAAATATTAGTTTTGGTTCATTTAATGTCATATTTACTTATTTATTGAATCATTTATTTGTTTATTTTATATTTTGACATGTTCCGTCCTCCATACTTATCAAGTATGCTGGATTTTGTATTGGCATCGATGCTGATCTTATTTAATTGGGTATCGTCCAAATGTGACCAATCTACATTGAATACTGTTGACAAATCTTCTCAATCAATATACTGTAATTTCAGCATAAAATATTGCTTTTATATGAACATCTCCACATATAGTTTGACAAAAAGGTCTCAACTTAAGGTCAATATACTCGCCTGTCCTGGAGCGTCCAGCTGCATCTCATGGTCTTCAGTCATCTGTGGATACTTGTATTCACTTGCTCACTTGTCATAAAGTATAACAAATCAGTCTGACTCCATCTGATGATGAAGATGTGGATATCCAAGCATTACAGGCATATGTGATCGTTGAACATCTCATTCCAAAGCCATTGAGATTAGTATGCTGCTACAACCGCCTCCTCTCTTCTGGGAACGCTTTCCACAAGATTATCGAAACCTGGCTGCAGGCATTTACTCCTATTCAGCCCCGAGAGCATTAGTGAGGTCGGGTGATGATGTTGGGCGATAAGGCATCACTCTCAGTTGGTATTCCCATTCATCAAAAAGTTGATGAACGGGGTTGAAGCCTGGTCTTTGTGCAAATTGATCAAGTTCTTAAAAACTGACCTAGGGAAACCATTTCTTTATGGACCTCACTTTGTGACCAGACTGTTGCCACAAAGTTCAAATCAAACTGTTGTCTAACATAATATCATTATCATGTATAGTGTTCAGTATTTGCTGAAACTCTTTCCGTATCGGAATTGACAGTTGAAGAAGTGAAATTGAGGCATTCCCATTATGCTGTACCTACTTTTTGCATTTAAAGTAATTTAAATAAATCAGGTGAGTGGTGAAAGCTGATCTATTTGTATATAGTTGTGTCTCTTAAACACAGCCCTAATTGTGCAAAACGGAAACTTTTAAAATGAGCTGGAGTATCACGCGAACAGATGTTTCACAGTCACTCTTCAAGTCTCAAAGCCTCCGATTGTTGGCTCTGTTCTTCTTCACTTTTAATGTGGGAACTCTAATCATCACCTTAAGTTACATTGAAGTAGATTTCCTAACACATTTTAGTGTTAAGAGACATTTTTTCCGGAGTATAAGTGTAAGATATTATTTTGAGCCAACTTCTTCCACACCTACTTAGGATCCTTTACATCATATATATCATAGATGATCCCCTTAGGGCTTGTCAAAGAATATTTGACTGATTATTTTCTAAAATATTGCTCATTTTGAAATTTGTCTGAAAAGCTTATGGCATCTTTACATTTGTGTAGCTGCTACTCAGGAACTCATGAAATCCGTTTAAAAGGATAGTTGGGGTGTTTTGAAGTGGGGTTGCAGTTGCATGAGGTACTTATCCATCGTCAGTGTATTACCAACAGTGGATGATGGTCAGCACGTCCTCAGGTTTGGCGAAACAAACAGGCGTTACCTCACAGCCGACAGCAAAATGTATTTTAGCCACCTAAAAAAATCCATATCAGTTTAAGTGTACGTTATAATTAAAATATTTTTACCGCTTTACCTTGCTGTCAGATAGCCCTTTCTGACGGGGAACTGAAGCCATTGTATCCATCTATACGCTCGCCAAAGCCACCAGACACCAGCGGGAGTTGCTGGTCTACCGCTGCCTCGATCGGTTAGTTTGTTTGTGCTATTGTGTGACTTTGTTGACTCCGAACTAACACATGTATGTATATATGTACACACACATTTATATATGTGTGTGTGTACTTGGGATTTTAATACTTTTAAGGAACCATCATTCTATAATTCATTTTGATGTATTTTTTCAGACCTTTGAAAGACCCTTAAAGGCCAGCTCTTGTCCCCTTTCTGCCTATCATATCTTCCACATGCCTCAACCTTCACCTATTTCGAGAACAAAGTAGCGGCAATAACAATGTGACATCTTGAGATATGGCAGGGAGAATGCAGCTTTAAATGATCTGCCAGAGGCTATTTGCCTCATTGCCCTCAGTGATGGCTCTAAAAACTAAATTGGCTTCAAGTTCGGCTTGTTTTGTTTCCCATTTTTCGCATATAAATTGAAGCATCTTTTGAAAGGCTCTTTCACTCTGCATTACTATTATTTTTTTCCTGGGTAGTTTATGTGGGAAAGAGGTCTCTGCTGTGCATTCACCTTCTCCTCTTCATGTTGTTTCATAGAAGCAAAAGCATAATAAGAAAAAAATATCTCATGTACTGACTCTCAGCTCTGCATAAAGAATTTCAAGGCCACAATATGATAAGCTGTCAGGAAAGTGAACTTCAATCAGACTCATAGTAAAAACACTGTACCGCATTTTATACAGACTTGCATTTGTGGTTCTCCATGTGGAAAATGAAGGTAAACTGAAAAATGGCCTACTTTGAGAGTGTCTTCTTTGAAACTGGCTCTAGGAGGATGAACTGGCATTGGGTCTTTTGGCTGCCAGCAAACTCTCAACTCGATTACCAAGTGAATGGAATCTCACTGACCCAATCCCACTATGGTCATGATGCTTTTTTTCCTAATATTAGTTACACTATTGGAATTTGATTCCATAATTGCACTTGAGGCCTGATGAGCTGACCATTTAAAGTGACCACCAAAGTAAAGGCTGCTCTTTTATACTTTTACTGTGGGAGAGAGATCCAAACACTGCAGAACTTTTTCACCACCGAGACATAAATCAAAGTGCCTAACTCCCACCTTCATCTCCTACAGTAGGTGCTCGTATATTAGCTGCCTTCCCCACAAGGCAATTGTTCCTAAAATAAGAATAGGCCTCTCCTTATTACTTAATAAAAGTACAGTAACCACAGTTGCAATACAGTGGTTGTAAAGTCATAAAAATTGCATTGAAATACAATTTAATCTCTGGCTGTAATATAAAAAATAAAGCAGGGTATGCTTATTATGCATGGAAAGACCTTCTGGATTTATATTCAAGACACTACATGCCTTTGTAATAATATTATTTGAACAGTGCAGAGTATAATACAGAATAGCTGTTAGTTTTCTGTTTGTCACTTATAGAATTGGTTTTGTGGTCAGTTGTAACCTGCAACCTGGTGCAGCTGTAATGCTGCATCAGAGACACTTGAGCAAGGTGTAGACTTGTTGACACAGCGGCTTAAAGTCGGGTCTGCTGATTAAAGGACAGGCAGGCGCTAGACAACCTTACAAGCAGGTCAGACGATTCACTATTGATTCAGGTTGTGGAAAAACAACACCTATCGGGTGTCTCCACTTAACGAAATGTGGGATTCTGTCTAAACATTCGATGTGAATGTGATTACGAAAATGACTCCTTTACAATATAGAGTGAGTGAATTTAATAGTCAGAAAAGCTTGCATAGGGCTGCTGTATGTTCATACTGAACAAAACATGTTGTCACTCCTCATGGGAGTGCCAAATCCTCTCAAAGAAATAGTTCAACATTTTGAGAAATGCGTCTATTCGTTTTCTTGCAGAGAGTTTGGTGAGAAGATCGATACCACTTTCATATCTGTCTGTTAAATATGGTACAGCCAGCACCTAGCTTAGCAATAACAGCTATCTGAAATTAACAAAATCTGCCTATTTGCACCTCTTCGGCTCACTAATTAAAGTAGACATGCTCATTTTCGGGTTCATACTTGTATTTTGGGATTCTACTGGAACATGTTTACATGCTTTAATGTTCAAAAAACACATTATTTTTCACATACTGTCTGTCTGAATATACCTGTAGTGTATTCACCTGTCTGAAACGCTCTGTTTTAGCGTCTGTCTCTTTAAGCCTCCCTTCCAAAAAAGCTCTGATTGGTCAGCGTGGTCCAGTCCTCCGCATCTGCGCTGTCGCCATCTTCACAGCGTCACTTTAGCCTTGGACTCACAGAGTTTAGCGACACTTCTACCATTGACTTTATAGTTGTGACAGAGTGTGGTATCAATCTTCTCCTCTTATTCAAATTAACGAATAAATACATTTTCCAAAATGTCAAACTATTCCTTTAAGTTCATGCACAGTTACGTTACGACAAATGTAGTGACAACCTGTAATTTTCAAGTAATCTATCCTGAATTTGAGATTTGTATGGTATGGTACAAAATTGTCAATGGACAACTAATAGCAATGTCATTGTAGTGACAGTCACTCTCATGTGTACATACACTGTGAGATTTTGAGATTTATTTGTTCACGCAATAAAACAAAGCAGCAGAAATAAAACAAGAAAAGACAAGAATCTGTGCAGATGAGATTAAAAACCCTAAGAGGTTTATAGATGAAATCTCACCTCAATAAGCATTATAGGCAAATACAAAAATCATATAATCAACAAAAGTAAACAAACAAGCGGACATAAAATCCTAAAGCAAATGTAGTGCTGCTTTTTAACAGCTGGAAATGCCAATAACAGAGTAACAGAGGAAAGAGCATAAATAGGATAAAGCCAGACAAAATGTTCTCCCAAAAATATCAGCATATTTTTTTATTTTATTTTCAAATCAGATAAATGCTATTTGTACATTTTGCTGCAGTGAAATTGTGACTTATTAGCTTTTAATTGTAGAAACACCTTGTGGATCACATGAAAAATGTGCTAAAGCAATTATTTTTCTACTTTTGTTTTTATCTCTCACAATTAGCTATAGCTCAACAGATAATTTTTTTCTCTGGTGTATTTAGCTCTATCTTTCTGACAATAACACAAATGCCTTTTTTTTTTGCAAGATATTAGGAGTCGTTATGGTCTGTCCTTTTTACTATTTACTAAATACTATTATCAGCAGCATTGATAATATACATAATAACATCACATATTAGTTAATGCGTGCAGTAAAAATGCAGGGGTATGTATTTCTTATTGAAAGATGATAATATCAACAACATGAAGATAACTGAATAGATAAATACAGCTAGTTCGAGTATAACCTCTTATGCAACGTTGATACTGTTATTTAAACCCAAGGTTGCCTTGTGTTATCAAGATGAACAGTGTTGGCTTTCCTTAAAGTTTGTTGCAAAACAATTAACCACGTCACTTTCTATTGCTGAGTCACCTTTGACCTGCGGCATGCCAGCCGTGTGTACACAGTGTTACCTGTAAATTAGCCAGTGTTGGCGTTGCTGCAGTTTGCAGTGTCACCCTCAGTGAACTCCACCCACGCCATCACATAGCAGTCTAGTGGGAGACGGGCTTAATTGCCGTCTCTCTCCCTCTCTTGACTGGATCTCAGTAGACTGAGGAATAAATATGCTTGTAATTTTTTTCTGGTATATAACCCCAGTGAGTACCTGTTGGGTGACTGTGTCAGATCTGTAATTAACAATGGCCTGTTAAATACAACAGAGTTTTGGCCTTTATTGGTATCTGTTATAGTAGCATTTAGAGCTGTCCCCTCTTAGTCGACTAAGATTCCTTTAGTTGATTAGTCATTTCTTATGCTTTTTCGTGCTGAATGATTTATTTCCAAGAAACGTAATGAGCACATCTCTGGTGAACACAAGATATAAAGTGGTGCTTTTGTGTGATTCTTTGTGGAGAATCTCAGTTTTGCAGATCTGTCGATTAAATCAACTAATTAAGTAGTCAACAAAATCGTAGTATTAGTGGACTAACAATTTCTTCGGTTCAGGACAGCCTTAGTAACATTGTACTTGGTTAAAACCGAGTATATGGCTGCACCGTGTCAGTCTGTGAATTTGTGGTTAAATTGTTATACAAATAGTCAGTGGTCATGTCTATAATGTTAAATCCAGCGGTACATGTCTACCAGGTCCGGCGAGGACACGAGGAGATGCACTGCTCCACTCAACTGGCCGTTCAAGCGGTGACGTACCCGATCGTGGAATGCACCTGATTGGTCCCTTGTTTCCTGATCGCCGTTTCAAACATGAAACAACATGGTGGCCTACTCGTAAATTTTCTGTTATTCCGTGTAAACAATCGACCAAAATCTACTTCTGAAAACATTTTAAGAGAGAAATAGGCTATGCCACTGCTGAATCTCGTTTCATTTTAGAACTAGATCGCCTAGTTTCAAAGCTTGATCCAAGTTTCGTGAATAGAATAGAATAGAATAGAATAGAATAGAATAGAATAGAGTATATCTTTGTCATTGTACAAGTAAAACTAAATTTAAATGCAATCCTTAAAAAGTGCAAGAAACATAAAGCTGGACGAGTCGTGCTGAACGGACTCATTTGCATACAGTGCCCGCCTTTTCATTTTGAAAGAGCAACGGCCAATGAGGAAACTCCAACACTCAGCCGACTAATCGTGTAACTTCATCACTCAGTCAGTCACTCAGTGACAGACGTTTGTAGGGCTGGCCCTCTGCAGTCCAGCCGAAATAACCAGGAGTCAGACTGTTATGAAGAGTTTAAACAAACCTTTAAAATGATCCCTTAAAAGGACCACAAAGCTCAGTTTTCTTCACTTTTTTCTTACATCTTATACTGTACACTGTAAAACACAGACTTATTACCATTTGCCTCTTTAATTGGAAAGAATGAGATTTAGAACTATTTGCTCCAGAAATCAGCAGATTTCTGAGCGAACTGAACCTGCAGTCCGATCTAGTGAAGCGTGAAATACTGCCTGAGGGGCTAAGTGGTTGCATCTAAGATATTTATTCTGTAACGGTGTACCTTCAGGCCCCAGAACACCTGCCAAAGATTGACACGTTGGTACCAACTTATTATGGCTAACGTCAGAGCTGCATTGTCACACAGTGACAGGTCGAATATGGAGTACAGAAAGAGACACCGTGTGGAGTTCAGGACCTGAATGGGAGGATCACTGTTGTCATTTTATGATCCGCTGCTCATCATAGCCTTCTAATTATTGTCAAAGGTTTGATCGGTGACCCACCAAGTTTTTTGTCTTATCCTTTGTATCCGCCGCCCAGTGTCCCCCTTGCTGCATGTCATCATCTGTCATATTCGCGGCCTGTTGAGGCGGTGATTCATATGCACGGCGTCACCACCAGCACAGTCTGATTCCCTCCCACTCTCTTTTCCACACTTTTCTTTCTTTTTTATCCTTCTGCCTTCCCCTTTCCTCCGTCTTCTGCCTTTGTTCTCCTGGCTGTTTCTTAGCCTTATATTTCCATCGCTGTCAGTCTCGTCTCCTCAAAGCCTTTGTCACCGCCCGTCCATCTCTCAGGATATTTTCTCCTTCGTGTCACACTGTGCTCATTTGCTAAGGATAGCCGGGGACAGTTTGTATAAATGTGCCTGTTTGACCTTTCTGCTGTGTCCCATTTATGTAACGCAGACGGCAGAATGTGAAGTGTCTGTCTCGGAGACAGACAGCTAATCAACCTGCACCTGCGTCCGCATGTTGGGCTCGGCATTTTCTAATCTCTCCTAACTTTTTTTTTTTTTTTTTTTTTTTTTAAATATACTCGGAGACACATTTTCTGTGTTGCCTTTCCCGCTTTTGTTTTCTCACAAGCTGCCACATGGAGGCGAGCATCCAAGGTCAGATCGCAGTGCCCTCACTCATAAATAGCCGTGCTTTTTGTGTGTGCAGTGCTGGCGTGTCAGCAAAAGTGGGCAGGGATGGATGGCTTTGCCTTGAGGGTAAGAGAGAGGTTGATAGAGAGGGGGAAGTGAGGTACAGACATACAGGGGTACTCCCTTATGGGATCATTTGATTGCTTTTTTTTACTGCGTTACCCCTTTTTCTATCCCCCCCTTCCTCTGCTTCCTCTGTCTATCAGGTGCCATATGTTTCTGGGCTCAGATGAGGATGTTTGTTGTTTCTGAAATACCTGCTGTACAAACTTAATGAATCTCATCGCTATAGAGCCAGTGTCAAGAGGGAATTCTGATTTATATATTTGAATATTCATTTATTTAGCATGTATGGCACACATCACATTTTATTTGCACTTTTAAAGGTAACCCTTTTTTGAGGAATTGTTTTACATTTTACAATTTTGGACCAAAACATTGTTTAGTTTCAAATTCTTGTACCATGCAGCCGTTATGTAAGGTCTCAATTGGTCCTTCAGGTGTGTGTGTGTGTCCTGCTAACTTGTCATATGTTGTTGGAGGGAGCTGAGGGTGTTGAGTGTCCCTGAAGAGGTCAAGGATTGCTGTGAAGAAACCTTTAACTGATTCTTGGCTCTTCTTATATCCTGAAGAGAGAAATAAGACCATGTTAGCAGCTCTGAGAGGCTGTACTTTTAAGCACAGTGTTGCTTTTAGCCAAATGGTAATGCCAGCATGCTCACAATGACAATGCTAACACGCTAATTAGGGATGTAACGATACATCGATCTGGATCAGTATATCTATACAACGTCGGTGTCACCAATTCCATCTCAGCGCATCTCCTTCCTACAGAGCCCAGTAATAACATTGTCAAATCATATTTTAGTTGCTTTTTGTGCGTTGATGTAAATGTAATTGATCGTGTTAAACGGGCCTATGATATCGTCTCATATCGATTGCAGGTCCCTGAATTGAATTGAATCGAATCAAAATCGTATCATAGCAGATTTTGTGATATCAGCAAATATCGTATCGTTGTCCAAAGAATCAATAAAATATTGTATCATGATGAAACTTGTGATTTACACCCCTAATGTTGACCGGGTATAATGTTTACCGTATTCACAAACTTGTTCTGTCTTGTCGGAGGACCAACGAAGACATTATAGTTCATTCTGTCTGGACCATGACAATCCAACCAATGGTTGTTGAGACATTTCCCTCAAAACCACAAATGTCAGCCTAGTGAGATCTCAGGGGATCACCAAAGTCATTAGGATTCATCCTCTAGGCACCATGTATATATGTATAAGCATGTTTTTGCCAATCCATCAAGTAGATGTTCAGATATTTCTACTATGTATCGCAGTTGGTACTACAGAAAACATCAGGGGGTCATCAAAGTCAGTGGGATTCATCCTATTTGTTGAGATATCTCAGTCTTGTGATGGACCGACCGTCCGACCGGTAGGGCTGTCTATTGGCAACAATCTGCCGATACGATACGTATCTTACGATTCAATATATTGAAATATATTGCGACACTGTTAGCAAGGCGATATATTGTAATTTTTTTAACATTTAATTTTGGAAAAACTGCTATAATATAAAGAACACACCATATGCATAATATCTTAGTAAAAAAAAGTGAACTTTTCAGTCCTTGTAACATCCAACATCATAGCACTACTTTGAAAGGGCACATACACCGAGATGACGCATCTCTTTGCAATGAAATAAAGTGTTGACTGAGTTAATCTTTGCTCTAACTATTATTTAAAAAATCAAGGATTTTTGAGAATCGATAGAGTATCACAAAACATAATATCACGATTCTCAATACCTTCAATATTTCCTTATACCCCTACCAACCGGCATTGCTGCTAACGTGGCTGCAAAGTATATAGTTTAAGAATAAACTAATAGAATACAAATAAATAAGAAAACAACCCAGGAGGAACCTTGCTGCACTGTGTCAAATTTCTTAGAGGGGCAATGGATTCTCAATAGGCTTAGTCATGGTGAGACACATTTAATTCTACTCCGAGCTGTACTGCTTACTCTGCAGTCAAAAAAGATGCTTCTGTTATTTTTTTTTCCTCGCCCTTATAATGTGGCGGATGGGGGGAAGGGCCATCCCCGTTGAAACGTACAGTAGACATGAAAGGATAAATGCCTACAGTAAATGAAAGTCTCTGAGATGAGGCGCATTTAATGCACTCCGCAAACACGCGCATGAGCAAAAGAAGTCGGGCCGCCAATCACTTACCTCTCTCTCCTACTATTCCCCTTTCTCTGATGTTCATCATTTTCTTTTCTTTCATCTTGCTTTTCTCTCGTACAGCTTTTGATCCCCCCCCCTCCGCACTTCCCGGCCCACGTCTACTTACGCCGCAGCCATATTTTCCCCTCCACCCTACACTTTCTTTCTCACTCACTCATTCACTCTATCTCTCGTTGTGGTTGTCTGGGCATCCTCTGCTCTTTCATAACAGTCAGTGTAATGGTTCAAATGTCAAGGAAAAAAAGCCTGTCTGCCTTTCCCCCCGTCGGTTTCACCATCAAGGTCTTTGATCAGTTTGTTACTGGAGCTAGTGGTCGTGCCTCTACTCTCCAGCACTATCCCCAGCAAGCACATTAGCGCTGGTCTAGACTAATTGCTAACTCCTTTAGACTCCTCTTTGCCTAAGTAGAAGAGCTATGGGTGGCCGGGTAACTGGTAGCTCCTTGTCAATGTTCTGTCCCAGTAGGTAGCCACTAAGCCTAGAGAGAGTGTCGTTGTTTAATAATTCTGGTTAGTAAACCACTGCTTTGGTACTTGACTTGTCTTCACCATGGTTTGCTTGTCTGCAGAGTAATTTTGTTTGTCATAGAGCCATACTTTTGAGGCCTTTTTTTTGTGTGTTTTTGGCCAACAGGGTCAACGGAAGCACAGCATTGACATACTATCACCTTAAAAAGTGTTTGGCTAATGCATTTGCAAACCGTTTCCATATATACTGTACATGCCCATTCATTTGGAGTTTTTGTTTCACCTGGCAAATATTTATCCAATATTCACTTTATCTCTATTTTGGTCTCCACCAACTCTCATGGAATCTTTAGCCGCTAAATGCTCCACAATGTTCACCAGCTAGATGCTTACTTTGTCTCTTTGCTATATGGTGCTGAGGAATTGGCATAAAATTATAAAGCCAAAGCTTGTTCACCAAAAAATAACACTTAAAAAGTTCAAAAGAATTCAAGTTGCAGGCAGTAAAACCAAACCATTGAGCTGTAAGATGCTAAAGAGCTCCTTAGAGCTGAGAGGCACTGCTAATCTTTGTGGGTTTGTCACTACCAGCGATGCATTTCACATTACATATTGTTAAATAAAAATATTGCATAGGGCAGTTTTAATATACATACATAGCGTTTTTGACATTGATCGCTTATAGGGTAAACATTTTTTTCAACCTGGACCCTACTTTCCCGTGTTTTTTGTATCTAAGTGACTTTTTGAAATTGGTCCAGTATTGAGGGAGAACGCTGTAACCGGCAGCCGTGAAGCAAGAAATAAAACGGTTCTCCTTACCTTTGGCAAGATCCGGTCTGTTTGTTATTGTGTCCAAGTCCTGCTGAAGGTCTCGTTGTGAAATGTGAATATCGGGCAGCAACAGGTCCCACTCTTCAAAGCATTTTTTCCTCTGTGGACATAGTCACATCGCCCACAGGAACACCACCAGTCTCCCGAGCTTCGCGGCCTTGCAGCAGCTGGTTCACCCTCCCCTACCTGTTGCCTCTCTCTCTCTCTCTCTCTCTCTCCTCGTCGCCACTTCAAATTGTAGGAGCTTTTCATCCGTATACTCTGGCTCAAATAAATACGGGCAGCAATCGAATTCAAAGACATCATCCACATTGTTGAAATTCTCTAAATATTCAGCCATGACATTGAAAATCTTTTAGATAACACAAAGCTACGCTTTCTGTACTCCAACACAACAAACTCTGCCGGGCAGGCACTCACATTTCCAACGTTGTCTTCCAGCAACACGTCACTGAGCGAGACTCTTTAAATCAGACACTCTTTGTGACTTTTTGTCAGACACTTTTAATAACAATCAGCGGCAAAAACAAGCTCTTTTAGTGGATGTAAATGTGCCAGCTTGCCCCAATCGGATTACATTGCAGCCTGTGAGCGTCTCGCTCAATCCTGGACCAATTTCAGAAATTGTTGTTCCTATTAGTCAGTTGGACACAAAACATGGGAAAATAGGATCCAGGTTGAAAAATACCGAAGTTACCCTTTAAATTTGGTTATTATGACTAAGATATGTATCAAGTTTGACATTTTACAAATAGAAAATAAACCCGACAGTGTTCCCTAGTGGGCAAACTTCCTAATGGCGACACTGTTTCTGAATGACATCAAACGTCTTTGACATTTCTCTAGTGCAATTTTTCGATGCATTCCAGTAGATATATACACAATAACAACAATTCAATGCTGAACTAAAACCAGCCAATAATTTTGGCAAAGCTGATGTATATCAATCAAGCTGTAGTTTTTTGTCAAAGCCTGGGTAAAAGAGCAAGAAACAAAGCATGAAAAGAACTGTTGCGAGGTAAAGTGAAACCGCCATGGATTAATCTTTGTGTGCCAGTTTTCTCAATGTGGAAACAATGCTTTCTTCTCCCCTCTGCAGGTATACTTATACCCTGTGCCCGTTCAATCAAGTCACACAAAAGAGCACTGCAGGAACAGAGGTCTCATTAGGGTAAGTACCTCAATCACCTCCTCTTTAATCTCCATGGTTACAATCCCAAACAAGGACCAGTGTCCCTATGTCGGGGACAGTGGAAATATAACAAATGCAAAACCTAATTTGAGGGAGCTTTACAACAATGTGGGTGCACTGTGTGCTGTGACATTTACAGTCTGTAGCAAGACACATTCACACATCTAATATGATGAAAAAAAAGGTTAACGCTTTTTCTAAAACAGCTTTCCAATATGCATAATAATTTTCAATTTTTCTTATTTATACTAATAAATTCACATGACAGCATTTTTCATTCCATGAGTGGAGCTGAAACAAATCCTACCACTGCACTCCTTTGAAAGCTCTTTAATCATTGTTGCAGTGCTGATATAAAGTTACCATAAGACCAATATTTGCGCCATTGATTTTTTTAAGATTGTTATTCAATCCCTGTTAGGCTTCATATGACCTTTAATCAATCGCTAACAGATCTCTATTATAGTTTTAATACCTTTTGATCAATGACAAACAGGGGGCGAGTTTCATATACTGCTGGGGTTGCATTTCCTCGGCCTCGAAGGGTTTCAATTTCATCTAAAGGATTACGCTCTGGCCTTTTACCGTCCCCTTGGGATTGGCTGTCGCCCGCTGGACATTGGTGTGTATCAAAATGCCCATGTGCTGTGAAAGATGCCACTCCGTCCCCATAGAAACGGACCTTTGGTTGTCACAAGACGTTCAATTTTTTTCATTCTTTTACTGCGTTTGAAACAACGGCTGTCATTTAGCGGCCGAGTTTTTGCTGCTATTTTCACATCACGCCACCTTGTAATCGTAGTAACATCTCTGTCAAACAGATCAAGAAAAAAAAAGTGTATACATCACGCCGATGTTTTCCTTGTCTTTTTAACTTTTTCTCTTTGAATTTTTGATTTGAGGTGATAATTACGGGATGTCGCCTCGCTGTCCTTTTCCACTCTCTCATTAGCAGTGATCCGACTCTTTTATAGGGTGCAATTATTGAAACCATTCCATCGACATTGAAACCTCTCTTAGGAAAAAAAAAAGCTTTTTATGATTCGCTGCAACTCCTCCCCAAAGAGGAGGACTCAATTGCAGGGCTGTTTTGGTTGTAGCGGGCACATACTGTAGGCTAACGACTTGTTTTTGTGAACAGACAATGCAAGGGCACAAATGACCACGGAAAATGTGCGACAAAGTGTCAAAACATTTTGTCTCCTTTTTGAGATGTGACGCCATTAGGCTTCACTTGTCTTCTTTTTGGCAGCTGAAGCGAGACGTTAAAGATAATTCATTAGCAATTATCCCCTTTCTGCACATGTAGTTTTGCTTTCAGATGGCAAATTAATTGGAATCTAAAGCAGGGCTGTGTTGTTTTTTTTCTTCTTTTTTGCACCGCCACCTCCCACACTACCCACTCTCTTTTGGAGCGGAAAGTGCAATGCTTCACCAGGTTTTTAGCGCGGGAAAAGAGGAAGAACAGAATGCTAACTGTGAGTAATGTGACCCCAGCGCTTCTGCCTGCCTGTCACTCACGATGGTATGGAAGGGCAGAAGGACCAAACAGAACCAGTGGTCAAACACGTGTCCGACGAGTTGGTCACTCTGTTTGGAACGATAATCGCTGCCAAACAGAACTCGAGGGAGTGAATTAAAGTATATAAAATGTATATGTTTTCCCACATGAAATGTTTCAGATAGGACTGAACAGAAATATATTGTGGATGGCCATGTTCCTCCGAGAGGCTAGAAGGATGTTTGATTTATTTACCTCATCACGTTGATGGAAAAATAATGCTAGTTTGCGTTGGATCACATGCAAACACCTCATTGGTATTTTCTGAGTGTAGGCAGGTGGTGCGACACTATATGATGCACTATACTGCTTCCAGAGTAGTGAAGGTATATGTGGAATGGTTTTGGCGATGGAGGGGGAGGGGAGCTACATGAATCATAGCTCGCACGCTGGGAATAAAGTTCATTTTTTATCCAGACAGACCATCAGTCAGCCCTTGCAGGATATGGCTGGGCCTCCTGATATCAATCTGCATGGAGGCATCCTCCTTCTCCCCAGAGGGGGGCAAGGGTGGGGGGGGGGGAGAGGGGAGTGCTTTGATTTAAACGGCAGCATTTATCACACCTGCTCCAGCATCCTAAAGGACAACCGTGTGAGAAAGTGTCGAGGGGAGAGAGAGAGAAAGAGAGAGAGAAGGTAGAAACAGCATTAACGTGTGGCCTGTCAATGAAAGTGTGAAGCTGGAACTGTGACTGCTGCGGCGACGACATTGCTAATACTTGCTTGTACCATTACGGCTGATTTGGATTAGTTATGTTGCGTTTCCGCAGTATTAAATGGGTGGGGGGTTTGAATTTTGATTACGGCTCATGGCCAGCGCTCAGTTTGTGAAGTGTGTCAAGGCTCATAAAAGTTAAAATTGTTCCCTTAGCCCTAACCTTCCTTCATGCTTGGTTTTGCAGCATAGTTGGCGTTAGACCATTAACTTTACAAATGTTCTTAAGGAACAATAAATCAGCCTGGGAACACTTCCCTTTGTAGCCGCTTGCTCTCATATTGTGGCCACACACACACACACAGCCATCAAGATTTCATAAGGCACAGCAGTCATACTATATGCTCCCAATTATCTGTAAATGTAGATATTATACAACTCATATTCACCTCCTGAATTCCAATGTCCCCGTTTTTCCATTTAGCTTTTCTGCCTTTCGGTCTCAGCAGCTCAACCGCTTCCTGAAATGGCTATTGTAACAATAACATCAGCTGCGATAATGATAATAGAGTAGAAGAAAATGCTTGCATTGCGACAAACACCATCGCACTGTGACAGCGTCGTCCGTCTTCATAATGTCCCCGCTACCCACTCCCACCCAGGGCCGACATGGTGGGTGCAATGACAGGACAGCAAGCACGGGGTTTACTAAACGCAGTCCAGCTGAGAAAAGACGAACAAATACACACATGCAGTATGTAAATCGGTGATATGCGGAACAGGGTGTGTGCTGTTTGTTACCGTCTTGTGCTTTTATGAGCTTACAGCAACATAGCATTGACTTTACACTTCGTTTGAGGAAGAAATAACACACACACTGTACCTGTCTACAGAACATTGATCTCCCTTTGTCGCTAGCATGTCACATTCATTTCATGGTATTGATGTATTTTCTCTGCAATATCACAAAGGGAGTTTGTGTGTTAATAGTGATTGTAAATAATGACGTGTTGAAGCTCATCATGTTTGACTGTCAAAGGTTTCGATTCAACCCGGTGGTCATTTCTGAGTTGTGGTGGTGTCGTTGAGAAAATATTCCTTTAGTGGGTAGTAATGGAGCAAATATGATTAAATACAGTTATTTTTATAAAACGGTCACTATATCCTGACAGTAGTGCATGAGACAGGTAATCTGAAATAAATCAGGTTCCTCTTCGTCCTCTGGTGCTCCTAATGGCATCTGCAAGGTTTCACAGACCGGAAGATAATAACCAATTAGAGCCGAGCTGGAGCCTTGTTGCTCTGAGCAGCTGTCAATCACATCAACTCTGATCAAACGGTCAAACTGGGCAGCGCTGATCAAATATGAATCAATATTCTGTTACTGTAATGCCTATTTCTCGCCTCAAATGTTTTCAGAAACATCTTGTAGTATGCTGTTTAGCTGTAAAATGAGAAAGTTTGTGACCCAGCATCCATGTTGAGGAAATACCAAGCACCGCCCACAAGCCGGAGCACAGCCAATAGGAACGCTGTCTCTCTGAAATTACCTGTGATTGGCCAAAGTCTTCCGTCACGGGCTAGATTTTCTAAAGCCTGAAAACAGAGCCATGAGGAGGAGCAGAAGTGTAGTTTTCTCTCAGAAAACTTGAATTACAATATGCTTAAAGGTTATTATGGAGTTTTTGCCAAATGATGCCAAAAACGTTCTGCCTACTGAAGCTTTAAGTGTCATTCGGATACGGTTGGTGAGCGTCTTACTGAGACTACTGCTGCTCTTTATCATTTTAGTGTTGTTGTGTTCTACAAATGATATTTTTTTAATTTTTCCCCCTTGCCTAATTACACAATGTTGTGGTTTAAGAGTAATGCATTTGCAGTCCAGACGGCAATTTTCTAGCCGAGACTAAAAGGAATATATTGTTATTTTGGTAAATGCAGTTATTCATACTAATTAGTTTGATCTTTTTGTTTTTTGTTAATCTGTAAAAACAACAATTTGTGGTTTTACGAGGAACTATGTGCCACACTATTTTTTGGCCCAGGAGCAGTGAAAATGAATTTGTGTATTTCACAAAACTTAATTATTTAACTATTCTTTTAAACATACAGTGTGTAGGATCTGGCGGCATCTATAGTGGTGAGGTTGCAGATTGCAACCGGATGAAACTTCTCCCGTGTGCCAAGCGTGTAGGAGAACTACAGTGGCTGTCGTGAAAACCCGAATGGCCTTATCTAGTAGAGCCAGTGTTTGGTTTGTCCGTTCTGGACTACTGTAGAAACATAGCAGTTGGCTCCGTTTAAGAGGACCTGCTGCCTATATAGATATAAACGGCTCATTTTAAGGTAACGGAAACACAACAATTCTTAGTATCAGGTAGTTATACACCGAAAAAAAAAACATATTAATATTATATTCCATTTCTGCCAATAGATCCCACTTAAATGCTACACACTGTTCCTTTAAAGCAGTTATTGTTACACTTCTTATAGCTGACACACTGCTAGTTTGTTTTCAGCTTAATATGACTCACTTTTAGACATTTTTTACTCAGATTTTCAGTCATTTCTGTCTAAATTTCTGGACAAAATTATACTTTACAATTGCCAACTGAAACGTTGCACAGGCAGGTACAGTAAAGTAAAGGACAGTCAACTGCATAAGTAGAGAGACACGTTAGTCTACACCCTCCCAAAGAGTCAAAACTAGAGAAGATATAAAAACTGCTAATATGTGTCTGTGACAACATGATAGAATGAAGAAACTCCGATATCGACTGCTGTTAATTATGCCCACTACCTGTCCTTTGACAAGGGTCTTAGTGCTCCGCCATGCAACCTACAGCTGATTGGTTGTTTTGGTAATTTATGGTGCTCATGGGTCAAAAGTCCAGGTAGTAAAAATAAAGGCTTTAATTCAACAAGGAACCAAAGTAGCATTAAATATAAGAAAAAAAAGAACAGAGGAAAGTAAAGTGACTGCATTTTTTTTGTTTTAAAAAATTAAAGTGAAACACTAACATCATAATAATAAACCACAGGAACATAATTGAATACATTAACATTATACCACTGTTGTAAAAATGGCAACCAAGCACAGAACAAAGTGAAATGTAGTTTCAAATTCTCATTGGCAGAAACACGGAGTGTGCAGTCAACTACAAACTAGAAACAGGTTCAAACCAAAGTGATACAACATAACACACTAGCAGCAGTTTTTTTTTTCCAGTTAGCAGTGAGCACCCTGTATATAACCTCCATTTTAATTTCTCTCAAATGACTCTAATGGCTTGAATACATGCAGCACCACAGCTCACTATCAGTCTGATCCATTTAAGTTTTTAAAAACGCAAGTCCCCAGGAAGTACATTGTCAACATCCAGTAATTAGCTTAGCGTTCAAGCCATTTCCTGCTAACAACCACAACAACTATAAAAAACAACTCTTTAAAGTGTGCCCCCACAGCAGCGCTTGGCCATAATAACCTTTCACCATGAGCAGAAGTGCATTTGAAATATTTATGCGGCCCCTTTCAGCATTAGCTTAGGATAAACACATGGAAATAGCTCCAGCTGCAATGATATGGAACAGTCGGGGACTCAGACGAGAACCAGAAGTTTGAACTCAGAAACCTCCAGTCTGTAGATTTAGCCAAATAACAGAAATATTTCTCGTTCCAGTGGAAACACATATAGAAATTATGAAAATGTGACCAGGCAAAACAAATATAGAAAAGATGCAACTTTTAAGAATAATACCATCTTCATAAAATGAAGCATATTTTCCTCTAGACGGAGGCGGGTGGGATGATTTAAATTTAGCTGCGGACGAAGAAGGGATCAGTTGAAGGGTCAGCCAATGAGTTTTTGTTTTGGGACTCCAGGGAAATCAGGCGGCCACGCAGTTTGGGTCACGGGGTCGGCGTGTGTCGCCCTGCAAAGTTCAAGGAGCTAGGCCTTTCTATTGTGCCGGGGTCAAACTGCTTTGCACTCGTCATCATCGAGAGCTCACGGAGAGAGAGAAAAAGGTGGTGCTGAAATTGTGCAGCGCCCGGGCGAGCAGCACGCTGTTTTTGACAGTCCAAGCTTGGAATACGCCCAACATCCAAAGCTGGATGGACAAAACAGGAATAATAACTCAAAGTTCAAGGTTCTTTATTTGTCATATGTCAATTCAAGCAAAGCAGTCACTGGCAATGAAAATCTTTGGTCTCATGTTCTTCAACTTCATGTTCTTCAACTCTAAAATATGTATATATATAAAAGGGGAAATCACACAGGTAAATGTAAAAGCAAAGTGATGATTTAAGGCATAAAATAGTACAGTTAAAATTAATATAAACACAAGTAAATATAAAATAGTAATGTAAATGTAAATTTGAAATTTACTTGATGACAGTATTTCAGATGGGAAAACTGAAGGTAAACAGGATGTAGTATTTAGTATATGTACACAGAGGTGTAAACAGGAATGTAGTATGTACAGAGAAGTAATAAGTATGTATATTAGGGCTGTCCCGAATACCATTTTTTAGCTACAGTGAGAAATATTCGAAGGTATTCGAAGCTTCGTGGCGCGGCGCGGCAGGCGGACATGTTTTTCTGTCTGTCTGTCTCCATCTACCCCGTTTCAGTACCCGGTACAGCGCCGTTGCCGCACTACTGTACACACACGCACCTCTACACAGAACAAACAGCAATATCTGTCTGAGGTTAACGAATAATAATTAATGTTGGATATGAATAATGAATAATGTTGTGGGACTATTCCTTATTTCAGGGGCTATTTTGGGATTTATATATTATTATTACATACTTATATATATAAAAAAAACAAAAAAAAAAAAAACCTTTTTATTCAGATACAGATTTGGGGGTCGAAGATAATGGCAACGGTCAGGTCAGCCCTAATGTATGTATGTATGTTTGTATGTATGTATATATGTATATATATACAGGGTGAAACAGTATGTAAAGTATATAAAGGTAAACTCTTAGACACAGCTGGGCGAATATGGATATGCAAACCATTAAAGAATAGCTGAAAGGGAGCAAAGGGAGGAAGATTCAGATTGTAAACTTTTAAAACAGGAAAAATGTATCCGAAGAAAGTTATGACTATATGAATATTATGACTGATGCATATACATTGGCTGTATAGGTAGGCACTGTGTTACTGAGTCAAGGGAGAAAAGAAAAAGGATATTGTGAAACTTAAAAAAAAAAGGCTATTAGTGTTGTCAGTTCCTCCTGCAGGTTCATATCGCTCAGTATTCAAACCCACAGGTCTCCCTTGAACTGCTTTATTGAACAGTAGATTTTCAAACAGAAAACAGCGGAGAAGTGAGGTAGCCTAGCAACATTGAAACCACAGTGAATGACTGTGTATGCCCACTGCAAAAGGAGCCAGGCAGTTGAAATGACAGCACAGAGCAACCCCAGAGAGAGTGGGATGTGCTGGCCACCGTGGAAAATACAAATAGGTTGGCTGTTTGTAGCAGTGCACTGTAGACATACGCATGCTGTTTAGAGATCTGCTTTTTTTTTTCTTTGAGCTGAGTACAGACATAGCATAACAGCGTTTTCTCACACCTACTGCCGGGGCTCACTTTAAAACCAGCGCTATATAAGTAACCTTATATTGTTTTGCCACTTTAGATTTTAGAAGACTTTATTGCCCCCAAAGGAGCAATTTGTTTACAGCACAATGAACATAATGTAGAAACAATTAAAACAGAACTCAGACAACAACAAACGCTCGATGCTGTTCTTGAAACCCTCTAAATAAAAGAAGGAAAAATCCCCAGGTGCTGAGAGAAAGAGGTGCAGCGATGTGAATGCCTCCAGGCTGTCAACGTCCTTTGAGGGGCCTTAGCAAGAATGATCCAGCTGAGCAAATTTACTGGCGAGCGCCGAAGAGAGGAGACGCTCTGTGACCATGGTAATATGGAAATATGCTCATTTGATCAATAAGACTCAATTTCTCATGAGGGCAGCTGAAAAGCACAATGTCTTTTTTTTTTTTAAAGGATTGAAGATCTGATGGAGAATATCTCATGTCCCCTTCTCCTTTTTAAGATTAATTACTGTTCACTTGCAGTTTTCATGTATAAATAGGAGGAAAGCACTGTGGATAATTATCTCGATAGGTGGCCATTTTATTGCACAGCAATCGCGAGGGAGCTGTAAGATTATTACTGTAAAACTACTCCAACACAAGCAGGTTACAAATGAGCACAAAGAAAATTGAGCGTCCGCCTGAGATTGAATCAGGGAATGACACACTTCAGCACCTCTTGACAAAATAGCCTCACTTAGGGGGTGGCAGTTATAGGCTAAAAATACAATCGAGAATAATTTCTGGCATTTTTGACAATGTTGATATTTGACAATATTTTTGTTAAGCTTTCATGAACTCTGTGATGTGTCAATCAACAAACAGGGTTGGATGATTAGTAAGGACAGGAGCGTTGGAACAGCAAAACAGCTACATGGTGATCCACAAGCATGCTAATTAACTGCATACAATATGATATTGTCAAGCTGAGGTAACTTGATGTAATGCTGGTGTCCATTATTTACTTAGTATCGTACATCTTAAGGGCCCAGACACACCAAACTGATATCAAAGAGCTAGCAACGACGAAGGCCGACTGTTGCGTCACCTCACATCACCTGTGTCTTGGCCAAAAAGTTGCATTTGAACACACCGCTGAGACTACAGCCAACGGCCAACTATCACGTACGTTTTGCCCCCTGTGTGCGATGAAATAGCTCTCCCTACCAGCAGGCGGCGATAGTCCGTATTTGTCATTCAAAAAGGGAAACCAGAAGACAAAGGACGTTGTTATGATACGTACACGAAACAAAGCGGCGTTTGCCGGTCATTTTCACACCACTCTCACTCCCCACTTAGCTTCATTCTAGATGGCCATGTTGTTGATGATCAGATGAGATGAAGATGAAAGATGACTTTTTACTTCAGTCGTTTGCTTGCTTTCCTCTCTTCCTTGACGTACCCACGGGTTCGCGAGCTGGTGACGTTTAACCCACAACGGTGTTTTGTTAACAGCAGCTAAAAACAGAAATATTAGATAAACAACTATATTAAATAGTTTTTTTGTAGTACCTTCCATTTTCTACAAATGTACAAACACTTTAAGGCTTTTGCACTCCTGGAACATAACAATGCAGTTAAGGTTTCACTTTGGCTCTCCATACAGTAGCTGTATTCATGACATTGATGCATATTTTACATTTTCAACATCCAGTTTTCATAGTATGAGCAGTCTATGAAAGTTTAACATAATGCTAGTCTTAATACATTATATACATATTCTTGCTATTCTGATTTAATTTTTAAGGAAACTGCCATGTTGAAAACAAGCACATCACATTTCCATGTATATTCCTTTTTTAGTGAAATGACTAATGGCTGTGCTTGTTGCTTGACTCTGCACTGCTTTGCTTCTTTCAATGTGCCCACTTTAATAAGTGGAGTGATGCTCCCTTTCATGTGTTCATATCAAAGCCTGTCCTGTCCCTTAATTGTTTTGATAGGCATTAGGAAAATTATTATTTTTTCTTTTTTTCATTTTTTTTTTTTTCATCTTATCTAAGCCGTAATGATTTAACCTACAGAGTAGTGAGAGTTCCACTGGAACAAGTGCATAATTATACATTTAAGTGTTCTACTTAATGCGCTCATTTTCAAGCTGTCAAGGTCATTCGCTGGAGTGCCATTAGTGTAGAGAGGGGCCCTCTTTACCTGGGAACATGGCAGCCGCTTAATGCCCAATGCTCAAGAGGAGCATGCCACAGTATACCGGTGCAGCCACTGACAGCCAGGCAGATACATTTATATAACACAAATATAGGAAGCGTAATGCCTATATTTGTGTTCCTGAGGAGTTTATGCTTTATGGCCCCTGAACCTTAACAGCCCGCACTTTATCTGACAATCAAGGCGAAGGGGTAATGACTCTTGTGTGTCTGAGGAGAGGGTTAAAGTGGTAGGGAAGTGGAGGGTGGGGGGAAGCTGACACTGTGAACCCCCGATGGCCTTTCTGCTGGGTAGCCATGGCAACATCTAGCCCAGTCGTTAATGAGGCACAAGTGAGCTGTTAACAGAATACTGATTTGGGTTTGACATCAGCCCTGATTCATATCTGTCAGGAGGTGTTGATGAAATATGCACCCTGAGTTTGTTTTATAACTGCACATAAAATGGCCTCGGTGTTCTGTTTATGCAGCGAATGCAAAACAAAATGTGCCACGGATGTTACTCACTGATTTTAGAGGAATTATGTGGGTCAACGTGCTATACATAAGAAAAACTGGCCAAAAAACATCCAGTATGCCGTCTGCAATTTCAATAATTGACCTGTTGGAAGGTTTATTTATATCCCGACATAAACTATCATGCATTATAATATATTTTAATCCTGTTCTATGCCCTGCAATTTATAAGGATTTATAAATACCCTCTTTGTATAATCAGTCATATGAAATGAAGTGAAAGCAAAGCCCTGACTGAGCATGTGCCCTTCACATGTTCCTATGCGTATGAATTATTTATCGAGGTGCTGGGCACAATTGGTGGTAGGA
This sequence comes from Sebastes umbrosus, assembly GCF_015220745.1. NCBI lineage: Eukaryota > Metazoa > Chordata > Actinopteri > Perciformes > Sebastidae > Sebastes > Sebastes umbrosus. The sequence continues at coordinate 16,923,644 of NC_051290.1, forward strand.
GGGTTGAGAGGAGCATCAGTGACTGGCACAGTAATGACAGTGTCTGGGCTCATCTCAGAAAACGCCGCTCTCTGATGGGTGACCTCACACGAGTGGCAGAGGTTAGCGATGCCTGGCACCGCTTCGGCTGCGAGAGCGCCGCTCCGCCGAATCCAAATTAACCAGCGGCTCCCAAATTGCTCTCCCTCTACCTGCCTGTGCGGCGCCGCGTCTCATGCTGTAAATGATTAGCGCATTAACAGCGTAGTGAGGGGACTAACTTGCTGCTCCAGACCCCTTGTTAAAGCAGTGAAGAGCATAGCTGTGAGGTATAATTCATTGCAGTGGCAGCTAATGAGCGGATGCTACAGTGGGAAGGTGACGGTAATAAGCACAGACTTATCACCGTCTTAACACGGGTTAGGATTCAGTATGAGGAGCTGGTTGTTAGCGAGGTATTTACAAGTAATCTGATGCTGAGTTGGCACATCCCATCGTTGACAGTCGCTGCAAATGAACGGAGCGTCTCTGTCTTGATGGTGACGTTCTCTAATGATGCCTCTAGAGCTGGGTATCATTTGAAAGGTTTTAGTACTGTACCTAGCAACCTTTTTTTTTATATACCTGACATTGAGAATTATTAATTAATTTTTTCCATTCAATTTAAGGTCCAAGTAAGCGGTAAATGGTATGAATTCAAGATAAAGCAGATTGTGATGTGTTTTCTAGGTGCCATGTGAGCTGATCCGGTTCATTCAGAATGTGTTTACACCATTTGAGCTTCAAAATTCAACTGTATTTTGCTTTAAATGGCCAATATGTAATATATTTACCATGATAAGTCATAAAATGACCATGATATGTCACCAGAGATTAAGGAAACATGCTAAATTGAAATACTGGCTTCTCCTACAACAATGCTAGAGCCAGTATATTCTCCTTTGAAATTCCATTTCGGTCCGAAACGTCTGTTTTTTGTTTTGGCCCGTGTGATCCCGTCCACTGTTTAGACACCCCGTTACCACATGTGAAACAAATTGGCACGCAAACACAGCAGCCACGGAAGCAACATAACAAACTCAACAGAGATAACATAACATTAGATTCTACCTACGCACATCTCTCTGTTGTTCGTGTGCAGCTGGGTTATCAAGGCAGCGAGTACTTGAGACACACAGCCAGTGAAGTGATTCTGACTACTGCTGGTGGCCAGTGGCTAGTACGGTTGTGTCTAGAGGGTAACCTTCAAATTGCCAAAACTTGCGTTAACTGCTATCAGTCACACCGGAGGGGCGTATGGGCCACGGTTCCAATGTTTTGAATTTGTACTGCAGTACCCATTTTAAAACACTAGCTGTCAGTACTACATATTGCTCCTTAAAAATGCATGCCGGGTACTAGAAGAATTGTCTTTAAAGGATTGAAAATACAGATCAAATACAGTCTAAAATGAGTCAGTGCCAGTTTTAAGTACAATACTCAACACCATGGACACATTTCGGTCAACAAGTCATAAATATTGCATTATTGCAATATTGCATATTGCATATGAAGTTAAATACCCAGCCCTAGTTGCCTCAGTGTAGATATGTAGAAGTGTCTCTCTTTGCTTGTAAAAAAGCATGTGTTGTGAAAATGTAAATTTAATTCTTTTTCCTTAACATGCCGTACACAATGTATACAAAAACACGTTTCCTACATGAATATATGCAGGAAGCTTGCTCCTAAGCACGAGAAGCATGACGATCAGCGGAGTTTACGTCAGCTTTCTAACGTCCACAAACTAATATACAAAATCCTGAAGGCAAGTGAGCAAATTTAGATTCCCTTTTCTTGAAGAAACCAAAATGTGTTCTTTTTTTCTTTGTGGTTTTTTGGGCCCAGGGTCTCAAAACACACACAAAGATACACAGACACACATCAAGGCCCCATCTCCCCTCAGTATCTGCGGGGTGTTTAAACACCAGAGTAGACTTGAGTCTAAATGATAATTGCTTCTGAAAGGTTGATTTGTGGCTATATCAGAGGAGGTAACTCTCCTCTCAGTGTTGAGCGAGATTAGCCGCGGATCTTCGGGATTTATCACTGGAGGCATACGGATTAATGCCGCGATGAAGTTTAAAACAGAATCACTGGTGACCGCATCGTTTTAAAGAAATAAGAGGAGCTTATATCGGCTCAAGCCATTATCAGAAGAAGAAAAGAAGACGCTAATCATTTTTAATGCTAATTATTCCTGATGAGGATTAGATCACTTTGACCAATTTCGCAGTTACAAAAAGTATTTTACACTTTTTTAAATTCCAAACATATATGGTAACACATTCTACAGTATATCTCTTTATATAGTCTTGCGGCCTTGGTAGCATCAAGGAGGTGAAACTGCAATTTTAATGGTATTTTCGTGAGCACTGGATGCAATTGAATCACAACTCCATCTTCTATTCTGTGTGTCAATAGAAATCACACCTTAGTGATTCAGAGAGAAAATGAAATGAGATTGACTGCCTAATGCGTGCAGTTAAGAGGCGTGTCCGTGTTCTCCCGGGCCCGCTATCTCACCCACAATGCAAAGCAAATGTATGGATAATAGGTTTAGCGGGCTAGATATGCTGCTATTACAGGTTTATCTGTGATGGAAGGTGCATTTTATGGCATTAGAGTAGGGCCAGACAAGGATTGAATTATAACCCAGATATCTGTAAATAAGATTCTCCGGGTTTTAAGCCTTAAAAAGGAAGCGTGTGTTCAATATCATCCGTCATTAATCATTACAAGGAAGTCTGCATTTGGGGCCCCTCCCTTGTCTCCATGTGGTCGGAAATGGATTTTCTCCAAAAGCTAAGATCCAATTTGTTCTCTGCTGCCAATGTTAATCTATTTACATACTTTAATTATGTTCATTCATGCTATTTTATTGGACAGAAAACCGCAATTTGTCTGCTTTCCTTGTTTTCCTATCTGAATAGCAGTAGTTCGGGGGGGTGAACCATTTTGTTGAGCAGGATTTCCAGCTTGGCTACAGAAAACAGGTGCAGCAGATAAGCCAGCATGTTTCAAAGGAAGAATATACATACAGTAACCCAGATAATTTCAAGAGACTGGCCCTGCTGCTACGAGTGCAAGTGAGCATCATGTGTATCATGGCTGCAGCTTAAAGCCAAACTGTGATAAATTGGATGAGAAAATGAAGTTGTCATTGAGCCAGAAGGGGTGCATTTTGCACATTTGGGTTGTGCTATATTGTCAATCACAGGGTCAGACCAACATATAGTAATGTTTATGCACCCTGGTGCCACGGAATTAAGCAATAAGGCCCGATGGGATGTTTTTCAGAGGTGTAAATAATGAGCTGTGCACTGATAACTGTTGAAAGACTGTAGAAAATGGCCCCGCCAGTATTAAGGTATTATTACAGGGAATGATCTGTCAATATGATTTCATCTGGTGACACCTGTGAATTCAAATGACTGGAGTGTGTTGGCCACATCTCAGTGATAACTTAAGCCTAATTGACAGGGCCGGCGTCGCCTCCTGGGGCACAGCAGGGCTGACAGAGTAAGAATGGAGATTAAGGAAGGAAGTGAACAAAGGTGAGGTGAGGGAATGAGGTGTGTTAGGGAGGTGGGGGGCAGACCGGGATGCATGAAGGTGATGCGCAAGGGATCGCTGGTCAACTAGCAGCGAGAGCCGGAGCACTGTCGCTTTCTCCGCTTGCCATGTCCGCCGGCCCCTGACAGCAATCCATTTGAGGGCCTCCTGGTACTAACAGAGTGCTAAAACCCAATCAAACAGGCTGGAAGGAAAAAGGCGAGACACTCGGGCCCAGCCGGCTTCCACTTGTGCGAGCAATTCACCTCTGACTGACCCGTTCAGGCATCTTTAATAAGCCATGCACATCATGGACGGCGGGAAAGCCACACTCGGGGACCCGGAGACAGCCATGCGTCCGTAAAAGCTGGAGTGCTTTTTGAAATCAAAGAGGACTCCATGTTTGCCCTCATCAAGGTCAAATGAGAATGAAACTGTATTTTAAGGAATGTGGAAAGAAATTATATGTTTGTTGGACACAACTTAATATAACCAACTAGAGTAAGTTGTGTTTTTCCTACTACCTCCCATATTCTTTTCAGTCCTTCTATGTCTTGTGCCTGTCGTCTAAGATTTATAGTTACAATGTTGTTGTTGGGGAAAACAGCAATATTAATTATGTATTAAATAGGGCTGTCAAAGTTAACGTGATAGCGCGTTACATTTGTTTTAACGCCACTAATTTCTTTAACGCTTTAATGCAACTTGTGATTTTTAGGTTGTAGCGGGCTTTGTTTTAAATCCACAGTGAAGATACTGGCATCATATAAAACTGGAAAACCTAAAGAATTCATTGGTACCAATCATGTCATACAAGCTTTTTCGCAAGTTAGGCTGAATAACGCTCCAAACTTGCACTAAATTTTGACGAGGAAAAACTGGCATGGCCATTTTCAAAGGGGTCCCTTGACCTCTAACCTCAAGATATGTGAATGAAAATAGGTTCTATGGGTACCCACGAGTCTCCCCTTTACAGACATGCCCACTTTATGATAATCACATGCAGTTTGGGGCAAGTCATAGTCAAGTCAGCATACTGACACACTGACAGCTGTTGTTGACTGTTGGGCTGCAGTTTGCCATGTTATGATTTGAGCATATTGTTTTATGCTAAATGCAGTACCTCTGAGGGTTTCTGGACAATATTTGTCATTGTTTTGTGTTGTAAATTGATTTACAATAATAAATATATGCATACATTTGCATAAAGGAAGCATATTTGCCCACTCCCTTGTTGATAAGAATATTAAATACTTGACAAATCTCCCTTTGAGGTACATTTTGAACAGATAAAAAAATGTGTGATTCATTTGATTAATCGTGATTAACTATGGACAATCATGCAATTAATCGCGATTCAACATTTTAATCGATTGACAGGCGTAGTATTAACCTATTCATTTGTTGTTAAACTTTAGAAAAATATACAGGTATAAAAAGTATAATATACTAATGAGATCAATTACAGAACCAATAAAAATGTCATAATAAAATGAAATGAAATATAGCAGATTAGCTTCCATAATACTAAAAGCAGTCTTCAAAGAAAGGATCAGATCTTGCTACTTTAATCCCCTGCAGAAAGGTCAATGTAGGCCCATTGATCAAGTGTTGTGCACTTGTGACAGGGTTGGCACTGGTGAGAAAAAGCACTTAGGGCAGATTAAAAGAACAATACATTGAATTATTAGCCTCTTGTAGCTCTTTAGCCAGAATGATTAACAGAACATTGACAGGCCGTTTGCAAAAAGGCTTGCAGGTTTTATTTTAGTGATGTATGCTTTCCCTGAAAGTGAAGTGATTGATTTCTTTATTCGTTCTGAGTATTTCGCAATTGCAGACAGAAAATAGTTGCTAGCCGATGTAGGGCGAGAGATCAGAGAAACACACATGTCAGTAAAATCTTCAATCGACCATGCACCAAATGCACAAATGATTTTCCTCCCTAACAGGATTACAATGTTTTACAAAAATCAATACTCACCAGCAGCACGACTGCGGTCGACGCCGCCTCAAAAGAAGCCGCTCGAGTTCAACAAAAGATCAGAGGAAGTTAGCTGGTGGAAGCATAATCAAATGGCATCTGTCAGCACTGCGAGCCTTGTTGGACAGTGTCCACTGGCACCCCGGTTTGCTTTGGTTTCAACTCCCCTTGAAATGTTTGGTGAGAATGTAATTAGCTAGCACTGGGCAGGCACAGCCTCATTTGCGACGGGCTTCACTGGCGTCGTGTTTTTCTCTTCTCCTTTCCCTCGTGTGGTATTGCACACAGAATTAACTCTGACAAAATGGTAATTAATATTTCCCCTCCATTGTTGAAGAGGAGAGGGGACGCGAAAGCGCCGGTGCCAGGATCCAAAGGAGGGCACTGCCAGACTGGCCATCTTGCCAGCTTTTTATGTTCGCTGGGAGGAAGTGATTTTCACTAAGCCAACCTAGTTGTGTTTTAAACAAATTTGACTGTACGTTTCTGTGCTTGAGTTGTCCCAAATGTTTATAAAAAGAGTAGGACGTTACTGATTTTTGTTTTGCCTGACTGACTTGAATAGACAGAAACTTTGTTTCCACATGCACTTTATGAAAATATAGAAACTCACCATTTCTTATTTCTTTTTTATTGTTTCAGGAGGTGGGGGATGTGGGCAGGAACACCAAAGAACCAGTACAGTCAGATGGTGTATGAGAATGGAGAACCCTGCTGGCAAGGAGGTTCACGCAGTACTACAGTAAGTGCTGTGTACAGTAAGCCACACACTCGTACACTCACAGTAATGGGAGCATATACATAGAGGCGGACGTGAATAAACAAATAAATAGATGAACAAATGGCACATACACACTAAAACACAGTGAAGTAGACAGATGGATAGATGATACAGTAAAGGATGAGGGAACAAAAAGAAGTCGTTTTGCAGAGCTCATTAGAATTCCAACCTAAATTAAAGATGTGATACAGACCTCATTTGGGTTTTTATTCATTATGCTAAATGTGGACATTCTAGACTTAAAAAGTAAATAAAAAAACGACACCAATTATGCATTTTTATCTTTGTAATTTACATAGTGGTCGACATTGTCAGACAACACAAATGTGAGCCAGTCATTTTGGTTCAGATACCTTCATAGAACAATCTGGTAAATGCTGACACCATGAAGCCATACCATACAAACATGTCTCCAGTGCTGTAGAGTACTTAAAGAGTACAGGACAACGTAATAGTGGTTGAGGCCTGTATTTACCTCAACTGCAGAGAGTACTAGACCTTTCCAAAAAAAAACAGGCCATTGCCACATAGTAGTATATCATATTTTAGAAAGACGTCTCCCTGTTGTCTGATCTGCTCCCGTACCGGTTGTCTTGATAAATTGAGTAAAATTCCCATCAGTACGACTACAGTCGCATCATATTCGCCAATCGCTTCTCTGAGTTACTTTTCTCTCTAACAGAAAACCAAATTATTTACTTCCATTTTGCAATGTTTTCAATCGCAGTTACCATCCATGCCATTAGATGTAAAGTGGAACGCCTGACATGACTCTTGCTGTGCTGATGGAATTAGTGTTGTGGAAATGGACATTATACTGAATTTATCAAGAACAGTTAATTTGGAGGAAGTTTAGAGATTTCATTAACTGGGGAACAGGGGAAATTTGCAATAGAGGCTTGTATCTAATATAAACCTAAGGCCTGCTTCTCTCTCTGCCACTGGGGTAAATAAAAGACACAGCCACTATTTGAGAATTTACGGTCGTTTGAAACTGTGGCAAAAACTGGGTGGGCCTACATAAATCTATCCTCGCATACTTTTGAGACATGACTCTTTGGTTATAAATGATACTAAACCCTCTTTTTAGTCCAAGAAGAGCTATACACTTTAGGAAAAACACTCCTCCCACCACAGAAACCCAAAAGATGCTGTAGATAATGACTTTAACAGTCCACCTTACCAAATAAATACAACTTAAGTTAACTGTAGAGAAGCCTGGACTGATTATTTCCAGAGGGAAAGCTAAAGAAAACAGCCAAAACGAAGCTCCTCTCACCACATTCATCAGGGACGATTTGAAGCCTCCTCGCCCAGTCTGCTCTCTGCATGCCTCATTCTGCGCATGTGTATTTCAACAATGGAGAGTTAGTCAGTCAATCAGTAAAAGACGTTCAGTCCTCATGGCCCACTCAGCAGCCTGGCAAAAAAGATGTTTTGTTCAAAGCCAGATGATGGAAGCTGACTTGCTTCCCCCCCCCTCTGTCAGTCCACATTGGTTTAATGGTTAATGTTGCTCCGGTTGCATTCTCCTGCAGCTTTTTTCTTCTTCCACTCTTCTCTCTATTTTCCCAGTATTGCCTCCTCTTTCAGCCACGTTTATGAGATCCATTTACATTTTTTGTGTGCGAATTTGCTCAATTGAAAACGTAGCACATTTAATCATCTTATTTTCTTTGCCTGGCCCCCTCTTCAAATCAGAGTCCAATGAATGTCGTTTGCAAATGTATGTACTCGTGCCATCCAGGGGCCCCCTTTGAAAAGACTAAATTGAATTCCTTTGATACGACCCCCTAACCGAGTGCAGTCGGCATAAATGAAGTCTCGTCAGAAGTCGACGCTCATTATATTTGAAATGCTGAACCTCGTCTTTGGGTAGCGCTCACTCTTTCAGCGGTGAAACACACTTCTCTCGTTATACTTGAGTAGAGGGACCAGTGATGTATTGTTTCAGCGGTGGATATTGAGGTAATCCAAATTCAAGCAGCATGCAGTGTATCTTAAGAGTCTGTGGGGAAGGGTGAACTCAACTGTTTCAGTTATTAATTGAATTCAAAGTGCTGGACTGTGACTACATGTGAGCAATGAGTTAAATATAGGCCTATGTGTTTATTTATTATTATTCATGTACATAGCATGGATGCAGGGAAATAATGGTGCTAAGGGGGTGCTAAAACCAGGCGTTATAAAGACTATGGATTGATAAAAAAAATGTAAACTTAATGTTAAAATTATAGGGTTCCCCCTGTCTTACTGGGATATACAGGCTATGTGGTGGGAAAGAGGATTTGCTTTGTTTTTATCTTTTTTAAGTGTCCCACTGAATCCAAGTAACGGACTATCAGACAGACCCCTAGAGAGAGTAGGCCTACGATCCATTCAGCTATAGAGTACATAAGGTAACTACTGTTTTCTTTGATCATGATCAATGTTACTCTACAATTCTCTGGTTTATCAGTAAAGTGTATGAACTACACTGTACACTGGATTCTCTAGTGTGACAAACAGAGTGACGGCTGACTCATACGAACGGTTGTGTGAAAGTAAATTGGCACGAGGCAGTTGTCATTTATTCATGTATTATGTTGCTTAATATGTATTCGCAAATACATGTGTACAGCACATCTTTTGGGAAGAATCCTCGTGGTCACAACCTGTGATCTGTGACCTATGGTTCTTATTCATTATTATTCACATCTCCGGTGTGTGTGCGGGGTGATACTGCGTGTGAACCTTAGGAGCAGGATGGAAAGGCTAACGTCAGAGAGAAAGCCTAATTATCATCCATATTTTAGACAAAGGCAAGCACTGAATTTAATGTTTCATGACCTATAGGACATACAAATTAGGGATTATTGCGCATTGGATATGGTAGCAGATATAGAGCAGAAAGGCAGACCAACCAACCTTCTTGAATAAGTCGCACAGGGGCTAATCATGTGGTTTCTTTATCCTCGGGATGCAGTTCGTGGTCTCTCCTATTGTAATCACAATACAATTGTAGATTATTATTATTATTATTATTATTATTATTATTATTATTATTATTATTAATAGATCCTCCCCAAAATGTTACACACTGTTCCTTTAATTTATGTAGGTCATATAAAGGTACCATCTGTCTGAGCTCCACTGAACCAAACTCTTCCAACTCCGCTCCTGCTCTGCTCTAACTAGCTTTGTATGAGGGCGTGCCAAACTAGCCGCTAGGCAGGTATTATGCAAATGTATTACTTGGTGACATCACCACGTTACGGAAGAAAAGGCAGGACTTCAAGTAAGGTGTTTCAGTCAGTTCAGGAGCAGTGTTTCTGTGGGGAAGAGTAACTCCCTTTGGCCTTTGTAACTTTGCAGACCTTTTTACATGCATAAAAAATATAAATAACACACTAAAGGAAAGGGGAAAAGCCTAATGGGTCCTCTTTAATATATATATAACAAGTAAAAACACAAGCTGGAAAAGTTACTCACTTGTAACCACACAAAAATAAAAGTCTAAAGTACTGCCCCTAACATTGAGCCATGGCTCTGGCACCTGCAAGTCAAAATTGAATCACCAATAATCATGCAAACTCACAAAAAGAAAATACTTTGTCTCACCGAGCGGCATACACCCACTTAATATCTCAGTGCAACAAGATACTAAGTGACATAACAAAAGACTCTATTTTTTATCCAAGTATGGGACAAAACCAAATCACCCGTTGCACCAGCCTGAAACTTCAGCTCAATAATACCTGTCAAGTTCCCATCTCTCTCTCTCTCTCTCTCTCCAGGTGCTTTTGTTCGCCAGAGGGATTGTCTGCTCAGGGTGCTGTATGATGTGAGGGGTTGCTATGGAAACCCCCCTAGAAGTGATATAAGTTGCTTTTCCCTTTCACTCTCTTGCAGAGAGTGTCAAAGTCACCTATTAAAGTCATGACAGTGATAATCACTGTTCACACGTGGGGGCCATGTTATGTCCTTATAACGCCACAGTGTCCCACAGTCTTATCAACACTTTAAGACTTTTATACCCTCTGATTGAAAGCAAGGCAGCGATGAAACTCTTCATGTACAGTGTGATTATTTTATTTGACGAGAGACCCGATGTTTTTGAATCTCCAACTCCTGTAATACTGTATTGTTTTTTGTTTTTTGTTGCATAATTCTGTATAATTTGTAGTGAATCCCATTTCTTCACAAAAGTTTGAAATTGCTTAGAAAATCCCTAAAACAAGAGGTAGGACAGCGTCTTCAATCAGTCTCCATTGGGAGATAAATCTGGCATGGCTCTTGACTCAGGCTAACAACGGCTCCTCTCCCCGCACCACCTCAACATTTCTTCCTTTGTGCTTTTCTAGGTCACACTGACATGCGGAACGGAGACAGCCTTGCGATCGGTGAAGGAGCCCAGCAAATGCCAGTACATCATGGACTTTCAGACTCCTGTGGCCTGTCAGCCGGTGCTGAAGCAGCGGGGCATACACAGTGAACTGTGACCCCTTCCCTTTCTGGCCTAGCCTAGATTAACTTAGCCCCTCTTGGCTAGCCCGCGGTGACAGGCTGGGGTCCTGAGGGTCTCCTCTGACATCTGTGTTGTCAGAACATATATACTTCCAAGTAAGTCTTGCTAAGGTCAGAATATGATTTTCAGTCACACTACTGCTAGACTTAAGTTTTCATTAATTGTTACAGTGTTGTTTAATATTATCACATGTTAATATTTGAATAGAGCATTTATTGAATGACTTGGTGTACACAGGTATTCTTTACTCTGCAGTATATTCCTTATAGGGTTTTACACTTCCGTGCTTTGTTGACATAGCCGGGCCGCCCGTGCAGGCTTTTAGCGCATGTTTGTGTAAGTGAGCGTGCCTCATTGGCTTGCTCACGGCCGCTGCTCTGCACAGCTCTCATACGCCGGTTAGCGCTGATAACGCCGTCCCAACCGTTGGCGCCATTGCGGTTTCTCTCTAGGTTAACACTATTAGCTCCGTCAGCACCGTTGCCTTAGCACCTTTAGCAGCAAGCAACCAGATCAACTGCAGGGACTAATGACATGGCCACCAATGTAACTGCTTTATCAAATAACTGCTCATTCATGAGAACAAATAAAAGGACGGTGTCCTTCTACTTCATTCTATTGGCTACCTTGTTATAGCCTTACTTAAACTCTTAAAGGATACGTGTGGTGATATTCAATATTTTTCTTAAATCCCATGAAAAGATCAAACTAGGGCTGGGCAATATGACAATATATGTTGTCAAAATGATATAAAATGTCTATCATATATAGTTTTCTATATCCTTTTTATCACAATATAGCCTAGGCCTATATTTTTTTTTTCTCTATAATTTCACTTAAATCGTGATATATATCGTTGTCGAGAAATTAAATGACTTTTATCGTGATAAAAGATTTTGGCCATATCACCCGGCCCTAGATCAAACCAACAGTGATTAGATCTCCTTATAGTATTTCCTGTTTAGCCAGAGCGCGATAGCTTAGCATAGCACTGGGTGACATGTTCCTTCATTATGATGAACATGAGCAATGTAGTTTATTTTAGAGTCGATCCGCCATACACAGTCTTCCTGCTGTAAATATTCACTCTCGCGACAAATGTGTATTAATCCGCAGCCTGAAAGTTGTCCCCAACAAATGCACTATTTACTCCTGTTTAAATTACATTTGCTGAAAACTTCATTGCCCAGCTGTTTTAGGGAATCATTTTGCCTCTTTTAAAAATGTAACTATACTGTTTGTTTGTGATCCGTTATCACATCATCAGAAAGAACAAATAGGCTTGGGGCCGAGGGGTTAGGGAAGTCAAAAAGTATTGAGAGACGAAGTCACACATTGTTGGCTTTGGTCTTTTCTTGTCTTGTTGACAACAGGAAAAATACAAAAGAAAGTGAGCTTTACCCTCTTAATACTGTTTTTACTGCAGTATATTTACATTTAAGCCTCAACATCATCACTATGTAGATAGCTGGATAAATAAAGTGACATTGCTACACCTGTAACAGCTGTATCAAATAACTACTTAATACTTTATTATTTTATTTAACCTTACTTAATTCTTGTCTTAGTTCTGCTTTTAATGTAACAGTGTTATATAATTTCCTGAACAATCACAGTAAGACATTTTAAAGTGTTTTGAATATTAAAGAAATATATTTCTACACACTAATAGTCTCACAATAATGACTCACTTTCAAGTATGCATTGTGTACTAAATATAACATCTCTTGATTTCACAAGATTGTGCCAGTGTTAGCAGTCTGCTTCTTACTGTGCATGCTATTTATGATGTTATGTAACAGATTGTGGGGTTTTTGCAGCAGGGCACTCCGCTCATTAAGGGGGAGCTAAATCAGCTGTCAGGTATCCAATAGGCCGTCTGATATATTCCTACCCTGCTGGGGCAGCCGGGTGGCTGTTTGCCTGCTAGCAATGCAATAGCCTCAGGCTTTGTAGCTCAGGGACTGCTGTTTTTTATTTATCTGGCTTCAGCTCCCATCCACATTCTCTATTTGATGGCGAAACTAACTATTTGCTTTCACCTTCGGTTTTCAGAACAACGGTCAGGTTTGTTTCAGGTGTCAACCGAGTCAGACGAAAGACATTCCTGCAAAAACTTCCCAAAACTAAACTTGCATATAACACTAAATCTACATTAGGTTTAGCTCTTTCCGCTGAGGTGATTTGACTTCAGACTTTGAGTGGTGTTAATACAGCAAAATCTGACAACTAGCACTGCAATTATTATGTTTATCTTGCAGCTGTAAAGGCAAACACTTGAATTGATTAGCTAAAGTGGCAAGACAAAAAACTGTTTTTTTGAGGATATAATTCCCCACCATCTCAAGGAAACAACATAATATCACTGTATATTTTAATATCTCCCTCATTCAGTGTTTCAGATAAGCAACAGATGCCAAAGCTGATGTCAGCATAAATAACACTGAGCCTTCACAGGCTCCTAACTCTACCAACAGCTGGAAATACTGCCAATCACACAGACAGTGTCAAGAGCGGCACTCAGTCTAATATTGCAGAAGGCATTACTGGCATCTGGAGAAAACTTTATATTGCATCATTGCCATATGGCGGGGATGTGATAGTGTCTCGTAAATAACTTTTCCTTGGATAAAACCTGCTCTCACAAAGGAACAGATTCGCCAATCTGCAGGGTATCAACAACTCCTCACTTTACTGAATGATCATCATGTGTTAAATTACTTGCATGCTTCACCCCACACAGCGTAGGTGGGAACCACGTTGGGAGATTGCGGTTTAAATGGACAGTTATTTGGAAAGGAAAAAAAGCAAAGCTAGTACTGTGAGTTTTCTGTACTGGGTTTTTGAACTGACTGGCCATTGATGTGTTGCTACAGATCAGAAAGGGAAGGAGGGAGTTGTGGGAAGGATTCAGTAGGGAAACTGAGCACACACAGACGCACACACTAGCGCATGCTTTACACACCTCCATTCAGCACATTTGCACATGAAGGGGCAGGGATGGAAAGTCTTTCCAGTTGAGCGTGGGCGTATTTGTGTGTTGACTCCAAATTGCTAAAAGGGCCCAGAGGCTTTATATTGCATTAAATCTCCGACTCAGCTTTTGTAGAAACTAGTTCAGGGTACCTGTTTTCTGGAGTGGGAGACAGCGGGGCCTTTGCCTGACTGACTGACTAGTGAGTGACTGACTGGTTGACTGACGCCCACCACAACCCAGCACGGCTTTCACTCTTTTGGAGATTGTTTTTAAGCTCCCTCTTTTGAAGGGAGGCCAGTTATACCTCTAGGGCTGAGAGGGAAAAAAAAGGGCGCTCGCGTTGAGTCGGCGTGCGACAGTCACATCCATCTCCCTCACGTCCACGCTTACTCCAATTTATTCAGTCATGATACTGACGCTTCACAGTCAGCATCGAGCCTACATATTTTTTTGCAAACAACACCATTTAAAGGCGTTAGGTTCGTGGGAATAAAGTATATACAGCTTCAGGCCTATACTTGTTATTCAATATGTATTGCGAATACAGTAACGCAAATTTTCAGTACAATTTCTATTTCTTAAGATATTTTAAGGC